>NW_025767252.1:0-749826 GCF_003918875.1 Haliotis rubra | reverse complement strand
GGTTAACATGGCCACCCCGCTGATACCGAGGGCTTTATACCTGGAATCACATCAGGTGAGTTGGGTTAACATGGACACCCCACTGATACCGAGGGCTTTATACCTGGAATCACATCAGGTGAGTTGGGTTAACATGGCCATCCCACTGATACCGTGAGCCTTATACCTTGAAACACATCAGGTGAGTTGGGTTAACATGGACACCCCACTGATACCGTGAGCTTTATACCTGGAAACACATCAGGTGAGTTGGGTTAACATGGACACCCCGCTGATACCGAGGGCTTTATACCTGGAATCACATCAGGTGAGTTGGGTTAACGTGGACACCCCACTGATACCGAGGGCTTTATACCTGGAATCACATCAGGTGAGTTGGGTTAACATGGCCATCCCACTGATACCGTGAGCCTTATACCTTGAAACACATCAGGTGAGTTGGGTTAACATGGACACCCCACTGATACCGTGAGCTTTATACCTGGAAACACATCAGGTGAGTTGGGTTAACATGGACACCCCGCTGATACCGAGGGCTTTATACCTGGAATCACATCAGGTGAGTTGGGTTAACGTGGACACCCCACTGATACCGAGGGCTTTATACCTGGAATCACATCAGGTGAGTTGGGTTAACATGGCCATCCCACTGATACCGTGAGCTTTATACCTGGAAACACATCAGGTGAGTTGGGTTAACATGGACAGCCCGCTGATACCGAGGGCTTTATACCTGGAATCACATCAGGTGAGTTGGGTTAACGTGATACCGAGGGCACCCCATCTGATACCGAGGGCTTTATACCTGGAATCACATCAGGTGAGTTGGGTTAACATGGCCATCCCATACTGATACCGTGAGCCTTATACCTGGGCTTTATACCTGGAATCACATCAGGTGAGTTGGGTTAACATGGACACCCCACTGATACCGTGAGCTTTATACCTGAGCCTTATACCTGGAACACATCAGGTGAGTTGGGTTAACATGGACACCCCGCTGATACCGAGGGCTTTATACCTGGAATCACATCAGGTGAGTTGGGTTAACATGGACACCCCACTGATACCGAGGGCTTTATACCTGGAATCACATCAGGTGAGTTGGGTTAACATGGCCATCCCACTGATACCGTGAGCCTTATACCTTGAAACACATCAGGTGAGTTGGGTTAACATGGACACCCCATCACTGATACCGTGAGCTTTATACCTGGAAACACATCAGGTGAGTTGGGTTAACATGGACACCCCGCTGATACCGAGGGCTTTATACCTGGAATCACATCAGGTGAGTTGGGTTAACATGGACACCCCACTGATACCGAGGGCTTTATACCTGGAATCACATCAGGTGAGTTGGGTTAACATGGCCATCCCACTGATACCGTGAGCTTTATACCTGGAAACACATCAGGTGAGTTGGGTTAACATGGACACCCCACTGATACCGTGAGCTTTATACCTGGAAACACATCAGGTGAGTTGGGTTAACATGGACACCCCACTGATACCGAGGGCTTTATACCTGGAATCACATCAGGTGAGTTGGGTTAACATGGCCACAGCCACTGATACCGTGAGCTTTATACCTGGAATCACATCAGGTGAGTTGGGTTAACATGGCCATCCCACTGATACCGTGAGCTTTATACCTGGAAACACATCAGGTGAGTTGGGTTAACATGGCCATCCCACTGATACCGTGAGCTTTATACCTGGAAACACATCAGGTGAGTTGGGTTAACATGGCCACAGCCACTGATACCGTGAGCTTTATACCTGGAAACACATCAGGTGAGTTCGGTTAACGTGGACACCCCACTGATACCGTGGCTTTATACCTGGAATCACATCAGGTGAGTTGGGTTAACATGGACAGCCCGCTGATACCGAGGGCTTTATACCTGGAATCACATCAGGTGAGTTGGGTTAACATGGACACCCCACTGATACCGAGAGCTTTATACCTGGAATCACATCAGGTGAGTTGGGTTAACATGGCCATCCCACTGATACCGTGAGCCTTATACCTTGAAACACATCAGGTGAGTTGGGTTAACATGGACACCCCCACTGATACCGTGAGCTTTATACCTGGAAACACATCAGGTGAGTTCGGTTAACGTGGACACCCCACTGATACCGAGGGCTTTATACCTGGAATCACATCAGGTGAGTTGGGTTAACATGGACAGCCCCACTGATACCGAGGGCTTTATACCTGGAATCACATCAGGTGAGTTGGGTTAACATGGCCATCCCACTGATACCGTGAGCTTTATACCTGGAAACACATCAGGTGAGTTGGGTTAACATGGACACCCCACTGATACCGTGAGCTTTATACCTGGAAACACATCAGGTGAGTTGGGTTAACATGGACACCCCACTGATACCGTGAGCTTTATACCTGGAAACACATCAGGTGAGTTGGGTTAACATGGACACCCCACTGATACCGTGAGCTTTATACCTGGAAACACATCAGGTGAGTTGGGTTAACATGGACACCCCCCACTGATACCGTGAGCCTTATACCTGGAAACACATCAGGTGAGTTGTGTTGGTTTAACATGGACACCCCCACTGATACCGTGAGCCTTATACCTGGAAACACATCAGGTGAGTTGGGTTAACATGGACACCCCACTGATACCGTGAGCCTTATACCTGGAAACACATCAGGTGAGTTGGGTTAACATGGACACCCCCACTGATACCGTGAGCCTTATACCTGGAAACACATCAGGTGAGTTGGGTTAACATGGACACCCCCACTGATACCGTGAGCCTTATACCTGGAAACACATCAGGTGAGTTGGGTTAACATGACCGACGTTAATATTCCAGCTTCGCGTATTGTACGTATTGTGTCTGTCTGTGTGTCTACCTGTCTGTCTTAAGATATTTATTAGAAATTTAGCATACATTCAATGTGATGGTAATATCACGTACATAACACACATATATTCAGTCTTTTTTTCATCGTCGTACTTCGAAATGTAAGCCTTTAACTCGGAGAAAATGTTTGTAACAATCTAACGTAAATGTACGTCGGTAACGAAGCATGCAAGTGACAGGAAATTGTTTATTTCAGGGTGTAAAACAGAAACACATAACTAATTACTCAGTCCTCAGGTAAACCGAATCACACCCGTATCCCTGTTGTCACATTTTAGAAAGATGAACACAAAGCGGCTACAAATATATCGTTGTACTTCAAATGTAAGCCTGTAACTCGGTGGAAATAATAATAAGTAATTTGTTATAATTTTAGAAACATTAATGTAGTACGTCTGTAAGTGAAAACATGTAAGTGAAAGGAAATAGCCAAATAAAAGCTATATCTGCTTCTGCTTACTGCCAGAACTCCTCTGCCGCCGTGTGGGCCAGGCTGTCATTGGTTCCCCACCTGTGACTGACGGTAGTGTTGATGTACTCTGTTAGTTTCGAGTTCACATCCGTCCCATTTAACACTGTAGAGTTGCTGACTGAAAGCGAAAGAAAGACGAATTATTACATAATTTTGATGTCAGGTTTTGTTTCCTCTGGAAAGTAAAGGTGAGGTGGGGTGAAATGGTGTTTAACGTCGTACTTAAGAATATTTCGCTCATATGACGACGTGCATGCGTGTGTATGTGTGGCTGCATATACTAGCCCAGACTTAAGCTGTTTTATAGGTTGTTTTTTTTATATTTCACTGAGATACCATGCCGCAGTTGAGCATGGATACCCCACTCAGACACATTATACTGACTCCAAACAATAAGCTACGATGCCATCTGATCGTAATGACGTAACATATTGGGTGGAACTCGGTCACATTTTCTTTGTTAAGCTTTCCACGTGCGTTTTCATTCGTTTACGTTTTTTTATACCAAAAACGTGTAATATATGGTTTAAAATAAGTTGAAATAATCCTTAACTTGAGTAATATATACAAATCTGAAGGACTATTCAGCCCTTATATACAAATCTGAAGGCGCGGACTATTTCCCAAGCCCTTTTGGGCACACGGTATTCTGAGGAATGTTCAATGTTACCCACGTAATTTAGTCAATGCTATAGTTTAAGGCCTGTTGAACGCTATGCCCTTTTGTGTTTGTGCAAGTTTAACTTCATGTTCTTAACACATATTTGTCCTAACATAGGAGTTGTGTTGTACGGTTATATACTGCTTAATACCAAAAAGGTCAAGATATGAATGACACAGTATAACCAGGGAAGGATCTTCTTTTAAACAAATACGTTTGCCTTACGTTTGCTTTGAGACGTCATGCTTGTTTCTATTCGATATTATATTCTAAATAATTTATATTTACAGTCAGACCTCGTTAATACGAACATTTTGGTTTAAAAAAAAACCGTTCGGATAGTGTCAATTATATACAATATATAGGGAGATGATTTGGTGCCCGGTGAGTAGCGTTCGGAAGTCGGTGGATTCGGATTAACGAGGACCGGATTGCCGCGGCCTGACTGTATACAATTGCTGCACACATTCCACACATTAAATGACGGATAATTGAAATCGAGATTGGGACAGGCTTATAAAGCACTAACATCTAGAACGTCCTTTACTCTAAATCAACCACTCATGGGCGTCAGCCTTCCGTAAGACTATTTCAGAATATGAATACACAATGCCATTTCGAAAGTGGTCAAAAATAACATACGTTAATATGGGATTACACTTTCTCAGTAAAGTACAGATTCTAGTACTTTTGTCAAGTTGAGAGTCCCATCCGGGATTCAGGATTCAGGACTCCAGTAGTGAGCGTGGCAAATGGGCGAGATAAGTAGGCGTTGTTAGCAAGGATGTGATACATTTACTCAGTGCATATCAGAATAGGACGTGAATGTGTTTTGTAAGCACATTGACCACCATTGATTCCACTACCGAATGAGGGATATATCTTCAGTTCGTTTTTTTCTTATATTTTGACATAACTTCCTACTTTCAGTGCGTGTATTCACTGACAACGCCAAGGGCACCCTGCAACAACCTTGTGGGAATACATCCTACCTTCAGTTCGTCCTTGGGACATGACTTGCAGGCTTCTCACACAGTTGTCAGTGTTCCACGAGTTGCCACAGTCCGTCCAGGGAAGGACAGCTCGACAGGAGAAGACGGTGTAGTACAGTGCCCACGCGCAGATGGTGGTGTAGTACACGACGGTGCCGGCAGACATAATCAGCATCCCGATCCCAACACCTGATGGAGAAGAATCAGTATGAAGCTAGTATGATTACAAATGCATGTCAGGTCTAGCACCAATGAAGTGGTCATCAAGCAGTAGGGGACACATGAACTTTAAACGTCCACAAATCAGACACGAACTGTTTCGTTCGACCTAACCATACCTTTCATTAGGGGACACAGGCTCCACACATGGGTTGCACTCTTTCCAGAAAACTGTCCCACTGCGACCTCCAGGAAGAACAGAGGAAGGCCACACAGCACCAGACACACAAAGAATGGGATGAGGAAGGCTCCTGGAACAGAGACGCCAATGGAAGCTGTGTTCATTGAGTGACGTTCTTAGCATTATTCCAGCAGTGGTGGAAGATACCAAACAGAAGCATTACACCGATATGCATAGGCGGATCCAGAGGGGGGTGGGAGGATCCTCTCGACTTGACCTTCAAATGACCATTGAAACGTTCGTGAAAACAGTTAAAAATGAACTGAACCCCCTCCTCCCTCCCTTCTGAAATGTGTAGTCTGAATATTTTGTAATTCCACTTCAATACCATTCACATCTACAAGTGCCTGTTGTAGCTGCGTGGCACAGGTCTTGTCAGTAAACAAAAGTTTTCTTCATAAGTAAATACCTCCTCCGTTTCTATTGCAGATATAGGGAAAGCGCCACAGGTTTCCAAGTCCAACACAGTAACCGATCACAGACAAGAGGTAGTCGATCTGTGAACTCCATGCCCCTCTCGCTGATGACTTTTGTATTTCCCCGGAGTCGCTGTTGTTGAACGTTTCAGACAAGGCAATCGCCTCGGCTCCTTTCTCCCCCTTGTCGTTTCCAGAATCCATCACTGAAATATATCATACGCATGGTTTTAAGTCTTTTACATCACTCTGCATAAGCAAATACCGAAGACATCATACCTTATGAGCAGAATAAGAGCACAATAGATGTGATCATATTTATACCAAGGGACCAAAAGCCGGATTGTACACCATTGAAATAAACGCAAATATAGTAGGAAATACATTCTATGACCGGATTTGCGTACGTTTCCCACGATAAGTTTCGGCGCATATTTCATATGCCTCTGCACCTATGAAACATACCGATATTCCAGTATGCACGGGCATCTTTTTATATATGTTTTGACCGGATTTGCAGACATTTCCAACTATAATATGTTTGAGTGGCATTCTAGAAGTTGGTGGTATAGAGATGACAAAACTTTATGGATGATCAAAACTTTATGGATCATCAACTTCTTTATTTTCACAATAGCGAGGTTTCTTCAGCGATATGCTTGAAAACAGTAGAAGAACCTATGCCGAAACGTATAGTGGGGCAGTTAAGGCCAGGATGGCCGCCAGTTTGACTTAAATCTCTAACTATGTCAGCCCACGCTCAACATATCATAATTATCTTGTCATATTCAGTATTTTATTAAGGAATAGTCTTCATAGTGCTGTATGTAATTTACATCTAGCATGTAGCGCCCCCTGGTGATGACAAAAGTCCAAGATGGCCGTCAAATTTATATTTCTATAGAATGTTTCAAATGTTTGTATACAATGTCAGTATTATTTGTTCAGATCAGTTTAATTTAGGATTTAAAAAATTCCTTGTTACTGAATGTTCTAGCTATTAATACCAAAATGATTTTCCTTGTACATTTAAAGTATTACTTTTTGTTATTTATAAAATAATTAACACATGATTAACATGATGAATACAGTATTGATCAACGATATCATGTTCCACAATGTTTATTGTTTTATAGCTATGGATTTTAAAATATATTCTGTTAATACACATATGTGTATGGCCTTTTTAAATGAGATCAGCACTTTTGCAAGTAGTATTGGAATTTTCTCCTTTGAACAATCTAAGATGGCTGCTAGTAGCAGTCGATGCATTTTGGAGTGCATTCATGTGATATTTCGCCTGTGATATTTCATTAATGAGGCACCCAAAGGTTGAATGGGAGGGAACATCAAACAAAGTTCAACTGATGGAAGAAATAGGAAGATCATTGTCAAGCTGCCGTTCGTCTATACCAGTGTACCCCCATTATGTTTTACCAAGACGGATCATTATGTGCCGCCTTTGAAATGACCTTTTACTCAAGATGAACATTGTGTTAACACAATACTTGATTATGATAACTAGGTAATAATGATGTTTTTCTCTCATGGGCAGCATATAATGCGCTAACAGACCCTCCAACAACAATTGCGCTTATGCAACTGTTTTTAGGATGTGCACACTCTGTTGCTACGATACAACATTCAATGAATGTGGCAAAGAACGCTGTTGAGCAGTTACACCCAGGTCATCTACCTGTATGCAAATGCTAAAACAATCCAGTGGAATTTTCCGGAATCATATGATGATGCCAGTTTCCTTATATCAGGTTTAGTGAATTTGGTATTGAAATAGCTGCGTTCAGGATCCTCGGATTTGCCGGACAACTGCAATTTGCTTTGCTGGGTTTGCTGATTCCTTCATCAAGTGTACCCACCTTGCTAGAACAAGACATGTCCATCAGATCACATTCGCTACACTCTTCCTACTACAACAGGCATATGCTCACTATCAGGAAACAGAACCAAACAAAGAAGACCTTTTTACTTTTAGAAGTTGGTGTGATGCAAAGTCAGCTTCTCAATCCTAGTTTTAGTATTGGTCCTTTGTTCCTGAACTTGAACTTTGCATATTGTGCCTGGTGGGTGCAATTCGAAAAGCAGATTCCCCAGAGTATGTAGCATCACTTGTACCATGGGTCTTTATGTTAGATCATGTCATGTCTTCCTTATCAGTGGAACACTCAGCACTGTACCACACATTTTGTTCTGGTGGATTGGTAGAACATAAAACTAAACGACCATTCCCTGCCATGGTACTAGATCAGGCTCATGAAGAAATCAATGCTCTTGTGATTCAAGAATTCAATTCAATATGAGAGTTTTTTAAAAGAAAGGTTCATTGACAGATCAAAACCAATAAAGGAACAAATAAGAAAGAGCAAGCTGCCACTGTTTTTAAGATTGAAGACTCTTCGTCTTCCTTTCTCATTGTGCATCACTTGAGGGTGACTGTGCGCTCTGTTTACCAGGTTGTACATATCATGTCTACCAAGAGAAGGGGACTTTTTTTCGAGCATGAACATCAACCACGGCCTCATTTATTGACCAAGATGGGAGGAATTAGATTTCGTACAGACCTTCTTGAACAACTTGAACATATACAGGCGGAGCCACCAGATGCTACTCCAGAAGTTTTTGCAGTGATACTTGATGGCCCCATGATTGTGCAGATGCTTCATCCCAGAACATCCATAATCTTTCAAGTCGATATCCAGAATGTATTTCTGCCATACATGTTCCAGTATCTTGAACAACAGGACAGACTGGATATTCTTTGGGACACCTAAACGTACAGCCTTAAAGCATTCACCATAGCAAAAGGTGGCAAGGGTCTAAGAAGAATAGTCAAAGCATCATCACTTGTGCGAAGTAACTGAGAAAGCTTCATTCAGTTAATGAGAACAAAGATGACCTTTTGCACTGCATGCTGAACAGGTCTCTTCAATATAATTTGAAGGAAAACAAATTTACAGCACCCTTGAGACAAGAGTTGTAACCTCTCCTGAAACAGCTGACAGAAGAGTTCATGAAGAAGCCCACACTCGTCTTGTATTGCAATATCTGCTGCTTCACGTGGTGCGCTAAAAAGGTGCTGATTAGTACTACTTACACAGACGTTGTTGTCATAACGATAACAAACATTCAACAGATACCTTCAGAGTACGGATATCATTTGGCCTAGGCAAGCACAAAGGATATATAGCTGCACATTGAATTGGAACTACCCTCTTTCCATCAAATTGTACCAAGCCTGAGTGTCGGTTCCTTTGATCTTACCCGTGGTGTATGTGCTGGAAGACAGCAGTTTTGTGTTGAAGGCAGATTTCGTCTGCCATTGGCTCCTAAAAGCCACGCCCCACGGAAAGAGGACTGAACTCAACATTGTTCAGCATTGTACACAATTTATGTCAGTCAAGGTTTGCAACAAGGAAATGTAACTTCTACAGTTTTAATGGTTTCAAATGAATCTACAAGCTGAAATTGACCAACTCTTTTATTTATGACAACAAAATGCTGTAATAAAATGAAAAAGAATTAAACGTATACATGTACTTTATATGCACTTTGAAATTTACACAATAATGAAAGTTATAGCTCCAAAAATGTTTTCAGATTTAGATTAGACTAGTAGCTATTGTGAAAGTAAAGAAGTTGATGATCAATAAAGTTTTGTCATCTCCATTTCCAACTATATTTAATTAACAAAAAGACAAAGTCATCAATATCCCCCGCAATATCCCCCAACTTCACGATTTAGTGAAATTGTATACACGAATGAATAAGGTAACGTCTCTTACCTATTGATAAAACACCCCATTGTTAACCCATTTATGCATATAGGTACTTCAAGACAGCATTTTTCTCTTATTATTGAAGATAGAAACTTCCAGTATAGACCTAATGAAGCCGAGTAAGTTTAGTGGTTGAACCATTTACATTACTTGTAGAGTTTAAGTTCTTTAAGCATGGTCACTTCCGGTGGCAAGGCAGGTCCCCTGCCAATTCGGCGAAATGTGAGGTAAGATGATGTTTTTTATTGGTCCCTATTTTAACTATGTAAGTTCATTAGAAAGTGTTTAAAATGTTCAATGTTCAAATAGAAAAATACAATGAATATGGTTTGCATTTTTTCCATACTCAATTTTCACTCATCTGCATATTGTCCCATTTATTGGACGCACATTTGCAGTGTAAAAAAGTACATGTATGTAGAAATCTAAGACCCTATGCATAGATGGGTTAATTCAGTAACGTTAGGGCTTTTCAATAGCTGTTAGTTACGAAGCACTTAAATCGGTAAAGACGGGACGCGTGTCTGAACATGTTGACTACTTCACGGTTTAGTGATTTTGTACATATTTTGAAGTTACCAGCCCTGATGTCTGGCTGGACATTGGTTTTTGGCTTATTTCATACACTGACCATGATGAGACAGGGGTCAGGGAAAACGTCATCAATATGGAGTGTGACCACCCTGGGCTTCCATACACGCGAACACATGTTTCCTCATTAACGTCGTCAACCGGCGGATAACGTCAACGAGAATCCTGTTCGATAAATCCAAGAGAGTCTGTTTAAGTTCCTGTCAGTTCGCTGAAGGTGATACACTCTGTCTAAGCTGACTATCAAGATAATCCCAGAGATTCAAATCAGTTCATGTCTGGAGAACACGCTGGACAAGGCACTTCGTTGACGCTGTTGTCAAATCTGCAGGATGTAGCGGTCTTCGACCGGTGTCATGACTCTTGGTCTTCATGATCTTGTGCGGTCTTGGGTCCGGTCTGTTTGCTGGTAGCGGTTTATCTACCGGTATATGCTGGTGGTCGCCTTGCAGCAGTTGAAGGTTCTTGCCAACTGACGTTGTGAAACCCTCATATTGGCCATAATGATCGCCCTGTCTCCTTGCTCTTGCATAAGTCTTGGGATATTCGTCGTAGCTCTTTGGTTACTGCATGCTTGCTCTGTCCAACATTGGTATTTATGTCATGATCATGCAGGTACAGTTGTAGCAATGCCCCACAATTACGTCGTACGAAGTTTTCCAACAGCTGCATTGTTATTGGGACAATGTTTTGGCGAATGTTTTCTGCTTGGGTTCAAACCTGTACAATTAATACAATTTGTATACAATTAATTCAAAAGTGAAATAAAACTTTCTGTTGCGCGGTAGTTTAGTTTATAAACTGTATAAAGTCCTGTTGCCAAAGGAAGTAAAATATTCATTTTAGCATATATTTCTTAAAACTCTCTGAAAGAAAATTAAAATAATACACTAAGAATTAACGATATGAGATAACAATTGGCAAGAGATCGCTAGCAACGGAAGATAGGCTTCCATATTTGGGAACATGTGGACGTACAATACTTCAACTTCCTGCACGGTTCCCTAATTGCCAGCTGCCAGCGATTTGAACGTAAAGTTTTTACCTAAAATGTACAAATTAATGGGGTTTTTTTGTTACAATTTCCATTACGGCAGTTTCATGTTCTCCATAGTGTTGATTTGAAATACAAAGTGTGTACAATTACCTGTTATATTTAGTACACTTTGTAAGTATTGGGCGATAGATTGAGTTAATCCATGAAATGTTAAAAAGTCAGTATTCAAAGTATGTGTTTGAAACAATTCATGAAAATTAGACCAATTTCCTGTGTCATTGAAGAAATCGTTTATATATATGTTATTCCTTATTCATACCAATGGGAAAAATATACTGGCTTATTATCATGCTATTATTGTACCATAGTGATCTATTCACAACATCCGTAACAGATGGGTCAATATTATCATAACAGTTTAAATATGATTTATATAATGACAGCGTTTCTTTCCAAAACTGACTGTGGATATTTTGGACAATATTGTTTTCTATGTAGAAAGCATCAGCCAAAATTATCATTTTATCCTCAGCTAAATGATCATAAAAGAAACATGCTCATTCGGACTTACTACCAGATAGTCTTTTGATCCAAAAAGTTTTTGACCTCCAGTAACCATTTCTCCTATGGCTACACTTATTCCACCATACGTAGGCTGCAATGACATTGTATCTCTCTTGACTTAATCTGGTTTAAATTTTCAAACAAATTGAAACCATTTCTTTTGAAAAGATTCTACTATATTTTAAGTGGGCTTGGCTGAATAAATGCTTAAGTTTAGGTAGAAATAATGAATTTAACACCATATTTCTACCCATTTGTGTTAAAGTTCTTTTTGTCCACTGTTTCATTTCGATGTTATCTAATTTATTCATATAATTCAAATTAACCATATTTTCTAAATCAATATCAAATTCAATACCTAATACCCTAAACTGTGTTTGTGTCCAGTCCAACTTACAAGTACTCTTTACCGAGTTTGTATCTTGATCTCTTTTTAAAACCTATCCATATCAATTGGGGGTGTGTCTGTGTTTACGTTTAATCCTGAAAATCGGGCAAAAAAAGGATAATGTACTCATTGTAGAGTAGAGACGTTTTCTGATCCATATAAACTGAGAGTGATTTCATCTACAGATTTAAAAGGGAATACATATTACCCAGTTGAATCCTGTTATATTCTTTATACTTCTTAACATGATTGCCAGGATTTCTGTGATTTCTAGGATTTCATGATATATAGAGATAAGGTGATATGGGATCCCCCTGACGGTAACCTCTTGTAACCTTAATGAAGGGGCTTGCAAATCTATTCACCAAAACACTTGCCAAAATGTTTTGAACAACAATTTTATCCAATGTTGAACACTGGGCCCCAAGAGGAAAATGTTATATTATGTATAAATGTTCTATCCACAGAATCAAATGCCTTTTCAAAATCAATAAATAGTAGTTAGCCTGGTGTTTGGTATGATTCTGTATACTCTAATATATTATAAATAAATCTAGTCACTTCGCCTATATATCTACCCGATACAAAACCCTTTTGTTCCTCATGTATAATCAATGGTAAATTGGCTTTATCATAATTGCAATTGTCGATTCTGCTAATTTATAAGTACTATTTAAATGTGTAATATGGCGCAAATTGTTTAGAAAGAGTTTTGATTTGTTATCTTTAGGCAAGCAAGTGATTAGGCCTTGTTTTTGCGTAGTAGATAGGGAGCCTATTTTATATGCATAATTTAAAGCATTTATCAAATATTTATTGAGGTCACACCAAAACAACTTTTCAAATTCTGTTGTGAAGCCATCTGGGCCAGAACTCTTATCATTTTTCCTTGATTAGTGCTTCAAGTACTGTATCATAGGTCAGCACCCCTTCTAGGGAAAGTGATGTTTGAAAGTCTAACCTTGGCACTGATACTTTAGCAAAAAAGGTTTTCCAAATCAATATGTGCACAGTCTTCAGTTTCATACAGTTTTTCATAAAAAGTGTTTAACTTTTTGAATGATTTCATGTTGTTTCTTCAATAAAGTTTCATCTGTTTTTTCAAGAGCTGAGATAGTTTTATTTAGAAACGTTTTACTTCCTAATTTTGAAAAGTAATTAGATGTTGTTTCACCATGTTCTATCCACTTGGCTTTTGATCTTATAATTCAAGGAGCCCCGTGTTTCTATTTTATGTAAGTTTTCCAATTCAAGTTTAGTTGATTTGTATTCTTCTAGAAACACAACTGACTGTCTAATAGCTACGTCTCTCAGTTTAATCTCAGTTTCGCTTAGTTTCTGTCCAAGATTAGATTCCAAAGCTAAATAGAGTGGATGAAACAAGTATTATGTTCCACTAATATATAAAAGTAACATTTCCCATAATAACTGATCATTTATTGTAACACCTTTCCATCTTTTACAGTTTTGTCTTTGTATTGTTCAAGAGTGTAGTTTATTGTTTTCTTAATCTTTTTCATATTCCTTGTCCTTTAGTAATGACTTATTGAATTTCTAGAATCCATTTTCCCTTTGTATACCAGAAAGTTGAACAGTAAGTGATTGATGTTTGCACAATTAATGAGGTCTTAAGTAAACATCCTCCAACCTTGTACATCAACCTCATTAATTGTGCAAACATCAATCACTTACTGTTAAACTTTACTATGTATATAGTAGTGTACATCATTTGCTTGATAACTGTGTTAGTAGCTACTCCGAAACGTCGCTCATATTATATTAAAGAAGTTGTATATCCATAGAACTCTCCTCGTTGTTTATCAAGCTTGTATTGTAGTACTTCAGAGGTATCATTAAATATGATGGCTGTACCTCTTGCATTACTTCTGAATGGACTAGTGTAACATTCTTTATAACCCCATTCTATATAGTTATATCTTAAGATAAAGAAGCCCACTTCGTGTTTTACCATTTTAATATTATTTTCCTAAAACAAAGGGAAGTAACTCTACCACATTGTAGCCCGAGTAGCCCAAGAAAGCGTCCTCGCTTAAGAAGATTACCACAACATAGAGGTTATAAAACGGTAACTATCTCAATTTGTTGGAAGTGCCAGTTAATATAGGCTAACCTTATTTCAAGATACGTAATTTAATGTTAATTTCCTGCTATTTTATGTACTTTTCCGCAATTATTTATCGTACTTTTCTGTTTGTTATTGCAGTTAATTGCACAAGCGCGGAACACTGTCAAGTCAAGATATTGTAAAATGCAAGACACTAGAATATTGCAAAATGTGTACAGAAGATTGACTAGTCCTTGCCTAGTAAAGAATAAGATTTGACACAAGAAACTCAATAAATATTCTACGATTACAAACGGTGATAGATATGAATCTTTTGTGAATCAAGTGGGCTTACATACCCTCTCAATGGGGATAATAACTTACGGTACTTCCACCACCGACAAGGGCATGACCTCCACAAATCACCGTAAATAATCATTTATCTTCCCTTACATGTAAAACATTGCAATCTGATTGGACAATGCAGTTTTTTACCAAAATCCGTGTACACCGCAATCGGGGGTATAACTGGAAAAAAGATACCCCGTTGAACTGACAACAGCGTATTTGCCTAACTCTGGTATAAATTACTTCTCACAGGGTCATAGGGTTCGCATCGGTTAAGGGAAACATATGTTTACACAATTAGGAGTTTAGAAGTAAACAAATAAGCGGTTCCTGTAGTTGCCTATAGAAACAATGACCACCAAACGCTTCGCATTCAGAAGAAGAAACACCAGCCAAACGTTCTAAATTGGTCCCAGAAAACACAAAGAAAGCGAATAATGCATCAGCAAAGCTTTTTAAAGAATATCTGGTAGAAAAGGAACAAGACGTGAATTTCGAGATATTGGACGCTGTGGCTTTAGCCGAGATGTTGAGTCATTTCTACGTGGATATCAGAACTCACACAGGTGACCAGTACAAAACGTCAACTTTGGAGAATATTAGGCAAAGACTCAACAGATATTTGAAATTTCTCGCCATATAATTGAGAATTTGACATAATAAATGATGGGCGATTCAACGATGCCAAAGAGTCTTTTAAAACGACAATGCTTGAGCTGAAGGTTGCTGGTAAGGGTGAGACAAAACACAAAGATGTGATCTCTGATTCCGACTTTATTCGTCTGTGCCCTTGAACACTCAAGGCACCATAAGGATTGGCTTTCAAGGTCCAGTTCCATATCAGAGAGGTTTTGAAAACATGGAAAAATGACGAAAAGTACATTCGTAGTGAACACTGATTCTGATACTGGCCTCGCATATGTATCCAGAGAAATGCTGGAGAACTGACCAAAATCAACAGGGATGATAAGGAGTCATTTGGGGGGATTGATGATGGAGCAGCCTAATTCACTTTCTGCCCAGTGACATCGTACGTTGCCTACCTTGATTGCGATCGACTGTGGCAGTATTCGAGAGATTGTTTCTGCGACAGTGATTCTACCTGGTTTAACAACAAGCCTGTCGGGAGGAATACACTAGCTTCCTTCATGTCTACCCTCAGCAAGTGTTGTGGTTTGTCCCAGGTTTACACAAACCACTGTATCCGTGCCACTGGCGCAACGATCCTCACTCGCGGTAACTTTGCGAGTGCCTAAATTATGAGTCTCACAGGTCACAGGAGCGTCAGTTCCCCCTTCCGTCTATCAGCAGGTACTCAACAAGGAAAGGATGCATATGAGCCATGCTATTTCCAACTCTATGCATCCTTCTCCTCTCCAATGTCTAACACCGCCGCCACCTAGACAAAGTCTAACGGCAGCGCCGTCAGTCAAATATGAGTCAACGCCGAGGGAGACAAGAGTTTTGTATGTTGTCAAACCACGCCAGCTGGAAGGTAACGAACTTGGAGAACTGAGCGAACTTGACCTTAGGATGACAAACCAAACATCACTTTTTCAAAATTGCAACATTCAGCATGTAAATGTTATTGTCAGAAAATGACTTCTCCCTGTGAGAGTTAGGCACATTCCTTCGCTTTATCAGCTGTTCGATCAGTTGTTTTTGAGGTCACAAGGTTCAAACTTTAATGAGAGGGTTTTTTCTGTGATTCTCTTGCAGCTCAATATTGCGAACTGTTATTGTTAATGCCTCACAGTTATGATGACGACGTTGTTTCACCGAGTTATTACAGAATTAAATTTGTAACGTCCAGATAAACCACGAAAGGAGCAAAAACTATGGCGATTTTTTCCATTTGTGACATGTCATAAATTGCCCGTGCCTTTTTCTTTTATATTTTCATTTTTACGTAATCAGAAAATTATTATAAAAAGATTTCTTAAACAATATGTATGGTCGCCTATTTCCCGATATCTGCGGCTTTCTGCTCGGTAAAATGACATAACAACTGAAAATACCTCCGTTTTCGAAGCTTCGTATGAATAACATGCGCGGCAAATCGTTTGATGTCGGGCATCGTTCGAAAGCTCTGAACATCAACAATATCACTGTACCCTTGCCAAGAGTATTTTCACAGTTGTAAGAAGCGATTTTATTGGATAAAGATTGGTTTCTAATGACGCTTTTTCGCCACAGTCTGCTATAAGGGTTGTGATTGGTCAAAATCAGACACGTGACCTAAGGCAGCCAATCATATTACGGCAATGGATACCCTCCTCGTAAACGAAATCTTTTAGATTTGGACAAAAGTTTTGGGTAAAATAATGCTATTCTGAACATATTAAGCAAGAAATCGCTACCAATACGTAAATTATGGAACTTATTGGACGTATCGTGCTAGGTTATGACTCTGTGACAAAAATGCTTCATGTATGTATTTTCGCATAACAATATGTTTCATTTGAACTGCCTTTTTAGGGCAAGCGCTTAACAGGCAGCAGGGCTGTCACTTTTCTGTCATTTCGCATGGTTATGCAATTGCTACAGTGACAAGTTTTTGCAGAGTTATTCCTCATGAAGTCCTCTATCTGGGCATATGAAAATTATGCAGTTTGGAGTTTGGAAAAAAAATAATGTTTATTAACATTATTGGACTTCTCCTGTACAAGTTGTCCTGCGCGGCAGTATGCAGAAACCATAGCAGTCAGCTGACCTATTGTTGTGCTATCTACCTGACAAGCCGAGCCATGGTGCTCAGATCCAGCAGAGAGTGTCTACTTGAGATTGGTCAGACCTATGATCATTGTTTAACATTTTACCCGCCGTGATGTTGCTGGAATATTGCTAAAAGCGGCGTAAAACCAAACTCAGTCAGTCAGTCAGTCAGTTTAACATTGTTTACCCAGCTGAGTGAAGTGGCTTACCAACCTGTCAAACAATGCAAGCAAGCAAAGAGGCACAAGACAGCGTGGCAAACGAGCTGGTTCACTGAAACAGAGGAAAATCGGTGTTGCTGTCCACCCTAGAGTGAACAAGTCACTCAAGCAGAACCAACCAAGGGGTAAATTTTGATAACCTCACTATTGTGCACACCCCTGGAAACAACACAAGTCAGACTGAGAATATCCCTGTAAATACTCCCAACATCAATATGTGTCTACCTAACACACGTTCAGTGAGAAACAAGTCGTCAGAATTACATGCCTACATTCTAGACCATAACATAGACATTTTAGCTGTGACTGAAACCTGGCTGAAGGAGAATGATGATGTGGCCAGCAACGATCTTGTGGGATACAACATTCAAGCTTGTAACAGATTGGCTCGACAAGGAGGCAGCATGGCTGTCATACACAAATTGTGCCTCGATGTACAGCCCTCAATTCAGACTCAACCTATTTTCTCCAGTCTGCAATATTTGGACTTAAAGATCGTAATCAATGGCCTAACAACCAAACTCATAGTTGTGTACCGACCCCCGCAATCACGCCAGAATAACGTGACATCGGATGTCATCACAGGAGATCTTCGTCTACTGATAGATACTACGATGTGTACCAACGAACATACGATAATGATCGGTGACTTTAACACCCTTGTCGACGACGACTCCGACGCCTTGTCATCTAGATTTGCTGATATTCTGTATGAACTAAACCTCAAACAGCATGTCACATCTGCTACCCACAAAAGTGACTATCCCATTTTTACATTGTAATTTTCTACTTTTAAAGATATATGCTAGCTAGTTTTAACTGTGGTTTTACTGTCCTTCGTTGACAGGGTTTTATATATTATATGTATGTATACTGAAAGCCATTAAAAATGCAATTTGACATTCATACTTTCTTTACTCACACTTATTTCAACATATATATACCTAACTGGCAGATATGTTTTAAGTGAACATCTGTGAATAATTTCATCTGAAAATGTCCAGTCAACAACAACATCAGTGACGCAACAACGACATCATACAAAGGAGGGGTCACTTGCAGACAATATCGTGTGTGTCCACCGTGCGCTGCAAGACATGCTCGCAGTCTTTGGGGCATTGAAAGACACACATTTCTCAGGAACAGCTGTTGGATGGTCTGCAGCCTCTGATGGTCTGTGGTCTGATCATGACACCACCCCCTCCAAAACCATCATGTTCAAGGACACAGTTTGGCGCAAGTCTTTCTCCTTTACGTCGATAAATCTGTTGACGTCCATCTGCACAGGATAACTTAAACCTGGATTCATCTGAAAAAATGACATCTGGCCATGTCCTGTTGCCAAGTTTGGCCCCATTTGCTGCCCATCGCTGTCTTGCAAGTCTGTGGCGATGCAATAAGGTTGGACCACGGTACGGGTGACGAAATGGGCCACTCGAAATGGGCCAGAATAACAGCCTTTTATCCCTACATCCTCTGTATCGCAGGAACAAATCTTCAATAGAACTTTTGTAAGTTTCAGGACAACAAATACCAATTGCGTTTTTAATCGCTTTCAGTATATTATAAATTTAGATCTAGTTTTAGTCACGATATGGCTGAAATATTGTCGATGTGACTTTAAATCTTAACTCACCCACTCACTGTACCTTCTGCTTCACTTGAATAGCGTGACTCAACTGTTCGTCAAACGATAGAAATTGTTTATGTTACATTGTTCGTTAACAATGGAAAATTGACATGAAATTGGAGCCACTAGATGATGATTATAATGACAATATATATATAATGATCAGCAGTTAACAAAAGCGAGGAAATCATTTCAATAATCATAATAGATATATGCCCGACTGCACGTTGTAAACCTCGCAGGAATTATCACAAACAAACAAAGATCACCCACCGAGGAAAGTCGAGGTCACCCTGCCCCACCGGTGACACACGACAAACTCATTAATTGGCACGCCTATTCTGAACCCCAAAATAATCACGAGTTCACTTGGTTCTACTCACGAGGGAAAATTGCATGGGACAACCTTTTTGAAACTAATACATCAATTTGATAGACACAGAAAGCTTACTTTCTATCAGTAGTGTGTGATAAGACACGAATAAAACCAATACTTTTCTTATACGTGTTACTAGTGAAATATTCCCATACTTCAAATACTCAATAACATCCGGAAATTGGCCAACACATGATGTTTATCGACATTGTAAACACAAAAGTAAACCAAAAGGTCATTTTTCTGTCTGCACTCATTGGCATCGAGTACGGGTACAGCAGTGAAATGTCATCAGCCGGCCGTTTCGGCCGTCTCCCATGGTAGCATCAGCAACTGCTCAATGAAAGACTCGTGAAAGATTGAGTATCAGACTCGTTTTCGCTCGTTTGATATCAAATCATTAACTCGTTTAATAAAAATGGTAATACACGGAATGTCGTTTAGTATCCTCTACATATCAGATTCAGAACAAAGCAGCTGTCAATAAAGTGCTCTTTTCATTAGTTTATACCCGATGTGTGCGTACTTGAATCAGTGGAATAAACGGGGACGTGAGCACCCATTTTCCATGTATAGTGAATACGATGTCTGGAAGAATATTAATAGAAGTTGATAAAATAATAGGAAAGGTATGGTACTTCATGGATGACAAATTCTTTATTATATTATGATGCGAGGTTTCGTTGTGATCAATTTAATTAGCATACCCTTTTTAGACAAGACATACACATCACTGTTTTCGATTGGAACCTAGCGAAGTTTGAAGGTGAATCGGACACAAGCTGTTATCTAGCAGGAGGAATAGATTAAAACATAACTTAGGATATTGTCATGAAGAGGTACAGCCTACAAAGGCACTTATGAGGAAACATCATTCTCTTTAGAATACAGACAGTTTGGCCGGATATCACCATACATGTGTGGTTTCAGGTTTCTAAATCCCAGAAAGCTGTTCTGTAGAATCTCAAGAAAGTTGCTGAAATATTCAATGGAATACGAGGAGTGTTCCCGTGTTATAACATCACCTAACCTATAACAACGCGTGTATCTTATTGTATCATTCATGGCGACTTACTCAGTTCCAGCAGATTGTGAATGTCTATGACTTTTAATGTAACACAAAGTAGGCCTAAAACGTATTCGTCCACCTGAAGTTTAAATTACAAGTTTAAATTTACTTCTGAATTCACTGATAGTATGTGGGAGATGTTTGCTATTGGATTATTGGTATGTTTATGGACATCTGCTCATATGGATCATGTCCTTGGTTCTAACTACATATGGATTTAAACGTGTTGGAGAGTGTACACACACATTATGCATATTTAGTCATGTCAAATGATTACTCTGCATATTTGTTTCATATCAAATACATATATCTGGTACATTCTGAGAGGCCTTGCTTAGTTAAAACCTAATATCAATTCAGTGTCATGCGTCGATGAAGTTAGGGTTACACATATTCAGCCAACACGGGAAATATTTCTTGAAGAGTTGATCTCTACACCATATGTTACCAATCACTTCATTATGTGACAGGCGTGGATGTTTCACGAACCAGCCATTACTGGCAGTGCAGTCACATTAACAAATTATTGAAAAAAATTCTATTTGTTCACAGTCTCACAAATGATCTTTTTATTTCCTGACTTTTCCAAATACAAATTTGGCGGCAAAATGACACGTACATTTTTAAACGGTCATATGTGCCTGGTAGGATAAATTTACTTCCTCACATGGTTCTTTGTGAAATACTGTTCTTTCGTGTGGTGCACTACAGCAAGATGGAGACAGGACTGAGAAATACAGTTGATATTGGGCCATTGGGTATATTGTACCTGGAACTGGTGCAAACTGTCTCATATCCCTGGCTATAGAGCATGTCCATGATTAAAGAAATAAGAGTAATTGTGCACAAGATTACAATAATTATAAAATTGACTGTCGACAAATGTCTTTCTACACACCATGATGGTATAATATATAACGCATGGCATCAATGATATCCGTCACACAATGGCATTAATGTACAACCCATACACGAGATCTCCCTAACACAATGCATTAATGTACACCCCATACACGAGATCTCCCTTACACAATGCATTAATGTACACCCCATACACGAGATCTCCCTTACACAATGCATTAATGTACACCCCATACACGAAATCTCCCTTACACAATGCATTAATGTACACCCCATACACGAGATCTCCCTTACACAATGCATTAATGTACACCCCATACACGAAATCTCCCTTACACAATGCATTGATGTACACCCCATACACGATACATCTCCACAATGCATTACACCCCAATCTCCCTTACACAATGCATTAATGTACACCCCATACACGAATGCATTACACCCCATACACGAGATCTCCCTTACACAATGCATTAATGTACACCCATACACGAGATCTCCCTTACACAATGCATTAATGTACACCCCATACACGAGATCTCCCTTACACAATGCATTAATGTACACCCCATACACGAGATCTCCCTTACACAATGCATTAATGTACACCCCATACACGAGATCTCCCTTACACAATGCATTAATGTACACCCCATACACGAAGTCTCCCTTACACAATCATCACCACGAGATCTCCCTTACAATGCATTAATGTACACGAGATCACAATGCATTAATGTACAGCCCCATACACGAGATCTCCCTTACACAATGCATTAATGTACACCCCCCTTATACACGATCTCCCACAATGCATTACACAATGCATTAATGTACACCCCATACACGACTCCCATACACAATGCATTAATGTACACCCCATACACGAGATCTCCCTACACAATGCATTAATGTACCCATACACCCATTAATGTACAAGTCTCCTTACTAATAATGCATTAATGTACACCCCATCACGAAATCTCCCTTACACAATGCATTAATGTACAGCCCATACACGAGATCTCCCTTACACAATGCATTAATGTACACCCCATACACGAGATCTCCCTTACACAATGCATTAATGTACACCCCATACACGAAATCTCCCTTACACAATGCATTAATGTACAGCCCATACACGAGATCTCCGTTACACAATGCATTAATGTACAGCCCATACACGAAATCTCCCTTACACAATGCATTAATGTACACACCCATACACGAGACGAATCACCGATCTAGATGCATCCGTTACACTCCGTTAATGCATTAATGTACACAAATTAATGCATTAATGCACACCATACACGAGATCTAGATCTAGATCTCCGTCACACAAATGCATTAATGTACACACCATACACGAGATCTAGATCTAGATCTCCGTCACACAAATGCATTAATGTACACACCATACACGAGATCTAGATCTAGATCTCCGTCACACAAATGCATTAATGTACACACCATACACGAGATCTAGATCTAGATCTCCGTCACACGAAGACATTAATGTACACACCATACACGCAAATCCATTGATGTACACCCCATACACGAGATCTCAGTTACACAAATCCATTGATGTACACCCCATACACCAGATCTATGTCACGAAAATCCATTAATGTACACCCCATACACGAGATCTCTGTCACACAAATGCATTGATGTACAACCCATACACACGATCTCCGTTACACAAATGCATTAATGTACAGCCCATTCGCGAGATCTCTGTCACCAAAATGCATTGATGTACACCCCATACACGAGACCTTTCTCATATACACCCCACAGGTGATCTCCCATACACAAATGTATCAACATACACATTACATTACTTTACCTGCAATGAGTTCTTCACAACGCTGACTACCAACCTGTCTCACTCTGTCGCTCACTGCCAACAGAGAATAATTCCCCTCGCTTGTACACGGATCACATGAACAGTCATGGTTGACATGCTGCGGAATAATTGTAGGTGATATGCTCTGTTGCGGTTGGTTAAAGAAAACAAATCTTTAAAGGTTAGTATTTCCAAACACAGAGGGAGAGTGTAACTGTTAGTTCAAAGGGTCAATATCATCGGCACTGTAAACTGACATTACATGTTCAAAATCCTCATATATTCAAAAAGGCTTTACCTCTGACCTTCAAACGTATGGATTGAAACAGGCAGAAGGCAGAATATAGTGCAAATGATTGTGCAGGTAACTTGTAGTTGTAGATGAGTTTCATTGTCACTCAGTAATAGCTGGGTTTATGAAACGAATATGTACGAATATTTGACTTGGCCAAGTTTCATTAAAACTGTATTATACATATCTACCATTTTATGATATTCCGTCCCTTGCTTTGTGTGGAATAAAAAAAGAGACCATTTTTGAGATTTTTTGTTATCATTTTATTTGGCAACCGTGTTTAATAAATGCATTGATTTTATTCATTCCGAACTTATTGATTCCTGCCTTGGATGTGATAACAACCCTGTTATTTAACGCTGCAGATTGCAAGAAGAAACCCCATCTCTCTAATGTTTGTAATAGGCATGGTTTGATAGAGTGAGTGAGTTAATATTTAACGTCACATCGGCAATATCTCAGCCATATCGTGACGAAAACAATTTATACAGTAAAAAGTGAAAACATTTGGAGGATTAAAAGCTGTAGACGACGGACAGTAAAAATACTAGAGAATCACAGATGGCAATATAAACCTAGCGAGCAAAGTTAAAACATTCCAATTAAAGAAGACAATACAGTATAAAACATGGGCTATAGATCGCCAACAACTGAAGGGGATCACCATACTAGGAACCATGGGGACCTACATTACTTTTGCTACCTGCATGGACCCTAGCTGGATTTACAGTATTCCTTCAGCCATTGGTGATTGTAGGAAAATTTAGCCAACGTACCCTCTCAGGAGGACAATAATTTTACAATACTTTAACCCCCTTTGAGGGTACAGCCATACTAGGAACCATGGGGACCTACATTACTTTTGCTACCTGCATGGACCCTAGCTGGATTTACAGTATTCCTTCAGCCATTGGTGATTGTAGGAAAATTTAGCCAACGTACCCTCTCAGGAGGACAATAATTTTACAATACTTTAACCCCCTTTGAGGGTACAGCCACTATCAATCTAAGTTACTAATCTAAACTACCAATCTTTAAAATATAGTTATTTACAAAACACATTAATCAGAATTCATCATATCAATCAATCTCTTGATTAAACAATAATTTTGTTTTTACTTTGAAATATTTAGCCCTAATGATTGAGAATTCAACACAGTCAAGCAGGACATGCTTGACCGTGGTTCTTTCATCACAAGGGATACAAAACGGAGAATCTTCACCTTTTAAAAGGTATTTATGAGTATAACGCGTATAGCCAATGCGGCATCGTCGCATAATGACCTCTTCAAATCTTGATTGACAACCCAAGTAGGTGTAACCAATATAAGGTGTTATTTCATGTCATTTATTGATACCTGCCTGGGTGTCCTATTTTTTCTTCATCAGATCACGGATGTAGGTTCTAATGCTAGTTCTGTAATCAGAATATGGAAGAAGAAGTGGTGTCACAGATTTGTTGAGTGCTGCATTGGCAGTAAGATCGGCCATTGTGTTCCCAGAATGCTCACAAGGGATACAAAACGGAGGATCCTCACCTTTTAAGAGGTATTCATGAGTATAACGTGTGTGGCCAAACCGACCTCGTCGCATAATGACCTCTTCAAATCTGGAATGACAACCCAAGTCAGTGTAACCAATATAAGGTTTTATTTCATGTAATTTGTTAATACCTACTTGGGTGTCCCGCTTCTTTTGCATCAGATCACGGATGTAGGTTCTAATGCTAGCTTTGTAATCAAAGTATGGAATAAGAAGTGGTGTCCCAGATTTATTGAGTGCTGCCTTAGCAGCAAGATCAGCTATTGGGTTCCCAGAAATGCCAACATGGCTGAGCAACCAACAGAAGACGATGTCGCATTGACCATTGGCAAGATCATTATATAATTCGATTATTTCAATTAAAAGTGGATGTTTGCAAGATAAATTTGTATAGCCTGAAAGCAAGAAAGAGAGTCAGAAATGATTATATATTGTGTATGGTTAGCATGTCTTTGAATATATTTAAGAGCCGTCAATATGACGTTTGTTTCTGCTGTAAAACTAGAGCTGTTATCCGGTATTCTAGAACATATTGTTCTGTAAAGAAAGATTTGTATGTATTATAGATTTTTTAATTGATTATATTCTTGTTTATATTGTAATTCATTAGTTTCAGATTTCTTATACTTTGTCAGAGTTAGGTCAACTTGTGGCCTCACCAGTTTCCAAGTAGGAGAAGAAAGAAGGCGGGAAGGAGATATATTTTCCAGCTCAATGCCGGCAGCAGAAATAAATGGTTTAATTCTTAGCCCAAGAGGCGGAACAAGAGAAGACTTTTTGTTGTATAAATCCTCATAAAGAGGATTGAAAACACAGTTAAATGCAGGATTAGACTCGTTAGAATATAGTTTTGTTATATACTGTAATGCTCATTTGATACGACGTTGGTTAAGGGATGTCTCATCTGCCTCAACATAGAGACTGTCAACAGGAGAAGTTCTAAAGGACCCAAGACATAGTCTTAGACCTTGATGTTGGACAGAATCAAGAATTTAAAGGTTACTTTTACAGGCTCCGCCATATATGATGGAGCCATAATCAAGTTTCGAACGGACCAATGATCGATACAGATGTAGGAGAGCAGCTTGATCCCCTCCCCACTTAGAATTGGAAACCACATTTAACAAGTCAACCGCCTTCAGGCATCTATTTTTGAGATATTTGATATGCGGATGAAAAGTTAAAGTGGAGTCGAAAATTAGGCCCAAAAACTTGGCCTCCTTTACAACTTTGATGGAAGTGCCATAAAGATAGTTCTGGGTCGTTATGAGGCATATATTTTCTACAAAAGTGTAAACAATTAGTTCTTGACTTAGAAAAACATGGTTGATAGAAAATGTAGATATAATAGTCAGAGACTGCGTTTACTGAAGGTGTCCAGTCGGTGTCAAATCTCTGATGACTTACACATGTATTTAAAGGCACGAAATAGCTGTAAATCTATCATTACAGAGGACAAGGTTCTTTTTCAGCAGGAATTGTGCAGGACCATCATTGATAGAATTGATAACGGTAAATTGCTTTGGACTTCTCTGAAACGTCTTTCTAACAAGAGGTTTCATTGTAACTTACTAACGTTAAACCAGTAGAGTATAATGTATTATTGATATATTTGATTTAACAGTTGTTTCTATCCTTTTATACGGGGCTGATGTATGGGGGCTAGATACTGTTGAGGAAACAGAATCAGTTAAATCTTCTACCGCCGATCACTGCGTTTGCGGTGAGTGTGGAAGATATCATCTCTATATTTCTCTAAACGTTTGAATATGCTCGACTCTCGGTTTCCCAGTAAAGGTTATAATATGATGTCTGATGATACCTCACTTGGTAAGACTAATTGGGCATTACTCCGTAATGAATACTTCTTGTCCATCAAAAAATATTGTAAAATTAGATTAACTTTGCAACAAATATTAAACACACATGATGTAAATATATTACGTTTAACATCTATATATCTGCTAAAAATATTTAGCTTAAGATCTTCTTAATGTAATTTTGGTCATGTGACAACGATTGTATATCTTACAACACAATTGTACTATGGGCCATGTGTCCTAAAATACGGAATAAAATTAGAATAATAAGACTAATTGGGCATCTAAAATTAAATCTTTGCTCTATACTTATGTTTTGGGCTATATCTGGGAAGCACAAAGTGAAGATTTCACTGTTCATTTTCTGGAATAATTTGAATTTAGATTAAACGCCACTTATAACTCAGAATTGGCACCCCGCTCTGGTGAATAGTTCTGAGATGTGTTCGTATTTTCAAATTAAGTCAGTTGTCACTGTTGAGCCATATTTATTATAACTAAATCTTGATAAGTTAAGAAGAGTTGTGGCTCGTTTTCGTTGTTCTTCTCATATTTTAAACATCGAAACGGGAAGGTATAATATTCCTAGAAATCAAACATTTTGTAAACTCTGTAATAGCTGTAATATCGAAAATGAATATCTTTTCCTACTTGTATGTTACGCGTACAGTCATCATAGAAAACAATTTATGCCACAAACGTATTTTGTAAATATAACAATTCATAAGTTTAACCTCTTAATGTGGAAATAATGAAACGTGTTGCAATGTTTGTACTATGTGCGAATAAACATCTCAACTCTGTAGACCAATAATAGGTGTATGCACCTTGAGACGATGTCCTAAATGTTCCCTCTGGGAAAATAAACATGTACTAATGCATTTGTGTAACAGATCTTGTGTATGGGGTGGACATTAATGCATTGTGTAACGGAGATCATGGATTTGTGTAACGGAGATCTCACGTATGGGGTACATTAATGGATTTGTTTAACTGAGATCCCGTGCATGGGGTGTACATTAATGGATTTGCGTGACGGAGATCTCGTGTATGGGTGTACATCAGTGGATATGCGTGACGGAGATCTCGTGTATGGGTGTACATTAATGGATTTGTTAAACTGAGATCTCGTGCATGGGGTGTACATTAATAGATTTTTGTAACTGAGACCTCGTATATGGGGTGTACATTAATGGATTTCTTTAACTGAGATCTCGTGCATGGGGTGTACATTATAAATGCATTGTGTAACTGAGACCTCGAGTATGGGGTGTACATTATAGATGCATTGTGCAACTGAAATCTCGTGTATGGGTTGTACACCAATGGATTTGTTTAACTGAGATTTCGTGCATGGAATGTACAGTAATGAATTTGTGTAAATGAGACCTCGTGTATGGGATGTACATCAATGGATTTGTGTAACTGAGATCTCATATATATATGGGGTGAACATGAATGGATTTGTGTAACTGAGACCTCGTGTATGGGGTGTACGTCAATGGATTTGCGTGACGGAGATCTCGTGTATGGGGTGTACATTAATGGATTTGTGTAGCTGAGATCTCGTGTATGGGTGTACATTTTTGATGCATTGTGTAACTGAGACCTCGTGTATGGGGTGTACATTATTGGATTTATGTAACTGAGATCTCGTGTATGGGGTGTACATTATAGATGGGCACTCGTGAAGAGCCACCTCCTCGTGGTGGGTGCTGAGTAACGCTAAGCGCTCTTCAACCCCACGTTGAGGACCCGGGGGTATATTTGTAGCAGGACTGCGTCAGTCACGCACAGACAACAGACGCCACTTTTGTTGTTCTTCTATGCCCGATGTTTTATTATAGATGTTTATAGGTGAAAACAACAACCCTGAAACAATCAGGTGTACAATATAATAAATGCAGCAATACTGTGTACAAATGTATTTCATTGGATATACATGACATATAAACAATATATGAACCTACCAGGTGTGCGGGCCTAGGTTTACTTCACACCTGGGGACGCTGCTGTATCTCTATGAAATGCAGAGAAAATAATGATAATATGTACATACATGCTAATAATGAACATTATACAAAAGCATTTTCAGCAAACACACAATTATTGCTGTAGCTGGGCAAGATATAAATCAATAAAAATAAGACCTCATTCATTCATTCATTCATTCATTCATTCGTGCTTATTTTCATTCTCCCATTATGATTACAAAGCTATACTTGTGTTCATCCATTCATCACATACTCACATGGTTAACCTTGCCTTTTATTAATCATGTTACTAATATTACATTATAATGAATGTAGAGTATCACCAAATTCACAGTACTATGCATTTGAGACTAACACACACTGATACAACTACAAGTTATATCCAAATGATACACATGAACAATAAATAGATAAAATATCCAAATTACCTCAGAAATGCGATCCCAAGATCTGATCCAAAGTATGTCCAAACAATCAACGAGACATGTTGACACACTGACGACAGAATGTGGAGTGACCACAAACCTTGTAATGTGTAAAAGTGTAAAGCTTAGCTGATTGCCCAAGCTGGCTATAAAGACAAAAGAACGTAGGTGGGGAAGGGCTTATGCTATTGTGTTGTGTGGTGAACATGCGGTAAGCATGCTCAGTGAACTGGCTGTGAGTGATAGTTAGTTAAGGCAGGCTAAGTATCATGATAAAATAAAATGATTAAAGCTGTGCAATGAAATTTAAAGCATTTATTTACATGAATTCTAATCAATATACAACATGTTAAAATATACAAAATCTGTTACTGCCACATATTTGGTCCACCAACCCGTTTACCGTGGGCTGCGCCCCTGTGTCGGTGGAGGACGGGAGTCTGGTGGTTGAGGGCACTGGTTCCAGGAACAGTGTTCCTTTGCCCAACACCACTTCGCCCCTTACTTCACCTAGACGGTGGTTGAATGGGCCCGGTTCAACCAATCGGCTGGTCATGCCGAGCCCTGAGTATTATTGTGCTGCACTCAATACTTCAACTTTTATAATGAGTTATCAAAAGTCTTGGCAAAATGATATTTCCTTCGAATTTCAAGTATATATTTCCTAATTTTGTAATATGCCTAGAGTCCTATGCCCAGAAGGCGGTGGCTCATGGGCCAATCAGGTAGACTGATTAATATTTCAATTTTTCTGCTGGAGTATATCATCCGGGTATCCCTGGTGCTGCAAGTCGGAGATCCACTTGTTATTAGCACTGTCTTTATGATACTCTATGGTGGGTGGGGAGCTCGGATGATGAACCATTATAAAAACAACCATGGTATACCAAACCCCTTAAAAAAACAAACGTCCACTAGACAGTGATGATGAACAACCTTCAAACTCTATCGATTACTGGCCACGTTTTTTTGGTGTTGGAGACTCCTGATAAAACGCCTCTGAAATTGAATCCATTCGCAATATCAAAGGGCATACATGGCATTGCAGGAGATGTCAAAAATATTAAACGCTTACGTTCAGGTGCACTACTGATTGAATGTAACAGAAGGCAACAAGCGTCACACCTCGTGTCAATTGACTCATTTGTGGGCATCCCTGTTTAAGTTACTGCTCACATAACCCTTAATACTAGCATCGTCAGAGACAGGGAACGCCTTTTGACTGATATGACAGAACTACACATTGTATCTGAAATGAAAGATCAAGGCGTTACATATGTCAAAAGGTTCACCACCCGGGGGAAAAAATGAGATCATTCAAACAAATACTTATCTTATTTCATTCTCCTCTCCGAATCCCCCACGGTCAATCAAGGCAGGATATTGTAATATTGCAGTTGACATCTATATTCCGAATCCGTTAAGGTGTTATAGATGTCAGAAATATGGTCATGGTGCAAACACTTGCTCAAAGCCAATTTCATGTCAAGGAGGACTGTGACAGTGGCATTAAAAAATGTACAAACTGTTCGGGTAACCATTCTTCCTTTTCAAAGGACTGTAAAGTGTGGAAAAAAACAAATGGAAATTAACAGAATTAAATTCACACAAAACATTCGATTTTTATGCAAAAAAACCTGGTTGAATCTGCAGTGCCAAATGACACATATGCATCTGTCGTCAGGACATCCTCTGAAATCATGCCAAAGGTACATACTTGCCCAGTATCCACATTGTCAGTAAACTGCCAAACAGACTTCACTTGGGTAAAAACTACAAAGCCTCAAAATGTCCCACCCGAACGTTCTACTCAGACTGCAGAATCATGTTTAAACAGCCAGATACTCCCTAAAGCACCGACACAACCAAACAGTCAAAATTCATCGTCATCTGAATCCAATACTGAAAATATATCTGAAACAAATTCCGACAGGGTTGTGAAACAAAATGTCAAACACAAAAATGACATTGCGAAAAAAAGTGGAAGACTTTCCAAAGGTTCAGAAAATCGAATTCAGTTGTTTAATCGATATGGTTCACTTGAGGATATGGATGTGTCAGAAAACATCCATCCACGGGCACATAGCTTGTCGCCCTCGAAGACAGTGAGGGGTAGATCCCCTATCAATCCACCTAAAAGATAGGTCATTCTACTAATATCGTACAGTGGAACTGTAGAGGACTAAAAACTAATTTTAATGAATTGGTCCAAGATTTAAGACCATCAGCGTTTTATCTGCAGGAGACGTATCTGCAACAGACAGACAGTTTTGACTTACGTCAGTTTAAAGCTTATCATCGTTTTTCTCCTCCGGGTGATAGGGCCACTGCAGAATCTACTATCCTTATACGACAGGAAGCTATTCACAGCCCTGGTACACTCAACATTAATCTCCAAGCTGTTGCAGTGCGACTTACTCTGGGTGTAGCATTTACATTGTGCTCTCTATATGTTCCGCCTTCATCGGCACTTCAGCAGACCGATCTTCAATCACTCTATGATCAACTCCCGAAGCCCTGTGTTATTATGGGTGACCGAAACGGTCACAACCCGCTCTGGGGCAGTACTAAAACTAATACTAAAGGTAAAATACTGGAAGATTTCATTTCCAATAATGACCTGTGTATATATATGATTCAAGCACCTATCTGCATCCTGCAACTGGCACTTATTCTTCTCAGGATTTTTCTCTTGCAGATTCTAACCTCCTCAATCAATTTGATTGGTCTGTTCACAATGACCTTTGTGGAAGTGACCAATTCCCAACTGTCATATCAGAAATAACTCCATCTGATTCTCCATCGCATACAAGATCGAATTTTTCAAACGCTAACTGGTCCGTATTTTAAAATATGTGTAAATCGAAACTACGACCTGAATGCTTCAGTGACGTAACTGATCCCATTCAGATTAGTTTTAAATATAATAGCTGTATGTATACCAAAGTCCTCTACGATTCCACATGTACGAAAACCATGGTTTAATACAGATTGTAGACAAGCCAGAAAAGCGAGGAAACAGGCAGAGCATTATTTCCGCCATCATCCAACTGTCCATAATTTAAATAAATTTTAAATACTCAACGCAAAGGCGCGTCGTACCTTTAAACAAAACAAACGACAATCTTGGAGAAATTATGTCTCCAAAATTAATTCACGTACGCCAATATCTAAGGTATGGAACTTGGTTCAAAGAATTAAAGGCAAAGGTTCAAAGTCTGCTGTTAATTTAATTATGGACAAGTCTAAAATTGCAAATAAAATTGGCGAAACTCTTGCCACAAATTCATCATCGGCAAATTATGTCCCTGAGTTTCAGACATATCAGAAACAACAGGAAAAGACAAAACTTAATTTCGAATCAAATAACGGTGAGGAATATAATGAAGTCTTTTCATTACATGAGCTATATACTGCTCTTTTGAGCAAGCTCATGACACTGCAGCGGGTGATGATAATATACATTACCAGCTACTGAAACACTTACCTGAACCATGTCTGATGACACTTTTAGATATATTTGACCAAATATGGACATCGGGAGAATTTCCTCCTTCATGGCGTAATGCCATTGTAGTACCAATACCAAAACCAGGCCGGGATCATACAGATCCGTCGAATTACAGACCGATATCTCTAACTAGCTGTGTCTGTAAAACCATGGAACGTATGGTGAATAATAGACTAACTTGGTATCTTGAAACCAATAACCTTATAACAAATATTCAATGTGGTTTCATGAAAAATCGTAGTACCATTGATCATTTGGTACGTTTAGAATCCTTTGTTAAAAATGCTATAGTAAATAAACAACATACAGTATCAATTGTCTTTGATCTTGAGAAAGCTTATGATACGACCTGGAAGCATGGCATTTTGAGGGATTTACATGATTTTTGTTTGAGAGGCCGTTTGCCTCGTTTTATATCACAGTTTTTAAAAGACGGGCAATTTCAAGTCCGAGTGGGTTCAACCCTGTCTGATCATTACAATCAGGATCAGGGTGTGCCTCAAGGCAGTGTTTTGTCTGTGACTTATTTAGTATCAAGATCAACAGTTTATCCAAAGTTTTAAACGATTCAATCGACGGATCACTTTTTGTGGATGATTTATATATTTCTTGTCGTGGTAAAAATATGCATACTATTGAACGGCAATTGCTGTTATGTTTAAATAAACTAAATAAATGGTGTCTTGAAAACGGCTTTAAATTTTGTAAGTCAAAAACTACATAAACCACACAAAAACCCAGAACTGTTTTTAAATGGCACTCCAATCAAAGTTGTCAAGGAGGCCAAGTTCTTAGGCCTGATTTTCGACTCTCATTTAACTTTTCTTCCGCATATCAAATCCCTAAAAACTAAATGCCTGAAAGCACGCTATGTATTGAAAGTCGTTTCTAATTCAAAGTGGGGAGGGGACCAAACTATCCTCCTACATCTATACATATCACTAGTCCGCTCGAAGCTTGATTATGGCTCCATCGTATATGGTGGAGCCTGCAAAAGCAGCCTAAAACTATTAAAATCTGACCATCACCAAGGTCTGAGACTTCTTTTTTTTTTTTTTTTTTTATTGGTTCCCAAGATTACAATATTACAGATATACCAAGCCGTGATATGTACGGCTTAAAGTAATATGGCTACATGATGTACAGGTGAGATATTTTTGTATTAATATATGTATAACATGCATAATTCATTAAATTGATAATGTACAAATGTACAGGTGAGATATTTTTGTGTTAATATATTTATAAACATGCATAATTCATTACATAGATAATGTACAGATAATGTCAGGTACAAGTCAATACAGTTCAAGTCATCTAAGTACTGGGGAGAGAAGGCTCCATTGATGATGGAAATTATTTATTTTATCATTTTTTGCTGATATATGTTTTTCACAAAGAATATTTCTTTTAGAGTTTTTATATAGAAAGTGAGATTTGGAAGCATATTTTTAATACAGCATAAGTGAATATGTCTCTTTGCAGCAATGATGATGTGATTTAGTAATCTATTTTCATGTTGAGTACCAAACCAAATCATGTTTTTTGATAATTTCAAAGGATGTGGATACTAATTGTAGGTTTATCCAAAATGTTTGAGTCTCCTGACATTCCCAGTACACAAGACACACACTCTCATTTACATCTTTGCAAAAACAACACAAACTGTTGTCAATTTTTTTCATTTTGACCATTTCGTTTCTTGTGTAAATAATACCTTGTAGAAATCTATATTGAAAGTCTATAAGCTTTGTATCTTGCAATTCCTTTCTATATACTGTAAATACATTTTCCCAATCAAAGTCACTTTCAGGAAATAGAAGCTGCCATTTATTACAAATGTTTGTATATTTATCATTACAAATAAGTTTATCGTAAAAAGTTCTGCAGCCTTTGGATGCTTTTACTAAATGTATCTGGCATTGGTTAACATTCAAATTACTGACTGGAATAGAGAGACAGTGCTTTAAAGTATATTTCCAAGATTCAGGTAATATGTTCAGTAAATATCTGAAATCTAAAAAAGTGCCTTTGATATGATAATTTTCTTTTTAAGATTCTATTGATAGTAATCCATTCTCATCACATATATCCCTAATATTCATAATCCCTTTCTCTGCCCAATTCTTTATAAAATATGTAGAGTTTTTGAAGTTGTGATTGAACCATAGTGGTTGGGATAAAATTTGATTAATGTTATTTGGATCAACATAATGTTGTTTGTGAAATAGTTTCCATGCTTTTAGCACATCATGCCAAAAAGGATTTTCAATCTCAAGAAAACTTTCAGAATTAGCTCCAAAGTTAAATATGTCTTTGAAAGGTATATTGCATGGATTTTTATTTTCACTTTTTTTAAAAACATAATCTTAAGGTTGATAATTTTAAAGCATCAATAAATCTACTTGTATCAATCATTCTCAATCCTCCATCTTCATATCTACTTTTATTACACTCCTCTTTATTTTATCCTTTTTATCATTCCAAATGAATTTAAAAAATAGTTTTTCAAGCGAAGTAATTAATTCTGCTGGAGGACTGGCCAAGGAATTGAAAATATGAACTAGTTTGGAGATTGCTAGGGTTTTTATTACTCTTATTTTACCAATCAGTGTTAAATGCCTTTTTCTCCAAGATGCTACAAGTCTATTAATTTCTTCCAGTATCTTTCTGGTGTTGATTACCCATAGGTTTTCAAGATCTGGACTAAATTTAATACCTAATACATCGAATTCACCCGTTACCCATTCAATTTTCAGGTCATTACATATTTTATCAGTAGATTTAGCTTTTGATCCAATCCAGATTGCTTTTGATTTATCTAAATTTATTTTCAAACCTGACATTTTATAAAATGCATTAATTGTGTCGATAGCACGATATAAACACTCCTCCGTTCCATCAAGAAATAGTTCGGAATCATCAGCGTATTGATACAGTTTATATTCCTTATCATTGATGACAATACCTTTAATGTTTTCATTGTTTCTTATCATACAACCAAGAATCTCGGCTACAAAAAGAAAAATGTAAGGGGAAAGTGGGTCTCCCTGTCTACATCCTCGTTCATTAGCAAAGAATTCAGAGAGATTACCATGTTGTATGACACAAGATGTTGTTTCAAAAGTCAATATATATATCCATCTTATCATTTCGGGGCCAAATTCAAATTTATGTAAAACTAGGTTGATAAAATGTTTAGAAACAGTGTCAAATGCTTTTTCAAAATCAATCAGAATTAGCAAGCCAGGAATGTTTTGTTTCTTTGTTTCGAACATTATGTCATATAGCTTAGGTCTGAGACTTATTGGGTAATTCAGAACATCTCCTGTTGACAGTCTCTACGTCGAGGCAGATGAACCATCTCTTACTCAACGTCGTATAAAATTATCATTGCAACATATTACCAAACTATATCCTAACGCGTCCAATCCTTCATTTCACTGTATCTTTAATCCTCTTTATGAGGATTTGTACAACAAGAAATCTTCTCTTGTTCCGCCTCTTGGGCTCAGAATTAAACCATTCATTACTGCTGCCGGCATTGAACTGGAAAATATAGCTCCTTCCCATCTTCTTTCCTCTCCTCCTTGGGAACTGGTGAGACCTGAAGTTAACCTAACTCTGATAAAGTTTAAAAAATCTGAAACTAATGAATTACAATATAAACAAGAATATAATCAACTAAAACTAAAATATAATACACACAAATCCTTATTTACAGATGGGTCCAAGGACGGTGGCGCGGTGGCATGTGCCGCTGTCATTGGATCCAGAACAATATCTTCTAGAATATCGGATAACAGCTCTGTTTTTTACAGCAGAAGCTAACGCCATGTTAACGGTTCTTAAATATATTCAAAGACACACCAAGCATAAACAATACATATTTTTTTCCGATTCTCCTTCGTGTCTTCAGGCTACTAAAAATCTTTCTTGTTAACATCCACTTTTATTAGAAATTATTGAATTGTATAATGAACTTGCTACTGGCTAATGCGACATCATCTTTTGTTGGTTACTCAGCCACGTTGGCATTTCTGGGAACACAATGACTGATCTTGCTGCCAAGCCAGCACTCAACAAATCTGTGACACCACTTCTGATCCCAAACTCTGATTACAAAGTTGCTATTAGATCTTATATCCGCGATCTGATGAAAAGAAGTGGGACACCCAAGAGGGTATTAATAAATGACATGAAATAAATAGAGAATCTCACCCAAGTGTCTTCTGATATCAATTATATCAACACAAGTTGATAAAGTTACAAATATCCGAGGCTTGCCGAGGATATTTTTACTTTATCAACGAGTGTTGATATATTTGATATCAGAAGACACGAGGGTGAGATTCTATTTATCATCCAAAATCACTCTTCATTAATTTTCAATGAAATATGAACATCTCTGAACATGGTACTGCCATTAGACTTGCAGTGCAGCGATGTCATAGCATTGTGACGTCATCAAGTACATGACGTCATAGCATTGTCAGGGCATTGTACAAAATCTACTGTCAAAACGATTTCTCCTAGGAGATATCGTTTGATCTCACACAGCGATATCTCCTGTGGAACACACTTTTGGATGATCAGACCCTATATTGGTTACACCTACTTGGGTTGTCAGTCCAGATTTGAAGAGGTCATCATGCGACGATGTCGTATTGGCCACACCAGATATACACATGAATACCTATTGAAAGGTGAGGATCCTCCGTTCTGCATCCCTTGTGATGAAAGAATCACGGTCAAGCATGTCTTGCTTGACTGTGTTGAATATTCCATCACAAGGGATAACTATTTCAAATCACGAACTATGAAGGATCTTTTTACTAATATAAGTTATCATTTAATTATTGCATTTTTAAAAGAATGAGATTTGTTAACTGATTTGTAATTAGATAAATATTTTATGATTGGAAGTTTAAATTAATAACTTAGATTGTTAGTGGCTGTATTAGGGGGTTAAAGTACTGTAAAATGATTGTCCCCCTGAGAGGATACATAAGTTCCAAAACATTCAACGTAAATATAAACTCTCCCCTTTTTTAATCGTAGAATATATGTTCGTTTAATTTGTGGCTACATTATCTAAAATTGCTAATAGCTGAAAGGATGGTGTAAATCCAGCTGGGGTCCATGCAGGAAGCAAATGTACTGTAAGTCCCCAAGGTCCCTAGTATGGTGATCTACCTTAGGTTGTTGGCAATATATAGCCTGTTTTTACCTTGTATTGTCATCTATAGTTAAACGTTTTTAGATTTAATTGCTAGTTTTAAATTCGAATCTGTGATAATCTAGTTATTTTACTGTCCTTCGTTGACAGCTTTTTACAATTTACCATTAATTACTCTGTATAAAATCTTGTCACGATATAGCTGAAACATTGCCGATGTGACGATAAATTTTAACTCTCTCACTCACTCACATTAAAGATGCCTCACTGATCGTGTATGGGTATAGATGCAGAGATCTCGTGTATGGGTTGTAACTGAGAGATCTCGTGTATGGGATTTGCGTGAAGGAGATCATGGGTGTAATGGATTTGCGTGAAGGAGATCTCGTGTACATGGGGATGTACATGGGTGTACATGTATGGTTTTGCGTCTCGAATGGAGATCTGGATTTGCGTAACTGCGTGTCATATGGATTTTGCGTGACAGAGATCTCGTGTATGGGTTGTGTACGTGAAGGAGATCTGGTGTATGGGTTGTACATTTGGCGTGAAGGAGATCTCGCGTGAAGAAGATCTGGTGTATGGTGTGTACATTATAGATGCATTGTGCAACTGAGATCTCGTATATGGGGTGTTCATTAATGGATTTGTGTAACTGAGATCTCACGTATGGGTGTACATTAATGGATTTGCGTGACGGAGATCTCGTATATGGGGTGTATATCAATGGATTTGCGTGACAGAGATCTGGTGTATGGGGTGTACATTATAGATGCATTGTGTAACTGAGATCTCGTGTATGGGGTGTACATCAATGTATTTGCGTGACGGAGATTTCGTGTATGGGGTGTACGTTAATAGATTTGCGTGACAGAGATCTGATGTATGGTGTGTACATTATAGATGCATTGTGTAACTGAGATCTCGTTTATGGGGAGACAATAGACCTTGGCAGTTTTAGAACTGGTCTGCATCTGGTACACTTCAGTTCCCGCTAAATGTACATGCCTGGACCTTCAGAAGGACTTGTGTCATTCATGCAAGATGTCCACTCAGCCAGACCAACATCATCTAAGAGCAATGCAGGTTTTGTAACTTCAGATGTAATGTGAGAATTGAGACACGAGTTACCTCCCCTTGTAGAAGATTTTCCCTGGGTCAGAATGTAGTGGAAAGGCTCATTGTAGTACCATGTAGTACCTCACAGACATCTGTCTAAATATAGCACAAGTCTAAACGGAGCACACCATGTCCCAGTACTAAACATTGTTACACACTGTCATGAAGAGTCGCAAGATAGTTGTCTATTTAATCAGTCATGTGTCTAATAAGCAGGGTTAGATCCGGAGAACAGGAACGGACCGATCTCTATGTATCTATGTAGATGTCACATGTATTAATCATTAGTTTGGGGAATTGAACGACGAAGAAAATAGTCAGTCGGAGAGAAAGGTTTTCGGGATACACTTGGGTAGTCAATTAGCCAGCAGTCAATTTGATAAAGACCGTGTGAAACTGCCTAGGGACAGGGAAATTGTAACCATCTGTTAAATTGTATATTTAATTATTCACAATAATCTGGTTGTACAGTCGATATTAATTACTTTTGTGGATTATTACAATTTGGATGTATGTAAATGTATCGTTTTATGTATATAGCTATAACAGGTGTCAGAATAATTGCAACTGAAGGTAGATGTCACGTAGATGGTTTCCTGAAAGAGAGGCAACTGTATTACTAGCGAAAGGTGGAATTTTGCTTTCGTCCTGGATGCGTGAGTCCCCTATGTTATGTTCACACTCAATGCATTGATATCCGCAGGTTAGGAAGACAGACCCAACGTCTTGTGCTGTTTCCAACCATACGCTATGACAGCTCAATAAGGACGAGTTGTAATAGTTTCTTTATCCAGCTACCCACTGAAGTACATTTGCAGGGTAGGAATACATTTTTTATGCTTATACTGCATCTCGTGAGAGAAACATGCATTCGTCACCACTCGCCGCTTTCTATAACTTCCAAGAAGTCTCGTCCCCCTATCGATGCTTGTTATGTGCGAAAATACCACAAACCAATCAGAACGCGCGTAATGAGTGCGGTGCGGTGATAAAATTCATCTCGAGTACTTAAATCGTTCATGGGATTATGTCATTGTTTAAAAAGTATACATATACATCGTCATATTGAAAGTACAAAGTACGTAGCTTCACGAGACTTTGCTGTCTATTATGAAGTTTTTAATAAGAATCATGCGATTGACGGAGAGAGATTCAAATACACGCACGTGCTTTTGTTGACATAACGGCTCTCGTGGGTCCAGTGTATTTCTGACAATCTAGCGGGCTTGTTATGGCGATTGTACGTGCTCTTCCAACAATTGTAGGAAATGTAATTACAAATCGCTACGAGTTTCAAACCAATGATATTATATTTGTATGTTACTAATAAACTTTAATCTTAACATTGGGCTTATATTTCACATCTCTGGGGATATTTTAATTTGACGTTTTCTTGGTCATTCATACTTTTTCAGCGAATTCATTGCAAATTCCACCAGGTGTGTGACAGCAAGGTAACACGAATGTTCAGTTTGACAAATATTTTAAAGTCATTTCTGAGTATCTGTTATTCGTCTTGTCCCGGAATAACAAGAGTTGGTCACGAATGGAAATATGAGCACAACCGCAAAAGATAACTCTAAATTTAAAGTTAAGAGAAAAGATATTAACGAGTGAGAAAGGAAACGCTCGTAAAATGTGGTTCGTTGCTTCAACAGCCAAACGGGGATATAGTATTACCAGAAATTATTGAGAATCTTAGGAATATGTTTGATTGGATTTCTAGTATAAACAACCTTGACCAGCCAGCAAGTGCTTGGTTTCATTCAAAAGAGACAACTCCGTTAATCCTTTTTCATTAGTTTGTGAAGAGTTATCCCCCTTTGTTTACTTGCTAGCAGTCGACATTTTCAGTTATCCTCAGTATGGATGATTTAGAGAAGAGGAAGTTGATTTTAGAGTATTATAACAACGACATCAGGTCAGCTAAAGTGATTTCAAGTAGAACAGACATCCCTTTGTTCACTGTTTATCGTGTTTTGAAAAATGTTGTAAATGGATATGGCATTGAGCACCAGGGAGGCGCAGGTAGGCCCAGAAAATTGACTGTCAGTGACAGGAGGCGGCTTGGTATTCTTGTTTCTAAAAATACACGAAGGAGTTTAGAAAACCTAAGGCTGGATATGATTGATAGAGGAACTGTGGCTGTCTGTAAGGAGACAATTAGAACTGAGCTGCATGCAATGGGTTGGCAGAAAAGGCGAGGAATTCCATCACCGATCATGTAACCTGAACAAAAGGAGCGAATGTTGAACTGGTGCTTACAGCATAGAATTTTAACTGGGACAATGTGATTTTCTTAGATGAAAGTTCTGTGTGGCTGTTTCCTAATACACTGAAATTCTGGACCAAACAAACTGAAAAACCTTTGTATCATCGCCCAAAGTACAGTCCAAAATTTAACGTGTGGGGTGGCATATCTGTGTTAGGGGCAACGCCCCTCTGTGTATTTGAAGGGAATATGAACAGTGAGCGGTACACAGATATTCTCGAGGGACATTTACTTCCATTTGCTCACGTGTTCTATGGCAATATTTGGATTTTCCAGCAAGACAACGACCCAAAACATCGTTCAAAGCATTCACAGGCCTGGTTTCGGACCCAAAATATGAATTATTAGATTGGCCAAGCTATAGCCCTGACCTAAATCTAATAGAAAATGTTTGGGGACTTATGAAGAAAAGTGTCAATAAGAAAAATCTGACAAATATTGCTGAACTGAAAGAAGAGGTGGTCCGATATTGGGACAGCATGGACCACGACTTTCTAACTTCTTTGATCAGTAGTATACCCCGCCGATTTGAAGCCTGCATTGCTGCCTATGGTGACTTGACAACATACTAAGTGTTCACTTGTCTTTGAATCTGGAGTTATGTTCTACTAATATTCACATTTAATACGTGAGTAATGAGTGAAAAAAAATAAAAAATTACAATCTTTAAATTCTCAATAATTTCTGGTTGTACTTAGCAGGGCCAGTATTATCGCCTGTGTAGCATAACATGAGCTGTTTCCGTACACAAATCGAATCGACTTGTTTTCTCATGAGGTCGACTGCAGGCATGACTCCAACATGGAAATTGGAAGGTATATATATGCAAAGGATGGAATTATTTCCAGCACTCATATATCGGTGGGCACAGATAGAAACGTTTCTGTTGATACTCGATCTACACTGGCTGGCTCTTACAGTTTATGTCTGTTCTCTTTCCAACGTTAATAAATTCACAAAGGTTCCATGCCTTGCCATGCACACCTTGTATAGATAGACTTGAGACTTGGGACCAGTAAAGCTACACTTAAATTCAGTGTCAGTTATCAAGAATGAAGCTTTGCGATTGTTTGTGACTGAAGATTACTTCGTGGGCGAATGGAATTTGTGACATACTAAAGAACCATCTACAGGACAACAATCTAACCCATGTGTTACTGCAGCTCAAACTTTCTCCTGTGACGATTCAACATTATAAGAAGAGTGAGTGAGTGAGTTAAGATTTAAAGTCACATCGGCAATATTTCAGCCATATCGTGACTAAAACTAGTTCTAAATTTATAATTTATAATACATACAGATAATATATAAAACCCTGTCAACGAAGGACAGTAAAATAACTAAAGTATCACAGATGGAGTCTAAAACTAGCATGAACATGTAAAACTATTTGAATTACGAAAACAATACAATATAAAAACGGGCTATAGATCGCCAACAACTGAAGTTAGATCACCATACTAAGGCCCATGGGGACTTACATTACTTTTGCTACCTGCATGGACCCTAGCTGGATTTACACCATCCCTTCAGCCATTGGCGTTGATACTGAGATTTAGCCATACATTAAAAACACAAAAATACTACGATTAAAAACCTGGTACACTTAAACTGACTTGAAATGTTTTGGGACTTACGTACCCTCGCAGGAGGACAATAATTTTACGCTACTTCAACCCCCTTTGAGAGTACAGCCACTAACAATCTCAGTTACTAATCTAAACTACCAATAATAAAATAAGTATCTATTTACAAATCAGTTAACAAGTCTAATTTTTTTAAAAAGGTAATAATTAAATGATAACTTATATTACTAAAAAGATCCTTCATAGTTTTTACTTTGAAATAAATATCCCTTGTGATGGAATATTCAACACAGTCAAGCAGGATATGCTTGACCGTGATTCTTTCATCACAAGGGATACAAAACGGAGGATCCTCACCTTTCAATAGGTACTCATGAGTATATCTGGTGTGACCAATACAACATCGTCGCATGATGACCTCTTCAAATCTGGACTGACAACCCAAGTAGGTGTAACCGATAGTGGGTTTTATTGCATGTAATTTATTGATACCTACTTGGGCATCCCACTTCTTTTGCATCAGATCACGGATGTAAGTTCTAATGCTTGCTTTGTAATCAGAGTATGGGATCAGAAGTGGTGTCACAGATTTGTTGAGTGCTGCCTTGGCAACAAAATCGGCCATTGTATTACCAGAAATGCCAACGTGGCTGGGTAACCAACAGAGGACGATGTCGTATTGGCCAGTTGCAAGATCATTATATAATTCTATAATTTCTATTAAAAGCGGATGTTTACAAGAAATATTTTTAATCGCCTGAAGGCAAGAAAGAGAGTCAGAAAATATTATATATTGTTTATATTTAGGGTGTCTATTTATATATCTAAGAGCTGTTAGTATTCCGTTTGCTTCTGCTGTGAAAATTGAACTGTCATTGGGTAATCTGGAAGATATTGTTTTGGACCCAATGACAGTGGCACAAGCAACCGCGCCACCACCCTTGGACCCATCAGTAAATAAGGATTTATATGTATTATATTTACTTTTTAATTGATGATATTCTTGTTTATATTGCAATTCATTAGTTTCTGCTTTCTTAAACTTAGTCAGTGTGAGGTCGACCTGTGGCCTAACCAATTGCCAAGGAGGCGAAGAAAGAAGACGGGAAGGAGATATATTTTCCAGCTCAATGCCGGCAGCAGTAATGAATGGCTTAATCCTGAGCCCAAGAGGCGGAACTAGAGAAGATTTCTTGTTGTACAAGTCCTCATAAAGAGGATTAAAGATGCAGTGAAACGCAGGATTAGACTCGTTAGAATATAGCTTGGTAATATACTATAATGATAATTTTATACGGCGTTGGGTAAGAGAAGGCTCATCTGCCTCGACGTAGAGACTGTCAACAGGAGATGTTCTGAAGGACCCAAGACAAAGTCTCAGACCTTGATGGTGGACTGAATCTAAGAGTTTTAAGTTGCTTTTACAGGCTCCACCATATACGATGGAGCCATAATCAAGCTTCGAGCGGACAAGTGATCTGTAAAGGTGTAGTAGCGTAGCTTGATCCCTTCCCCACCTTGAATTAGACACGACTTTCAATAAATCGAGTGCCTTCAGGCATTTAGTTTTGAGAGATTTGATATGCGGAAGAAAAGTTAAATGGGAGTCGAAAATGAGACCTAAGAACTTGGCCTCTTTTACAACCTTGATGGGAGTGCCATTTAAAAACAGTTCTGGGTCTTTATGAGGCTTATATTTTCTACAGAAGTGTAGACAATTAGTTTTTGATTTAGAAAATTTAAAGCCGTTTTCAAGACACCATTGATTTATTTTATTTAAACACAACTGCAGTTGCCGTTCAATAGTATGCATATTCTTACCGCGACAAGAAATATTAAAATCATCCACAAAAAGTGATCCATCAATGGAATCGTTTAAAACCTTGGATAAGCTGTTGATCTTAATGCTAAATAAAGTGACAGACAAAATACTGCCTTGTGGGACACCCTGATCCTGATTGTAATGGTCAGACAGGGTTGAACCCACTCGGACTTGAAATTGTCTGTCTTTTAAAAACTGTGATATAAAAAGAGGTAAACGACCCCTTAAACCAAAATCATGTAAATCCTTTAAAATGCCATGCTTCCAGGTGGTATCGTACGCTTTCTCGAGATCAAAGAATATCGATACTGCATGTTGTTTATTGACTATTGCATTTTTGACAAAGGATTCTAATCGTACCAAATGATCAATGGTACTACGATTTTTCCTGAAACCACATTGAATATTTGTTATGAGATTATTGGTTTCAAGATACCATGTTAATCGATTATTTACTATTCGTTCCATGGTTTTACAGACACAACTCGTTAAAGAGATTGGTCTGTAATTAGACGGATCAGTATGATCCCGGCCAGGCTTTGGTATAGGGACTACAATGGCATTACGCCACGAAGGTGGGAAATTCCCTGAAGTCCATATTGTGTCAAAAATATTTAGAAGAGTTTCCAAACATGATTCCGGTAAATGCTTCAAGAGCTGATAGTGTATATTATCAGCTCCTGTTGCTGTGTCATGAGCTTGCTCAAGGGCAGTGTGGAGCTCATGTAATGAAAATAATTCATTATAGTCTTCGCCATTGTCCGAGTTAAAATTTATTCTCTTCTTCTCCTGTTGTTTCTGATAATGTTGAAATTCAGGGACGTAATTTGACGAAGAAGAGTGTTTGGCGAGTGTTTCACCAAGCTTATTGGCAATGTCAGACTTACCAGTTAATATATTGTCACCATGCTTCAGATGGTGAACAGTAGATTTGGAACCTTTGCCCTTAATTCTTTGGATCATGTTCCACACCTTTGAAATCGGTGTGCGTGAATTTATTTTAGAAACATATTTCCTCCAAGACTGACGCTTATTCTGTTTAAATGTACGTCGAGCCTTGGCATTTAAAATCTTTACTTTATTCAAATTATGGACAGTAGGATGTCGCCGAAAATATTTTTCAGCTTTCTTCCTGCTCTTTCTGGCCTGTTTACATTCATTATCAAACCATGGCTTGCGAATATGTGGAACTGCAGAGGACTTAGGTATAGTTTGGTCAGCAATGTCATTGAGTAAATCGGAAAACAACTGTATCGGATCTTCACTGTTCGCAAAAACATCATGTTTTAAGTGATCAGCACATAATGTCTCATATAATGACCAATCAGCCCTGGCGAAGTTTCTTCTCGATAAAGGTGGATCATCACCAGGGCTGATTGTCTTGAGAATGGCAGGGAAGTGATCACTCCCACATAGATCATCATGTACCATCCATTCGAATTCATTATACAAGATGGAGTCAGCAAGTGATAAATCCAGGGAAGAATATGTTCCCGTAGCTGGATGTAAATAAGTGGCTGAGTCATCATTAAAAATACATAAATTATCATCGGAAATGAATTCCTCAAGGATTTTACCTTTAGTGTTGGTATGGACACCTCCCCAAAGTGGGTTGTGTCCGTTAAGATCGCCCATGATAACACATGGTTTAGGGAGTTGATCGTACAGATTTTGAAGATCTGTCTGACGGATATTAGAAGAGGGAGGGATATATAAGCTGCACAGTGTCAGGGCAACGTGCAGAGTCAGGCGAACAGCAACCGTTTGAAGATCCGTATTTAGAGTGACAGGGCTATGAATAACGCTGTGATGTATCAAAATAGAAGCGCCTCCAGTTGCACGATCCCCCGGAGGAGAAAAAGAATGATAAGCATTATACTGTCTCAGATTAAAAGTATCTGTATTTTTAAGATATGTCTCTTGGAGACAGAATGCTGACGGGTGATGATCTTGTATGAGTAATTGTATCTCGTTGAAGTTATGTTTAAGCCCTCTGCAGTTCCATTGAATTATATTGGCCAATTGACTCATGGTGGCTCAATTGGCGATCTTTCACGAGAATGTGAGGGGGGTAAGCCCCTCTGCTTATCCTGTGAATACAGGGTGACCTCCATGTCTAGAGGCCCAAAAGTGTTCTGTAAAGGAACCTCTAAAGGTAAAGGTACGACAGGTATTTCTTTCCTATTCAATTTTTCCTTTCTTCTTTTTTCACTAAATCAGTGGCAGGCTGTGATGTGGCTAATTGCGGAGCAGTCATCTGTGATGACTCAGACTGAATTTCTGTCTGAGACTCAGACGTGGACATAGTTGATGAGGCAGTAGGTTTTAGGTGGGGAAGAAGGTTTGTTAGAAGAAAACACAGGTTTGTCTGACTTGACCCAGGTCAAGTCAGTCTGACATGCAGCTGAGGACATTGCTACAGAGCGTTTAACTGCAGCGGAATATGTGATGTTTGATGGAGTTGAAGATTGACTGGTGAAAAGGTTTTTGGCTTCAAAATAGGTAAGGTTTTGTTCACATTTTATTTTCATTATCTTAGATTCCCTTTGATATACCGGGCATGACCTAGAAGAAGCAGGATGCGTCTCCTTACAGTTGACACACTTGGGATCATTCTCGCATCCTGTGCCGTCATGGTGATCTCCACAGCGATAACATACTGCAGGATTACGGCATGAGTAAGTCCCATGACCAAACTGTTGACATTTATAACACCGGAGTGGATTGGGGACATACACATCCACCCCGATATTGAAATAGCCTGCTTTTATAGATGCTGGAAGTGAAGAGCGAGAAAAGGTCAAGAGATAAGTATTGGTTTTAGTAACAATGCCCTCTTTCTTAAAGGTGAACCGTTTCACTGCTGAAACGCCCTGATCCTGTAATTCTAAAGCAATGTCCTCCTCAGACATATCAGCGAGGCAATGTGCCCTGTCGCGGATGATGCCACGGCAAGAGTTTAATGTCCTGTGTATGGAGACACCAACCTCTACATTTGCAAATGTTTTGATAGACAATAGATTTTCAGATTGTTGTTGCCTTAAACATTCGACCAAAAGTGAGCCACTACGGAGACGAGTAACATTTTCACCTCTCCGCAAATACCAGAAATAGCCTTTGAAATGGCAAAAGGATTGAGTTTGAGAGGAAGAAAATCCGCAGCTTCTATCACAAGAAACCGAGCCCATGAGTCAACATTTCTCTGAATGTGTTCCGGGAATGATCTATTTCGTCAAGACGTCTCTTCTTTTCGTGACGAGATGAACCAGCTTGTGGGGATGCCATAATGAAAGGAAAATAATTCAGCATCCCTGCTCCCCACCCACCATGGAGTGTCAACAAGGACGATGTCAAATAGCACTGGATCTCCAAGATGCCGACACCAGGGATACAGGGATGTTATACACCAGCAAATATGACACATATAGCAATATTTGTGTACCAAATCAAATGCCAGGGTGGTTCTGCCCATGACAAGTAACTGGACACATATTGAATGTGGAGGTCAACATTGCCAGATTGGCCCATGAGCCACCGCCTTCTTGCATAGGACTCTAGGCAGTTTAAAGTAAGCAATAATTTATATACAATAGATCAAAATATCCAAGACCAATTTATAATTTAAATGTGCAAAAATATTCGCCATGCACAGGGCTTGGCGTGACCAGCCGATTGATTGAACCGGGCCAGTTCAACCACCCGTCTAGGTGAAGTTAGGGCCGAAGTGGTGTGTTGGGCAAAGGAACACTGTTCCTGGAACCAGTGCCCTCAACCACCAGACTACCTTCCTCCACCGACACAGGGGCGCAACCCACGGCAAACGGATTGGTGGACCAAATATACCCCCGGGTCCACAACGGGGTTGAAGGGCGCTTAGCGTGACCCAGCACCCACCACGAGGAGGTGGCCCTTCATGGGTGCCATATTATAAGAAGAAGTAGTATTAATGATTCGTTGATGAAACTACTGATGGTGTATGTTTACAACTTGCCCACTTTTAGGACAGTGTACTAAACATAGAAATTGCAATACATAATAATATCACAGAACAATTGTAAGGAAAAAATAAATGTTTTATCAAACATAAACCAGAAGGCACTTCCTTTGATGTAATGGAAGATTTATGGTCAATGCTTTTGTTGCTGTTCTGATGTGAGACAGTGGCGCAGAGTGAACCATGTACAGCCGTGGATTTGCTCTAAGTTGTGTTGACGAAGTTGACAGACTATGAAACTGGACCATGATGAGGAAGGCAGCCATTTCCGACAGAGGCAAATGAACCCTGGTGGACGTGCAAGGTGAAGTGGCCGACTGAGGCACGGAGGAGTAGTATTTTAATGGGGGTTCTGTTACCTTTGTTAGAGTAATGGGGAAATAAGCTTTTGAATTATTTTGCTACGAACAGAGACACTTTTAATCTTCCATACAGTCAAGTGGGTGATTTCTAGACCTCGACGTGGCGAGTGGAGTTGCCTTTATAGGGGGGTCTTAGAAACTCCCAACGCATCGAGGTCTAGACGGACTGTTGGTATCCGGGGAGCTTGTTCATTGCAATCGATCGTATGCACAGCTGTCGGCTAACTGTCAAGGGTCAGAGTTGAACTATTCAAGCGCGGGAAAAGCGGTCAGCTATGTCAGTGTCTGGTCGAGATGATCTAGGTGAAACAGGTGTATGTGTTGTTAATCTGTTATGAGGACGTTTTTGTTGACAGTTCTTTCTTCTTATATACTAGCCACATAAAGAAACTGTGCATTGTCAAGATAGGTACATATCAACTTTAATGGAGGGATCATGAGACCATAACAAGTCGGGAGAATTTCAATTGAAAAGTCAATCACAATGACGTCACGAGTCCACAAGCGGGACAGGGGTCAAACGACCATGTCACAAGCTCAATAACGGGTATGTCCACCATCGGCATTGAGAACAGCAGTGCATCGACGACGCATAGAGCCTATCAAACGTGCAAGGAAGGCTTGTGGGATGTCACGCCAGATTCTCTCAAGTTCATTGAGACATTCCCCCACGGACCTTCCCAATGGTCTCATGACGTTGTGCAGACGTGAGCCTTGGCATGCTATGCGTTTCAATAACCGTTTAATTTTTTGAACGATCGCAAGGGCAGTGGTTGAGCTTTCCAAAGTGACAGTAGTGTGTGGCATTCATTTGCTCTGTTTCTCTTTCCCGGAATGCACGTGCAACAACGTATTGCACGTCTCAAGGACGAACCCACTGACGTCACGGAACGTGGCACGTGCATGCATGTTGGATACATGTCACTAATCTCTGAGTTTAAATCCTTATGTGTCTACACAGGTTTGATAAATTTAGATTTTATATTTTTGTATGCATATTTCCTTTATGTGCCTTGTATAATACAAATTTTTCTTCGCTGCCGCCACACTGCCATGCTCCTTGCATAACTTCAAAGGAGTTCTCACCCCTTTTCTGCATTTATTGCAAACATAGTTCATGCTAGCTCTTTTTAAAGGTGTCATGTGCTGAGAGCTTTTAGGGCCTCTACAGTTCTTCCTACGCAAGCACGTAAGAAGCACGTAAGAACACTTATTCAAAACCATGGTCGCATACTCCAAGCCAGCCAAGCGTCTAATTTAGCGATAAAAGTCTCATTTAGAGCTATGTTTTCATAAGGCTATAACGATGATGATGACCGTTAAAGAGCTGCGATCTGAGTGAGTGAGTGAGTTAACATTTAAAGTCACATCGGCAATAGTTTAGCCATATCGTGACTAAAACTAGTTCTAAATTCATAATACATACATGTAATATATAAAACCCTGTCAACGAAGGACAGTAAAACCACTAGATTATCACAGATTGAATTAAAACTAGCTAGCATATATCTTTAAAAGTAGAAAATTATTTCTGGACCATACAATGTAAAAATGGGCTATAGATCGCCAACAACTGAAGGTAGATCACCATACTAGGGACCATGGGGACTTACAGTGCTTTTGCCACCTGCATGGACCCTAGTTGGATTTACACCATACCTTCAGCCGCTGGCGATTGTAGGACAAGTTTAGCCGAAATTTAAAGGAACAAATATACTACGTTTAAAAATCGGGTATGCAAAATTTAACTTTGAAAGTTTTGGGACTTACGTACCCTCTCAGGAGGACAATAATTTTACGATACTTTAACCCCCTTCGAGGATACAGCCACTGGCAATCGCAGTTGCAAATTTATACAACCATGTATAAAATACAATTTATCTATTTACAAATCATTTAACAAATCTAATTTGTTTAAAAATGCAATAATTAAATGAGAACTCACATTATTAAGAAGATCCTTCATAGTTCGTGATTTGGAATAGATATCCCTTGTGATGGAATATTCAACACAGTCAAGCAGGACATGCTTGACCGTGATTCTTTCATCACAAGGGATACAAAACGGAGGATCCTCACCTTTTAAGAGGTATTCATGAGTATAACGTGTGTGGCCAAACCGACCTCGTCGCATGGAATGACAACCCAAGTCAGTGTAACCAATATAAGGTTTTATTTCATGTAATTTGTTAATACCTACTTGGGTGTCCCGCTTCTTTTGCATCAGATCACGGATGTAGGTTCTAATACTAGCTTTGTAATCAAAGTATGGAATAAGAAGTGGTGTCACAGATTTATTGAGTGCTGCCTTAGCAGCAAGATCAGCTATTGGGTTCCCAGAAATGCCAACATGGCTGAGTAACCAACAAAAGACGATGTCGTATTGACCAGTAGCAAGATCATTATATAATTCAACAATTTGAATTAAAAGTGGATGTTTGCAACAACAAAAAATTTAATAGCCTGAAGGCAAGAAGAGAATCTGAATAGATTATATATTGTTTGTATTTAGGGCTTCGATGACAGGTTTTATAATATATACATATTCCATTACAATGTAAAATGTTCTCGTCATGATATGGCTGATATTGCCGATGTGTTTGTATTTAGGGTTGTATTATGTTTATGAATATATTTTAAGGCTGTTAATATGGCGTTTGCTTCTATTGTAAAAATATAGCTGTTATCTGGTAATCGAGAAGATATTGTTCTGGATCCAATGACAGTGGCAAAAGCCAATGCGCCACCATCTTTGGACCCATCTGTAAATAAGGATTTATATGTATTATATTTATTTCTCAATTGACTGTTTAAATTTTTGTTTATACTGTAACTTATTAGTTTCGGATTTTTTAAATGTGGTTAATGTTAAGTCAACTGCTGGTCTCACCAGTTGCCAAGGAGGAGAAGAAAGAAGACGAGAAGAACATATATTCTCCAGCTCAAAGCCGGCAGCAGAAATGAATGGTTTAATTCTGTGTCCGAGAGGCGGAACAAGAGAAGACGTATTGTTATACAAATCCTCATAAAGAGGATTGAAGACACAGTTAAATGCAGGGTTAAACTCGTTAGAATATAGTTTGGTAATATATTGTAAAGATAATTTTATATGGCGTTTGGTAAGAAAAGGCTCATCTGCCTCGATGTAGAGAATATCAACTGGAGAAGTTCTAAATGATCCAAGACTTAGACCTTGGTGGTGAACAGAATCAAGTAGTTTAAGGTTGCTTTTGCAGGCTCCACCAAATACGATGGAGCCATAATCAAGTTTAGATCGCAGTAATGATCTACATAAGTGAAGGAGGGCAGTTTGATCCCCCTCCCCACTTTGAATTGGAGACAACCTTTAACAAATCGAGTGCCTTCAGGCATTTAGCTTTAAGGGATTTAATATGTGGCAGGAATGTAAAATGGGAATCGAAAATTAGGCCCAAGAACTTGGCCTCCTTTACAACTTTGATGGGAGTGTCATTTAAAGATAGTTCTGGGTCCTTATGAGGCTTATATTTTCTACAAAAATGTATAAAATTAGTTTTTGATTTAAAAAATTTAAAGCCGTTTTCAAGACACCATTTATTTAGTTTGTTTAAACATAGCTGCAGTTGACGTTCAATAGTATGCATATTTTTACCACAACAAGAAATATTGAAATCATCCACAAATAATGATCCATCAATTGAATCATTTAAAACCGTTGATAAACTATTGATCTTGATGCTAAACAGTGTGACGGACAAAATACTGCCTTGTGGGACACCCTGATCCTGATTGGCATGATCAGACAGGGGTTGAACCCACTCGGACTTGAAATTGCCTGTCTTTTAAAAACTGTGATATAAACAGAGGCAGACAGCCTCTCAAACCAAAATCAAAATCATGCTTCCAGGTCGTATCATAAGCTTTCTAAAGATCAAAGAAAATTGATACAGCATGTTGTTTATTTACTATAGCATTTTCAACAAAGGATTCTAAACGTACCAAATGATCAAAGGTACTACACTTTTTCATGAAACCACACTGAATATTTGTTATAAGGTTATTGGTTTCAAGATACCAAGTTAATCTATAATTCACCATACGTTCCATGGTTTTACAGACACAGCTAGTTAGAGATATCGGTCTGTAATTCGACGGATCTGTATGATCACTGCCAGGTTTTGGTATTGGGACTACAATGGCATTACGCCATGAAGGAGGAAATTCTCCCGACGTCCATATTTGGTCAAATATATCTAAAAGTGTCAGTAGCTGGTAATGTATATTATCATCACCCGCTGCAGTGTCATGAGCTTGCTCAAGAGCAGTATGTAGCTCATGTAATGAAAACACTTCGTTATAATCTTCACCGTTATTTGATTCGAAATTAAATTTTGTCTTTTCCTGTTGTTTCTGATATCTCTGCAACTCAGGGACATAATTAGCCGATGATGAATTTGTGGCAAGAGTTTCGCCAATTTTATTTGCAATTTTAGACTTGTCAGTAATTAAATTATCACCATCTTTTAGATGGTGAACAGCAGATTTTGAACCTTTTCCTTTAATTCTTTGAACCATGTTCCATACCTTAGACATTGGCGTGCGTAAATTAAATTTTGGGACATAATTTCTCCAAGATTGTCGTTTGTTTTGTTTAAAGGTACGACGCGCCTTTGCATTGAGTATTTTAAATATATTTAAGTTATGGACAGTTGGATGATGGCGGAAATAACGCTCTGCCTTTTTCCTCGCTTTTCTGGCTTTTCTACAATCTGTATTAAACCATGGTTTTCGTACATGTGGAATCGTAGAGGACTTTGGTATACACTCATGAGCTATTTCATTTAAAACGTCAGCAAAAGTTTGAATGTGATCAGTGATATCACTGAAACATTCAGGTCGCAGTTTCGATTTACATACAACTTGATATAAAGACCAGTTAGCCTCGAAAAGTTCCATCTGGTATACGATGGAGAATCAGATGGAGTTATTTCTGAAAGGATAGTTGGGAAGTGGTCACTTCCACAAAGGTCATTATGAACAGACCAATCAAATTGATTGAGGAGGTTAGAATCTGCAAGAGACAAATCCAGAGACGAATAAGTGATAGGTGCTTGAATCATCATTAAATATGCACAGGTCATTATTGGAAATGATAATCCTCAAGTATTTTGCCTTTAGTATTAGTATTAGTACTGCCCTAGAGTGGGTTGTGACAGTTTAGGTCACCCATAATAACACATGGCTTCGGGAGTTGATCATAGAGTGATTGAAGATCAGTCTGTTGAAGTGCCGATGAAGGCGGAATATACAGATAACATAATGTAAAAGCTACAACCAGAGCTTGGAGATTAGTGTTAAGTGTAACAGGGCTGAGAATAACATCCTGTCATATAAGGATAGTAGAACCTCCAGTGGCCCTATCACCCGGAGGGGACAAATAATGATAGGCTTCAAACTGACGTAAGCTAAAATTATCTGTCCGTTTCAGATACGTCTCTTGCAGACAGAACGCTGATGGTGTTAAATCCTGGATCAATAGCTGTATTTCATTAATATTTGTCAAGAGTCCTCGACAGTTCCACTGCATGATATATTTAGATAGACCTATCTTTTAGGTGGATTAATAGGGGATCTACCCCGCACCTTTTTCGAGGGCGACAAGCTATGTGCCCTAGAATGGACGTTTACGGACACGTCCATGTCCTCAAGTGATCCGTATTTGTTAAATTATTTGATTTGTTTCAGTTACTGCGCTCAGAACATTGAACACCAGCAAGGGCATTATAAGAGATCGTTTGTTGGCAGAAATGTCAGAACTGGACATCGTGTCCAAAATGAAAAATCAGGGAGTGACATAATATATCAAGCGATTCACCACCCGCAAAAACAATAACGTAATTCCAACAAACACGTACCTCTTTTCGTTCTCTTCACCATATCCTCCTAAGTCTGTCAAGGTTGGTTACTGTAATATCACAGTTGATGTTTACATCACAAATCCCTTGCGATGTTTCAGATGCCAAAAATATGGTCATGGTGTCAACACGTGCACAAAGCCTATAACGTGCTCACTGTAGCGACACTTCACACGTAACTGAAGATTTTGATAGTACCTTTAAAACAATGCACAAATTGTTGAGGTAATCATTGTACAATATGGAGACAACAAATGAAATAAACAAGGTTAAATTTACTCACAAATTAGCTTCGCTGACGCTAAAAAGCTTGTTGAATCAACAGAACCAAGTGATTCATATGCAGTCGTCGCTCCGAAAGCTTGTCAAAAGTAAATTCGCCAGTATCCAGTATTTAAATAGGGTGTCAAACAGACTTGACTTGGGTTACAAACAATACCCCTCAACTTCCTACACCTGAACAGTCTACTCAGATTGAGTCATGTGTAAGCACAGGATGAAGTACAAGTATTGTCTGAGTCCTCTCAGAAGACTCGGTCAGAAACAATTTCAAACAAAGTGGTCAAAAATACAGTCAAACCAAGGACGGAAAGTGTGAAAAAAGTGGTAGACCCTCTAAGAGTTCTAATAACAAGATCCAACTTTTTAATAAGTTCGGATCCTTAGAGGACATGGATGTGTCAGAAAACATCCATCCCAGGGCACACAGCATGTCGCCCTCGAAGAAAATGGGGGGTAGGTGACCCATCAATCCACCCCATCAATCATTTTACTAATATCGTGCAGTGGATTTGCAGAGGTCTACGGACTAATTTTAATGACCTACAGGCACTAGTCCAGGATCTAACACCACCGGCATTCTGTCTGCAGGAAACCTATCTGAAGCAGACAGATACTTTTAATTTACGTCAGTTCGTTGCATATCTTTCTTTTTCATCCCCGGGTCACAGGGCCACTGGAGGGTCTTCAGTACTTGTTAAGCAGGATATTATCCATAGTCCTGTATAGTGGTGTTCCGATTAATTGAAATAATCGAAGATTGGTCGCAGTGACCAAACGACCAAGCAATCGATCACATTTTCTCATAATCGAACATAAACTATTTTGGAACTACTGTGTAGTCATTGAAAAACTTGACAATGAAACATATCTTGTCAGGACCTAAAAACGTAATTCTTAGAAAACTCACTTCACTAACTGAAAAGACATGACTAAATATTTCTCTAAGACTCAAGGAAGTTTATGTTCATGATATATTAGTCATCACTTTAAAGTAGCAAGTTGCATCATGTTATACATATCTGCAATAACAACCTGGATTGGAAAATCTGAAAAATCTCGCTAACCAATTTTTTCGATGATTGTTCGTTGGTAATGAAGCAATCATCAATTGTGAGATTTCAACCAATTCCCAACACTAGTCATGTAACACTCACAACTAATCTCCAAGACACTGCAGTGAGACTTACTCTTCACGTTACCTTTACATTATGCTCTCTGTATTTTCCGCCTTCTTCAACACTCCAGCAGTCTGATCTCCAAGCTCTCTATGACCAACTTCCTAAACCTTGTATTATAATGGGTGATCTCAATGGCCATAACCCGATCTGAGGTAGTACAAACACTAACTCAAAAGGTAAAGTGCTGGAAGATTTTATATCCAATAGTGACTTGTGTATGTACAATGACGATTCAAGCACTTATCTGCACCCTGCAACCGGCACCTACTCTTCTCTAGATTTGTCTCTTGCAGACTTTATTCTACTTGATGAATTTGATTGGTCAGTCCACAATGGCCTCTGTGGAAGTGACCACTTTCCAACTTTCTTATCAGAAATTACTCCATCTGACTCTCCATCTTATACGAGAACACTTAATGCTCCAGAGCTTGCACAAACAAATGATGACAGTTTCTTCAACAGCGTTTTTATTTTTGTGACACAAAATATTCCATTTTTTTTTCTAGAGTTGGTCTGTTGTTTTTATTGCAGTCTATATGCTTTTGTGTTAGATTGCAATTCATCGGTATCATTTTGTCTCAAACGGACTGTTGGGTAGCAAAAGCAGGTAGCAAAAGTAACGTAAGTCCCCATGGACCCAAGTATGGTGATCTACCTTCAGTTTTGGCGATCAATAGCCCATTGTTACATTGTATTGTCCCCCCCCCCCCAAAAAAAAATTCTACTTTTAAATATATATGCTAGCTAGTTTTACCTCATTTTGGGCTAACCTAGTAAGTTTACTGTACTTCGTTGACAGAGTGTTGTATATTACACGTATGTATTATGAATTTAGAACTAGTCAAGATATGGCTGAAATATTGCCGATGTGACTTTATTTCTTAACTCACTCACTACTACATTGACATGGTTAATCATTACATAGGTTCCTTATACTTCAGAGGTAAGTATAAACTACAACAATAGTGATACTTAAGTGATCGTCAAGGTGTGTCCATCGTTTCAATAGTTATTCCATACAGAATAACGCCTGAAAATGCGGGATAGAATTGGTCTTCAGTAATCCATGCTTGTTGTAAGAGAAAATTAACGGGTCGGGTGATCAGGCTCGCTGACTTGCTTGACACATGTCATCGTGTTCAAATTGTGTAGATCTATGCTCATGTTGTTGATCACTAGATTGTCTGGTCTAGACTCGATTTTTTACAGACCGACGCCATTTAGCTGGAATATTGCTGAGTGCGCTCAACCATACAGAATATAATTGCAGTCATAAATAACAGGGTGTGTACGAATACTGTCATCAACCAAAACGTTGTGTTTAATGTCTCAATAACTGTCCACATACATCGAGCAGCAGTGACTTATGAATCCATAATTCTTCCAGAACTATGCGAGCTAATCCCATCTGATTGCCTTTTTTTCAGTATTCAATTCTGCATCAGATACTATGCCAAACAGGAAACATCGTGACTAATGATCGCTTCTGTTTTGTATCCAGTCGGTTAAATTCTGCAAAGATGAAAATAGTTCAGTACTATTACCAAGGAAAGATAACTCTGAATTTCCAAACATGGCTCCTAGAATATCCTATATCCCGTGCTGTTCACATACTTGCTGTTCACATACGTGCTGTTCACATACCTGCTGTTGCAGTTGACATACTTGCTGTTGACATATGACTTGCTGTTCTTGCTTTATCTGTGATATATGACTGATATTTTAAATTGGTGATCATCCTTTTAGGTGAGTGAGTATGTGAGTTGAGTTTTACGCTGCATTCAGCAATATTCCAGCTATATGGCGGTGGTCTGTACATAATCGAGTCTGGACCAGACAGTGATCAACAGCATGAGCATCGATCTGCGCAATTGGGAACCGATGACATCTGTCAACCAAGCCAACGAGCCTGACCACCCGATCCCGTTAGTCGCCTCTTACGACAAGCATGGGTTACTGAAGGCCAATATTCTAACCCGGATCTCCACGGGTATCCTTTTTAGTACTGTTCCTTTTATGTGCACATGTTGGATTTCACAGTTACTGGTTCTCCAATTAGCTGGACAGTTGCAGATGTGGCGTACATCAACATTCATTCATTCTCTCGTTTGCTGTGACGGTGTACTGTTTAATAATATGTTTAACAATATTGTTTGGTGTCATTTTGTGGCCAAAGAAATGTACAGTTCAAGTCACATGGAGACCAGCAGTTGTGTGGATCTCTTCGTACTCCGAATACTTAGCGTGGACCTATTTTGGAACCTTGAACACTGAATATTATTAACATTGTCTTTGTTGCTACAATCACTGCTTGCAGTGCACTGCATTGTAATTTCCTTTGCTATCATTTGTAAACATAGTAATATACTAACGGAAAAATCAACTGTGCATAACATAAAATTGAAAGAAAAAGTTGTTTGAAAAGTTATAAACATAAACTTAAATAAACATGTAGCAAAGCGCTTTGTATGATATTTGATGTCATGTATCGCTCGTGGCACTGTGTGCACAATGAACTTACTCACTTTTTGCATGCTTTTCACGCCTGAATTTCACACACCTGATATTGAAAATGGAAGAACGTTGGATTATTCTCTGGCCTCTGAAGGTTGTGGAAAACACGTTAATTTCAAGCTACTCAGCACGTACGTCATGCAAAGGCTTACGGAAATCAGCGTCTATGTGCCCTGGGCATGCTGGAGACTAGAATGGTCATAAATGTAGTGGAGAGACATTTTGCTGTCCATCGAAACACAATGTCATCTCTATGGCGATGATTTCAATATAATGGGAACATGAGAGATTTGCCTCGATTTTGACCGGCGTGACGTCACGTCAGGCTGACCCATCAGAGGAATTGATTCCAGACTGTCAGTTTGACAACTTGAGCCATTCCCGGTTTATGTCTAATCGTCTAATCAATTCCAGGTCTGTACGGAACCGACTTAGGGAGCACAACATCCGGCGACGACGACCTGCAATACGTCAAATTCAGCTCCAACATCTTACCTGGTGTAGATAACATCTACGGTACAGGATTTCCTCTGGGCAGTCTCAGATTGCAAGGCAAGGGTTTACAGACGGCGAAGTGAACGGTATGCTGACGCGTGTGTTGTTGAACGTCGACTATTTGGTGGCGATGGCGTTAAAATGAAACTTATGTCACTTTGCTATGTGACAACTTTATTCACATCATGCCCTTCTTGTCAAGAAGGCCATGAACTCAACAGTATAACATATTAGTGGTATAATTAATCAGGAAGTAGCAGCATCTGAATTAGAAGGGGTTAAAAAACAATTTCCATATGAGCAGATAGATAGAAAATCTAGCCCTAAAATGAAATCTTTTATTGAAACCAATACAACATCACATGACAACAAAATAGGTGTTGATATGTGGACTAAGCACAAACGGGTTTTAATTCCTGTGTTTCATGGCAACATCAAAGAATATGAAAGCTGGAAAGCAGCCTTCATTGCATGTGTTGACAGAGCCGATGCTACTAATGAATACAAGTTGTTACAACTGAAACAATGCGTAGCTGGAGAGGCTTCTGATGTCATTTCAAGGCTAGGACACACTGCAGCAGCCTATGATGTAGCCTTAGAACGACTGGAGCGAAAATATGGGGGTAAGAGAAGGCAAATCGCTTTGAAAATGGAGGAGGTTTATAACTACAGACCGATTCGTCCAGAGAAACTGATTAAATAGAAGAATTAGGTGACGGGTGTCTGTATTCCCAATTGTTGATGAAAAATGACAGGGTCAATGATAACATATTATCAAAGATGGTTGTTTTGAAATCCAACATCAGGAATCAATGGAATCTTTAAGAGAATGGGTTCTTAAAGAATCTGAATTTCAAACAGTTGCATCTGAGGTAAAACTAGGTATCATTGTAAAGACTAAGGAGAAGGAACATAAGTACAATCAAAAGTTAGGGTCGTTCTTTGGAAGGTCACAGGTACAGTTCTGTACCTTCTGTCATGAGAAGGGTCATTAAATAGGAACCTGTAAATGCTTCAGAGATTTAGATATCCAGAATCGATGGGCTAAAGCTAAAGAATTGAAACTGTGCTTTCGATGCTTAGGAGTGCGTCATGTTGGGAAATTATGTTACACAAACATCCCATGTGGTATTGAAGGATGTCGGTCGTCACACAACAGATTGTTACAAGACAGTAACTGGGTAAAAACACAGACAAAGAATTATGTGAACAAAAGTAACAATTCTGAAGAACATAAAACGGATAACAAACAAACAACAACAATGTCAACAACAAGAAAGGGATATTTCTTTCCTTCCCTTAGGACAGTTCCAGTTATCCCGGAGAGTGGAACGCGTAGAATAAAGGTCAATGTTCTTCTTGATGATGCTAGCACCCAAACCTACATCAATGAAGATGTAGTATCAGAGTTAGGGGTACATGGTCAAAGACAGACAGTATCTGTTAATGTTCTGAACAGCAAGCAGGAAATCTTTAATAGCATGGCTGTTGAAGTAGGTTTAGAAAGTGTTGATGGCTCGGTGGACATGGCAATATCCGCACTAACTACAACAAAGGTCTCAGGGATGATAAAGGTCCTTGACTGGCAAAGACATGCACATGACGGGAACCACTTACGTGACATTGAGTTTCCGAAATTGAGGTCCACACCAATTGTAGACAAATTGATTGGAATGGATTATTTGGAACTCCATTGTTCTCTAAAAGATGTTTGTGGTCAGCCTGGTGATCCAATAGCGAGGTTAACACCACTGGGTTGGACGTGCATTGGTAAAGTGCATTACTCAGAAATAGATAACACACACGTGACAGTCTCATTCTGTATTCATAATGCTAAAACAACAAGCGATGACAAAGAACTTGAGGCATTGGTAGATAGGTTCTGGGAGGTTGAATCCATATCAGGATCCAAACCTATGATGACAAGAGATGAGGAAATGGCTGTGAATGCTATAAAAGAATCACTTACCCATGATTCAGAGTGGTACACTGTTGGTGTTCCATGGAAGGAAGGTTCAAAACTTCCTGGAAGTAATTGTTATATTGCTTTCAATCGCCTGAAAAAAAATGAGAAAAAGCTATCAAAAGATGTGACAATTCAAACAGCATATGGGGATGTGATATCACAGTATGAGAAAAAGGGTTACATAAGAAACGTGCCTGAAAAAGAAAAACAGAAAAAATCCTGGTGCTTACCACATTTTCCTGTTGTCCGGCCTGAAAGAAATACGACAAAGGTACGGATAGTTTTCTATGCATCAGCTAAATGTGATAATGTCTCTTTAAATGATGTTGTGCTACAAGGTCCAAAGCTACAGAATAATCTGGTTGAAATACTGCTAAGATTTAGAAAACATCCAATTGCGATCATATGGGACATTGCAGACTTGTACTAACAAATTCAGATTCCTAAAGGTGATCAGCCTTTCTTCAGATTTCTTTGGAGGTCAATGAATGTGGAGAAAGAACCTGATGTGTATGAATTTTCAGGGGTGGTCTTTGGAATGAATTGTTCGCCCTTTCTAGCACAGTATGTTACACAGGAACATGCTAAGGCATGCGAGAGTCATCTTCCTTTGGCAGCAGAAACTGTTGGATTCTGTAACACTTTACAATGGATTCTGTTGAGACTGAAGACAAAGCGCTACAGCTTTATGATCAAATAAATGAACTGTGGACAACAGCTGGAATGCATGCCAGGAAGTGGGTCTCCAATTCCTTGAAGGTATTTGAATGTATTCCAGTTGCAGATAGACTATCTGAAATTAATATCCAGATGTCTGAGCTGCCATCTGTGAAAGCTCTTAGGTTCTGCTACAAAGTTTCAGTTCTGCTACCAACTTCCAAATGATCACTTCCACATGTCGAATAGAGCTTTCTTGAGAGAAATTGCTAAGATCTTTGACCCTCTAGGGCTTCTAGCTCCATTTACAATTAGGGCAAAGATTATTTTGCAACATATTTGATTGTCTGGTGTAGGATGGGATGAAAAGATGCATCATGAATTAGAAGAAAAGGCCTTTCAGTGGAATATGGAATAGGCAGATTTGAAGTCGTAAAGTTTTCCAAGGTGGATAGAATTTAGCTCAGAGATAGCCATTCCATGTCTGCATGTGTTTGTAGATGCATCACAAGATGCGTTTGGCGCTGTGATATACCTGGTGAGTGGTCATGAAGAAAGAATAGGTAGTCAGCTTGTTGCTTCAAAAAGCCATGTTGCTCCAATCAAGGCTGATAGTGTTCCACGACTTGAGTTAATGGCCGCTGTTCTTGGAGTGAAACTACTTCTGGCTGTTGCAAAAGGACTAGACATGTCACCACATGATGCACAGATCTGGTCTGATAGCATGAATGTGTTATGGTGGATTAAGAACCACAGTAGAAGTTTTAAGCAATTCGTGGCCAATCGTGTAGGCTACATTCAGGAGATGAAAAAACCTTATCACTGCATACATGTCCCAACAAAGCTGAATGCAGCTGACATACTTACCAAAGGAAGTAAACCTGAAAGTCGGGGCACAATAACATGGCTACATGGTCCTGAATTTTTAGCACATGATAAAAGTCAATGGCCAGAGCTGATAAATGCTTTCGAGAAGATAGATCTGGAAAGGAAAACTGGAACAAGCTTCAAAGTTACTATGCATGTTTAACATGTTGATGCTCCATGGCGTTTAGATCCATGTAGGTTTTCTGACCGGAATAGACTTTGTAGAATCTTTGCATGGGTCTACAGATTTTTAAATAACACTCGTACAGCAAAGAATATCAGAAGGAGAGACAATCTTGACCTAGAATAGATTGAGGAGGCTGACAGAAAAATAATAGCAAATGAACAAAAGGAAGCATTTCCTACAGAGTATATGGCAATGAAACAGAACAAGAGAGTAGCATCCAATAGTAAGCTCATTGGATTGCAGCCTTTTCTTGATGAAATAGGGGTGATGAGGTTAAATGGCAGATTGAGGTTTGCAGAAGTACGGTCCTGCGATGCTAGGTTTCCCATCATTCTCCCAAGAAAAAGCTGGGTGACGAAACTGATCGTGAAACACCATCATGAAAAGTGTCTTCACATGGGAACCAACGGCCCATTGGCCTCGTTGTCTTCCAAGCTCTGGATTGTATCCTCAAGAGAGGAAATCCGTGAAAATGAATGTGCTTGGTGCAAAAAAGCAAAAGGCAAAACCAGCACAAGAGCTCATGGGAAATCTTCCAAAGAGTAGAATAGTCTGTTCAATGAGAGCATTTGTTCAAACTGGGGTGGACTTTGCTGGTCCGTTTGTAACTGTACAGGGTCGAGGTAGAAGCCACCAGAAGAGGTATCTGTGTCTCTTGACGTGTCTTGCTACTCGCGTTGTGCACTTATAGATTGCTTTCGGACTAGACACAAATTCATTTTTGAATGCCCTGTTCCGCATGGCACATAGAAGTGGTTGGCGCAAGGAGATTGTATCTGACAACGGCAAAAATTTCGATGGAGCCGTAAAAGAGCTTAAGGAGCTGGTGAAATCTTTAGATTCTGACAGCGTGAAATCGAAATTGGCAAACAAAGGCATTGTTTGGAGGTTTAATCCGCCAAATGCTCCTCATTTCGGAGGCATCTTCGAATCCATGATCAAATCGGCTAAACGGGTCATGTATGTGGTACTTGGATCAAGTGATGTCACCGATGAAGAATTGATGACTGCCTTTACGGGTGTTGAAGCTCTGTTGAATTCGAGACCACTAACCTATCAGAGTGCCAACATTCAAGATGATGTTCCGCTCACTCCAAACCATTTTCTGTGTGGACAGCTTGGGGGAGACTACGCTCCAGAAATAGATTCAACTTCCTTTGCGCCCCAGAAGCGTTGGCGGAGAATACAGGAACTCATCAGGCATGTCTGGAGGAGATGGATGAGAGAATGGCTTCCAACCTTGAATGTTAGGAAAAAGAGGGTCACGCCATCAAGAGATTTCAAAATTAACGATGTGGTTATTGTCGTATCACAAGATAACCGACGAGGCACTTGGCCTCTGGGGAGGATAATGAAAACTTACAAAGTGAAAGATGGCCACGTCAGGGTGGTAGATGTTCAAGTTGGAAAGTCGAGGTTCACTCGACCAGTGACAAAGGTTTGTCCTCTGGAGTATAGCGAATGAACTAGAAGATACCAGTTCATAGTGTAAATAGAACGGAACTTACAAGTGTTGCACAGTGATTGTTGTAAATAGATTGGGTATTTTAGTATTTATTTGGTTGTTTTGAGGATGCCTTACTCTAAACAGATGATGATAGACAGGGGCCTATCATGGAAGGGGGCATGTTCTGAAGGGTCGGTGAAGAACTGATGTTCTCGGACACAGTACTTGATAGCACAAATACACGCGCGGCAAGGACAATAGGTTTTCATGCTGCACGAGACTCTGTGCGAAGGTCGACAGCGTATGATACAGATGTTAAAACTTTCAGTTTTAGGCGCTAGTGACGGTTCTTAATGGGTAACTTTTCCCACGTGATTGATGTTGAACTAGGAAGAAAGGTACAGATTAATTAGAAACAGAAATACACATTGTCGAGAGAATTATACATTAACAGTTTGACAGTTGCTAGATAGACAGTTTCCTCATATTAAGTTTAAACTTCATTATTTATTAGTTTATTTCACATTTGTCATTGCGTTAAAAAGGGGATTTCACGTTTAGTTGATTATAAGGGGATTTCACATTTAGTTGATTGAAAGGTAAGTGAACATTTTTGTAGTTTAATTTAACTTCCACTGCACACCAAAGATATTTTAGTTTAATTTTCCACTGCGTACCAGTATGGGTATCACATCTCATGATCGGACACAACGTGTCATTGTCAGTGGCAATCTGATAGGTATGCGATACAGGGATGAGATAATTGGGCCTCATGTGCAGCCGTTCATTCAATAGTGACTTGAAAGAAAGAAACATGTATATGTATTTCAGTGATGGATTCTGGAAGCGACAAGGGGGAGGAAGATGCGGAGGTGATCGTCTTGTCTGAATCGTTCGACAGCAGCGACTCCGAGAAAGTACAAAAGTCATCAGCGCGAGGAACATGGGGTTCACAGATCGACTACCTCTTGTCTGTGATCGGATACTGTGTTGGCCTTGGAAACCTGTGGCGCTTTCCCTATATCTGCAATAGAAACGGAGGAGGTATTTACTTTGAAGAGAACTTTTGTTTATCTTTATGACCTCACTCACGGAGCAATTTCATGATGATATGCAAAAAATCCTTCGATTAATATGTAAATATATTTCTAAATGATTGTAACGTTGACAACGAGATGTTGAGAGTTGGTTGATATCCTGTATCTCTCTATTCCGTTTACGTACACGGAGTACAAGGTTTAGTGTTTAGCTAAGTGGCTGAAGTGATCGCTGTTTATGGGTGTAATGGTTGTGTTTAGTGTATTCCACAAATGACATTGAAGCAATAATGCTAGGAACTAAATCCACACACAAACGAACACAGCTTCCATTCGCGTCTCTGTTCCAGGAGCCTTCCTCATCCCATTCATTGTGTGTCTGGTCCTGTGTGGCCTTCCTCTGTTCTTCCTGGAGGTCGCAGTGGGGCAGTTTTCTGGAAAGAGTGCAACCCACGTCTGGAGCCTGTGTCCCCTAATGAAAGGTATGGTTAGGTCGAACGAACATTAACAGTTCGTGTCTGATTTGTGGACGTTTATAGTATATGTGTCCCCTACTGCTTGATGACGCCATTGCACTGACCACTTCATTGGTGGTTGAGCTGGCATGCATTTGTAATCAGACTAGCTTCAGACTGATTCTTCTACATCAGGTGTTGGGATCGGGATGCTGATAATGTCTGCCGGCACCGTCGTGTACTACACCACCATCTGCGCGTGGGCACTGTACTACACCGTCTTCTCATGTCGAGATGTCCTTCCCTGGACGGAGTGTGGCAACTCGTGGAACACTGACAACTGTGTGAGAAGCCTGCAAGTCATGTCCCAAGGGCGAACTGAAGGTACGATGTATTTCCACAAGCTTGTTGCAGAGTGCCCATGGCGTTGTCAGTGAATACACGCACTGGAAGTAGGAAGTTATGTCAAAATATAAGAAGAAAGCGAACTGAAGTTAGGATATATCACTCATTCAGTAGTGGATTCTAAATAGAAGACGAAAGGGTGGTTCATGTGTTTACAAAGAACATCCACTTCCTATTCAGATACGCACTGAGTAAATGTATGATAACCTTGCCACATACACTAATTGCCAGTGGTCACACGGCTAACCACGCCCACTAATGTCACAACTATGCAGGCTTTGGAATTGTGTACCGTTAGGACTTGAGACTTAAGCGGTTTCTACTGGGGGTATTTTACTTGTACCTGGAATTTATCATTCAGATTCAGAGTATCCCTTAAGATAATAAGAGGATAGCAGAGCAAAAGAAAACGACAACAGTGCACATATTAAGTTCTGTCCGGTTATTCAGCCAACTGTATCTTGTGTGTTTTAAAAGAGAGCGAGAGAAACAAGACCTTTTCGAAGGATTAGTGTCTCTCGGGAGGACACCAGCAACAAAATATTTATGCTTTTCCTAGAGGCCCGAACAGTTCATCAGATTTGTATTTGTTTGTCAAGTTAAGGATTACTAAAACTTATACTCTTCAATATATCACACGCCTTTACTATGAAAATGCAAATGAATGAAAACTCATTTGGAAATGTCACAAACAAATTGTGACTGAATTTTGCCCAGCTGTTACGTCATTATAAATATGGAAACGTAACGTATTGTTCTCGCCAATGAAGAAGAGTTACGTCATATCGCTTCAACTGACCAAAAAGCATCCACAATCGCAGAAATTCACATGTGCAAATATTTCAGCAAAGTATTACAATCGATGGTGCTCTCCAAGGCAACATGTAGTGTTTCTTCATTGCCGGTGACGTACGTTCGGCATACAACCTGTTGGTACATTTGTTCAGTCAATACTAAAACTTCCAGCCTTAATCTTTCTGATACCGTACTCCTTCACCTATATAGATCACTGGTCCGCTCGAAGCTTGATTATGTCTCCAGCGTATATGGTGGAGTCTGTAACAGCAACCTAAAACTATTAGATTTTATCCACCACCAAGATCTCAGACTTTGTCTTGGGTCCTTCAGAACTGCTCCTGTTGACAGTCTCTTCGTCGAGGCCGATGAGCCATCTCTTACACAACGCCGTATGAAATTATCTTTCAAATATATTACAAAATTATATCTTACGAATCTAACTCTCGATTCAACTGTGTCTTCAATCCCCTGTATTAGGATTTATACAGCAAGGAATCTTCTCTTGTTCCGCCTGTCCTGCTTGACTGTATTGAATTTTCGATCACAAGGGATAACTATTTCAAAGTTTCACCAATGAAGGATCTTTTTAATGTAAGTTCACTTTTGTTTATTGGGTTTTTTTTTAAAAAGAAATTGATATATAATAACAGATTTTATAAAAGTGGTAGAAAAATTTATAACTAAGATGGTTAGTGACTGTATCCTTGAAGGGGCTTGAAGTACTGTAAAAAGAAAATTCCCTCTGATGGGGTACTGTAAGTCCCTATCATTCAAGGTATATCTTATCTACCACTGGTTTTAAACGTAGAATATTTTAATTTTGGCTACAATTCCTCAATATTGCCAGCGACTGAAGGGATGGTGTAAATCCAGCTAGGGTCCATGCAGGTAGCCAAAATACTGTAGGTCCCCATGATCCCTAGTATGGTGATCTCCCTTCAGTTGTTGGCAATCTGAAGCCCATTTTTATATTGTAATTTCCTAATTATAAAAATGGGATTTAGTACGCTTTAGTATTGTTTAATGGTTACAAGAGTTACAGTTAGTGAGGCCACAAGTTGACCTAACACTCACAACATTTAAAAATATCCGTGACAACACTTCTTATTCCATACTCTGATTACAAAGCTAGCATTAGAACTTACATCCGTGATCTGATGCAGAAGAAGTGGGATACTCAAGTAGATATCAATATATAATATGCAATACAACCCTATATTAGTTATACCTACTTGGGTTGTCAGTCCAGATTTGGCCATCATGTCGTACTCATGAATACCTGTTAAAAGGTGAGGATCCTCCATTTTGATCCCTTGTAATGAAAGAATCACGGTCAAGCACGTGGAGCTAGATTATATTGAATTCTCCATCATAAGGGATAACTATTTCAAATCACGAACTATGAAGGATCATTTTAATGATATCAGTTCTCATTTAGTTATTGAATTTTTAAAAGAAGTAGATTTGTTAAATGATTTGTAAATAGATAAATATTTTATTATTGGAAGTTTAAATTAGTAACTCAGATTGTTAGTGGCAGTGGCTGTATCCTCAAAGGGGGTTAGAGTATTGTAAAATTAGTGTCCTCCCCAGAGGGTACGTAAGTTCCAAAACATTCAAACTAAATTAAACTCTCCACTTTTGTAATCTTAGAATATGTTATATATATATATATATAGTAATGTCATAATTAGTATATACTTTTAAGTCGCAGGCTAGTTTTCTCTAACTGTGATATTCTAGTTCTTTTAATGTCCTGCTGTGATATTCTAGTTCTTTTAATGTCCTGCACACACAGCTATATAAGCTTGTTTTTATTTCATGTATACATTTTCAAATTGACAACTTTCATAGCAAGATATATCTGAAATACTGCCAATGTGACTTTAAATTATAACTCACTCACTCACACTGATACCGTACAGAGCACATCATCATTGTGATTTGGTGTGCTCAATAAATCAACGTATTATTATGCAGTATTGATTATTATTTGTGTGTTAGTAGTGCGAAAGCTGCATATCGGCAACTTTCCAGATGAAACAAAACCTGACATCAAAAATAATATAGAAGCTCGTCTTTCTTTGTATTCAGTCAGCAACTCTACAGGGACTGATGGTAACTCGACACTAACAGAGTGCATCAACACTACCGTCAGTCACAGGTGGGGAACCAATGACAGCCTGGCCCACACAGCGGCAGAGGAGTTCTGGCAGTAAGCAGAAGCAGAAGCAGATATAGGTTTTATTTGGCTGTTTCCTTTCACTTGCATGTTTTCACTTACAGACGTACATTAATGTTTCTTAAGTTATTACAAATTACTTATTATTATTTCCTCCGAGTTACAGACTTACATTTGAAGTACGACGATATATTTGTAGCCGCTTTGTGTTCATCTTTCTAAAATGTGACAACAGGGATACGGGTGTAATTCGAGTGATGACTGACTAATTAGTTGTGTGTCTCTGTCTCACACCCTGAAATACACAATAACACCGCATAAAATAAGAAAAATAAACCCAGAGCATGATAGTTCATTTAGCATACAAATCAAAATATTGTTAACGCGTACATCATATACTTTGCAAAATTAATAAGGTAACTATAGCATGATTGCATGTAAATATACTACTGATGTTGTGAAAGCCTAGTGCAAGGAAAGACGTAAGCTGGTGAATGGGGAGATCTGACTTCAGGTTCATCAGGCTAAGTAAGTCCGATCGCTTTGCTTGTCTGTCTCGATCTCCCTCCTGTTACCTGTCAGAATTGGCGGGTAAGCCCTGTCACGTGCCTCAATCATACTCGGAAGCACTGATCACTACATTCCTCCCTCTCTTCTGGACCTGCTCCCCACTCTGGTATCAGTGAGTGTAGCAAAGGGAGGATCTAACAGGTGGTGTGACGATAAATATTAACTCACTATGACAGTTGACTTCACCAAGGCATGAGAAAATTCCCACATAACTCATGGTTAATTTTAGTCATACGTCTAAACAAGAAAATCCTCAACCTTATGCTTTGAAAACATAATTTTGTGGGGTTTTTTCTAAATTTTATGTTTTAAAAATGTTTTGACAAAACGTTGGCGAGAAACCTTCTAAAATCGTTTTGGAAACGTTTTTCATGGGGTTGCCAAAACGTTTCAGAATCGTTGGGGTTGAATGAATGAGTGAGTGAGTTTAGTATTACGCCGCTTTTAGCAATATTCCAGCAAAAACACCTGAAATGGGCTTCACACATTGTACCCATGTGTGTAAGGGTTGAAGCATCTTGCGATTGTAGATATATACTATCGACAAAAAATAAGGGAACTAAGAAATTGAATGCAGCAAACGTAGAGGTGAAAGGGTGCGTTACTAAATCAGAAACAAATGACTTACAATATAAACAAGAATATAATCAATTAAAACTGAAATATAATACATACAAATCCTTATTTACAGATGGGTCCAAGGACGGTGGCGCGGTGGCATGTGCCACTGTCATTGGTTCCCGAACAATATCTTCTAGAATACCGGATCACAGCTCTATATTTACAGCAGAAGCAAACGCAATCTTAACAGCTCTGAAATATACTCAAAGACATCCTAAACACAAACAATACATAATCTTTTCTGACTCTCTTTCTTGCCTTCAGGCTATTAAAAATCTTTCTTGTAACCATCCACTTTTATTAGAAATTATTGAATTGTATAATGACCTTGCTACTGGCCAATGCGACATCGTCTTTTGTTGGTTACCCAGCCACGTTGGCATTTCTGGGAACACAATGGCCGATCTTGCTGCTAAGGCAGCACTCAACAAATCTGTGACACCACTTCTGATCCCATACTCTGATTACAAAGCTAGCATTAGAACTTACATCCGTGATCTGATGCAGAAGAAGTGGGACACCCAAGTAGGTATCAATAAATTATATGAAATAAAACCCTATATCGGTTACACTTACTTGGGTTGTCAGTCCAGATTTGAAGAGGTCATCATGCGACGATGTCGTATTGGCCACACTAGATAGATTCATGCATACCTATTGAAAGGTGAGGATCCTCCGTTTTGTATCCCTTGTGATGAGAGAACCACGGTCAAGCATGTCCTGCTTGACTGTGTTGAATTCTCCATCATAAGGGATAAATACTTCAATGTGAAAACAGTTAAGGATCTTTTTAACACTGTTAATTTTCATTTAATTATTGGCTTTTTAAAAGAAATTGACTTAATGAATGAATTTTGAATAATATGTTCTGTACATATATGTATTTTAATTATTGGTCGATTTGATTAGTAACTTAGATTGTTAGTGGCTGTACCCTCAAAGGGGGTTGAAGTATTGTAAAATTATTGTCCTCCTGAGAGGGTACGTAAGTCCCAAAACATTTCAAGTAAATTTAAGTATACCAGGTGTTTTAATCGTAGTATGTTTGTCATTTTAATTCTCGGTATAAACGCCAATGGCTGAAGGGATGGTGTAAATCCAGCTAGGGTCCATGTAGGTAGCAAAGTTACTGTAAGTCCCCATGGTCCCTAGTATGGTTATCTACCTTCAGTTGTTGGCGATCTATAGCCCAACTTTACATTGTATTTTCCAGAAATAATTTTCTACTTTTAAAGATATATGTTAGCTAGTTTTAACTCAATCTGTGATAATCTAGTTGTTTTACTGTCCTTCGTTGACAGGGTTATATATATTATATGTATGTATTACAAATTTAGAACTAGTTTTAGTCACGATATGGCTGAAATATTGCCGATGTGACTTTAAATCCTAACTCACTCACTCACTCACTCACTAAAACCCCTCTTAAGTCCCTCTGGAGTTGGTGGCCTGTGCCTTGATTGTGTTGATTGTGGAGGTAGTGGTGTTGGTGGCCTGTGCCTTGATTGTGCCGATTGTGGAGGTAGTGGTGTTGGTGGCCTGTGCCTTGATTGTGTTGATTGTGGAGGTAGTGGTGTTGGTGGCCTGTGCCTTGAATGTGTTGATTGTGGAGGTAGTGGTGTTGGCATCTTAGGAAGCTCTAGTTACTGTGTGGCGTGCACGGTAGGCGATGGACAGGTCAGTGGCAGGACGGTCCCAAAGTTCTGAAAATGGGTTCTGACCATATCGGAGGTAACGTCTTAGCATAAAGATACCAAGGGCCAAGGAATGAGGCACACTGGGCTCTGCAAGGACAGGGTGATTGAGCCCAATGATAGCGGCCAACCCATCATCTGACACAGCTGTGAAATGTGTCCGAAGCAGCTTCCTCTGAGGGGTATATCTTTGGGAACAAGGCTGTTCCTTAGGACGAACTGTTGTAATTCTGCTGTCAAGGTCTTCTATGGCCAATATCTCCTCTCTGCTCAAGATCCTCTCTCTCTCTCTCTCTCTCTCTCTCTCTCTCTCTCTCTCTCTGTCTCTGTCTCTGTCTCTGTCTCTGTCTCTCTCTGTCTCCTCTCTCTCTCTCTCTCTCTCTCTCTCTCTCTCTCTCTCTCTCTCTCTCTCTCTCTCTCTCTCTCTCTCTCTCTCTCTCTGGGGATCTCGGTCTCTCTCTCTCTCTCTCTCTCCTCTCTCTCTCTCTCTCTCTCTGTGGGGATGGCGGTCATGTTAACCCAACTCACCTGATGTGTTTCCAGGTATAAAGTCCTCGGTATCAGTGGGGGTCTGGAGCGGCTGGGCAGCATCAAGTGGGAACTGGCGCTGTGTCTCTTGGCATCCTGGATACTCATCTTCGGATGCATTGTAAAGGGAGTCAGGTCGGTCGGGATGGTGAGCTGACGCCCTGTACTAAACATTGACTTTACCTTCGTTTACACTTTGACTTAGACTTGGTTTTAACATTGACTGAAGCGTGGTTTCAACACTGACTTAAGATTGGTTTAAGAACCTGCATTCGCTTCGTTTAAAAATTGACGTAAGCTTGCTTGAAACATTGACTTAAGATTGGTTTAAGAACCGACATTGGCTTCGTTTAAAAATTGACGTAAGCTTGGTTGAAACATTGACTTACGCGTGGGTTAAGCATGTAGACGCATGATTATGTTTTACCCTAGGGGTTCATTTGAGCCGGCCGCAGATTTAACTCAAGGGTCGTTTGTTGAGGCATGTTTCGATAGGAAATTGAAAAGGGCATGGTATACGTGCTGACAGGTTGTTATCAACTACACATCCAATTCAACTGTCAAAGAATGGTTCAATGGCGACAGAGAGCTCGGAGATACGTCATGGCGCCTGCTGTGACTGCTGCACAGAACGTGTTGTGTGCGGCTGTAAAGGAATATACCAGATTCTGTAGGAATTTTAACTTAAAAATTGTGTCGTTAACAGTCTTTGACTAACTTAGCCTTTTAACTTAAAAATGGTTACATTTGACCTATAGAATATAGCTGAACCTCAGGATTAATTAACAAAGTAGGTTATTGATACGCGTACAGTGTTTACTGAAGCGAGGAGTGTCAGCAGGAGTCGCTTTGTGTGTAGTGGTGATTCTTGCATGTACAAGGGCAGGTATTAAAAGTATAAGCCTGGCGATATGTTCCATCTATCGCAGGCTGTCTACGTGACTGCCACACTTCCCTACATCATCCTCACCATCCTGCTTGTCAAAGGCTTGACGTTACCTGGAGGACCTTCTGGCGCCATTTTCTACCTTACTCCGGACTTCAGCAAACTGCTGGAAATACAGGTGGGTGGTACACACACACTGAAGCTCACTGTTACATCAGCATCAGTTATTTTCTAATAAAGGGTCCTGTGGTCATTATGCGTCAGGCAAGTATGACATGGTCATTTCTATACAGTCTTAATCGAATTCCGTCTGATTAGGAGCTTGCGTGCTGCTAATCTGTTGTTTGCTGCATTAACCTATACCCACTCAGTCACTACAGCTTTAACTCACCGCTCAACATCACTCACTCAGTCGGTCCCTTACCCCACTTATATGACACTCCCGCGTTACCAAAAGCCTCATTCTGTCAAGATTAGGAAGAGGGGAGCGTTGTGCAAGTTGCTACGTTTAGACTGCGTGACAAGAGTACATCGGAAGTTCCAAGAGTAGCCGGAATACTCCAGTTTAGTAAAACAATTTTTATCCTCCGCAACGCGTTTTGTAAAATTATCTACTATTGCTGTAACAGACTGGACATTATCAAGTGCTTATGATTTCTTGGAAACACACTCAGAATAACCTGATAATATTTGTTCAGCAAACATGATTACATTGCACTCCATTTAAAGTTCGTTTCTAAGACTAATATTTTCATTCACAATACATGGTTTACCTTTGTATCAGAACAACACAGATTGCTTCATCATTGAACATACCTGTTACCTATTAGCAGAAGCGGATTTCTCAATTATATTCCCAATTTCAATACTCGTGGGTCTTTTAAAACGATTCTCACCTTTGTAAACGTCATGCATTTATATGCCCATATATTACTGTCAGGTAAATACAACTTTCCTTTCATCATCTCAACTAAAGGGATTCCTGTTTTAAAGTGACTTCGTATAATTAGACCACGAACATCATTGCTCAATTATTTCACACGCCAGAATATACATGGAAATTATGATGGCATTTACACACCTGTTGACAGTCACTTTAGTGTTCTTTGATACGTTTATTTAATTATGGAAATACTGTCCTCTTGTGTGGTGACAATAACTCCCTGCTCTGCTGCAGGTGTGGCTGGAGGCCTGTCTCCAGGTGTTCTACTCGCTCGGCCCAGCATGGGGAGGTATCATCACCATGGCAAGCTACAACGGGTTCAACACCAACTGTCTCAGGTAATCATTGAAGTCGTAGAGTAAAAAACATGAAACCCTTCGAAAAGCCTTACTTCTGACACATTGTTTCTACATGACCAATACCTGAATGCCAGATTATTGCGCTAAACGTCTTACTTCCGACACATTAGTTCTACGTGGACGATATCCGAGAAACAGATTACTTTGTGAAGGCTCTCGTGAAGAGCGACCTCCTTGTGGTGAGTGTTGGGTTATGATAATAGCCTCAGCACCGCACTGCTGGCGATCGACTTGGTCAACCTGCGGTAGGTTGCGCCCTTGTGTCGGTGGAGGACGGGGTTCTGGTGGTTGAGGGCACTGGTTCCAAGAACAGCGTTCCTTTGCCCAATACACCACTTCTACCCTTACTTCACTTGGACGGGTCTTAGAATGGTCCCGTTTCTACCAATAGGCTGGTCATGCCAAGCTCTGCCCTTTTCTATGCAAATTGTCCTGTATGTTCCAAATCCTAATTTGCCAGAAACGTGGCCATGTACAGAACAAAGTGGCAACGATCACAATGATAACACATGTTCATCTGAACTAAGATGTGTAAATTGTTCTGGTCCACTCGTGGCATCCTCAAAAGAGTGTCTGGTTTGGCATTTGGAAATAGATGTTCAACGCATCAAAACTGAAAGAAACTAAAAGTTTGTCAAGAGCAAGGAAGCTGATTGCTTCAGCTACTCCTTCCAGCAACATTTCCTTGAGAGGTGACTCAACCTACGCCGAAGTTAGGAAACCATCCACAAAGTCAATTGAATGTCAAACTGACTTGACCTGGGTGCATGTGAGCTCTAATCTCTCTTCTCCAGCAACACCTAAAAAGCACATCAAAATCATCTGAAATAAATATCCAGTGATGATGATAAAAATGTCTCCTGAGAAAAATGGTCGGGAGCTTCCTCCAATGGCACACTCCAGTAGTCTAATACTAATACTAATACAATGGAGATTCCGAGGAATTAGAGCCAATCTTCAAGATTTTTAAGAGATGATAATCTATTCAATCTACGCCAGTAGGCTATCTATAATTCATATGAAAGGATTACAATGGTAAGGCCTCTGGATGCTCAAGTATATTTCTTAAACAGGGAACACTTCATAGCCCTAATACATTAAACACTTACTTACCAGCTGTCACAGTAAGGATAACCTTGCACAATGTAATAACTCCGAGCGCTCTGCTTGACACAGTTCTTGACACAAGAATTTCCGAGAAAAAGTTTACTTATGAAGGGAAAATAAGAAAGCATAGATATCGCGATTCGGCAATATTCAATGTTAAACATCGATGTATCGTGACTCATTTGAAGTATCGTATCGGGATATACGACAATGGAAAACTTTGTATCGGGTGACTGTATCGGCTGGCCGTGGATCGATGCATCGATGCGTATCGATGAATCGTCACACCACTACCTCATACAAATCAAATTAGAATATTTTCCTTTGTCATTCCTTTTCCTCAGTTGGTAATGTCATCTTAATCTGACTTGTGCATAATTATCATTTATTTATTCTCTATAACGTCGAGTACTTTTTGTTGTGCAGAAATGCCGTCATCTGTACGTTCGTGAGTGAGGGAACAAGCCTGTTTGCAGGCCTGGTGATCTTCTCCATCCTTGGCTTCATGGCGCAGGAGGCTAACATCCCCATCAGCGATGTGGTGTCCTCGGGTACGTGCTGAATTACTTCACAAGGAAATTACGACCTAACAATGAATTCTAATAGATCATGAAAGTATAACAGGCATATTCAAGAAAGGTCACAGAGAGCAGCCAAACCATGGAGCATACACGTTCCAAATAGAAACAGCCGCATTGAGTACAAACAAGTTACAATTCTAATAAACTGTACACGTACAACACTCAAAAAGTCACAGAGAGAAGCCAAACCATGGGACATGTACATACTTTAAATAGAAACAGTCGCACTGTTACAATTCTAATAAAATGTACAACACACATACAACACTCAACATGTTTAATGAAATCAAAGAAAGAAAGTTTAGTAGACGGCAAGATTCCGATTAAGCACCCAATACTTTGTTGCCGCCTCCATTGAAAATGTGCCGAATTTTAATCATTACAATAATAATTACGATGAACACTTAATAAACATTGCAATTTCATTGACTATTTCCATTTGAATTGTGTATGTATTCGATAGTTCGATTGCTATTCGCTAGCTTTCATTAGTAGACCAGTATCCAACTATAAATCTGAGTAAGTGTCAGTTGTTTTAATCCCCACTTTTCAAGTTTTCTCTGGGGCAAGTGAGGAAGAGCACAACATGCAGCACATCAGTTACAAATTTGGTGAAATCCACCAGCATAGCTGCTAACACTCCCGCTCGTCGATACCAGTCAAAGATTTGAACTCAGCTTTATGGATCTCTGCTTGACTATGGGGGGCACTTTTGGCCGGCAGACATGTGCTAAACTAAACAATTATTTTGCAATATGACATACACCCCAAACAGTTCTTAATCCCGAGGGCAATTTCGTTGTTTTATATCTGTTAAAGGTCCAGGACTTGGATTTGTGATATACCCAGAAGTCTTGGCTCAACTTCCGCTTCCGCAACTGTGGAGTTTCATCTTCTTTGTGATGTTGATTTTGTTGGGGCTTGATTCTCTGGTGAGAAACAATTTAGTTTGTTTCTACAGGCACTGCTTCTGTGTATATTGTTATGGATAGATTAATGCTAACAGTATGAAAAAGAGATACACAAGTATTAAATATCTGCCATACATCCAAAAGGTTTCAATACATATGGACATGAATGGTCCACATAATCAGAGTAGAAATGGGTTACCTGAAGGTGTAACCGCCCTTGACAGGATTTGGAACCGGAAGTGTCTGTTTCCCAAAGCAACAACATTAGACAAGGACTGTACATTTAGAGTTAGAGGCCATATTGATTCTTTGAACTGAAATTTCACTCACGTAGAAAAATAGCTGAACAGACCAGAGAGAATCTGAGAATCTCAAAACTCTTAGTTTCAAGCCCATGTGCAATATATCTTGATGAGGACAAACATTGCAAACCATGTTTCTGATCCCGAATCTAAGCTTAAAACTGAACATTGCTATTGACATTCTCACAACTGCGTATAATGCATAGAAAATCCGTTTGAGTAATTTATTATAATGTGTAAAACACATTACCTATACAGTGCATTTGTACCCTAAATAAATGAGATAATTACCAAAAATGTTGAGAACCAAACATCATTTTCTAACGCATGTTTCATCGGTTCGCTAGTTCTCTATGGTGGAAACCGTGATATCGGCCATCTTGGATGAGTTCCCCTGGCTGCTGAAATGGCGAGTCGTCGTTACTCTTGGTTACTGTGTTCTGTCCTTTCTGTTGGGGCTTCTATTCACCACTGAGGTTTGTAGTAGAGCACATTCAGTCTGATAATTATGTTATATCATATAGAGTTACACCTGATTGTTGAAGCAATCAGCAATACAGGTTGTAATGGACAACCAAGTAGTTTTGGATGGCCATACTCTGTAACCTGTCCTTGCACTCCGAGTGCCGTGTTAAATAAAAGACAAACCTAAAACAATCAGGACAATGCCGTTTCAAATGTTTGAAAATAGTATGTGAAGATGGCCTCTGTTTTTTCAGGGTGGAATGTATATTTTCCAGCTGCTTGACTGGTACTTCGTCGTTATATTCCTAATCTTCTACGGGTTTCTGGAGTGCATCATTCTCGGCTGGGTATATGGTACGTGAAGGAAATAATATTGAAACTATCATGATGAATATTTTTGATACAAACGATAGCAATCGGCAGAATGTTCTAGTCTGCTATCTAGTTGATATATGTCGCAAAATATAAACTCATTACAATGGTGGAAACCATGAACATAAAGAATTTTGTTGACTTCATCTTCTTTGTATTCTTTGATAAAACGTTTCGGGGTCATCAAATAGCATCTTCTAAAATGCCAATCAAGCATCTAATGGTTTGAAACCATTTGTAAACAAAATGGACATAGCCCTTTCACTAATCCAAAGAAATGCAGTGATTTGTAACTGCAGCTTACGTGATATGCGATGGTTTTGACTGACAACTTTAATTTATTTTAATGATGCTTCGTAAGATTCGTTTGATCGATGCTAGGATGAAGCGCCAATTATTCATTTTTCATGCCAACGCAAAGTTTGGGGCTGGATGCTGATTCCGTTAGAAACCACGTGATGAAGAAGACTATTGAACTGATGCTGGCGATCAGGCCTTAAAAGGTTATGTTTGGGATAAGGCCTCACAGACTGAGGAGATTTATCAGTCAATCCCAGTATGCTGTTCGTAAATATTATATGCAAACACCTTTTATAATTTAACCTTTTTTACCTATGCGTGTATTTGAATTTCAGGTGTGGATCGTCTGAGTGCAGACATTGAACTGATGCTCGGAATACCTGCTCCGTTGTTCTTCAAGATAACCTGGTGTTACATCACACCGGCAATGCTCCTGGTAGGATCCAAACCGTTTACATTTACAAACATGTTTGTTACTGTGTCCTTGTAATACGTAGATGGCTGCTGAAGAATCCTAACCTGGAGTCGCACGGAAACCCAGTGAGTTTACAAAGCAAGGACTCGTATAGAGAACTTAGTTGCAATCTCAATGTGAACTGGAGTGAGTGAGTTTACAAAGCAAGGACTGTTATAGAGAACTTAGTTGCAATCTCAATGTGAACTAGAGTGAGTGAGTTTACAAAGCAAGGACTCGTATAGAGAACTTAGTTGCAATCTTAATGTGAACTAGAGTGAGTGAGTTTACAAAGCAAGGACTCGTATAGAGAACTTAGCTGCAATCTTAATGTGAACTAAAGTGAGTGAGTTTACAAAGCAAGGACTCGTATAGAGAACTTAGTTGCAATCTCAATGTGAACTAGAGTGAGTGAGTTTACAAAGCAAGGACTCGTATAGAGAACTAAGTTGCAATCTTAATGTGAACTAGAGTGAGTGAGTTTACAAAGCAAGGACTTGTATAGAGAACTTAGTTGCAATCTTAATGTGAACTGGAGTGAGTGAGTTTACAAAGCAAGGACTCGTATAGAGAACTTAGTTGCAATCTTAATGTGAACTGGAGTGAGTGAGTTTACAAAGCAAGGACTCGTATATATAGAACTTAGCTGCAATCTTAATGTGAACTAGAGTGAGTGAGTTTACAAAGCAAGGACTCAAGTATGCGAGAACTTAGTTGCAATCTTAATGTGAACTAGAGTGAGTGAGTTTACAAAGCAAGGACTCGTATAGAGAACTTAGTTGCAATCTTAATGTGAACTAGAGTGAGTGAGTTTACAAAGCAAGGACTCGTATAGAGAACTTAGTTGCAATCTTAATGTGAACTAGAGTGAGTGAGTTTACGAAAAGCAAGGACTCGTATAGAGAACTTAGTTGCAATTTCAATGTGAACTAGAGTGAGTTAGTTAATATATCGGGACGAGAACAATTAATAATTATATTATAGATCAATACAATTAGAAAATAAAAGGCTGTTGACGAAGAACAGTTAAACTGCTAGTGTACCCAGATATCCATTTAAAACTAGTAATTAAATCTTAAACATTTTAAATAGAAATGACAAGACAGTGTAAAAACAGGCTATAGATTGCCAACAACTGAAGGTAGATCACCCTACTAGGGACCATGGGGACCATGTACTTTACTAAGAAAGTGTAATGCTAAATATAGCATGTTACATTTGACTACTTTCTAAATGGCATTGTGTAATCAGAGGATATTTGTTCATAAAGAGGCATTGATAGAAACATACATTTCACTGTTTTTGTTTAATTTTCTCTGTGGGTGGTTTAATTTTGGAATTGAGTTTCTAAATCCTCCCGAGCAATGCTCTTGCTCTTGCTTGACAACGGTACAAGAATCTATATCGAAACGTCGCACTCACGAAATAAAGAAGTTGTTATCCATAAAAACTTGTTCCATATTGTACGTCTCAACTTCTAAAATGCCACTCAAACAAGTTCTCCCGAGCAATGTCGGATTAGAGGGGTTCTACCGTAGTTCCAAAGAACACTGCTTGTTCAAGAGTAGATGCTATTGTATATCGAATATATGTTATCTTTCAATAATAATCAGACGCCAATTCCATTCAATTGTTTTACCCACCGGGAGTTGAAATACAGGATGTTTGATTTAGATTCATGCCGAAAGATTCAGAACGTCAACTTTCAAAAATGCCTCGAGGGATGGTTCATGTTTCAGGTAGTCAGATTTCTTTCTTCTAACAGCTATAGGGGCGATGGGGTAGCCTAGTGTTACGGTTTAGAAATTATCATGACACAAAAGTCCTTTGAGTCCCCTATAAACCAGCAAAATATAACAAGGCCACTTAGGCCACTTGAGGTTTTAAGCAACTTCTTCAAAATGTAGAAGACCGCCTCCGTGGTGTAGTGGTTAGAGAGTCCGCCCGGAGAGCGGAAGGTCGCGGGTTCGATCCCCGACCGCGTCATACCAAAAGACGTTAAAATATGGTACTTGTTGGTCCCTGCCTGGCGCTCGGCATTAATGGGTACAACAAGGACTGGTCAGCTCGGAGTCAGTATAATGTGTCTGAGTGGGGTATTCATGCTTCACTGCGGTATGGTATCTGAGTGGGCTAGCACTATAAAATCAGCTTCAGTCTGGTTTAGTACAAGCAGCCGTACATACACATACACACGCATGCGTACACGTCATATGAGCGAAATATTCTCAGGTACGACGTAAAACCCAATTTCACCTCACCTCAAAATGTAGAAAATATTTATCTACTTCTACTCACTGAAAGGGGGTACCGGTCTGGCGTGTCTTGCAAATGTCGAAAGAAGAAGTGTTTGAGGGGAGAAAAGGTAATTAAATATCATTAAAAGTTTTAACATTTGTTATTACACAGAGGATATTTAACATATGTTATATTTGGGATTACACATTCTTAGTAAAGTACTGATTCTACAATCAGTCAAAACTACTCGTGGTGGCTGAACGGGTAAGGCGGTTGACTTTGTGTGCTGGCGATTAGGTGCCTGACGCTGAGGGTGTGGGTTCGAATCCTGGATGGGACTCAACCCAACAAATGTACTAGAATCTGTACTTTACTAAGAAAGTGTAATGCTAAATATAGCATGTTACATTTGACTACTTTCTAAATGGCATTGTGTAATCAGAGGATATTTGTTCATAAAGAGGCATTGATAGAAACATACATTTCACTGTTTTTGTTTAATTTTCTCTGTGGGTGGTTTAATTTTGGAATTGAGTTTCTAAATCCTCCCGAGCAATGCTCTTGCTCTTGCTTGACAACGGTACAAGAATCTATATCGAAACGTCGCACTCACGAAATAAAGAAGTTGTTATCCATAAAAACTTGTTCCATATTGTACGTCTCAACTTCTAAAATGCCACTCAAACAAGTTCTCCCGAGCAATGTCGGATTAGAGGGGTTCTACCGTAGTTCCAAAGAACACTGCTTGTTCAAGAGTAGATGCTATTGTATATCGAATATATGTTATCTTTCAATAATAATCAGACGCCAATTCCATTCAATTGTTTTACCCACCGGGAGTTGAAATACAGGATGTTTGATTTAGATTCATGCCGAAAGATTCAGAACGTCAACTTTCAAAAATGCCTCGAGGGATGGTTCATGTTTCAGGTAGTCAGATTTCTTTCTTCTAACAGCTATAGGGGCGATGGGGTAGCCTAGTGTTACGGTTTAGAAATTATCATGACACAAAAGTCCTTTGAGTCCCCTATAAACCAGCAAAAATAAAACAAAGGTTACATAATGACAAGGCCACTTAGGCCAAATCAAAATTGAGGTTTTCTGGTTTTAAGCAACTTCTTCAAAATGTAGAAGACCGCCTCCGTGGTGTAGTGGTTAGAGAGTCCGCCCGGAGAGCGGAAGGTCGCGGGTTCGATCCCCGACCGCGTCATACCAAAAGACGTTAAAATATGGTACTTGTTGGTCCCTGCCTGGCGCTCGGCATTAATGGGTACAACAAGGACTGGTCAGCTCGGAGTCAGTATAATGTGTCTGAGTGGGGTATTCATGCTTCACTGCGGTATGGTATCTGAGTGGGCTAGCACTATAAAATCAGCTTCAGTCTGGTTTAGTACAAGCAGCCGTACATACACATACACACGCATGCGTACACGTCATATGAGCGAAATATTCTCAGGTACGACGTAAAACCCAATTTCACCTCACCTCAAAATGTAGAAAATATTTATCTACTTCTACTCACTGAAAGGGGGTACCGGTCTGGCGTGTCTTGCAATGTCGAAAGAAGAAGTGTTTGAGGGAGAAAAAGGATTTTCGAGCTTTTTCAGCTCAATTTCTCTGTCAATTACCTGGTCCCTGGTATTATGACCTACCTTCAGTTGCTGGTGATCTATAGCCCATTTTTGTTTTGTAATGTCCTAAGTAGTATATAATTTTAAGTTACATGCTAGTTTTAACTGTGATATACTAGTTGATTTACTGTCCTTTAGCGACAGATTTTATCAAATAAAATTATAAAGTATTTATTGTTTTAGTCACGATATGGCTGAAATATTGCCAACGTGACTTTCAATTTAAACTCACTCACTCACTGTCAATTTCCAATTTCATTCTGTCATTTTCCACTCCCACATTTCTCAATTCCCTATCTTCTGTCTATTTCCAGCCATTTCAGTTCTAATTGAAGGGTTTTTTTCATTTCCAATTGGTCCGAACATTCTTCTTTAACCATTTCCAAAACTTCATGTCCAAAATACTCCCTCATCAATATAGTGATCCAACTCAACTTTCAAAATCTGAAATTTCCTCATAGCAGGTTTGGCCTCAAGTTTGAAATGTGCAGAAATCTGATTTAAGCAAGTCACCGACTGCCTCAGGGGTAGGGACTTAGAAACTTCCAAAGTTTAAACACCATTTTGCTGGTTTCACAATTACCTTGTTTGCAAAAATGCAGAAATTTGAAATACATTTTCAACAAAAAGTCTCAAATGTCAAATGAATTCTATCCGGGACGAGCCCCAAATGTGTTTTGTGACCCCTGAGACCCCTTTAACCAGCAAAGTAGAACACAGACAAGTCTATAATGTAATATGATTCCTAATACAATATAACTGGAGCACAAATCTAAAGTATAAACTCACCAAAGTCTTGATATTTCTGGTAAACTGATGCACGCTATAACGAATGTTGACAGCTGTTGAAAGATCAATGTGGACGAGGCCTCAAACGTCGATGTCAGCAGACAGACAAGCGTAGTAGTCCCCCGTAAATCTCAACAACCATTGCCATAAAATTCTGGAGAAATCCAGAAAAATCTACGCCCCAACACAATGATCGAATCGCTTCTCGATCCTTCGCCGGAAGCATAACAAAGGGGAGGTATTTAGTTATGGCAAGTCTGCTAATACAATTTTACGCTAACCTTTCTGCAAACATCGGGAATCATACAATTTGATAGTGATTTGAAACACATAGTCATGATAAAGTCGTAAATTGTACAATGCACTCTGATTTTTGCACAGCTTTCTTTTGAATATTTAATGGATTTGCGGCTTCTTTGTGTCAACTTTTCTTGAATGATACAACACAAGGTGCTATAATCCTCATTTATCGTCCTGCATCTACTCTGAACGTTTGTTCTTGTAAAACAGTTGACTTTAATTAACGAGACAGGATTCAATTAACACACTTGACTTGACTTGACTAACACAGCCAGATATTTGTTGCTCAAAAGAAATTGCTCCCTTTCCCACAGCACCTTATGTGAGGAATTCGTGGTAGTAACAAGCCACACCAAGAAGTCTTAAACGTGTCTGTATATTTGGGAGGAATTGTGAAATACATTTAGACCTTGTCTGAACGAGCTGTAACTGATCTTGGTCTATATGACTTGACCTAAACATTGTGGATATGCCTCTACACATTTCTACTTCAATACATTTACAGTAAATTTAGCTTCAGTGGGTCTCCTTAATAAGGAAAAGATGATCTTCAGGTGTTCGTCCTTCTCCGTGGAATGAGTGATGGTATCATTGATATAGGCATCGACTCCGACAAGAATGCCAGTGATGGCTAAATTGAGTCCAAACACTTAATTTGACATCACATCAAGACCAACGGTTGTTGTTATTTCCACCTTGGGTAGCGAGTCGGGGAGTTTGACTACTGTTAGTTCGTGGTAAATGCTGCCTTCAATGACTTTATTGCCATTGTTTTCAGCCATTGTAGTCATTTCCAGTTGGTTGCATCTAACACAGAATGCCACTGTCACTTTCCCTCAAGTGCCCTATGTACGCTATATACACAGTATATTCTGCTATGTACTAGACCTCTGCTGTGTATATTAACTACATCTCACAACGTTGGCTTGTTGCCAGGATATATATCGGGGCTGAATGGTCATGAAGGAGAGACAGACAGACAGACATACAGGCAGACAGACTGTAAACCTAAAACTGTGTGTTTGCAAGAAGATAACAAATAAACACTGAAAATTGTGCATTACTGAAGCAACAACACAAACCACTGACCATCAGTAAAAGTCATCCAGTTAATCAAGACGGCTATGGGTGTTTCCAAAGCATAGTGCAGTGTATGACCACATCTAAACAATCAGAAGGAAGTTATGGTCTGCAAGGATTCAGACAAATATCGTCGTTTCCTGTTGTTTCCTATACATGTTTCTGTGTTTCTTCAGTGACGGCCCCATGAATCTTTAGGCCTGCAACTCGCTGCCAGTCTCTAGAATATATTGGATAATATATTTTATGATTATCTGGACGAAATAATATCTGGTCATGTGATCCAGGTGTCGGGTTTCCGGTCTTAGGTGACTGGCTGGTCACCATTTTGTAAAACCCATACCAGTAACTGACACAAGCAAAACATAGTTACGTGTCCATTTCCAAGTTGGAACAATACGTTAACCACAGAACCCCGCCCCGCACATCCAGGACGCAAACAGAAAGATGTGATATAAGATGCTTGAGGCAATCACTTAACACATTACAAACTACTGAAACCCTTTCAGACATTACCATGCTTTGCTGAGTTAGTCCTGACCACAATGCATTAACATATAGCAATTCCTACATCACTGCCTACATCAGATATAACACATTCAATGTAGAAGCAATTCAATTGAAACATAAACTGAAAACGTAAGGAGCATAACACTGCCATATCACATGGAGTCATCAATAATTATCACCTCTCGTCAAGTTGACTTTTTGACGATGTAGTGAACGCAAAACCGAGTTAATTGGTTTTCAATGCCTTTTAGTCTCTCACAATAACACCCCCTTCATAGTTTCGAACAACAGCTTCATAAACAGCTATTTTCTGGTAATTGTTTACCTATACATAACAGATTACCCATGCACAACGATGTCACTTACATCCATGAACGATCCTTTGGCCTTGAGCAAGGTGACAACCGCCATGACAGGTACAGGGATGACAGACATGGAGGCTAAGATCCACCCTGCTACCTGACACACCCAGGGGTACTGATAGTCACCATAGGTCGGGGGCTGGAACCGCCACAGAACCAGGAACAAGGCGATCTGCAATGTTATCATTATCAGATGAGAATGGTTGGAACCGCCACAGAACCAGGAACAAGGCGATCTACAATGATATCAGGACGGTTAAGACGGCCATAATCATTAATGCATTAAGAAACATGTTGCATCAGCCACCTTTTATGAACTGCAGACAGAATTGGTAATCTTTGAAACATCCCAAAGAATTTCTGAAGCAAGAAGAATACTTTTCCTTACGGTAAGAAAGCCAGGCGTGATGTAGCCAAGCATGATGCTGAAGAACATAGGTACTCTCCTGCCCAGCATTAGCTCCACGTCCCCACTAAATCTCCTTGAACCTGATAAAGGAATAGATTCATATGTGTATGTATGTGCATGTCAAAGTCATTGTATATGTCCGTCTATCGTAACAAAACACTTGTACCACGAAACCGACCATAAATATGATTCCCAGCTGATTATGGAGAGCACATTGAACAACAAATTACTCGGAGTTGGCCAGAATGTAGAGTGTCCATAAATGAATAAACATCACATCATTATACACAAGAGAAAAATATGACGGACACTTACCGTAAATCCAGCTGAATGTTATGCATTCCAAAACGCCAAACAGAATTGCACACAAGACACCCAAGTACCAGTCAGCGAGTTGAAAATAAAAGATCCCTCCCTGTAAAGGTAAATTTACCTGTGTGATGGTACCGCTCTGTTTGAAACAACAACTACTGAAAGTAAGACTTTCCGTGGCCTCATGAAATATATTTCGCTTGTTCTGTAAAATGTTCTCAGTAACACAAGTATGAGCAGTATTCCAAAATAATGTACAATACAGCAGGTTTTCCCTGGCGTTAAGAAGTTATCAAGTCAATATACTTTCATGAATTTTCTTTTAATGTTTACATTGCTATTTCCTCTTCCATACGTACATTTTCACCACAAACAAAAATTTGAAAGAAAACTAAAGTTTACATTTGTCACGAAGGGCAGACCAAGCAGAAGCTGGCTGTGCAGGCCACTGCTGTGACCAGAATCCGCCGCTTCCGTAGCACTGCTGGGAACTGGTCAATCACATTGGTTATCACTGTCTCCATCCACGCAAACTGCAACATGAACAACGACACTTAACGATGTCTCCTGGATGGTATTGTACTCACTGACTAACGGGACTGTCATGTATCAAGGTATCTTTAAAAACATATATACTTTAATTCAGAACGTCAACTTTAGAGAATAATCAGTATAGATCGCCTTCAGAAATCCACATCACGCCAAAGACCCGGGTTCGATTCCCCACATGGGCACAATGTGTTAAGCCCATTTCTGGTGTCCCCCGCCGTGATATTGCTGGAATATTGCTAAAAGCGGTGTAAAACTAAACTCAGTCAGTCAGTCAGAAATCCACAGATTCCATTGGATATTTGAACCTTGTGGTGAACACTACAGGGATGAATCCCTTGAAGATCAGTGATGACACCTGCTGTCTGCGAACAGACTTTAAGACTGGGTGTGTAACCTTGTTGTGTGGCTTCATGGTATTATATAATGTCCTATTAATGTGATATCGCTACAGATTTCATATACGTCTGATATATACGTTCGACTGACAAAATGCTCTTTACCAAACTGGGAAGAACCTTTCTTGTAACGTACTTTGTCACATTCACCTTGGCGAAATGGACATCGCCTATATTGACATCCCTTAAGAGCTTTTGTTTCATTAATTACAAAACTTTTCATAAAATGTGGTTTGACAACGGGTGTCACAAGTGGGGAAGGACACACTCACCAGTCCTATTCACGAAAGTTGGTATCATCATTATACTTCATGTGATATAGTCGGACCCGTACAAAGGACTTTGGTTTTACTAGTGATTTGGATGGATATTGTTTTGTGGCTTTTTTACGAATATCTTATTGGTTTGTTTTGTTGAATGTTTGTTTGTTAGCTTGTTTGTTTGTTAATGATTATTGGTCGTTTATTCTTCAAAGGAAATCTATTATTCTTTATATCGAAATCATATTTGAAGAAATCTATCTATCAGTATCTATTGCACCAATCCGCTTCTTCCAATAAGAAGGATTCAAATAAGTAACTTCAGATTCGAACCCACTCTCTCCGAGTCAGACACCTAATCGCCAGCACAAAGTCAGCGATCTACTCACTCAGCTAATGTGATTTCCACAAAAATGGAAGTGTGATAACTGGTAGTCTAGCTCATGTACTTTGTGTACCCCTCTGACAAGTGTAAATATACACTGACGAAGCTATGAATGCACAATGCCCTTTAGAAAAAGTTCAGATGGAACATATGTTATATTTGAGAATAGACATTCATTGATAAGTACAGATTATAGCACTTGTTGAGTCACATCCTGCGAGTGTGGGTTCGAATCCCGGATGAGACTCAGTACTGACGGTATAAATAACATTTAAACTTGCAACTCCCAACGCTGTGTAAACACTCACTGTATCGAATTTGTCTGTACCGAACGTCTTTTCCTGTATTGCTGGTAAACCTGTGCATGACTGATGCCTTACCTGACTGTCCAATCCAACTGTCAGCATCATCAGAAAGAACAGGGAGGACCAGAGTTGAGGCAGGGGAAGTTGAGACAGGCCTCCTGGGTACGCAACGAATGCAAGGCCTGGACCTGCCAATCAAGAAATGCTGCTGTGATACCTCCGGGTGATGGACTATTCGTTTGGCTCCAAATCGCATTTTACTTACAAACGGCCTCACTCCCACGCACGCACACATGTGACAGATATTTAATTTTTTCTAGGACAAAAATTATATGCGGTGTTTACAGTGAAATGTATCAGAAATCATTAATCAGAAGTACGATCAAATATGGCTGCAAACCCCAAATGGGTGAAATAGTTTGATATATTTTATATGAAGGCAACTCTCTGTAGGTTTGGGAGCATTTCCATGTGTTGGTCCTGAGGTTTGAACACATGGCCAAAATAAAGTCTGAAAACTTTGAATTCAATATGTCTTCCAAACCACTCATAAGTACATAAATATTGAGTACCTAGATCAGCAGATACAAGTGGCATTTTGTCAGTATTTGGACGGTTGAGCAGTAATACGTCTCAAAGTATTATTTAACTGATGTGCCTATGCATATGTTATGTTATGTTAGTGCTATCTGGTACTCAACTACCTATACAGGCACATACCAAGTTTGAACAATTTTGAGGCTACTCGTTAGTCAGTTACCTCTGGTACAAAAATAGGTGGAATGATAATAATGAATATAGTTGCGACTGGCAAGGCGGAAGTCAAACACCACCGCTAGTTATTAAAATACCAAGCCTCACTTTGCTTTATATAAAAGACGACAACACAGACAAAATTTGCCATTGACGTGTATGATCTGGCTGTGACTGTATAGTATGTTAGTGACTATATTACGAAATCAGTCCCATTTCCAGTTATTGCGTCTACCCGTGAAGATCAGGATTAGAATTGATCTTCAGTAACCCATGCTTGTCGTAGGAGGCGACTAACGGGATCGGGTGGTCAGACTCGCTGACTTCGTTGACAGATGTCATCGGTTTCCAGTTAGGTAGATCGATGCTCATGCTGTTAATAACTGGATTGTCTGGTCCAGACTCGATTATTTAAATGACATATTACCTGATAGAAATGTAAATAGTGACTCGCGCGTAATGTGAGGCAAAGTTTCTGATCACCTATCCACTATTCCCTCTAAACTGATGTTAATGGTGCGGTTGAAAAATTATGTCAGCTTTTCTACTTTGCTGGGGAGCACTTTAAATCCAACGGGGGGGTTGCTATGAAATCTATGAAAAAACAACCGATTTGATAAAGAATGTTCTTCTTTAAAACGTAAAAAGTATATATAGCACTTTAGAAAAGCTACGTATGAACAGAAACAGAGTCAATATCAATCAATACTTGGAGGCCAAACGTATCTTCCGGCGCATCTGTAACGAAAAATAGGAAACATTCATTGCCGAAGCTATAAATAATTTGTCAGTAGCTGTAAATAATAAAGACTGCAGAAACTTTTGGAAACAACTGAAATGTCTCCTTGCTAGTAAACGTGATGAAAATTGATTTAACACCAAGTGAATGGTTTGTATACTTTAAAGATCTTTTAAATCCTTCTGATAGTTAAACTGAATTTGATCACGATGTTGCACATTTTCTTGAAAATCATGATAGTTTTCCATGTGAAAAATGTTTGAACATTGATATGTTATCAGATACCATCAGCCATGAGGAAATTATTAAAGCGATCTCTGATATTAAATCGGACAAGTCACCAGGAATAGATGGCCTTCCACCAGAATTCATGAAGAATGCACCTTCCCTTGCTGATCATTTCTATGCATTGTTTAATGTCATTTTAGATTCAGGAGTATTTCCCTCTGATTGGAATGTTGGTTTACTGGTACCTATCTATAAACAAGGAAATATGTCTGATCCCAACAACTATCGGGGAATATCCATGTTAAGAGTCATTGGTAAAATATTCACTTATGTTCTTGAAAAAAGACTGCGTAGCTGGGCCGAGTTTAATGCTTTACTTAATGAAGGGCAAGGAGGCTTTAGAAAGGATTATTCTACCATAGATAATATGTTCTCACTCCATTCTTTAGTTGTAAGTAAGTACCTGCGTAAAGCAAATCATCGTTTTTATGTAGCTTTCATCGATTTCCGCAAGGCCTTCGATCTTATTGATAGAAAAAAAATGTTATATATTCTACTTGAAAAGGGTGTACACGGCAAGATGTATAAAATCATTGAGAACATGTACTCAAATGTATGTGCCTCCGTTCGTTCTGGTAAATCTAGAACAGATTTCTTTTCAACCAATAATGGTGTTCACCAGGGCTGCATGCTCAGTCCGCTACTTTCATCCTATTCATCAATAAACTTGCAGACGATCTCCATCATGGCAATACTCTTGGAATTTATGTAAATGAATACATAGAAGCTATTAAGATATTACTGTTCGCGGATGACGTTGCACTACTAGGAGATAGCATTGTTGATTTACAAAGAAAATTAGACATTCTTGAAGATTTTTAACACGTGGGGCTTTGAAGTAAATCTGGATAAATCTAAGGTGGTTGTTTTTCGAAACGGAGGACGCGTTAAGAGAAATGAAAAATGGTTTTTTAAAGGTCTACCTGAAGAGGCCACCCCTTATTATAAAAATATAGGAATTGTATTTTCATCTCGTTTAGTTTGGTCCAAAGCATGTGAAACGCTATCTTTACAAGCCAGACGTGCATGTTTCCCTCTGTTTCAACTGTTCACCAAGTATCAAAGTATGTCTTTAACTATTGCTAATAATATATTTGTTTGTAAGATACTACCAATTCTAACCTATGGAAGTGAAATTTGGGGCTATACTTATAGAACGTGTATTGAAAAGGTTCATGGTGAGTACTATAAAAGATTTCTGTCACTCAGTAAAAAACTGCATCATGTACTGTACTTTGGAGAAATTGGCAGATATAACTTGTGTGTACATTACCATTCAAGGTGTATTAAATATTGGTGCCGAATTATTCGTATGGACCAAAATAGATACCCGAATGCCTGTTATAAGATGATGAAAGCCTATGATGATAACGGAGCCACAAACTGGGTTTCACATGTTCGAATGCTTCTATTTACTACATGTTTCTCCTATGTCTGTTTAGCCCAAGATTGTGGCGATGTAAATCACTTCATGTTTGAGTTCAAACAACGCTGTACAGATATTAATATACAACACTGGAATAGTAAAATAAGAAACTCATCATTTCTTGTAAATTATAGTACATTTAAGTCACTTCTTGAACCTGAACTGTATATTTCCTGTGGCGCATTAAACAAAGATCTTATGCGAATGTTGATCAAATTCCGATGCCAATCACATAACTTGAATATACAAAACAACGTTTTTCAAAGATAATTGTCCCATATAAAGAATTAGTTTGTAACAAATGTACTTTAAATGTACTTAAAGACGAATATCACTTGCTGTTAATATGTCCATTTTATAACCGATGCAGATCCCAATGTATTCCAGCCTATTTCTACAGCCCACCTTCAATTGTCAAATTCCGGGCCCTTATGAAGATACACAGTGTCACTGTTCTTAAAGGAATATGTATATTCCTGAAGCAAAACCTACGTTAAAATAATTGTATTATGAATTATATTTCAACTCTACACACCATGACAATGTTGTATTACCTGTTGTACTCTTGGCCACATGACCTCCAATTCTGAATAAAGTGATCAGTATATTCCCTCTACTGTAGAATTATGGAACGATCGGCAACTATCAGTTAGTGAGTGCGCTTACATATTTTTCCTATGGTTCAAGAGAGTATAAAATATTGCTTACAAAATTACTCTCCTCATACTCCTAGTTAAATCATGACTTATCAAGAACTGGTTTAATAAACAGGCACAACTGTCTCTGTAGTTATCCGTGTGAAAACGTTTATCACACGCACGCACGCACGCACGCATTCACCTGAAGATACTACTTGTGGAAGACTACGTACCCGAAGATGCTACTTCTGATACACCAACTCCAGCACTGTTGGCCATGAACCCAAGAACCGTGAAGATGACCAGCCCCGAGATCAGGCTTGTACCCTCGCCACAGAAGGTCAGCACAACAGAGTTCCTGATAGGACAGTAGTTTATTATGTATCATGAACATTATATAATCCAGTACAACACTGCAGACAACATTGCCACTCACAGACTTTATTCTTATGACAGCATTATATTTTAGGGTCTGTTCATTCTCTTAAGATATGGAAATGTGTGTGTCAATTCCTGTACACCTTTCCAAATGAAACTTAAATTGCTTTCATACAATTGATCCTTTTATCACTGTACCTTAATGTGTTGTCATGAAATCTATTGTAACTGGCCAACGTAACGATGACACCCCAGCCCGGACCAAGTGAGTAGAACAACTGTAACAGAGCCTCCAGCCACACCTGAAACACGGGGTGAGTTCATGATGAAGATGATTAATGTAGATGCGCCATGTTCACAGTCAGTTGAAGGCAACAGGTAAAGGAATCCGATTTCATGATCGATGCAAATTCAATCATAACCTCATCAGGAGACATGTGAGAACCATGAATTACCCTCTGAAGGATTTGTCACATGGCATCAATCAGTCTTCAAACTTAGGTAGGATTTAAACATGTATGACATAATGATTATGTTTGTCTGTAGGATAAAGTCAAAGGACAAAACACAGTATCCTTTGGGCAATTTGCAGATGGAGTCAGAACAGACAGAAAATATCAGATAGGCTCGCAAACATGGTTGCGCCCTAGTTATCGAGTCAAAATACTAGATCATCGTTATCGTAGTCCAGTAATCGTCTAACATAGTGAAGAGTGTTACTGGCGTGGACATTTTACAATCGTCAAACTATGCGAGACTTCCGACCACTATGGGGTCCTTTCCACGCCAATAAGACGCTTCACTATGTTAGACGATTATAGTTGGATAGGACTAAAATATGTCTGAAATTATATTTTGTTGCATTTTGTTGCCATGTAGACATCTGACTACAATTCGTAATGTTATTGTTATTTAAAACGTATGATCAGGCAGACATGCTTTTGACTATCGTAATTACTGTGAATACCTGCTTAGCTTATAGCGTAACATTATTGCAGCCATTCTCAGTTAAATTCCGTTTGTCCGAGACTGTAGAATTGAAAAAATGACATTCCTGAAAATGTGGTTATTTTATACAGCGAAACATAAAGACTGTTCCTGTCTCAATATCTTACACATGCATTGCAAACAACTAAAACACTGACCTACCTGCAGATCCAGAAGTCTGGTGAGATCTGGTTTCAGATAGAAGACAATGCCATCCACTGCTCCAGGCAGCAGCAGAGTTCTGATCAGCAGGACGACCAGCAGCAGGTAGGGGAGGAACATGGTCACATAGGCCACCTGAATAACAAGGTCGGCATTTCACAGCAGCAGGTAGGGGAGGAACACGGTCACATAGGCCACCTGTATAACAAGGTCGGCATTTCACAGCAACAGGTAGGGGAGGAATACAGTCACATAGGCCACCTGTATAACAAGGTCGGCATTTCACAGCAGCAGGTAGGGGAGGAATACAGTCACATAGGCCACCTGTATAACAAGGTCGGCATTTCACCATTAACTGCTTATAACATTTCACTTTTGCCTCTACAAAATGAATACATGACACATGATTGATGTCACTTTATGGCCTCATCTCCATGTTGATGTCGAATGAAGTTCGTGAAAAGCATTTAAAGTTGGACGAACATGAATACATAATGAACTCCACGCATCTTCTTATACAACACTTTTAGTTTTATATTTACACACGATATCACCGTATTTCCAGAGCACCCATTGGTTGACATGTGGCTGAGGATGGGATTAACCTTTCATTGACATCCGCACCTCCAACCTGTTCACCCTCCATATTTGTTGTCAAGATTCTAAATATCAGGTTTTGCACCAAGCCCCAACTATATCTTTGATCTGTTTACCTACTGTCGTTCAGGTATTAATCAATTTGCAGGGTTGATTTGCGAGTGCCACTCAGTATGGCTGCCAAGAAGTTTCATGTTACTCATGAAACCTTTGCACGGTCCTGTCTGCCAGCTTTTCATTGCATGTGTTTATACATCTATATGAATGAAACAGTGACGAGACCAGGTGCTCGCATCCCTTCTCTTTTCAAACAACTTTCGAGCAGGAGATATGCAGCGGCTCTTTCAACAAGAAAAAAGTTAATAGACTATGTTCTGATAAACATTGATCAACTTAATATTCATTTCATATGTTGTCCATTTCGCAGACCAGAATGTTGCACAAATATACACATGGAACTTAATCAAGCACCCTTTGATGTATTTCATCATAGTGATGTAGCTATCGATGATGATGACATGTCAGTGATGCCATTGTTTAGTAGCACATTTCAGGTAATTAAAAAACAAGGTTTTCATTTGAAAGGATTTGCCTAACTTCAGATAACATGTATGTGAAGCATGTCACCTGAGCATCCAGCGGAATAAAGCTATTGAGATTCCCCTTTGGCCTACAATGAACCCTGATTTAAACCCTATCGAGCACATCTGGGATATTCTTGGTTGTCGTTTGCAAGCAATGGGCCTCCTTTACAAATTGTGATTGAATTGGAGGTAACATTGCATGAGGAGTGTCGGCAATAAGGTATCCGCTGACTGGGGCAAGAAGAGAAGGGTGGAGGCTGTCATCCATCTACGTGACGCATACACGAGGTACTGATATTAAACAATATGGTAGATTTCAATTACTTAACTTCCTTGTGTATATATTAAAACGGAACGTGAAGAATCCGACAGTACTCAGGATCAAATTCCGGTTACCAATATATTGCAGTCAGTCATACTGACGTAGATTCATTCATTCATTTATTCATTCATTCATTCATTCAGGTCAAAATGCAGTGGAACATATGACAAATTGTCTACCTTTCCTGCACTCTTTACTCCTTTGATAAGTGATGCAAATACGAGTGTCCAAGATGCAAACAGGGACAGAGCCAGATGCCACTGGATTTGGCCAATTTGATGAACCCCTTCAGACACACCTAGAGCCTTGTACCTGAAACATTCAGAACAGTCAACCTCAAGACTAAAGGAAGTGCTTCCTGGTTAATGTTTGATAAGAAATATATTTTTTCTTTCATTTGTTCTAACTATTATGTGATATGCTGATGTATTGCAAGACTCTGTGTTCCACTCATTGCCACACGTTGACCAGGGAAGTACAGAAGCACATGACATTACCAGGTAGTATCTGACCAGGCTATAATGGTCTGGTAGTAGATAACCATGCACGTGCATGCAAGGAACTGACCGACGCCAATACCTGTTGGCATAATGATGACAAATGTTCACACTGATGCTTTTGAATCTGTTGTATGAGAGGAGCATCTATATTGGAGATATTATATATAGAAAGTGTTTTACCTCTGTCATTTAAGAGTATTTGGCTAATACGTCATTATTATTAATGACTGTAGTATTAACTATAATCATTGAGACTTTAAGTCAGGCACCCATGAAGGGCCACCTCCTCGTGGTGGGTGCTGGGTAACGCCAAGCGCCCTTCAAACCCCCGTTGTGGACCCGGGGGGATATTAGGTCCACCAACCCGTTTGCCGTGGGTTGCGCCCCTGTGTCGGTGGAGGAAGGTAGTCTGGTGGTTGAGGGCACTGGATCCAGGAACAGTGTTCCTTTGCCCAACACACCACTTTGACCCTGACTTCACCTAGACGGGTGGTAGAACTGGCCCGGTTCTATCAATCGGCTGGTCACGCCAAGCCCTGTGTATAGACTATATTTATACATGTCATTGCACAAATTTTATTTGGAATTATTTTACTTTCGGTCTTGGCTTACTTGCTTATCTAAAACGTTTGTGATTTTGAATTATAATGTCATGAACTTTGCCTAGAGTCTTATGCCCAGAAGGCGGTGGCTCATGGGCCAATCCGGTGGAATTTTTAATCTTTTAATTCTTCTGCTGGAGTATATCATCCGAGTATCCTTGGTGCTGCAAGTTGGAAATCCACTTGTTTTTAGCATTGTCCTTGTGATACTCCATGGTGGGTGGGGAGCTCGGATGATGAAATCTTACTAACTTACCATGGCTTACCTAAACCCCCCCAAAAAGACCAAGCGTCAACTTGACACTGATCCTGTTGAAACTGACCTCAGACTGCCCAACTCAATTGATTACTGGCCACGTTTTCTTGTGCTTGAAACTATTGACAAGACACCTTTGAAGTTGAATCCTTTTGCCGTAGCTAAAGGTATACAAGGCATTGCTGGTGACGTTAAGAACATTAAGCGATTACGTTCTGGTGCTCTGCTGGTTGAGTGTGTAAAAAGGCACCAAGCCACCAACCTTATGAGTATTGATTCTTTTGTCGGCATTCCAGTCACAGTCTCTGCTCACAAAACACTCAACACGAGCAAAGGAATTATCAGGGATCGAGATCGATTGTTTGCAGACATGTCAGAACTCGACATCGTCACCGAGATGAAGGATCAAGGCGTACTTTATGTCAAGCGTTTCACAACCAGGAAAAACGATACTGTTATCCAAACAAATACTTACCTGTTTTCATTTTCTACACCAAATGCTCCAAAATCTCTAAAGGCAGGATATTGTAACATCAATGTTGACACGTACATTCCGAACCCTCTCAGGTGCTTCAAATGTCAAAAGTTCGGTCATGGCGTAAATACTTGCACATTGTCTGTTGTATGTGCTCACTGTGGTGAGAAGACACATACAACAGAAGATTGTGACAGTACTGTCAAAAAATGTACAAACTGTGCGGGGATCATTCCTCTTTCTCTAAAAGCTGTCCTGTTTGGAAACGTCAAATGGAGATAAATCAAATCAAATTCACCCAAAACATTAGTTTTGCAGATGCCAAAAAACTAGTTCAAAGCTCCGAGCCTAAAGAGAGCTATGCTTCTATCACAACAACATCGTCAGAAGCGACAAATAGAATCACAAAATCATCTGCATGCTGTCAGACAAACTTGACCTGGGTTAAATCTGATTCTCCTCTGATATTCTCACCTGCAATATCTACACAAACTGCAGAACCACTTCCTGGTACGCCCAAAATCCAATCAGAACCATCTTATGACCGTGACACTTCTCAGTCAACTCCAAGATCTCAATCAACGCCAAACGTTCAACCAATCGTTAAAAACAAAGGCAGATTCAAAGAAACAAAGTGGCAGAGCCCCCAAGGGGTCAGATGATAAAATCAAGTTATTTAACAAATACGGATCACTTGAGGACATGGACGTGTCCGAAAACGTCCATTCTAGGGCACATAGCTTGTCGCCCTCGAAAACGGTGCGGGGTAGATCCCCAATTAATCCGCCTAAAAACTAGGTATATCTCCCAATATCGTGCAGTGGAACTGTAGAGGACTCCGGACAAATTTTAATGAAATACAGCTATTAATCCAGGATTTAACACCATCAGCGTTCTGTCTGCAAGAGACGTATCTGAAACAGACAGATAATTTTAACTTACGTCAGTTTGAACCGTATCATTATTTTTCCCCTCCAGGTGATAGAGCCACTAGAGGTTCTACTATCCTTATACGACAGAATGTTATTCACAGCCCTGTTGCTCTTAACACTAATCTCCAAGCTGTTGCAGTGCGACTTACTCTGGGTGTAGCATTTACGTTATGCTCTCTGTATATCCCGCCTTCATCGACACTTCAGCTGACTGATCTTCAATCACTCTATGATCAACTCCCGAAACCATGTGTTATTATGGGTGACTTAAACGGTCACAACCCACTCTGGGGCAGTACTAACATTAATACTAAAGGTAAAATACTTGAAGACTTCATTTCCAATAATGACCTGTGCATATTTAATGATGCTTCAAGCACCTATCTGCATCCTGCAACTGGCACTTATTCTTCTTTGGATTTATCTGTTGCAGATTCTAACCTCCTGAATGAATTTGATTGGTCTGTTCATAATGACCTTTGTGGAAGTGACCACTTCCCAACTATCCTTTCAGCAATAACTCCATCTGATTCTCCTTCGTACACAAGATGGAACTTTTCGAAGGCTAACTGGTCTTCATTTCAAACTAACTGTAAATCGAAACTGCGACCTGATTGTTTCAGTGATATAACTGATCCCATTCAAACCTTTTCTGATGTTTTAAATGAAATAGCTGATGAGTGTATCCCCAAGTCCTGTGCGACTCCACATGTACGAAAACCATGGTTTAATACAGATTGTAGACAAGCCAGAAAAGCGAGGAAAAAGGCAGAGCGTTATTTCCGCCATCATCCAACTGTCCATAACTTAAATAAATTTAAAATACTCAATGCAAAGGCGCGTCGTACCTTTAAACAAAACAAACGACAATCTTGGAGAAATTATGTCTCCAAAATTAATTCGCGCACGCCAATGTCTAAGGTTTGGAACATGGTTCAGCGAATAAAAGGCAAAGGTTCAAAATCAGCTGTACACCATCTTAAAGATGGTGATAACATGATAACTGATAAAACTGACATTGCAAATAAAATTGGCGAAACTCTTGCCAAAAATTCATCATCGGCAAATTATGTCCCTGAGTTTCAGAGATATCAGAAACAAAAGGAAAAGACAAAACTTAATTTCGAATCAAATAACGGTGAAGATTATAATGAAGTGTTTTCATTACATGAGCTACATACTGCTCTTGAGCAAGCTCATGACACTGCAGCGGGTGATGACAATATACATTACCAGCTACTGAAACACTTACCGGAACCATGTCTGATGACACTTTTAGATATATTTGACAAAATATGGACGTCTGGAGAATTTCCTCCTTCATGGCGTAATGCCATTGTAGTCCCAATACCAAAACCTGGCAAGGATCATACAGATCCGTCTAATTACAGACCGATCTCTCTAACTAGCTGTGTTTGTAAAACCATGGAACGTATGGTGAATAATAGATTAACTTGGTATCTTGAAACCAATAACCTTATAAGCAATATTCAATGTGGTTTCAGGAAAAATCGTAGTACCATTGATTATTTGGTACGCTTGGAATCCTTTGTTAAGAATGCTATAGTAAGTAAACAACATGCTGTATCAATTTTCTTTGATCTTGAGAAAGCTTATGATACGACCTGGAAGCATGGCATTTTGAGGGATTTACATGACTTTGGTTTGAGAGGCCGTTTGCCTCTTTTATATCACGGTTTTTAAAAGACAGACAATTTCAAGTCCGAGTGGGTTCAACCCTGTCTGATCATTACAATCAGGATCAGGGTGTCCCTCAAGGCAGTATTTTGTCTGTCACTTTATTTAGTATCAAAATTAACAGTTTATCCAAGGTTTTAAACGATTCCATTGACGGATCACTTTTTGTGGATGATTTTAATATTTCTTGTCGTGGTAAAATATGCATACCATTGAACGGCAATTGCAGTTGTGTTTAAATAAAATAAATAAATGGTGTCTTGAAAACGGTTTTAAATTTTCCAAATCCAAAACTAATTGTCTACATTTTTGTAGAAAATATAAAACCGCATACAGATCCAGAACTATCTTTAAATGGCATTCCCATCAAAGTTGTTAAGGAGGCCAAATTCTTGGGTCTAATTTTCGACTCTCATTTAACTTTTTTGCCACATATTAAATCACTTAAAGCCAAATGCCTGAAGGCACTCGATTTGTTGAAAGTTGTTTCCAACTCTAAGTGGGGAGGGGATCAAGCTACCCTCCTCCACCTGTATCGATCATTGGTCCGCTCGAAACTTGATTATGGCTCCATCGTATATGGTGGAGCCTGCAAAAGCAACCTAAAACTACTTGATTCTGTCCACCACCAAGGCCTAAGACTTTGTCTTGGGTCCTTTAGAACCTCTCCTATTGATAGTCTCTATGTTGAAGCAGATGAGCCTTCTCTTACACAACGTCGGATAAAATTATCCTTACAGTACCTTACTAAACTATATTCTAGCGAGTCTAACCCTGCATTTAACTGTGTCTTTAATCCCCTCTATGAGGATTTATACAACAAAAAACCTTCTCTTGTTCCGCCTCTTGGGCACAGAATTAAGCCTTTCATTTCTGCTGCCGGCATTGAGCTGGAAAATGTAGCTCCAGCCCGTCTTCTTTCTTCTCCTCCTTGGCAATTGGTTAGGCCACAAGTCGACCTAACACTCACTAAATTTAAAAAATCAGAAACTAATGACTTACTATATAAACAAGAATATAATCAATTAAAAAGTACATATAATACATATAAATCCTTATTTACAGATGGGTCTAAGGATGGTGGCGCGGTTGCTTGTGCCACTGTCATTGGGTCCAAAACAATCTCTTCCAGATTACCCAATGACAGTTCAATTTTCACAGCAGAAGCAAACGCAATACTAACAGCTCTTAAATATATAAATAGACACCCTAAATGTAAACAATGTATCATATTTTCAGACTCTCTTTCTTGCCTTCAGGCCATTAAAAATATTTCTTGTAAACATCCACTTTAAATAGAAATTATAGAATTATATAATGATCTTGCAACTGGTCAATACGACATCGTCCTCTGTTGGTTACCCAGCCACGTTGGCATTTCTGGGAATATAATGGCCGATTTTGCTGCCAAGGCAGCACTCAACAAATCTGTGACACCACTTCTTATTCCTTACTCTGATTACAAAGCAAGCATTAGAACCTACATCCGTGATCTGATGCAAAAGAAGTGGGACACCCAAGTAGGTATTAATAAGTTACATGCAATAAAACCCTACATTGGTTACACCTACTTGGGTTGTCAGTCCAGATTTGAAGAGGTCATTATGCGACGATGTCGCATTGGCCATACTAGATATACTCATGAATATTTATTGAAAGGCGAAGATCCTCCGTTTTGTGTATCCCTTGTGATGAAAGGATCACAGTCAAGCATGTCTTGCTTGACTGCATTGAATATTCCATCACAAGGGATAAGTATTTTAATGTCAAAGCATTGAAGGATCTTTTTAATAATGTTAGTTCTCATTTAGTTATTGCCTTTTTAAAAGAATTAGATTTGTTAAGTGATTTGTAAATGGATATATATTTTATTATTGGTAGTTTGAATTAGTAACTGAGATTGTTAGTGGCTGTATGCTCAAAGGGGGTTGAAGTAGTGTAAAATTATTGTCCTCCTGAGAGGGTACGTAAGTCCTAAAACTTTCAAAGTTAACTGTTTCCTTACCCGATTTTTAATCGTAGTATATTTGTTCATTTAAATTTTGGCTAAACTTGTCCTACAATCGCCAGCTGCTGAAGGGATGGTGTAAATCCAATTAGGATCCATGCAGGTAGCGGAAGTAATGTAAGTCCCCATGGTTCCTAGCATGGTGATCTACCTTCAGTTGTTGGAGATATATAGCCCATTTTTATATTGTGTTGTCCCCTATAGCTAATATGTTTTAGATTAAATTACTAGTTTTACATATATATCTGTGATACTCTAGTTGCTTTACTGTCCTTCGATGACAGGTTTTATAATATATACATATTCCATTACAATGTAAAATGTTCTCGTCACGATATGGCTGAAATATTGCCGATGTGACGTTAAATATTAACTCACTCACTCACTCACTCACTCACTTTAAGTCAACGTTAAATACCTTTTAAGATTGGACACACGTCCCATATGTGTGTGTTACTTTTGGCAGCAAACTGACCGATTGAAATCTCGAGAAATATTAGCGGCAGTCCACAAGTCACAAGCAACAGAAGGAACGGGATGAGGAATGCTCCTGAAACATGTTGAACATCGCCATGAAGGTCACCATGGTCGGATTGGCAAAATATGGAAAACAAGAAGATCTGTCGAAGACGTTTAACGTCCTATGACGAATAGTAACAAAATGTGGGAACACTAGAGGATCTGATCACGAGGTGCGAGTATCATGATAGATACTTAAGTGAATAGCAATTGAAAATTCGAACACGCGACTGGAAACATGTTTGTTAATCTGTGAATGATCTATGTTGGGGTCAATAATCCTCTCCCATGAAAGTAAGATCACTAGTCGAGACATTTTATTAAAATAGTACAAGTTTTCAATTCTTTTGCCACATGAAGACAAGCTACATGTTGATAAGTTCAAAAGAAAGAAAGATAAAATACCGAGAGAAGATAACTGCAACTCACCACCGCCATTCCTGTTACAGATATATGGGAACCGCAACAGGTTGCCATACCCGACAATGCAACCCAACACAGACACAACATAGTCCAGCTGGTTCGACCAGTTCCCTCTTGCAGTTGTCGGTGTCTCTTGGACGTCCACGTCATCAGCAGTTTCCATGGCAAGTGTCTCCATATCTGGAGCTAGTACCTGGCAGTGAGATGTGTTTGCACATGTACGGGTTGGTTCGGTCCATCCAATGGTTTTTCAGTGCATGCTCGTTACTCACGTGTTGGTGTTACTGGATTCACTGTGAATAAATGTATGTATGTGCTTTCGTCAGTTATGTGCATTTATATCAGGTGATTGTGCCGAGATTACCATCTTCATGTATTTTATCTATGCATTAGATAATTAAACTCGAGACAGATAGAAACTGAGCGTGATACAATTGTCACAATCTAGAGTGCAATGTGTCTGTATATCTTACCACAGTTACAATATATAACTGGTGATGCAGAGCTGACTGAGGAGAAAGTATCAAATGAAAATATTGACAAACTCTTCCTTTTCCACCGGTCACATGTGTCTATGAACGTACATATCTATGCCAACAGTTCAACAAACGGTTGGCGGATTCCAGGATACAATGGACGTTCTGTGAGACAGTGTAACACATCCGCAGCTCTTTAAACAACACGAGGCGCAATGTCGTACAAGAATGGGTTGTTTTATTTCTTAAACAACATCTTGTGGGGAAGGGCGAACAGTTTGCACACAGGCTTGCAGAGTCCGACAGAAGCTACCAAGGGAAGGCAGCGAAGTGAGGCTGATATTTGGGCAGAAGATGGGCTGGATTGACTGGTCACTTTGCCTCTTCCTGTCCTTGGCTGGCCTATCTTCTGGTCTGTCCGTGCTGTTCTCGCTGTCTGCCGGCTCTCCCTTGTTTGTCTGTCCTGTCTGTTTTTAAAGGCAGATGAACGACTAACAATCGGTGTCGGTCGGCAGTTCACATGGGCACACTCTCTTTGTTGGCCATATTGTGACGAGCTTGACACATGTCTGACAAGTGTGCACGACAACAGTGTTACATTCGCCCTTTCCCTATCACAACATTTGTCGCTACAAATGTTCTGTTCTACTACTGCATTGACACGGTTAATCATTATATAGACACACAGACACAGTTCTGCCAGACACACAGAATATAACTACAGTCATAACCAACAGGGTGTGGAAGAATACAGCGTTGTTTGATGAATGTCCCCATAACTGTTCACATACATCAAGCCACCTCCTTGTGGTGGGTGCTGGGTAACGCCAAGAGCTCTTCGACCCCCCGTTGTGGACCCGGGGGGGATATTTGGTCCACCAACCTGTTTGCCGTGGGTTGCGCCCCTGTGTCGGTGGAGGACGGGATTCTGGTGGTTGAGGGCACTGGTTCCAGGAACAGTGTTCCTCTGCCCAACACACCACTTCGGCCCTTACTTCACCTAGACGGGTGGTTGAACTGGCCCGGTTCAATCAATCGGCTGGTCACGCCAAGCCCTGTGCATTGATTATATGTAATTGCACAAAATTTGATTTGGAATTGTTGAAATTTCGGTCTTGGCACCCTTTGTTCATTTACACTAAATTTGTAATATGTTTATCATGAACTTTGCCTAGAGTCTTAATGCCCAGAAGGCGGTGGCTCATGGGCCAATCTGGTGGGATTTATCTTTTCAAGATTTTTTCTGCTTGAGTATACCCTCCTAGTATCCTTGGTGCCGTCTGCTGGAGATCCACAGACATGAGGCATCGTCCTTGTTGACACTCCATGGTGGGTGGGGAGCTAGGAGGATGAATCATATATATTTCTATCATGGCACCCCCACTCAAAAAACGCTCACACGAATCTGATGATTCGTTGTCTTCAGAAGATGAAGGTCAAGCAATCTTTAACAATCCGGATAATTGGCCTCGATTTCTAGTTATGTGTGCTCCTGACGGTGGCTCTTTAAAATTGAATCCCTTTGCTGTATCAAAGGGCATTGAAGGTTTGGCCGGAGATGTGAAGGACATCAAAAAGTTGCGATCTGGTTCCCTGCTAATCGAGTGCAGGAAACAAATACAGTCAAATATTCTGCTCAAAACAAAGTCTTTAGCAAATGTTCCTGTGGAGGTGTCCCCTCACAGGACGCTAAATAGCAGCAAGGGCATCGTCCGGGATACTGGACGTTGCCTTTCAGACATGAGCGAAATTGATATCATGACTGAACTGCACTCCCAATGAGTAAGTCAGGTCAAACGCTTTACAGTCAAAAAGAATAACGAAGTTATCAAAACTAACAAATATCTATTCTCGTTTTGTTTACCAGTACACCCACAATCTCTGAAAGCAGGGTATTGCAACTTGAGGGTGGAGACTTTTATCCCCAATCCCTTAAGGTGTTACACTTGTCAGTAGTATGGTCACGGAGCCAAGTCCTGCCACAATCCAGCTGCATGTCATCGATGTGCTGGACCATGCGAAGACAGTAGCCTTTGCGACAAAACACCTGTTTGTGTCAACTGCGCGGGTTGCCATCCTTCTTCATCCAAGGAATGTCCTTCCTGGAAGTTGCAGTCAAGAATTTCGCGAGTAAAGCATGAGCGAAACGTGTCATTCTTTGAAGCAAAACAGATTGTTCTTACACAAGAACAATCAGGTCCGAGTTATGCTGCCACTGTTTCTGCTTCTGTTAAGGCCTCTACATCAAAACATGTCTCATGTACTTCAGTTGGTTGCCAAACCGACTATACGTGGGCTAGGACTTCTGCCCCTACCTTGATAACTCCTGAAATTCAAGCGAGACCTCCAAAGGTGACTTCCAGTGTTCAAACCATGCCTTCACAAACCATCATTCAGTCCAAGGCATCTTCTGAGAAAGACAAATCGTCATCTCAGAACCAACCATCTAAATCATCTGACACAAGTGCGAAAGTGACTGTGAAAAATCCATCCAAACCTAACTATCAAAACAGAAAGAATCAAAGCAACAGACCCCCAAAGGGGTCGAATAACCAGGTCCAAATTTATAATAAGTTTGGATCCCTTGAGGACATGGATGTGTCCGACCATAGCCATGGTAGGACTCATAGCTTGTCACCCTCAAGGAAGGTGAGGGGAAGATCTCCTGTTCATCCGCCAAAGAAGTAATGTCTTCAACTATAATTCAATGGAATTGTAGAGGACTCCGGAATAATTTAAACGATTTACATCTATTAAACCAAGATTTTACACCTTCAGCGTTCTGCATCCAAGAAACTTATCTGAAACAAACAGATAACTTTGACTTCCGTCAGTTCAATGCATATCACTGTTTTTCTCCTCCGGGTGATAGAGCTTCTGGTGGATCATCCATCCTGGTGAGGAACACTGTCATCCATAGCTCAGTTCCACTCAAAACAAATCTTCAAGTCGTTGCTGTTCGACTTACATTACAGGTTGCTTTTACTTTATGCTCTTTGTACATTCCGCCTTCATCGGCTGTTCAACTAACCGATCTGCAAGCTCTTTATGATCAACTACCTAAACCCTGTATAATCATGGGTGATTTAAATGGCCACAACCCGCTCTGGGGTGGCACTAATACAAACACCAAAGGTAAATTACTGGAGGAATTTATTTCCAATAATGATTTATGCATTTATAATGACGGCTCAAATACGTATTTACATCCTGGCACAGGAACATATTCAGCTCTTGATTTGTCTATTACTGACTCCAAACTATTGAGTGAATTCGAATGGTCGGTCAGTCCAAGTGACCATTTCCCAACAATACTGAAACCTGTGAATCCATCTGATGTTCCTCCATCATCAAGATGGAATTTTAATAAGGCTAAATGGCCTTTATATGAAGCTCTCTGTGCTGACAAACTCAAGCCTCAACTTTTTCATGATATTCCTGATGCCATACAATGTTTTTCAGATGAATTAAATAACATAGCTGACGAGTGTATCCCAAAGTCCTCTGCAATTCCACACGTACGAAAACCATGGTTTAACAACGAATGCAAACAGGCAAGGAAGGCATGGAAGAAAGCTGAGCATTATTTCCGTCGCCATCCTATGGTCCACAATTTAGATAAATTTAGAATTTTAAACGCTAAAGCACGACGTACTTTCAAGCAAAATAAACGCCACTCTTGGCGAAACTATGTCTCAAAAATCAATTCGCGCACACCGATATCAAAGGTGTGGAATATGATCCAGAAAATCAAGGGTAAGGGCTCTAAATCTAGCATTCACCATCTCAAAGATGGGAATCAGCTATTGACTGATAAATCAGATATTGCAAATAAACTTGGTGAGACGTTGGCCAAACATTCCTCCTCATCTAACTATGTACCTGAATTCCAAAAATATCAAAAACAGCAAGAAAAGAAAGCTATTAATTTCAATTCAGATAATGGGGAAGATTATAACGAAACCTTTTCAATCCACGAGCTTCGTACTGCTCTTGATCAGGCTCATGATACTGCTTCCGGAGCTGATAACATACATTATCAACTCCTGAAGCACTTACCAGAATCTTGTTTAGAGACGCTCTTATCTATTTTTGATGACATTTGGACATCTGGAAATTTTCCTTCGTCGTGGCGGGACGCTATTATTGTTCCAATACCTAAACCTGGACGTGATCATACTGATCCCTCTAATTATAGACCAATTTCACTGACTAGCTGTGTTTGCAAAACCATGGAACGTATGATCAACAATCGACTTGTTTGGTACTTGGAAACCAATAACCTTATAACTAATATACAATGTGGTTTCCGTAAAAAACCGTAGTACCATCGATCATTTAGTACGTTTAGAGTCTTTTGTGAAAAATGCCATAATCGATTTAGAAAAAGCATACGACACGACATGGAAACATGGGATTTTACAAGATTTACATGACTTTGGATTACGAGGCCGTTTGCCTCAATTTATGTCCAACTTCTTAAATGACAGGCAATTTCAAGTCCGAGTGGGTTCAACCCTGTCTGACCATTACAATCAGGATCAGGGTGTCCGACAAGGCAGTATTTTGTCTGGCACATTGTTTAGTATCAAGATAAACAGTTTATCAAAGGTTTTAAACGATTCCATTGATCGATCACTTTTTGTGGATGATTTTAATATTTCTTGTCGTGGTAAAAAATATGCATACTATTGAACGGCAGTTGCAGTTGTGTTTAAATAAAATAAATAAATGGTGTCTGGAAAACGGCTTTAAATTTTCCAAGTCCAAAACTAATTGTCTACACTTTTGTAGAAAATATAAACCGCATAAAGATCCAGAACTATCTTTAAATGGCATTCCCATCAAAGTTGTTAAGGAGGCCAAGTTCTTGGGTCTAATTTTCGACTCCCATTTAACTTTTTTGCCGCATATTAAATCACTTAAAGCCAAATGCCTGAAGGCACTCGATTTGTTGAAAGTTGTTTCCAACTCAAAGTGGGGAGGGGATCAAGCTACCCTCCTCCACCTATATCGATCATTGGTCCGCTCGAAACTTGATTATGGCTCCATCGTATATGGTGGAGCCTGCAAAAGCAACCTAAAACTACTTGATTCTGTCCACCACCAAGGCCTAAGACTTTGTCTTGGGTCCTTTAGAACCTCTCCTATTGATAGACTACATGTTGAAGCAGATGAGCCTTCTCTTACACAACGTCGTATCAAATTATCTTTACAGTACATTACTAAACTATATTCTAGCGAGTCTAACCCTGCATTTAACTGTGTCTTTAATCCCCTCTAAGAGGATTTATACAACAAAAAGCCTTCTCTTGTTCCGCCTCTTGGGCACAGAATTAAACCATTCCTTTCTGCTGCCGGAATTGAGCTGGAGAATATATCTCCTTCTCGTCTTCTTTCTTCTCCTCCTTGGCAATTGGTGAGGCAAGACGTTGACTTAACATTAACCACATTTAAAAAATCAGAAACTAATGATTTACAGTATAAACAAGAATTTAGTCAATTAAGAAATAAATATAATACATATAAATCCTTATTTACAGATGGATCCAAGGATGGGGGCGCGGTGGCTTGTGCCACTGTCATTGGGACCAAAACAATATCTTCCAGATTACCCAAAGACAGTTCAATTTTCAGAGCAGAAGCAAACGCAATACTAACAGCTCTTAAATATATTAATAAACACCGTAAATATAAACAATATATCATCTTTTCCGATTCTCTTTCGTGTCTTCAGGCTATTAAAAATCTTTCTTGCAAACATCCACTTTTATTAGAAATTATTGAATTGTACAATGAACTTGCTACTTGCAATGCGACATTGTCTTTTGTTGGTTACCCAACCACGTTGGCATTTCAGGGAACACGATGGCTGATATTGCTGCTGAGGCAGCCCTCAACAAATCTGTGACACCACTTCTTATCCCATACTCTGATTATAAAGCCAGCATTAGAACATACATCCGCGATCTAATGCAAAAGAAGTGGGACACCCAAGTAGGTATTAATAAATTACATGCAATAAAACCCTACATTGGTTACACCTACTTGGGTTGTCAGTCCAGATTTAAAGAGGTCATTATGCGACGATGTCGCATTGGCCATACCAGATATACCCATGAATATTTATTGAAAGGCGAAGATCCTCCGTTTTGTACCCCTTGTGATGAAAGAATCACGGTCAAGCATGTCTTGCTTGACTGCATTGAATATTCCATCACAAGGGATATATATTTCAAATCCAAAACACTGAAGGATCTTTTTAATAATGTCAGTTCTCGTTTAATTATTGCATTTTTAAAAAAACTAGATTTGTTGACTGATTTGTAAATAGATATATATTTTATTATTGGTAGTTTAGATTAGCACCTGAGATTGTTAGTGGCTGTATCCTCAAAGGGGTTGAAAGTATTGTAAAATTATTGTCCTCCTGAGGGGGGTACGTAAGTCCCAAAACTTTCAAAGTCAATTTAAGTGTACCTGCTTTTTAATCGTAGAATAAGTGTGTTTTTAATTTATGGCTAGATTTCTCTTCTGTCGCCAATGGCTGTGAAGGGATGGTGTCGGCAGGTTTTTAAATCCAACTAGGGTCCATGCAGGTATTGCCGATGTGCAAAGTAATGTAAGTCCCCATGGTTCCTAGTAGAATGGTGATCTACCTTCAGTTGTTGGCGATCTATAGCCCGTTTTTATATTGTATTGTCTTCGTAAATAAAATAGTTTTACATGTACATGCTAGTTTTAGAATCCATCTGTGATACTCTAGTTATTTTACAGTCCTTCGATGACTGATTATTTAGCAACTTTAATTTATTATTTATATAAACCATTTCTCGTCACTATATGGCTGAAATATTGCCGAGGTGACGTTAAATTCTAACTCACTCACTCACATACATCAAGCCGTTGGGAGAGAAAGAAAGAGGGAGCGAGAGAGAAAAATGAAGAGGGTGAGGGATATTCTTTATTTCCTGCTGTCAACCTGTCGGAATGGTAGCTATCCAGTAATTTCTGAACACGCCATATGACATGTTCTATGGAAGAAACAAACGATAATATATACACTCACTATTTTCTTCACCACGATGTACAGCTGTACACAATATCAATATGTTTATACTTTCTTTCACGTTTATCACTGAAACCGTGCTCCTGAAAAGACCATAAACCTTTTTTAGATTTTAAGATACCTACATGTTTATGATTGATACGTCCGCACCAGAACACCTGTACCTTGGTTTTCCTAATTCTATGCAGCATGAACTGTTACTGCCTTCTAAATTGATTATGTCGGATTTCCCATCAGTTTACGTCCCTGCTATGTTTGAACTGCGATACTTTCTTCTGTTTCTGTGTACGCCCCCTCCACTACTCATACCTCTTCCACCGCTGAACTAAACCTGTTTGATTTTGTCCTGATCAGCGTCGGTTAGCACTGCGTGTGTATTGTACTTAGTTTATATTCCATTCTTTGTAACCTGAATGACTTCATAATTTTATAAAGTGGGAAACGTGCCCTTTGCTATTCCCTACGACCGTTGAGTTTATGGAAGAAGCATCGCCTTGTATATCACGTTTACTGAGTGAGTGAATCAGTGAGTCAGTGAGTAAGCTAAAATTGATAGTCACTTTGGCAATATTTCAGCATACTTAAATATATGCTTAAACAGGTCAGGTTTAAATAATATATAATGTTAAGATAATGTCTGCGAGGGACCAGGGACCATGGGGCCTCTCTCTCTCTCTCTCTCTCTCTCTCTCTCTCTCTCTCTCTCTCTCTCTCTCTCTCTCTCTCTCTCTCTCTCTCTCTCTCTCTCTCTCTCTCTCTCTCTCTCTCTCTCTCTCTCTCTCTCTCCCCCTAGGGCCATAAACCACTGCAGAATCTCCGATATTAGTGACACAGGACATAATACAGTCCTGAACCTCTGAATACTGCACTTCAAGCTGTTGCTGTACATGTGACAATTTGTGCTTGCTCTGTGTGCCCCCTTCTTCTCTCCAGCATGCTGATCTGCAGGCGCTTTATGACCTGCTTCCCAAGCCTTGTGTCATCATGGGAGATTTGAATGGCCACAATATGTTATATTTCTAACATCCTGGAACGGGTACATATTCTTCTCTCGATTTATCTATAACAAACTCTGATCTTCTGAATGAGTTCTATCCGTCAGTCCATGACGACCTGTGTGGATGTGACCATTTTCCAACTATTCTAAAAGCTATAACTCTGCCTGATGTTTCTCCGTGTTCCAGATGGAACTTCTCAAAGGCTAACTGACCTTTGTTTGAAATACTGTCATCAAACAAATTAAAACCTGAACTATTCAGAAGTTTTGAAGGAGTGAATGAGTGAGTGAGTTTAGTTTTACGCCGCACTCAGCAATATTCCAGCTATATGGCAGCGGTCTGTAAATACTCGAGTCTGAACCAGACGATCCAGTGATCAATGGCATTGAGCATCGATCTGCACATTGGGAACCGATGACATGTGTCAACCAAGTCAGCGAGTCTGACCACTTTTAGTATTTTAGCATTTTTAGTATTGGTGATTTAGATTAGAAACAGAGAAGTAGAGTATTGTTAAATTATTGTCCTCCTGAGAGGGTACGTAAGTCCCAAAACACTGAAGTAACTTTGGATCTACAACAATATTTAATCGTAGTATTATTGTTATTGTAATTTGTGGCTAAATCTAAGCACAACTGAAAACGGCTGAAGGGTGGTGTAAGTCCAGCTTGGTTCCATGCAGGTAGCAAAAGTACTGTAAGTTCCCATGGACCCTAGTATGGTGATCTACCTTCAGTTGTTTTTATATTGTATTGTCCAAATAGTTTTAACTCTACATACTAGTTTTAATTCTGACTGTGATAGTCTAGTTGTTTTACTGTCCTTTCACAGCAGGTTATATAATATACACATATTTTTTATCAACGTCAAAATTGGCTGAAACATTGCCGATGTGACATTAAATATTAACTCACTCACTCACTCGTTACGATTCGAACCAGGTTGCTTTGGATCCATGATGGAAAGAAATGATCCGGCACCCCTGCTCCCCATCCTCGACGGAATGTCAACAAGGGCTGACACCAGGGATACAGGGGTGTTATACTCCAGAGAATACGAATAGCTGCATCTACCTACCAATTTAATGCCAGACTGGTTCGGCCCTTGACAAGAAATTGGAGACATATATCATTCAGAAGTCTTCATCCCCAGATTGGCCCATGAGCCACCGCCTTCTGGCATAGGACTTCAGGCAAACATAACTACATAGTGTTTTGTTTTAGAGCCCAAATATAATACAACACTGCAAAGTGCTAAACAGAATATATTTTTAGCACAGGGCTAGACATGACCAGCCGAATGATAGCCCCAGCCCCATTCTACCACACGTCTAGGTAAAGTAAGGATCGCAGTGGTGTGTTCGGCAAAAGGAACACGGTTCCATGCTCCCCAAAATGACATGTTGCCTGACAATTTGAAGTCTGGCAACATTGGTTTTGGAATACTAGAGATTCCGAGTTTTCCGACGATACTAAATACATCTTGCTGTACCTCAAGTAGACCTATCTCCTTTACTTTGCTAGCTGAGTTGTAGGCAAAAACTATTCCACTGGTCTATTAGTTATAGTCATAAGCGGGGTATTTACAATATACATGATCAATAACCCAGTGTTTACAAACTTGACTATTACATTATACAGTTCATAATTAAGTACCAAGTTAAATATAATTATTTTACTAGCAACTAGAGATTAATTTTGAATCAATTTAAAAGGAGAGTGCTTACCTGTAATGAGAAAGATCAACATCAGACAATGGACGTCATACGAGGCGGACAGGTAACAATGGAATGTGTAATTACGTCACAGGTAGAAGCCCATCAATTGGCTGCGAGTCAGATACTGATAGCGCTGCGCTCAACCTAACCTGCCTCACTTTCACAACAGCACAATCACCTTTGCGCCTGCCTACTCATCTGAAGGGCATTTAGAAGTGGAATGCATACGAAAAGAAGATTTATGGATGTCAGCTCCTTTATTGTGAATAACAAGATATTTCGGAGTGTATGCATGTTCCTTCATCAGGTGATGAAGGTGATGAAGGAGCAGGCATGGATTCCGAAACGTCGTGTTATTCACAATAAAGAAGTTGACATCAATAAATCTTCCTTTCTTATGCTTACTCTTTTGTTTCTCAAAGTTTCTATTGTCTTCCCCCAGACCCCACAGATTCAGTAGCAGGCTGCTTTGTAGGTCAGTCTACATTTTCACTTGAGTTTGTCTGGCCACTACATCGCTGTGTAGTTTATAACAGGTTAGTTCAGATGTGGATTGTGTAAATGTGTCTGATTATATAGATACATCTGCGCATGTTTATTACGGTTAGTCCTAAATAACATTGTGTAGGTGAGTGAGTTTAGCTTTATTGTGTAAGTAGAGATAATGTGTACTTATAGTTTAGACACAATGAATGAATGAATCAATCAATCAATCAATCAATCAATCAATCAAGAGAGTTTCTAGGACTTCAGCCCTGCCCCACAACGAAGCACATGTGATACATGTGGTTTCACCTTTGGCATGTGAGTTTGTTCAAAATTGCCTCTGTGCACCCAACAGAAAATGGGTACCCGGTGGGATAAGTCATGTGGCTTTTAACCATCCAGCGCCTCACAGGCAGCTTGGGTTATCCGGGGCAATAGCAGTGTCAGCGCTTTGAGCATTATAAGGTGCATTATAAATTCGCATGAGGTATGCGATTAGAATTAGAATAGTAATTGTATATGCATTAGAGTGGTAATATACAGGTGTAAATGTTACTCAGTATTGATATTGTATATGGACTTCTTCAGGTGTGATTAATATGAGATTATGGTATATGTTGCTAATTTTCACCTGTATGGTCCTGTGGAGAAATGTTGCATATCGCAATACAATGTATATGTATTTGTGTATATATATCATTGTTTTTCAATGTCACCATGACCTGCGTGCCATACCTGGAATGTTCAGTGTTAACGCACAGTGTACATCGCATTATCTGTCTGTACGTTCTATATAATCAGACAAATGAGAACATCTGCCACATGTATGGTGCCATTTGTCTGGAACTGAAGTATATGTGACAGTAGAGAGTCTAAAAAGTCTGCGGCACAACCATTTCTCGTCGAGTTTTTCAGGAGGAAGGTGGTAAACACATGTGTTACTGTGAGCTGAGAGCTCTAACCACAGTATACCTTCTTCCGACATATTTACAATATGTACAGTCTTGAAACCATTTATAAACGAGTTCCTTTCGAAGAATCCGACACCTACCGTTCCTTCTACCCATAGGCATAGGAACGGCCTGGAGTTTGGTAATAGTAATGACATTAAAGACATACATATATACTCTGAATGCAGACAGGCTTCAAGCCATACTCAGGATTGACATTGTCTCGAGAGCGTGTCCCTTGACTGACGGCAAATCTATCGACAGTAACATTCTGTCGATAGACAGAGCTTGCAGATAGATGTACTGAACGGGCCAATATGGCACACATAGGCATACATGTGTACAACAGGAGAGTACTCTCCATTTTTAGAAGTTTTGATAACTCTCTCCCTGTACCGCTTCCTTTCATCTTTCTCTTGTGACTGACTGACTGACTGAGTTTGGTTTTAGCCGCTTTTAGCAATATTCCAGCAACATCACGGCGGGGGACACCAGAAATGGGCTTCACACATTGTGCCCATGTGGGGATTCGAACCCGGGTCTTCGGCGTGACGAGCCAACGCTTTAACCATTAGGCTACCCCACCGCCCCCTTTCTCTCGTGAGTCAACGGAGGATGTAGTAAGGATGGAGTACATGAGGGTTACAGTACTACTCACACAGGCCCTCATCGTCCATTATTTAAATACTTCTGTTCATTGAAGACAAAGTCCACATCAGCTTTTAGTCTGAACTCGGTGATATTCTGTTGATTTTTGACGCAGTACGCCAAAAGAAACAGCTACCGCCTCCACGAGGCCTCAGTAGGATCACATGACTCGGGGCACCATGTTTTGAAACTGTGTCAACCTCTGCAGTATTTTATCTGGTAGTGAGTTGATAGTTGTTCAAATCTGAAAATGTAACTTCAGTCGAATGTCAATCCCAACCCACTTTTTTAGCTTTCAATGTTTGGGATTCATTCCTGAGACATAATAAAAGAGACAAATATAATAAAGTGATTGACTACTAAGCTAGGTGTAATGATTTCATCACATAAGGAATTGTGACGCAATATTTGCAATTTCAGTCCTTTGTCCAAATGCGTGTCGAATAGCATGTCCAGATCCACTTATATGAACGATATCAATCTTCCCATAATAGTTTTGCATTCACATGAATATGATGATGTAAAATAGATACCCTTTAATTCAGACTGGGTTTTTTAAATGACGATTCAAATGTTCATGGGCCTTTATGTCAGTGGTTTCAGACAACAGCCGAATTGTTTTATACAATGTATACATGGTTCCCCATGCTTAACTATGGCATCAAGTTAAAATATTGAAATTCCTTATTCATTTTGCAATCCGATCCAGTCAAACTCCCGAACAATGTCTTGTTAAATTTCAATATTTGTCACTTAATTCCAAATGGTAAATAATGTTGTAATTTATGAGAAGTATGTTATCATATTAATTAACACACTGGTGACATGATGGCATCATAAAGGATTTATAGTGGACTTTCCGTGTCGAAGTCATAGTTTTTCTCTCGAGGAACTCTGTCTGTGTACTTTCGCTACCAACTAACCGGGGACGTATGTACTTATTGGCGATTCTCATAAATACATAAGCTTTTAATTTTCTCATATATATTTGAAAATGGAAGAAATTAGTTAGTCGTGCTTCCAAAGGTAAGGTTTTTTTTATCATGTTGCTTCAGTTTATTGACATCATTATTATCTACCATTTGAAATTAATGCAGGGAACTATTCAAAATGAAACATATATCTGGCTATTTTACCTTAATTATATATTTTTACCTTGCTAAAATGCTGTACAATTCTTTGAACTTACAGTGGGTTACTGGTCTTAGGTAGGGCAGTGGTCAAATACAAAGGGCCTATTTAGAGATTGTGTAACTGATTCTGAATTCAAATCGAACATATACTACTCAGATTTTGCTGACGATCAAAATTGACTATAAGTACATTTTTCATCTTTGTTGAACTAGGCAGACATTGCTTCGAAATGTTTGGCCAACTAGAACAGCACACTCTTTTGAATCAGACCAAGGTGTTCTTTAATCTGAATTATGCATACAATGGAACTGATGCCTTTAATTTAGATAACATTATGAGACAAAATCAGTTTCCCATGTGATAAAATATTTCAGATTTCAGGAAATACCAACAATATTTTTTTTTCCATACGAACACAATTTCATCCAGGTTTTTCAAATATAGGGATGTTTTGAGGGCTTAGCAGATCACGATGTACATGCCACCTCATGTGACTACCAAGACTCAAGTGTTGCTACACATATAATCACGGCTGACGTCCCCAATGTTGACAACAAGAACCTTTGTCAGCTATTCAAATATGGACCATAATATCGGGAAGCAATTGGGGTAACAACTTTAAATTCGTGATGGATACCTAAAGTATGGCTGCCCTGCCTGACTTGATTGTAGTTCGTCCCACTGGCCAGGCCTGTACTAGCATAACAATTATGTAAACATCATTACCTAAATTATTTCATCAAAGAGCTTGGCATACATGACAATTATGCCACATATAAGGCCAGTATGGTAACTGGTGAAGACATCTACCTCAACCATGTATCAGTAATACCAACGTTTGCCTTGACACTAAAACCTGTGTCATTCCACTGTTAAACTGAATTCCAAAGCTACATGCAGATCCGTACAGAGAGAGATATACTTCTGGGCCCAGCAAATGTACCACCAAAGATTTAACTATAATCCATAATACTATCATGGAAGTATTTTCTCTATATTCACAGAATGCATTTGAGACAAGTGGAATTAATACCATGTTGAACTCAAAGGATGTGCTTTATTGTTTACAATCTCAGAAACAGACCTAAATCAGTTATGCCAAAACATTTGATATTTACATTGTACACGCCCATCTCACATAGCAAACGCCTTGTTCCATGGGCATTTGTAAATACACGCTGGGAACAAAAATACATCTACATAACTACATTCAAATGTTCAGGTCAATTTGTCAAACATATAACCTTATGTTATTTGAACTGAGAAAACAATATGTCAAATGCTAGAATTCCTCATATCATCTTTGTGAAATTTGGGATAAAACAGTTAGACAAGAAGTAGGCAACCCTGCGGGCACCAGTCTGGTTCAAAACGTAAAGAATCAATCGGAAATATGTCTTCAAATGATGATTCATGGGCGTATTTCCTGATTAAAGAGGCTGTGGATTATCTCCCCATAAAACTCAATCGTTTTGCTGTTTCCAAGCTGTATCTGGGACAACAATCGCTCAATCTTTTGTCAATCCGAACATTAGCAAATACTGACGTTACTTTGTCCGTGTGTCAAGATCACATGGTAATTTGGTTTATCTGTATGACTTGTGTTATAGTGTGGTTGGACTGTAATAGGTGAGTTCCAGGGAACTGTAAAAAGCATGCAAGGTGGTATGAAGAGGCTAGTGTGGCAAGAAAAGCATGCAAGGTGTGAGATTCGATTATATTAGGCAGAGTGCAATGGTTGGTGAGTGCAGTCATCAAAGTTGTCTGATGAGGATGGCTGTATTTGTAAGGTGGCTGGTCTAATTTCATGGCGTGAGTAGAATTTGTTTTATTGGCTATTTATGTTTGTCATGTTGCTTTGTAATTATTTTTGAAGAGCTATGTAAATATGGGTATTTGTTAAATGATGATTATGTTATCATTTTGTCAATCATCAAATGCTGTAGTAATAAATATACCAAAATGTCAATTCTCACAATTGAGTTGCAAGTAAATTAGTTGCTGTCAGTCATATGTATTACATTGCAAACCAGTGTTGTAATTAGATGTTGTATCAGCATATTCACTTGCCTGTATGTGGAATAACGTAAAAGTTGTTCTGGGTGAAATGTAATGCTGTGATATAAATCCTGTAAATTATAATATGATTCTGAGTATGTAATGCTCTTAGTACGTTGAATGGTGTATGTTATCATTCTGAGTTCGTAAAACTCGTACATTGAAGTATTAAATGTTATTTTGATATTTGTACAGTGCCTGGGACCTGTGCCGGACCTTGTGAGAGGACTACCTCGCCTTGTGTGTTAGAGGCAGATCGGTATGATGGCCTCGACCTGTAAAAGGTGGCGTCTGTGTTGCCTCCTCATTTGACTGACCAGCGAATACATCCTCAGGATGGCTGACCGTGAGAGAGACTGAGGTCGTCATGACCCAATGTAATGTGAGTGAGGTTGGGTTTTACGCCGCTTTTAACAATATTCCAGCAATATCAAGGCGGGGGACACCAGATAATGGCTTCACACATTGTACCCATGTGGGGAATCGAACCCGGCCTTCGGCGTGACGAGCGAACGCTTGAACCATTAGGCTACCCCACCGCCCTATGTAATGTGACAAGAGCTACAACTATGATTGAACTTTATCATCAGTCAACATTCAGTCCCATTCCGTGTTTGATAAACGTGGTGTTCGCTCTGTACAATGTAAAATAGTTGTATTAGACAAATGTATGGTTCTATTTGGTTTTGGTGGTTTTCCTGTGTAGAGTGTATGTATAGGAGTGATTGTGTGCTATGATTATGGTTGGTGATGAATGCAGTATGAATGAAGTTTGATTTGGGGGGTTATTTTGAGAAATTGTCTTGTTTTCCATTATATATATAATGTTTGCAGTACATTTCATTTATTACATTTCTGCCTTTGCCTTATTCATTTCGTATTGTGACACCGTGTACAGAACATTAAACACTTGTCTAGGCATTATTCGTGACAGAACTCAGAGGAGGATATTGCAAGAGAGTTACAACAGCAGGGTATTACAGCTGTGAAACATTTCACCATTAAGAAAGAAGGTGTCATCACAAAACCTAACACTTATCTGTTGACTTTTGCCCAAACATCACTCCCGCAATCAATCAAAGCAGGGTATTGAAATATTGGAGTGGAAACACATGAACCAAGTCCACTCCGATACCGCAAATTTCCCACCTTCGTTGCATAATGCCATTGTAGTCCCAATTCCGAAGCCTGGTCGGGATCATACGGATCCGTCTAATTACAGACAAATATCTTTAAACAGCTGTGTCTGTAAAACCATGGAACGAATGGTGAATAATAGATTAACTTGGTATCTTGAAACCAACAATCTTATAACAAATATGCAATGTGGTTTCAGGAAAAAACGAAGTACCATTGATCTTCTGGTACGATTAAAATATTTTGTTAAAAAATGCTATAGTTAAAACAACAACATGCAGTATCGATAGTCTTTGATCTGGAAGCATGGCATTATAAAGGATTTACATGGCTTTGGCTTGAGGGGTCGTTTACCTCTTTTTATATCAGTTTTTAACAGACAGGCAATTTCGAGTCCGAGTGGGTTCAACCCTGTCTGATCATTACAGTCAGGACCAGGGTTTCCCACAAGGCAGTGTTTTGTTTGTCACATTGTATGACTCATAAATGACACATTTTGTGGATTATCTTAATATTCCTTGTCGCGGTAAAAATATTGAACGGCAACTAGAGTTGTGTTTAAACAAAATATATAAATGGTGTCTTGAAAACGGCTTTAAGTTTCTAAATCAAAAACAAATTTTATACATTTCTGCCCTAAATATAAACTGCATAAAGATCTTGAACTATTTTTAAACGACACTCCCATCAAAGTTGTCAAGGAGGATAAGTTCTTGGGTCTGATTTTCGACTCTCATTTGGCTTTCATTCTGCATGTCAAATTCCTGAAGGCACTCGATTTATTGAAAGTCGTTTCAAATTCAAAGTGGGGAGGGGGTCAAAATACTCTCCTACACTTATACAGATCATTGGTTCGCTGGAAACTTGATTACGGCTCCATTGTAAAAGCAACCTAAAACTATTAGATTCAATCCACCACCATGGTATAGGACGTTGTCTTGGGTCGTTCAGAGCTTCACCTGTTGACAGTCTCTGCGTCGAGGCTGATGAACCATCTCTTAGCCATCGCCGTATAAAATTAGCTTTACAGTATATAACAAAACTATATTCCAACGAGTATAATCCTGCATTTACAGTCCGTTTGAGTCAGAAACGGACCGATGAATTACAATGATGATAGTTTCTTAAACAACTTTTTGGTGGAGTCCGGAAATATTTAGATATAAGAAAGCTGTTGGGTATTAGTAAATAATAAACATGTGTACTATTTATATTTATGTGGCAATTTTGTACAATGATAAAATTTGCAATTCATCGGGCCGTTTCTGACTCAATCGGACTGTTTTTAATCCTCTTTATGAGGATCTGCACAACAAGAAGTCTTCTCTTATTCCCCTTCTAGGGATAAGAATAAAACCTTTCCTCCTTTCCTCCTTGGCAATTAGAGACCGCCTCTGTGGTGTAGTGGTTAGAACGTCCGCCCGGAGAGCGGAAGGTCGCGGGTTCGATCCCCGACCGCGTCATACAAAAAGACGCTAAAAGATGGTACTTGTTGGTCCCTGCCTGGCGCTCGGCATTAATGGGTACAACAAGGACTGGTCGGCTCGGAGTCAGTATAATGTGTCTGAGTGGGGTATTCATGCTTCACTGCGGCATGGTATCTCAGTGGGCTAGCACTATCAAATCAGCCTCAGTCTGGGCTAGTACAAGCAGCCGCACATACACATATACACGCATGCACGTCGTCATATGAGCGAAATATTCTCAAGCACGACGTTAAACCCAATTTCACTTCACCTCACCTTGGCAATTAGTGAGGCCAGAAGTTGGCCTAGCACTGACAACATTGAACAAATCAGAAACTAATGAAATACAATAAAAACAAGAATTTAATTAATTAAAAGGTAAATGTAATACATGCAGATCCTTATTTACACATGGATCCAAGGATGGTGGCTTGTTGTCATTGGATCCAGAAAAATATCAGAAGCAAACGCAATACTAACAGCTCTTAAATATATCGATAGACACTTTTAATCGAAATACTTGAATTATGCAATGATCTTGCTACTGGCCAATACGACATCGTTCTCTGTTGGTTACTCAGCCATGTTGGAAATTCTGGTAACACAATGTCCGATGTTGCTGTCTTACTCAACAAATCTGTGACACCACTTCTCATCCATCCATTACAAAGCTACAATTGGATCCTATATACGTGATTTAATGCAAAAGAAGTGGGACACCCAAGTAGGTATCAATAAATTATATCAAATATACCCAACTATGGGTTACACCCACTTGGGTTGTCAGTCTAGATTTGAAAAGGTCATTTTGCTACGATGTCGCATTTGCCATGCAAGATATACTCATGAATACCTGTGAAAAGGTGAGCATCCTCCTTTCTGTATCCCTTGTGATGAGAGAATCGCGGTCGAGCATCTCCTGCTTGACTCTATTGGTTTTTCAATCACTGACTGACTGAGTTGGGTTTTACGCCGCTTTTAGCAATATTCCAGCAATATCACGGCGGGGGACACCAGAAATGGGCATCACACATTGTACCCATGTGGGGAATCGAACCCGGGCCTTCGGCGTGACGAGCCAACGCTTTAACCACTAGGCTACTCCACCGCCCCTTTTCAATCACAAGGGATAATATTTCGATGTCAAAACAGTTAAGGACCTTTTGATAATTTTAATTATCATTTAATCATTGACTTTTTAAAGGAAATAGAACTGATAGAAATATTTTGAATAATAAACTGAAACCTGGATAGGCGATCAAGCCTAGTGCCTTATATGAATAGTACATTGTAACAATAGCTGCATACATAAAAGAAATAATTTAACAACAAAAGCACTTTGATAGTGTAAATTGTAATCCCAAAGTGTATTATTTAATACCTAAAGAAGTTTATCAAGTCTGGAACCTTTCCTGTATGATGGAACCTTTCCTATACGAAGCAAAGTACTGCAAATATTTTGAAATTTGTAATTGTCTTAAAAGGGAAGTCTGCATGCCTTTTCTTGGTGCCGAGATATCTACTTCAAAGTGTTGTGCGTGTGCGAACCCACGCCCTCACAGTCAGACACCAGTCGTCCGCCGCCTAACCCGCTCAGCCACTGCTGCTGGCGATTAGGTGCCTGACGCTGAGGGTGTGAGTTTGAACCCCGGATGGGACTCAACCCAACAAAAGTACTTGAATCTATACGTTACTGAGAAAGCGTAACCCCATATGTTACATCTGACCACGTAACCGCGTAATCCCATATGTTACATCTGACCCGTAACCGCGTAATCCCATATGTTACATCTGACCACTTTCTAAATGTGACTTTGTGTGCTGGCGATTAGGCGCCTGACTCTGAGGGTGTGGGTTCGAATCCCGGATCGGACTCAACCCAAAAATACTAGAATCTGTACTTTACTAAGAAAGTGTAATCCCAAATATACCAAACGTTACTTTCTAAATGGCCGTGTGTATTCAATGCCAAAGATGTCCAATGTATGTTGTCTCTTAAAAATGCTGTAATAAATACGGTTATAAACATGTGTATGACAGATGTATGTTTGCTGACAAATACTGCACTTTCAGAGTGTTTAACTCGCTTCGTGGTGAAATGAATAGAGCATTTTGATTGCGTTATAGCAGACTTTGTAACACGACACAATGTATATTTGAAAGTGACGGACATGGAAAAGACACAAAACCAATAGCAGAAAACAGGTAATTGTGAGTGTGTAGAAAATGTGTATCACATTCTCCTTGTTTGTGGGGCGTCTCAGCAGATCTGCGTCAAAATATTCCTCACGAAGGACACTACGTGTTGTAGACAGGGGGGTATAGACGAAAAATGACGTCATCATCGAACACCTGGCTGACCTCATTTCAAAGGGGTGTCAATGACCTTGTACTGAGTTGACCTTGGGATTAAACCACTTTCCCAGGGGTATTTTTAGATCAGGAGCATAGCAACCGAAAGAGAATGACATCATGGTAGTCATGTAGATTTACATGTGTACGAGTGTGATGTTCATCGTACAATATTGTGTGTATTTGTGACTATTTGAGAATAAATCAATTTTGGTTATAAAAGTCCTAACAAAAGGTAGGTGAAGGGAGAGCAGAGTGGCACAGTGGAAGCGCACTGGGCTCATAACCCAGAGGACCGTGGATCGAAACCACGCTCTGCTAACAACATGTTTTTAGAATTAGGGCTAGCAGACATCTATATAAAGGACATAAACGGTGATTAAGCTTCATTTATCACGGGACCCGTGATAGTGACACTTCATCTGAAACCTCTGTGTGAGAGTCAGTATTTGTTCTGAACAAGACAATGAACAGAAGATACTGGAGACCCTATTTGGACGACCCTAAGAAATGGACCAAATATTACTATTTGCAGGCTAAAGGATATCCCAATCCCTTTACTAACGTGGATGATTATGTGATCTATTATGAGAAACAAGGCGTCAAGATGGACCTACCCCATTCTACAGACAACTTTGCTCTCACGTCTCCAACCCAACAAGTCGTTCAACAGGCCAAAGCTCGTATTAAGATGCAGGAGAACGGGGAAAAAACTGAAGCCAAAATAATGACTTCCTCCCAGAGTCGCACAAAGAAACGGAAGACGTGTTTTTAGATAAAAGCAGTCAGTAGACAGGTTCTTTGCCATTTAGACTCGGACCACCATGCAGTCAACAACGTGTCCCGTGTGCTATATGACGTTTTCCAGGACAGACAATATGTTGAGACATAGAAGACAGAAACATCAACAACCCTCTCCTCCTCCTCCTCCTCCTCCTCCTCCTCCTCCACAACCACTTCAACAACCCTCTCCTCCTCCTCCACAACCACAGCAGCAGCAGCAGCAGCAACCACATTCATCAGAAAGTATTACCCAGTCATTGGAAGAATGTAGACTGATTCACCCCTTCACCATGATTGTCTCAGGGCCCACCTCCTGTGGGAAAACCTACTTAGTGAAACAGATTCTAGAAAGGATGAACATTAAACCTTATCCTGAACGTATTATATGGCTCTACAAACGATGGCAGCCCTTGTATAATGCCATTCAAACCCATGTTTATCCCTATGTGGAATTTCATCAAGGCATTCCTTCTGATCTCGAAAAGGATGCATTTCTGGACCCCCATGTGGTGAACGTGGTTATCCTCGATGACTTAATGTCTACTGCCAGCAAGGACCCACGCATTACAGATCTGTTTACGGAAGGAAGTCATCATCGTAATCTCTCAGTGATCGCCTTGAACCAGAATTTGTATTTCAGTAAGGATCCCACACAACGAAGAAACTGCCATTATCTGCTTCTGTTCAACAACCCTATCGATCAACAACCCATCATGACTTTGGCGAGGCAAATGTATCCAGGTAACACAGACCGTTTCATGGAGCCGTTTCAAAGAGCTATCCAGAAACCATATGGTTACTTGTTGGTTGATCTAAAACCCCAAACACCTCCCCATTTGCGACTTTGCCCCAATGCATTCAGCTTAAAAGGAGACATCCAAGCTAGGACCATTCAGTCCGAGTTAGACTTTCGGCGTGAGCAGACGTGTGTAGAAAACCTCCCAACCATGCCATCTTGTGATGACTGTGGACTCATGTTTCAAGACATGCATGATTTGCAAAAACACAGAAGAAACTGGTGTCCCGTAAAGTCTTCAGTGTGTCCACCGGGAATACCCCAAGTGAAAAGGAAGTGGGAGGAAGGCGACAACTTCTCTCCTGTGAAGGCACCACGTACACTGTCAGATTGTGACTATTGTGGTCAAGTGTTTAGCAACAACCACAACTTACAAAGACATTTACACGATAAACAATGTCCTGAAATGGAAAATGATGATGATGAATCATTAAACGATGTCACACAAAACAACAGGGAAAAAAAGATGGCTGATCTCGAAGAGCAAGGTATAAGACAAATGTATTCACGTACACGTGAGCTGAATAAAGACTTTTTGGATGAGAAACGACAGCTGTACATGAAAAGAGAGGTTTAAACGAAGACACGATTCAAGCCAAACTGAACAAATACATGTGGAGCACGTTTAAAGAGACGTATGCCTGGTTTATTACTTATCTGTACCATATGCAGTATGGTCCAAACACACAAGGAATACTGAAACAAGTAGGAGACACAAATAATCTGTATCATGATGTGTTTTCCAATCTGTACCAATATAAGTCTTGGGTCGAAGGCTTGACCGAAGATGATAATGCAGACATAACATCTGATGAAGAGAGTGAAGGCTATGACGATTAGGAACGGTGATAAGACAACAGATGTAAAGTAAACTTCTGGGAGCGCTCCTATCCAGTAGTTGTACTCGTTTGAAACGGAGCTAATAAAAAAATGAAATCAGTTTATCTTGTTTCTTGTGATGTATACCTCGTTAGTAGCCACATTAACTTAGTGCGCCTAGTGGCAGCAAGATGATCCCCGGGGAGTTGAGAATGGTAATATGGCTGTGATTGACATCCAAGGAACAAGTTGCCAGCCCTTTGAGCATGCATGCGGTATGGACTATAGTGCTATATAAATACCCATATAAAAATTATATACACCTGTGAGTTGTCATTTATGATTACTCTTTCATGCTAACACTATACAATTACCCCCCATTCCTGATGGAATTTTAGAAAGTTGAAAGTTGCATTCCTAAATATGATGTACAAAAACCCATGACCAGAACGCACATTTCAAAGCTGACACGCCCTTGCTAGCGTTCATTCTAACGAGCATTTTTATTTATGGGTGTTTTACACTCGGGAAATGTCGTCAGGCTATAACTGTCGACAGAAACCTCCCTCCCTCTGCCAAGGCAGTGCCCCCGCCCGCTCCCTACCCCTCCCGCCACAGCATAGTGCCACACACGCAAATGTGGGTCACCAGATCGCGTCTCTGCTAGCACTGTGAGAGGGAGAGTGTTTTGCACGACACAATCCCAGATATGTTCTATTTACATGGAAGGTGCAATATTAGTCTCATGTGTTTTGGTGGTTGATTCATTCAATACAATCACAAACATATGGGATTTGGGTATAACATCTCAATATCATCCCTGATTCCTAAATTTATCGCATTACAAGGCAGGATACAATGACAATATGGATTGGATATTCAAATATGGAATGTGAATACCGGTAAGTTTGAAATACGTTTGAAATTCTATTGAGTTGGGTTGTTTTGGTGATGGTCAAGACAAACTCAAACCATTTTTGCATGTGGGCAATGAACGCTGATTGCATTGAACAAATGTGTTATAAAACCCGTGAACTGAACCCGTATCATTTCTTTTACACATATGAGTGCACATGTTAGACTAGACTAGACTAATGTTTAGTCTCTGAATGTATTATCTTGATAGTAACAAACAAACCTATTTAAATTGACAAGGAGCCCAAGGCAGACCTGGGGAAAATCTAGACTTCATTTAGAGCCTTTTTGCACTGCAGGGAGGGCTAGGCTGTAGGCAAAATAATATGGGTCAGGGACCGTGAGACAGGCTAATGTTAGACCCACGATTTTGAGTACAACTTGAGGAGGTATCATATTACACCTCGGCGGAGTGAGACGAGGGAAGTGTGTGGAGGCTGCGACTGTTAATTCACCATGCCTCAACGGCGCGCGCTCTGAGATGACAGATTTTCTCCACAGAAAAGGTTATTGAGTATAGAAAATATAAACATGTTGTAAGAGGACAAAATGATAACTTCAACTGACTGTCAGAGGGGTTTTATATAGTTAAAATTGAAACCGGACGAAATTAGTTTGTGGTCAGTGGTCCAGTCAGCCCAATAGTTGTTCTACACTGATTGGCCTAAATTAATGGCGTGATGTCATGGTGTGATGCTATGATGTGTTTCCCACGGGGCGCGCGGTCATTGACCCCTCGGTCAGGGTGAGTCACACCGGAGTGAGTTGGCTGTATGCTGATTGGTCCAAATTAATGGCGTGATGTCATGGTGTGATGCTATGATGTGTTTCCAACGGTCATTGACACCCCTGTGAAATGAGGTCAGCCAGGTGTTCGATGATGACGTCATTTTTCGTCTATACCCCCCCTGTCTACAACAACTACGTATATGCCACTTTATGGAAATATATCATACTTGCTGTTGAAAACAAAACACACTAGATATTTGATAATGAATTCAGTGCATGTAGGAAACCATAGTGTAAATGTGTAATATTAAAGACTACTAGTTAGCTGCATTGTTATTTACGTTGTACGGGCCGACCGCCTACGTCCATTACTGAAGACGATAACGCTATTCTGTCAGGTTATTTAATCAATGTTGAAGACATAAGCACAAAAACTGATCTAATCTCTGCTTACTGTGGTGAATGTTCAACGCAATTGCATATCTTAAAGAATTATGAAGTAAGAAAATAGATTAACTGAAACCAACAAACAAACAGATTAGTACATGAACAACGGTGGAAGGAATCTATTTGTGAAACTGGAGGCCTAAGAAATGCAACGTTATATTTGTATCCCCAAAAGCAAAAGGTGACAGTGTCACGCTGCCTATTCCCAAACAAGCTGATGGTCACATGCACCCCAGAAGGAAAGAGTTCAGACCATGAACATGTTGGATGCCTCTCAATGCCATACTTCCTTACGGTTTACGTTTATCAGTTGATGCCAGACTGGGTGCACGGAATGGCATCACATGAAGCGTGACCACTCGCGGTCACCCGCGGCGCCTATACCTGACCACATTCTGCCCAGATCGGTTATACCCTATGCAGGTATACATCAGAATCAAGACGGACACCTACATACATGTGTGACGCTTGGCGTCAATGTGAGTGTTAGCCTGGGGACATCACAGCGGAATTTCGGGGCCACAAAACCCTTCTCTCAAACATTGGTTGTGTTTCTAATAAGTATTATTAAAAACACAGTATTCTAAATAACTACTGGTATTTGTACACTTAGAAATTATATTAGTAGAGACGTAACATAATTGAGAACCAATTATAAGCTGGTATTGTGTGTAATATATTTCATACATGGAAAATATGTTGTGTGGGTACTTGATGAATGTGAAATCACCTGTACAACAGTTTCATTTTGTCACCGTTTGTAGGTTCACGTCCTCATGTGAACTGGTGTCCATGTTGTGTGCACGTGACGGCCCCAAATGTCCATCAGCCTGTACAGAGGTCAGCAGCCGCTGAAACAGTTCACGTGGACTGCACGATGCCTGTTGCTCACAGATGGTCATTTATCGTAATTACATTATTTCACATTACAAAGTTGTTCCACAAAACAGTCAATACATTAATTCCAACTGAGGTATGGGTAAAAAGTGACAATTCGTTTTCATTCATACAATAGGTAAATGAGATTTGTTTTACCTGCTAATATGGTTTCATTATCATTGACCGCCTTAGTGGTGGGTGGGGCTGTGTGCTGGGAGAACACAGTGTGGGTGTTCCGATTCCCACTTGAGTCAAACCAAAAGGAGGTCAAAAGGCTGTACTTCTTACCCTAGACGGCGATCGACATCAAGAGGATATAACTACCTTTAGCGGTGATACGTCGATATAATGAGTTTGAGTGTGGTGTTCGTGTTAATCTGCAGCCATTAGTCCGGCTTAGTACTGAACACTCCAGTTTTCAGCAACCCATGCTTGTCGTAAAAGGCGACGAACGGGATCGGGTAGTCAGACTCTCAGATTTGACACATGTCATCGTATCATATCTGCGTAGGTCGATGCTCATGCTGTTGATCATTGGATTGTCTGGTCCAGACTCGATGATTTACAGCCAGAATACTGCCGAGTGCGGCGTTAAACAACAACCAACCAACCAGCCGTGTCACAAATACACACACTAAGCTCTGCAGTAAGGCTAAAGGATTTCCACGGCTGAGCAATTCATAGATGCTTCGCTCGCAATTATTTACCCACGTTTTCCTGTCTAAAGATGATTTTTTAATTATTGATTCCAGTCAATATTGAACACGTCTATCTGGCGATATTCATCCTCAAACTTTAATGTCTGAAATTAGGAAATGGCATCAAGTGTTCTAAACATGTTTAGACCTTGTGAGGTAAGTTACAGCACCCGTCTCCAGCAGGTATATACTTCCTGCTTCACGTTCGTATCCTACACGGGGCGGTTGGGTAGCCTAGTGGTTAAAGTGTGCGCTAAACACGTCGAAGACCCGGGTTCGCTTCCCCACATGCGTACAATGTGTGAAGCTTATTTCTGGTGTCCCCCGACGTGATATTGCTGGAATATTGCTAAAAGCGGCGCAAAACCTCACTCACTCACTCATTCGTATCCTATCTAAATCCACAACTTATTGGTACATTACACGCATCGAATACAGCCTGTAACTATTATCTCATATGCAAATTAAAGCATAGCTACCTTTTTCCATTGTATTTGGTATTGCTAGCGTACCTTCTTGAGAGAGCCGTTGGACCTACTCAGTGTGAGAACGGCCATGACAGGCAAGGGCGCCACAGGGATGACAGCCATTACCCACCCGGCTATTACGGCGCTTCGTGGATAGGTGTAGTCGCCATAGGTTGGTGGTTGGAACTTCCATACAACTAGAAACAGCATTACCTGTACCAACACGTATCAGATTTTCATTTACTGGTTAATGAACAGATCACCTTCATCGTCATCGTCATCAGTATTAACATACTTGATTATTTATTGAGTGAACCTACACACCGCCTACAGTTGATGGAATGTATACTCTGCAATAAAAGAAACGCAAAAGTGCTTTTCAGGTGTACACTTCATGTGCTATATCAATAATCAAAGATCATATTACATTTGGCACAAGTCATTCTCACTGAGCGCGGTTGTGAAGCCCATTTCTGGTGTTCCCCGCCGTGATATAGCGTAAAACCGAACTCACTCACTCACTGAGCGCGGTTCATCATGGCACACACGCAACAAGCTAATGTCAAGGTGAAGGGCATCTGTTTTCAATATCTTGTATGGTCCTGAACTGCCTGGCACGGTCGCCCGATGGACCCAGTCATATTACACATTGTGACATGAGCAATGTTCACCCATTCTTCCTGCAGTGCTTATGTCAACTGTTGGAGGTTCTGTGGCCGTTGCTGACGTTAATCAAGAGCATCCTATAAATGTTCTGTAAATTTGGAGACCTTGAGAGCAATATCAGTACTTTGATATTGCGGTTCATCAAACGGGCCGCTGTAAGTCTTGCAGTGCGAGGTCGGGAGGTGCTTGTTTACACAATTACATTTGCTTGTCACATGATGGAAGGACGCACAGATCCAGATATAAATATTCAGTATCGAGTCTGGTTGAAACTAAAATATTCCCTTTCACATGAATTTGGTAACAAAGAAAGTGTGCCGTGTCATTCACATGGTTTGGCAAAACATACATCTGGAATACGTACAAGGGCAATGTTGGACGATTCCAGCTGACTTATTGAAAGGTTAGACGATATATCACCAAGTATCCAAGTTTTCTTGTAAAAAGTGCAATGTTTTTTATGCAGAAAGGTGACATGTTTGAAACCTAGTGTAAGACACTGTGAACGACATAACACATACACACAGCAGGGCAGGAGTGACGTATCTCAGGAACACCTGGATGTAGCGCGGGATGTCTCGGCCCAGCATAAGTCTCACATCAGCATTGAACCGCTTGATACCTAGACAGAATGTACAGGAGCTTTTAACAAGACATGTTGTATACAGTATTAGTTACATTAGTTGTTAGTTAGTTTTTGTCAGGCAGTATGGGGTAGTGCGGCCCGTTTGAATTCGCTGCATTCAGCCTCAGGAAATACAAATGGGCCGTGCCACCCTATACTACCCGGCAAATAGCCGTGTGACGAGATGGTCTACTCCCATTTGTGAGAACTCCCAGTTGTGAGACTCCCAGTTGTGAGACAGTGGAGTTGGTAATTAGCAAAGAAAACACACCTTACTCCCCTATATGATAGAATGGATTAACCCCAGCTAATTATGGATTAGCTATTTAACTGAATCTTGTGGAGGTAACTTAATTAAACTCTAAAAGATAAAGTAATTAACCTACTCAGGTAAATGGCTTTAAAAACTAAACACTTTGTGTAGGTAACTTCGTGATCATTTAAAGAAATTAATTTACCTACTCAGATTTACATGTTTGAAAAATCTAGCAATAACTGTTGTAACTATAATTAATCCAAATGTATTTATTAACCTTTGACTGCGCTTTCCGATCACCATTATGGCAGGCCTTCAACAAGTAGAATATATCGCCAGTTCACGATAATCTTTTTCAGTATTTCAGTATCTATTGAAAACAATAAATGCTCTTCAACGAACAATGTCTTCTGTGTTTATTAACTCATTAATGAACTATGCCTCCGGCGGGTACTCTTCTTCAGCAACAGGGCTGTTCCCACTTTCATCGTAGGGATGGGGAAGCACCACCTGTGTGCACTGAACCATTAATTAATGTGTCTCACAACTGGGAGTTCTCACAAATGGGAGGACACCGACGAGATTCTTACCCTTTAGACTTCTAGGTGCCATGATTCTAGTGTTTTCATCCAATTTTCTTCTGTCTACTTAAACAACACTGAAGGTCCGGGTTAGAATTGTTCTTCAGCTGTATAACCCCTGCCTGTCTCTCAGGCAATCCTCTATATATTTTGTTTCTCTTTATTTATGGTGAAATACGTGTTTTGCCTTGAAAAATGGAGGCCAATTAAACAAGTAGATGAGTCTTTTCATCACACCAGATGTAACTTGTTCTGGTTTGGAATGCAGTAACACTGCCAGAAGTCTCAGACTTACTTAGGACTGGAACCAGGACAGTGCAGTTCCATTAATACCAAATAAATGGTCCACGGTATGGTTTCAACATGATTGTGGTCGCAGACGAACAGCATCGATCGATATTCTAAGGGACATAATTCTTGTTGGCATAGAAAATACGGGACTTGTTAATTCATTAATCACAATTAAGGATATATATTTTAGGTCCAACCTATTTCCACTTCACAGATAGAGAATATCATACTCTCAAATAAAATTGATAAAAAAACACTTCGGGATATTTGATTGCATTTGTGACGTCATTCCAATGTCTGCTCGATGTGTACCAGTTTCAAATTTAAGACTTTATTTTGTCATTTAATTTTGGTAACAGAAATATTGCCAATACTTTGAATGTAATTTAAGTAGGGTAATATCCTCGTAACTCTCCATTCCTTATAACAATAATGGGTTTTGGCTCCTCCGAATTACTCGGACAGTACCCTCAAAATAATAGTTGAATAATTCAAGTGAGTTGGATTTCAATGTCAAAGTCGTCCATACTACGCCTTGGAAGAGGGTAAGATAGATTAACACTACCCGTAAAACTTTAGTTACACATTTTCAGTTCAACAGTCTTATTTATCTAAAGGGTAATAAAGCTGTATACATTTATGGTAGACTCATCATGGCTCAGAAAGAAAATCATTATTAACTGCCATAGGCCGAAGATGTTCAATAAATACTGTACTTGACATAAAACATCTGTTAAACCATGAAGATCAGATATTTGTCGACACAAATTTGTAAATACATATTTAATATTCTGAGACTCTAGTTGATATTTCAATACTTATTGGTGTGAAGTTCCAGTCATAATGATCCTCTTTGAGACTGGATGAGTCTGTAATAAATGGAATAAACCTCGTTTGTCTATCGGGGCGGTGGGGATAGCCTAGTGGTTAAAGTGTTCGCTCGTCACGCTGAAGACCAGGGATCCATTCCCCACATGAGTACAATGTGTTAAGCCCATTTCTGGTGTCCCCCGCCGTGATATTGCTGGAATATTGCTAAAAGCGGCGTAAAACCATACTCACTCACTCACTCACTCGTTTGTCTATCAGTCTTCAGGACTGGTGTGTCAGGTACATAACTGATTGCCATAGGTTTTGATATTTCTGAGGTATTGAGAGACAAGGATAAAGCAAGGCTTTCTATCCCATACTTTTTATCCAAGAGTGAACACGACGCAGCGTGAAAAGTAACTACTCACCATAAATCCACGTGAACACGATTGTCTCCAAGATGGCAAAGAGAAGCACGCTGAAAACACTTAGATACCAGTCACACAGCTGCAGATAGTACACACCCGCCTGCAACATCAACACTATCATTAATTGTGTGTCCGTGTCGTCGGCATCATCACCATTACAACCAGCAATACTACTTGTCTGAAGACTAACCATTCATACATATAATAGTATCATACCACATGGTAACTGGCATATATTCGCAGATTATTATTTTAATTTGTAAGTCATAATTACTATATGCTATTACGAATTACCTGAGTTGTGAACAACAGGCCGAAGAGGAAGCAAACAGCACATATAACGGCAGTTACAGGACCACGGTGTGTCCCCAGCTTGTTTGGAAATTGGTCAAAAACCACCGTCAGGACATTCTGGAGTATGGCAAACTGCCAAGAAGAAAGGTATTGGAATTATTGAATGTACAAAGACCAAACTGCCACATCTACAAATTCCCAATATGTTCTCATAATTGTTTGCAGACTCCATGGTAAAGAACAGAGCAAGTGTGAAAAACCTACATCTCATTAATTTCCTTACAGATGATACATACGAGTGAAAACGAAAGAGTGCATTGCAAAGCATTCAGAACCTAACAATGGCAATGACACCACAGATACTAATAGCCCTAATAACGGAGAATCATGTTATAAAATACTGATTATGTGTCCCATTTAAAACTAATTCACTTCTACCTGAGAATCAAGAGCTGCGGTGAAGAGCATGAGAAAGAAGAGCACGGCCCATATGTCGGGAAAGGGAAGTTGCATTATGCCCTCGGTATATGCCACAAAAGCCAAACCAGGTCCTGCAAATGAAAACAGTGTACTATGAGTCGAAGCACGTGTCAAGTAACAACATCTGTCACAAAACACATTAGATCATGTTTTTGCACAATTAAACGTGACAGTGACGGTAGGCTATGCCTTCAACAATGGAAGTAAGCAATATTCCGTAGTTGAACGGCGCGATCACAATTGATTTGTCTGTAAACTTCTGCTGGTTGTACTTAAATGAAGTCAGCTGTTCGGATTGGTACTTTACTTTGGTTATCTAGGAAAAACGCATTGTTCAACATAGTTATTGAGTTAAGATTTAAGAAAATAAGATTAACTGAAACCAAACAGATATTACAATATTCGCTCATAATTTATCTTTACTTTTCAGTCCTCCTGAGAGGGTACGTAAGTCCACAAACATTCAAAGTAAATTAAAACTCTCCACTATTTTTAGTCATAGAATATGTGTATTTTTAAATGAATGGCTAGATGTGTCTACGTTGCTAACGGCTGAGGGGATGGTGTAAATCCAGCTAGGGTCCATGCAGGAAGCAAATGTCCCCATGGTCCCTAGTATGGTGATCTACCTTCAGTTGTTGGCAATATATAGCCTGTTTTGACATTGTCTTGTCATGTCTAGTTAAAATGTTTTAGATTTAATTACTAATTTTAAATGGATATCTGTGATACACTAGTAGTTTTACTGTTCTTTGTCAACAGGCTTCAATTTTCGAATTTTACTGATCTATAGTATAATAATTAATTGTTCTCGTCACGATATGGCTGAAATATTGCCGATGTGACGATAAATATCAAATCACTCACCCACTCTTTACTTTTCACCTTGACCCCATTCTAAATGAATACAAACTGTTCAGACAGATGTCAATGCTGTGACAAGTGATTATCAAAACGGCTGTTCTACAAAAGATGAAATGGTATACATTTCAAACACATTTGTATTATTTGCCATGAGCCTTCTGTGTGATGTCAGAATATGTTCCATTTGATAGTTATCATAGATACAGTCCCAAAACGTGAAACATTCTTGTGAAATCTAAATGATAACACTGCCTTGACAACGATGTCCAGAACAAATCACAATACCACAACTCACCTGATGAAAGTACTTCGGATATTCCAACTCCAGCCTTGTTGGCCATAAACCCAAGCAACGTGAAGATAGGTAAGACCGACCAAAACACTGGTGATGACGTCAGCAGTGGTGATAATAATGGCGTATCTGCATCATTAATCAGACAATATCTTATTATAAAGCTTTATTGTCAGGTGATGCATGTGACTGTAAAGTAGCGGGTCATTAAACGAAGTTAAAATACTAAGTAGTTTAATGGCGTTATTTAGACAGTATGTTATTATCAAGGTTTATACTGAGAAGTATTGACAAACATGCTATGAAAAAACTGTATGTCTGTAAAGCCTAAAGCACATCTGATAGTTTGCAGATACCAAGAGCTGTGGCGCCAGACATGTGCATAGTATTTGATTTTATACACTTTCACCAAAGGTCCATTAATATCTCTTTTTGGCCATTATATCTGTCAATTATATTGATTTTGTTGTGATGTATGTGATTTATTCATTGTTTGTGCATGTTGGACACGTGCAGAAGTCAATCTGCAGTTGCAAACACGTTCATTGTTTCACGGACTGTGATTACCAGGGTCAGGCGATGCATCATCAGGCGATCTACATCCTCGGCGGTCATCTCTCTTGTTCCACCCATTACAAATCATATTTTCGACAGATAAGTAATCAGTGTTGATCACGAGTCTTATGTTCTGATAGGACGTGTGGACTAGTCTGGCAGGTAAGTATGAGGTAGGATTACATTTGCATTACAATGGCTGCGCGAAACTCGAATTATGCAATGATGGTCACTGAACAATACTACCGGGAAAACATCCTGCAACCTTTGTTGTCCTGTGAGTGTGGGTCAGCGTTTTGTCTCTATGCCCATCGTGCACGAATCGCCACCGCTCACCTCCAGCACATCAACAAAATACCGTGGCCAGCAATGAGCCAAGATGTCCACCCCACTGAACATGACCAGCTATGAAAACCTGTACGTAACATCACAGACTGCACACCAAGATGGCGGAACTTGGCAGGGGATGCAAGCAGTGTCGGGCTGCAAGAAGTGTGGGGCAGTCTCCCTCAAATCGCCGCTGGGAGACTCATACACATTGTGCGAATGGATGTTTTAACATATCGTGGCAGTACATCTTTAGTATCCCCTACGTTTGTTTAGAGTAGAGTTGAAAGAAAGAAAGATGTTTCGAGATATTTGCATTTGATTACCTCAGGCAATTTTCATTAAACTTGTTGTAGCTCGACAAGTTGACCACCACACCAGTTCCGGGAGAAATAGAGTAAAATATTTGAAGAAGAGCCTCAAGCCAAACCTGGAAAAGGAAACGTGTACATAGTATCACTGCCTTGTCTGATTTGGCCTTTGAACCTCATACCAACTGCATTACCTGCATGTGAGTGAGTGAGTTAATATTTATCGTCACATCGGCAATATTTCAGCCATATCGTGACGAGAACAATCAAATATCATAGTAAACATCAATAAATTTAGAAATTAAAAAACCTGTAGAAGGCATACACTTCAAACATTATATATACTGCTTTATTGTGTTGGCACAAATAAATCATATGAAAACGTAAGTGAGCTTGATATAAGTCAGACAAAAGTATCGAAATCCGAAACTGAATAATGTATCTTTTATAACATATTTTCACGAGGACATCTCCTTGGTGTTAAAGTCCTGTCGTTGTTATATGCATTGTGAACCAATGTTCTAGGTGAATACATTGCACATGTGATAATCAGTGAGGAACAGCGGTGTGCTACATTTAGACTTTTACCAGATTAAAATAGAAAGATCTTGAAAGTGCTACCAACAGCTGATTCCAGAATCTGCCCTTGTGTACATTTTTCCAGCATCCTTTTCTTAGGCATATAAGGGGAGTTAACTCTTGTTTCTCACCTCATATGATATGACAAGTTACGAGAAGACCAGCGCCCCTATTCTCCAAACGTTCGTAGCCCTAACAATTCTTAACTTCGATCGTAGCCAATGTGTTAAGAATGAGCTTAAGAAGTTCGTAGGGCTACGAACATTCCGGAATAGCTAGCCAGAGTTATATGTGCCGATTATACCCTGCAGCGACCTATTTTTTTTCAAGCTGAGTTACTTTTCTGAGGGGTAAATATCACTTCTCTTGTGTTATATTATTTCTTAATTTGAACTGCCACAGCATTTTGTGCTGTCATTGTGGTACATTTGTATTGTTTTGTGAATTCAGTTAATTTTAGAATACAATTGTTAATCACATCAGATGTCTTGGTTGTTTGTTGGTGTCACACCTAGTTGTTTACGGACAGAGCCCCGGTTAACTTCTTGTGTCCACGGCGTGTCCATGGGTGTTGGGAGCATGACACAACAGAAACGGAAGTTTAAAACAATATTGATCAGTCATTTTAGGCTTCAAACGGTTGTCATTTATCTTTTAAATGAATCCGTACATTGTGTTCGAAATTCAAACTGAATCTCCAGCGAGAGACCCCCACGTGTTATACTATCATAGTTGTAAAGACAGATCCCCGATATAGCATAAAATATCACGATATGAGATATATAACGAAAAAAATGATGTGAAAAATACGATGAAAGGGAATATGTTCATTTGAAACATATTTACATTGCTGAAATATAGGAAAAATAATGATATTACATTTCTTGTCAATAACACGTTTATCCCATGACGTGACCTGGGCTATTAGACGTATATTATCTGTATTGATTACATGAATGTAATGTAATATGTCAGTAATATAAACGGGTTGTTTGGTGTTAACTACTTCACTCACCAATATTCAGCTACGTGATAGTGGTTTGTTCATAAACGAATTTGGAGCAGAAATGTACATTATAGAGATCGATCTGTGGACTCGGGATGCGAGAATATTCATGAACAAAATCTGCAAGCCTTACCACTGGAACCAGTTAGTCGTGTGGGATGTTGAGGACGGGTAATGAACTATATTAAACATCTCAATGTTACGAGAAGTATAATATCAACAATAAACCCTTCATATAGACATAGAATTATTTTCTAAAAGCAGAGTCAACCTAGGTTTCCAGTTGTATAAGGACTGTAAAACGTCCCCAGGACAGGGCCACAGGAAGGGTATGGTATGATAAAAACAATCAATGTATTTGGGCCACGAACCCGTATAATAATCATAAGAAGCATACAGGGAGATATACATTGTACACAATGTAACTTTGAAGTACAATATGTGGGAGTGTCACCAATTACCCATGACTGATCTTACCTGAACTTCTAACAGCTTGCTGAAATCTGGGCTTAAATAGAACACAACTCCATCCACAGCGCCTGGTAAAAGTATGGTCCTGATGAAGAGAACTGCCAGTAGCAGGTACGGCAGAAGGACAGTCACGTACACAACCTACAGACACCACAGGAACAACATTATATATGAGGAAGAACGACATATACAGGACCCATACGTCTGCAGGAACAAACATACGTAGAGACATTACATGTGTAAGAACATATGCAGGAACAATATTACATGAGGAAGAACAACATGTTCATGAACATTATATGGGCAAGAACAACATACATAGGAACATTACATGTGCAGGAACATCTGCCTGAACACCGTCCAAACTTGGGACAACATGGGATGTCCGGTTCTCGTTTTCTTCACAAACATGCATCGTCAAACAAACATGTTTGATACCATTGTCAAAGAATTGCTGAGGCGAGAAACAATTTTGATGGTAAAAATGTACCATGAGTCTTGTATGTAAGTTGGCTCTATGTGTAATTAGTGCTTCCCAAGTAGATGCCCTTTCAAGTAATTCAGGAAATATGTCATCTAAGGGTCATGGATGTTTGCACAATGAAATGGAAAAGAATAACTGAAATCATAATTTATGCATATAAAAAGCGATGTTGAATACACCTTAAATGTCTGCAAATATACATTACTGAATTCCAGCAATGGTTCACAACTGCAGTCAATAAATATATTCTCAATTATTTGGACAAATGCCATTGTGTGTCCTCACCTTGCCGATACGTTTGATACCTTTCACTAGACTCAGAAAGATAACGATCCATGAACCAAGTAAGGAGACTGCAAGGTGCCACTGGATGGTACCTGTGTCATGGACCCCCTCAGACACCCCCAGCGCCCTATACCTGCAGTGTACACATTCGTATATACTTTAGTATAAAGGCGTCTGTATAGCTTATAATAATACCGTGAAAAGCTTTTCACAGATGTTTCAGTTTTCTAGCAACTTATTAATAGATTGGATTCTATTTGTTTGTTGTTAATCACGCATTGTCCAGTCACGCGGTGTGTGTGAGTGAGTTGGATCTTATGCTCCCTTGAACATTCCAGATGTATCATGGTGCATCTTCTCCGATGGGAACGAAATACCCCTTAGTGGTGTAGGTCTTAGACGTGTAATACTTTGGTGAAACCTCTAAAACGCGCATGGTACTGCCAATCTAGAAACAACAGAACTGAGGCGAATCCGGACTCGAACCCACGATTCTAGGTTTCTAGCGTATCCAAGTGAGGGAACTCTGCACTGTGAAGTGCAGCTGAGCCACTCAGGTTCCCAGGAGCGCAAAGAGGCTTCGTATGTACCTTGATATAGCCAAAGTATATATCTTGATATGTCAGGACTATGGACACATTCCTATCAGAAAGGTCTGGACATGCTTGACCATCATGCGGACACTTTGTGGCATCAGGGATTGTCCGTGATCCATGTATATACTTTATAAAATCCAAAATATACAGCTATTTTGCCCTTAACGCCAAATAGAATCAATCTGAAGACTGGTCATTGCAGTGCATTGATCGCTTCATATATACACAATGTGATTATAGAGAGGGATAGTAAGAGGTTATTTCTTGGAAGAATTGTTTGCATCACATAAATCTAAATTCGCATTGATGTTCAATAATTACGTAATGATAACTGCAATCCTACGTATCCTCACCCCAACCTTGCCCTTTCCCTTTGCTACCCTACCAATGTGCCTTTAGAATCTTCTAATAACGGGGAATTCTTGTTCATGATAATGTTTCATATTGCTGTATAAGAACTAGGACTTACTGCCAGAACTCGCCCGCGCCAGTATTGAAGAGCGAGAAGTTGGAGAGACTGTCCATAGCTCGTAGTGTTGCGTTCTCTGTTCCAGGTAAACTGGTGTTGAGGGTCTCCCCTGAGTAACGGTAATCACCATCCACACAGTCTTCAGTGTTCCACCAGTTGCTGCAGCTGCTCCAGGTTAGGTCAGGACTGAAGGACATTCCGAGATAGAAAAGAGTCCAGCCAAGAGCATTTTGGTACCACACCGCTGCTAAACTTGCCATGATTACTTGGGCGATGCCTATTCCTGTGGAAAAGCAAGAAAGTTGAAAACGACATGTCCTGTTTGTATGTTACCCAGTGTTATCACCCGTTTTTCAGTTTTCAGTGTTGGTTTCACGGCAGCATATATATCATGAAAGCAACGAATAGGATGTTACCCTCAGAGTAACATTTTCCCTTTTGACGAAAACTTAGTGTCATTACCGTTTAGTATTTCACGACATCTGGAATATGTTTTGTCAAATACTGGAACTATTAATCACTGGTGTTGGCGCTTTGAAGGAATTGGAATATGTTTATAACATAGCTGTATTATAAAACATCCGAACGTTTGAAACGTTTATGATTCTTTAGTGGCATCAACACACATTGTAGCTACTACAATGTAAGCTAAATTTACCCTTGAATAGTGGACAGACACTCCAAATGTGAACACTGTTTCTGCCAGAGAACTGCCCGGCTGACACCTCGAGGAAGTAGATAGGTAGCCCAAGCGTAAAGTGGAATATCAGGTAAGGTATGAGAAAGGCACCTGAAGCGGAAACAGTCAAACATTGATTGTTTGAAAACAACACTGATCTGTCGTGATTTAGGACATACACCTACTGTTTCAAAACGACTGACTTTTATATGAAATTGATCCCGGTAAATTTGAGACTTAAAACCTCACACTGATCCGTTGTGCTAACTGCTTGCACGTGTAGGGTGAATGCTGATTATGTAACACATTCTGCTCACCTGTCACCGAACACTTCCCGACATCTAATCTGTCTCTGGTACAGGCTAAATCTACAATGTGACATGAGAATATGACACAGGCAAGAATGAAGGGCATAGAGAATTTTTTTGTGATTAACGAAAAAAGTAAGATCTAAAATATGACACATTTTACCAAACTTATTTGGACATACACCAACAGTTATATATTTTTGATAATCTTATACTCATATTTAAACAGAAGCGACAAAGCCCTTTCCATATTCATAAGAAATCTCTGCTAAAAGCAGGGTCGATTGTACAATTGTGACTATATCGTGAGCATATGTTTGTTTCAGCAGTGTTACATATGTACGATGCTGTTTGTAAACAAATCGAGTATGGGCCAGACAATCCAGTGATTGTCACCGTGCGACACGAAAACAGTCTGTTACTGCCATCCATCAGCTGATATGTTACTAATCAACAACACGTTTACTAAACTCACCTCCCCCCGTTTCTGGCACATATGTATGGGAAACGCCAGAGATTGCCGAATCCAACAGCTGCACCTATCATAGTCAGAATGAACTCCCTGCTGGAGGTCCATGTACCACGGAGTCTGTGCCCCTGTCCACTCTGCACTTCTCCATCCCCAGTGTGTACAGCCTCTCGGTCAGACATGCTTCAGGTCTGGGAAACAAACATCTTCATCAACTTATTCAATGTAGGTTATACATTTCTATCTGGAAACTATATACAAATCAAATCATCTGTCGGGAGTGGATATGTTACCAGAGAGAGTTGTAATACACAATGCCGTCAATAACTGTGGCTGACTGTTTACAAACATCTTGGGGAATGCGAACTGGTGAAATGGTTGACTCAAGTACCAAGTACCAAGTACCAAGGCGCAGTCCTACGTAGTGGTTGACATAGGTGTCTGCTTCATGGAATGATCTGTGTATATCGGAAGGAGTAAGTGTCTAGATATCTAGACAGGTGAAAGAACAAACCTCCCGTATACAAGTGTATAGTACAACGCGAAGACTTTGTCGGACTTAAAACAGACGTGAAAGATATTCTGTGGCATTTCGGGAGATAACAGGCAAAGTTGGTATTTGTTTTAAACAAAGGAGATGAAACAACAGGAAAACTGGCCTGGTGCTTGGTACATAGAGAGACGCGTATTCGAATCTGTTTAACTGCAACGTCATTGACAGTGAAGTCATTCATTGTGAGACCTGAAACTGTAGTATGTGATAGAGCCTGCTGGAAGACGGAAGTCACGAAACTGGACGATATACCTGAGGAAGTGTTAGAAGATGTTAACTGTTTATCTGGTGTTGTTTGTTTGTTGTTTAGCCACGCTGAGCAGTATTCCAGCTGTATGACGACGGCCTGTAAATAATTGTGTCTGGACCAAGCAAACCCGTGATCAACATCATGAGAGTCGATCTACGTAAAACGTAAGGGGCTCAACGTACCATGCTTTCATTTCCCTGTACGTTTTTTCCCAGTTTTCCCAAGTTTTTACGCCTGAATTGTTTATTTACACCTTCGTCTGACGTACAGTTGCCTGTAAGTTATTTAACGTGTATATGATTGGGATTAATAATACAAAGGTTGGTGCTGATGATATTGTTTTGCTTCCAGTTGAAAATCTGAATGGCTACTTTACAGTGATGCTGCTTAGTATTCGTTTAGGTCACACCCTGGAAGTGCAGCCAGCAAACCTCTGGGTTTTTTATCTCCTAAAAGGAATCTGGTATCGTTCTATCACACGATGGGGTCATTCAATATGGGTCACAATTGTGGTTGTTGATAGTAATAAAGCGTGAATCCCTCATGACGTTCGTCCATATGGACATGATATATTTAATAACTTGTTTGTAATCTAACCAAAGATCAAATCACCCGTGTAGTCTTTGACTTCAGTTATGACTGGGAACTCAGAAGAAAACGAAGACCCGGATGTGATGTTACAGCATGATGAAAATGGGCAAGAAATCGGACAAGTGGAAAAGATTGTTTGTGTATTTATTAACATCGTAATTATGGTAATATGACAGGGAAAACATATTACACTTATAATTCATAGCTGTTATACGATAATGTTTGCACCAAATAAATACATGAATACTTTCAACCTTGATATCCAGGTAAAGTCTATGTGGAAACGTTTCCACACTTGCTGCCGTGAGAGTATAATCATCATATACCGTGTTGTTATATTACTACTTCCATTATGATTTATACTGCCATTTTAACTGTATTTTTCTTTGATTGTGTAGTTCTACTCTATTGTGGTAATTACTTTAAATCAACAGCTATCCAACTACTGGTTGTACCAACGTATATCTACGTTTACGCCCATGTCAACGAGTGTTATATCACATATGTTAGGGGCAAGCACCCACCTGTCCTGCCCTGGTAACATCCACAAACATATCTCCAGCCCTGGTAACACTGGTAACATCCACAAACATGTCCTTCCCTGGTAACACCCACAAACATATGTCCTACCCTGGTAACACCCACAAACATGTCCTGCCCTGGTAACACCCACAAACATGTCCTGCCCTGGTAACACCCACAAACATGTCCTGCCCTGGTAACACCCACAAACATGTCCTGCCCTGGTAACACCCACAAACATATCTCCCACCCTGGTAACACCCACAAACATGTCCTGCCCTGGTAACACCCACAAACATGTCCTCCTGCCCTGGTAACAACACCCACAAACATATCTCCAGCCCTGTCCTATGGGTAACACCCACAAACATATGTCCTGCCCTGGTAACACTGTCCTGCCCTGGTAACACCCACAAACATATGCCCTGGTAACACCCACAAACATGTCCTGCCCTGGTAACACCCACAAACATATGTCCTGCCCTGGTAACACTCCACAAACATGTCCTGCCCTGCCTGCCCTGGTAACACCCACAAACATATGTCCTGCCCTGGTACCACTGGTAACATCCACAAACATGTCCTGCCCTGGTAACACCCACAAACATATGTCCTACCCTGGTAACACCCACAAACATGTCCTGCCCTGGTAACACCCACAAACATGTCCTGCCCTGGTAACACCCACAAACATATGTCCTACCCTGGTATGTCCTGCCCTGGTAACACCTGGTAACATGTCACCTGGTAACACCCACAAACATGTCCACAAACATGTCCTAACACCCACAAACATGTCCCTGCCCTGGTAACCTGGGTAACACCCACAAACATGTCCTGCCCTGGTAACACCCACAAACATGTCCTGCCCTGGTAACACCCACAAACATGTCCTGCCCTGGTAACACCCACAAACATATGTCCTACCCTGGTAACACTGGTAACATCCACAAACATGTCCTGCCCTGGTAACACCCACAAACAAATGTCCTACCCTGGTAACACCCACAAACATGTCCTGCCCTGGTAACACCCACAAACATGTCCTGCCCTGGTAACACTGGTAACACCCACAAACATATGTCCCACCTCTGTGGTAACACCCACAAACATATGTCCTGGTAACACCCACAAACATGTCCTGCCCTGGTAACACCCACAAACATGTCCTGCCCTGGTAACACACCCACAAACATGTCCTGCCCTGGTAACACCCACAAACATGTCCTGCCCTGTCCTGCCCTGGTCCTACACTGGTACCTCCCCTACACTGGTAACATCCACAAACATGTCCTTCCCTGGTAACACCCACACAAACACCCTGGTACCTGTCCTGGTAACACCCACAAACATGTCCTGCCCTGGTAACACCCACAAACATGTCCTGCCCTGGTAACACCCACAAACATGTCCTGCCCTGGTAACACTGGTAACACCCACAAACATGTCCTGCCCTGGTAACACCCACAAACATGTCCTGCCCTGGTAACACCCACAAACATGTCCCAAGCCCTGGTAACACTGGTAACACCCACAAACATGTCCTGCCCTGGTAACACTGGTAACATCCACAAACATGTCCTGCCCTGGTGACACCCACAAATATGTCCTGCCCTGGTAACACCCACAAACATATCTCCTACCCTGGTAACACCCACAAAGTGTTGTGTCTGGTGCATAGTTTGTGATCAACCCGTCTCTCTGTCATTAGAGTGTCCGTATTATAAGTTGTCATGTACAGTACAACCAGAAATTATTGAGAATATAAAGATTGTAATTTTTTTTTTTTTCACTTATTACTCACGTATTAAATGTGAATATTAGCAGAACATAACTCCAGATTCAAAGACAGGTGAACAGTTAGTATTTTGTCAAGTCACCATGGGCAGCAATGCAGCCTTCAATGTGGCGAGGCATACTACTGATCAAAGAAGCTAGAAAGTCGTGGTCCATGCTGTCCCAATATCGGACCATCTCTTCTTTCATTTCAGCAATATTTGTCCGATTTTCTTATTGACACTTTCCTTCATAAGTCCCCAAACATTTTGTATTGGATTTAGGTCAGGGCTATAACTTGGCCAATATTGTCAGATTTTGGGTCCGAAACCAGGCATGTGAATGCTTTGAACGATGTTTTGGGTCGTTGTCCTGCTGGATAATCCAAAATTTCCATAGAACACGTGAGCAGATGGAAGTAAATGTCCCTCGAGAATATCTGTGTACCGCTCACTGTTCATATTCCCTTCAAATACACAGAGGGGCGTTGCCCCTAACACAGATGTGCCACCCCACACGTTAAATTTCGGACTGTACTTTGGACGCTGATACAAAGGTTTTTCAGTTTGTTTGGTCCAGAATTTCAGTGTATTAGGAAACAGCCACACAGAACTTTCATCTGAGAAAATCACATTGTCCCAGTTAAAATTTCTATGCTGTAAGCACCAGTTCAACCTTCGCTCCTTTGGTTCAGGTTTCATGATCGGTGATGGAATTCCTCGACTTTTCTGCCAACCCATGCCATTGCATGCAGCTCAGTTCTAATTGTCTCCTTACAGACAGCCATGGTTCCTCTATCAATCATATCCAGCCTTAAGTTTTCTAAACTCCTTCGTTGTTTTTAGAAACAAGAATACCAAGCCGCCTCCTGTCACCGACAGTCAATTTTCTGGGCCTACCTGCGCCTCCCTGGTGCTCAATGCCATATCCATTTGCAATATTTTTCAAAACACGATAAACAGTGGACAAAGGGATGCCTGTTCTACTTGAAATCACTTTAGCTGATCTGATGTCCTTGTTATAATACTCTAAAATCAACTTCCTCTTCTCTAAATCATCCATACTGAAGATCACTGAAAATGTGTCTGCTAGCAAGTAAACAAAGGGGGATAACTCTTCACAAACTAATGAAAAAGGGTTAGCGGAGTTGTCTCTCTTGAAGGAAACCAAGCACTTGATAGCTGGTCAAGGTTGTTTATACTAGAAATCCAATTAAACAAATTCCTAAAATTCTCAAAAATTTCTGGTCATACTATATCACAATGCGTTTGTAAGAAATTGTTCAGTCTCAGAAACGAGTCGAGTTCAGTTCTGCCAAAGCATTTGATTTTTCAACGTTGTACACCACCACACCATGACAAACTTCATTTCTTGATCCATGGAGCATTTGTAAATAAACGTAGTGAACAAAGACATCCCTTCATATCTATCTTCAGAGCTTCAGGACAATTTGTCAAAAATGAAAGCAACTGTAATTTTAAGTTTACTGAGTAATCTTGCGGATCTGTTTCTTTATGAATATGCATCAGAATGTCTGCTTGGGTTAGCAAAATCAAAACAAGGTAATTTGGACAAGTTTAACTGAAGCTTATAAGAAGCTTGATATGGTTCAATAACCATCCAGTTGCCTTCTACTGATTTACTCACCTGATCTTGAAATTAAGGAGACAAGTGTGACTGCCTCTTTCATATTTAGATATATGCATAAAGATTCAGAGTGACAAAATTTGATGCATCAGTGACTAAAATGGTGTCCAACACAATTCCGTATTTTGTACAACATGTTCCGAAGTTGATTCAGCTGAAGATTTGACTAGCCCCTGCATATGTTGACGAGTGACATCGATGGAGCAGGATACGCTCACCTATCGCGAAAAACTGGTATCATCATTTGGTTATAGTGATTCATAAACACATGTTTTGCCATCGTATCTCATGGTGTCAATCACTGGGTTGTCTGGTCCAGTCTAGATTGTTTACAGATCTACAGCTGTAATACTGCTGAATACGGCGCTAAACAAACATCCTCATAAGATAGTCAAAATAATTCCATAAGATACGTACCGATTGACATCCAAAGTGTATTAAAGTTGTTTCAAAATTAATTGAAGTCCTGACAGATGTTGAAAAAAAAGCACATGAACATGTCCTGAAGCCTTTTAAACTACTGTTCAAGTAAATATGAAGCTTATTCTACAATAAACCAACTCTCGAATAATTTGTCCAAAATGAACATCCTACTAAACACCAGCAATTGCTCGGTCATCAAATGTTGGCAACCTCCTCAAAATACGACTGGTGGTTTCTAAAATGAATTACATCATATATGGATAAATATATTCACTACTCATCCCAGTCATAAAAAATATCAAATGAGAACTTTGTAATTTATTCTGTTCCAGAACTGAATGATGCCTGACCAGGGTGTGGCAAAAACCTAGCATTTGATTTGTAAGCCTGAATACCAAATACAATGGGGATGTTCGACTTATCCCACGTGTCCTGTCAGGTTTATCCTCAACTGCGCTTGTTCGCTTGTGGATTTGATTGTTGATATGACATTCAGCAGATTATCTTCACAGCTTTTGTCTTTCCTTTCACGTTTTAGTGATACAGTGTATTACATTCTTACGTTCCAGAACTTCAATTTTGACAACCCATGCTGTTATCAGTTGTCACATGTCATTCATATACCTCACTTGAAAATGGATCAACACACTTCATATTTTTATATCATCACACATTCACTGGTCCCCCTCCCCTCTCCCTCCCTCTATTGCAATAAGGAAGCTGGCAGTCCATAACACGTGTTCTTGGTAATGTCTAGGTGGTATCCACATCGTAAGGATGTGCGCGAAGGCAGATCCTGCTCCTTATTGAGACATCCATGTAGAACCTAGTGATGATAAGTACATAAGTAGGAGACTATTTTACTAGGGTGTTCTTCTTTCAGATTGTAACCTTTGAGAAACTTCACACATTTGTCGCTATCGTACACACACAAAGACTTGGATATCCCAGCCTACCAACAAGGAGAACTGGCGGGGAACACACAGTGCTGGTAAAACAGGCTCTTTGTTTAAGTATATTCTTTCAGTCCTTCACAAATATAATTCACCACCTTCAGACATGCACAACCCCTGACAAGCAGAGCAGCAATATATGGCTCCGTGTAACATTTGTGCTGGTAGTCAGAAATAGAACTGGGAAATAAAATAACACTCACATTACCGATTAAAACTGCAATGTAAAATATATACGCAACTCACGAATGTGCATATTTATAAACACAATATCATATGTGAATGGCATACATGAGCTACACGCCTGTAGTTCCAGGCGGGTCTGGGATGACCAGTTATTACACAGATTGAATATTACACAACGTTCAACGTGAGTATTGCCCACAATGACATTTAATGGTCACCTCGCCTTTCAGTACGTGAAATACTCCACCCAGTATGTATTTTGAGAATGAATAAATAAAGCGACAAAGACAACTTATTAACTTATGTCGTGTAGGTTGGAGACAAGTAGTATAAATATATATGTATTAAATATTTGTAAACTTTTGCGGCCTACCTATTTGTTGTCCTGTACCCAACCCTGATCTGTCCTTTAGTGATTGTACTTCTCAGTTGGGCTGTTCCTGAGCTCGTGGTGCATGGATAAATCACAGACACAGAGACCGATAAACCCCTATAGTCTTTACATCTAGGCCGCCGAAATACTGTCAGTCTGTGCAGCCTCTAACACGGTCATCATGGAGCCTCTGCCAACACCCGACACATACATAGCCTGACCAACACTATCAGTCGGGTTCAGTGTCAGACAGTAGAACCCCATTATGGTACTCCTGCCCAGAGCCTGCGAAGCGGTCGCCGACACCCTTGACGCTATGAAACGTTGGACCCTACACCCGCCCATAACTGGATCCACAACAACCTTCCACGTTATCACTGGTAACCCATTCTACCGGCAATTAGAAACAGAACGTTCTACCGGCAATTAGAAACACGTTCCACCGGCAATTAGAAACACGTTCTACCGGCAATTAGAAACACCATTCTACCGGCAATTAGAAACACGTTCCACCGGCAATTAGAAACACGTTCTACCGGCAATTAGAAACACGTTCTACCGGCAATTAGAAACACGTTCTACCGGCAATTAGAAACACGTTCTACCGGCAATTAGAAACACGTTCCACCGGCAATTAGAAACACGTTCCACCGGCAATTAGAAACACCGGCAATTAGCACCGGCAATTAGAAACACGTTCTACCGGCAATTAGAAACACGTTCTACCGGCAATTAGCAATTAGAAACACGTTCCACCGGCAATTAGAAACACGTTCCACCGGCAATTAGGCAAACACGTTCTACCGGCAATTAGAACCGGCAATTACGTTCTACCGGCAATTAGAAACACGTTCTACCGGCAATTCTACCGGCAATTAGAAACACGTTCTACCGGCAATTAGAAACACGTTCTACTACCGGCAATTAGAAACACGTTCCACCGGCATTAGAAACACACACCGGCAATTAGAAACACGTTCTACCGGCAATTAGAAACACGTTCAGAAACACGGCAATTAGAAACCCATTCCACCGGCAATTAGAAACACGTTCTACCGGCAAATTAGAAACACGTTCTACCGGCAATTAGAAACACGTTCTACCGGCAATTAGAAACGTTAGAAACACGTTCTACCGGCAATTAGAAACACGTTCTACCGGCACACGTTCGTTCTTCCACCGGCAATTCACCGGCAATTAGAAACACGTTCTTACCGTTCCACCGGCAATTAGAAACACGTTCTACCGGCAATTAGAAACACGTTCCACCGGCAATTACCGGCAATTAGAAACATGTTCCACCGGCAATTAGAAACCGGCAATTAGAAAATTAGAAACACGTTCTACCGGCAATTAGAAACACGTTCCACCGTTCTACCGGCAATTAGAAACACGTTCCACCGGCAATTAGAAACACGTTCCACCGGCAATTAGAAACACGTTCCACCGGCAATTAGAAACACGTTCCACCGGCAATTAGAAACACGTTCTACCGGCAATTAGAAACACATTCCACCGGCAATTAGAAACACGTTCCAGCAATTAGAAACACGTTCCCGGCAATTAGAAACACGTTCCACCGGCAATTAGAAACACGTTCCACCGGCAATTCCACCGGCAATTAGAAACACGTTCCACCGGCAATTAGAAACACGTTCTACCGGCAATTAGAAACCCATTCCACCGGCAATTAGAAACACGTTCCACCGGCAATTAGAAACACGTTCCACCGGCAATTAGAAACACGTTCCACCGGCAATTAGAAACACATTCTACCGGCAATTAGGGAAACACGTTCTACCGGCAATTAGAAACACGTTCTACCGGCAAACGTTCCACCGGCAATTAGAAACACGTTCCACCGGCCGTTCAAACATGTGTCTCTCCGTCTGTCTGCCTGCCTGTCTGGAACACTGGGGCCTCACTGTCACGTCCGCCCATCAACCTGTCTCACTCTTCTATCGGTCGTATCTATCTATTGCGGTCTCTCCCGTCTGTCTGTCTGTCTGGAGCTTTGCATCTTTTATGGTGGAATAAGAAGAAATGCACTTGGCGTCCTCTGAATCTGTCACGTCCACCCATCAACCTTCTCAAATGCTGTATGGATCCCTATATCAATCTGTCTCTCCGTCTGCATCTGTGTCTTTCCATATCCTGGAACACTGGGGTCCTTCACTGTCACGTCCACCTGCAAAGATCAACCTTCTCACATTTGTCCAGGAAAGGGTATCTATTTGTCTGTCTCTCCGTCTGTCTGTCTGTCTGTCTGGAACACTGGGGCCTAACTGTCACGTCCACCCATCAACCTTCTCAAATCTATCTATTTGTCTGTCTCTCCGTCTGTCTGTCTGTCTGTCTGTCTATATATAAAGGGAAATGATCAGATGGATTTAACTCTACTTTTTCAGTCTAATGTCAGTTTTACATGGTCTGTCAGACTGTGAGGAGAGCCCAGGTTGGTGCTTATCCTTAACGTTTACCACTTTGGTGGAACTCACTTGACTTGACCCTTCTTGATGTGGTCACATTGAAGGGTCTAGAGGACTGTAGTCCTTGGAATGAGTCAAAGAATCACACAATAACACATTTATAATTAATGGAGAAAGCTGTATGAGCATGCTGACAAAAGGAAACAAGCTATTTTCATGCCGTTTTGTAGAAATGTCCATTCTATAAACGAAACCCAACAGCTGGTGTGGTAGTGAATAGGTGGCTGACTCCAAGTGTGTGGGTTTGAATCCCGGATCGGACTCAAAACCCAAAGGTACCAGAATTTATACGTTAACGAGAAAATGTAATTACTAATATAACATGTCATATTTGACCAGTTTCTGAATGGCACTGGGCATTCATAGTTTTCGGCCATGGGGGTTGTGCTAGTCTGTACGTCACAGGGAGGTACATTAAGTACTCACATCAATGGAAAGTTTATAGATGCAGACGTAGCTACTGACAAAGCAATGTTATGCAATTGACAATTGTATCATAAAAATAGCTACAGTCAAATACCCTTGTGTCCGAGGGGACCCACGTAAATACTTCGAGTCTTCCAAGGGTCGACACACCCGCAACTTAGAATTACGGAGGAACAAAGCTTTTACATCGGGACAAACGCAAGGTTTAAACATCGACAAAAAGGTTCGACACTTAAGTGTTTGACTGTAGTAGTAGTGAGTTTAGTTTTACGCCACCTCAGCAATATTCCAGCTATATGGCGGCGGTCTGTAAATAATCGAGTCTGGACCAGACATTCCAGTGATCAAAAGCATGAGCATCGATCTACGCAGAACGGCAGTACACACAAAAGAGGGACATCAGAAATTGAATGACTGACTGACTGACTGAGTTTGGTTTTACGCCGCTTTTAGCAATATTCCAGCAATATCACGGCGGGGGACACCAGAAATGGGCTTCATTCATTGTACCCATGTGGGGATTCGAACCCGGGTCTTCGGCGTGACGAACCAACGCTTTAACCACTAGACTACCCCACCGCCCGAAATTGAATGACAGTACAAAAGAATGACAACAGTGGATAGGAATATTTGGTGCTGTTAATAGTTTGAGTATAGCGAGAACTTGCTAAACTGAATTAAGTGCAAACAGTGGAATAAATATTAATAACATTAAACATGATAATAATGAGACATTTTTACAAACATGCCAGTCACGTTTGCAGTCTGATCCATGTTGAGCATCAGCAATAATAATGGGGTCTATAAAAGTTTAAAATATTATGGATGTCAACATCCATATTTTGAACCTGATGAAGAAGTAAGAATATACTCCGAAACGTGTTCCAACACAATTTCCGATTTTGTCTCAAAACCATCCTCTTCAAACGAGCATTGCACTAAGCGCACATGAGCAGGACTCTGGATATGAAGCGCTATACAAATGTGTAATTTGACGGATTGATTCTTCATGATATAGAAGTTGATTTTCTGTCAATTTTCACTTTATATGTGTATCACTTCTAAATGCTGTTCGTAGACTTTATATATTGCCTTCAGTACGGTTAATTTCAAAATTCAATTGCAGAAAAGGCAGGCTTGGTGGTGGTATCTTTGACAATGGTACTCCTGGGAGGAATCCCAGCGTGATTGGGAGGTTAGCCAATATCGGAGTTCGCTGAACCCTGGTCTGCTGATCTTGATCTTGACCGTACCGATCCTCAGATGATCATGGTTTCAGGCTGAGTGAAGTTGAACGTCGAGATGTGACATCCTAATTCACATCGGGGTATCGACGATCCTCCTGAGAGTAGTTGCGAGAGTTGGACCACTACGAATGTCGATCAGAAGGAGAATCAGACGAGTCATTCGGGGTTCCAATGAGGGCCAATCGCCAGAGGATTGGAGACTGCAGTGTGGAGTGAAGTTCTTCGGAATACACTCCGGGAGAAAGAACTGGACGTTCTCAATGGCAGTCGACGATTGAGGCGAAGCTCCGTCCCTGACAATCTCCTTGGCTGAGATTAAATTAAAGGTTCAGCCAAACTGGCGTCCGATGGATGCAGTCTGCGACTCTGCGGACATACGATTATGTCAAAACTTGCAAAGCTTGCGACTTCAAACTTGGATGCAAACATACAGCAGGTACTCTTCTGTCAAGGAGTCTGATACTCCGCCATCGTCAGGTGAAAATACGGGAGGCATAAGGTCCGAAGTAGATCAGTCAGTCCATCTCTTTGACTTTAAGTCTAAACAGGGTTCTTCTGGGACTTGTTCTCGGAGTCGACACTTGTGAAAAGAGAGGGTGAAGGATTCTTCCTGTTAAGTAGGCACACTGAGCGCAACTTTAGAGAAATATAGGGATTTCATCATTTAGTGATGTGTCTACTTCAGTGATTGCCAGTAAGGCCAGAACGCATGAATCATGAGAGGCAGAACACATTATGGATATATATACACAAAGAAGTTAGCTAAGCACCCCGACATATCTCACGATTGAATAAGCCCCGATCCTAACCCTTTGGAGCATGTCTGGGACACGATTGATAGTCGTGTGCAACAAAGGGATCCTGCTGTACAGAACCTGGCCCAATTAGGAGCTGCTTTGCACAAGGAATGGCGTAGACTGGCCCTTCAGAGGATCAGGAGGCTGACAGTGGGTATGAGGCAGAGAGTGTTGGCTGTCAGTCACATGGAGGTTACACTCGGTATTGACCTTGAATCGTGTAAGACACGCAAAATGACATTTTGAATGTCCACATTTACCAATAAATTCAACATTAAACATTCCAGGGCCATACTTGTACAGACATGGTTTTGTATGAAAATCAGGGGTTTGTTTTTCCCATCGTTGAAAACCTATCATTGCAAAAATACAGGGTGTGCTTAATTGTGTGCGTGCGTGTGTGGTTGTGTGTGTGTGGTTTCAGGTTCAACATATGGAGTCAAATGTAGGGTGTTTCTTCGCGTCATGTATTGTTTAATTACTAAGAAAGATAACCACACAATATTGGACAACGTTTAAGGCAACATAGCCTTGAGATATCCAAAGGGGTCCGTGTCTTAATCAATTACGGAGTAATGTAAAACTATACATGTTTATCTAACAGTCATTGTAGGTTGTGCCGAAAAAGGTCCAAACTCTGTTTTACAAATGGACCTTTTTCAAGCAATGAACAGAAATTATGAGAGCTATTTTTAATTAATATACCAATTTCGTGTTTCTCACAGACATTACCAATTACAAGCCATGACGTCAAAACAAAATGTGTCCTTTAGAAGTAATTCTTTACATTTGACTACAAAGCTTGCATTGCAATAGTAGTGGTGCAACAAGTCAGTTTATACTGACAATCACCATCACATATCTGACAGGGCTATCCATTAGGACTATTACTCCTTTTTTATGTATTTCGTCATTTCCATGACACATGCTACCATGCTTTATCACGCAAAGGTAATAATAATGAAATTAGACCTGAGAAAATAAGCTGAACGCTCTTAAAGTCAAAGCCACAAATACCTACGCTGTGCCCGTCCTCTCGCATTCTTTTGGAGCTACTGATTTGACAAAACAAGAAATTCGAAGTATTGACACGCTCATACAAACAATCACATCAGACGATAGAGCCCACCCTCGCCCTTCCCTCAGTCGTTATTTGTAAAATTAATGAGTGAGTGAGTTGGGTTTACGCCGCTTATTATCAAATTAATGGGAGGGCGTGGTTTCATTACAGACTGTTTTGTGTACTTATCCACACATTTGTCTGATGATTCCCCCGTAGGGCATGTCATGAAGACAAGGCATTCCACAGTTAACTTTAACAGCCAAGGATGATGGAGAAAATTAGGTGTCAACCACGTGTTGTGCCATTTTAAATCAACACAGGATGTTTTCCAAGGAGAGTCTCTCTGAACGACCGCAGCACTAATTTTATGCGCAGTGTGTTGAGGTTAAGAGGAGCCATGCTGAGCGATTCGCGGACCTGAAAAGTGGAACAGAAGGCTTCCTGTTTGCTGCTCAGGACCAGTCACTTCCCACTCGTATCCTTCAAAGTGTTATTTTGCAACTAAATAAGAACATGAAATGTAATGAATTTAATTAGACTGTTCAACACCTTGTCAGTGGATGCCTACCGTTGGCACAAACACAGAATTTTAATCTACATGATAGCGTTGATCGGTCATTATATTTCTGTCTTCGCTAAAAGTTCACTTTTCAGATCTTATGAAAACGATGGTCAGAAAAACAGCTCGTCATTGCACAGGGGCAAAGAACTGACCAATAAAGAAATCGTTACGCTGGCATGTACATCATACTTATTTCACAAAACGTTGTAGGAATTCATGCTCTTGTTCGGAAATCCACGATAAGACTCATGTTTCAAATTCGGAATATTTTAACCCTGTTAAAGATCAAATGCTAAATCCCAAACGTATGTACATTTGACATCAAACCATAAGGTAACATTCATATTACGGGAAAGGGATGATTCACATAGATAATTTTAACTGTGTTCTTCTTGCACACCCATTCTTTCATCAGTATCTACATAGGTACCAATGAGTAGAATGAAAAAAAATATCATTCACCTTTACAACATCATCCACACATCTGTTCCAATATATGATAAACAAGGAAACAATCAATGATTCATACAGAGTTTATTGGGTTGTTGTAAGGGACTGTGAGCACTGTGTCACCTACAGTACATAATATGAGGGCTGCTGGGGTTACATGAATACATTAGGGACCCCTCAAGTACTGTCAATCTGCTGGAGAGAAACAAACATATTTCTTTATAGAACAGACGATTGCTCGTATAACAGTCGAAATTCCTAAAAAATGTAATTACCACATCAAAACAATAACAAATCCTTAAGGTTCTTAAGTTGTGTATCAAAATGAGTGAAGCTCCATCTGACTTACATCTGATCGAACCAACTTTTGGATAATTCCGTGAGCCAGGTTCCATGGGTTTACCTGAGGTCATGCTGTGTATATACACCTTCTACAAAGGGGGGATGTTCATGTGGGGCCCTGTATCCCCAACAACTGTTACAAAATACAGCTCACGAGAGAAAGAGCTGGAATAAATGCTTTTGCCAACATTTTTGGTGACACTTCAAATAATTATCTGAACCAAACATAAATCTTCAACAAACATACAAAGACAAATCATTGGTATATGACTAGTTTCTGGTTGAAGGTAGAAACCACGGAAATATGCCATTTCAAATGTTTACCAGTAGTAGGCAAGAAAGTTACTGGTTGCAGCTGACACTGATGTTCATGAAACTATTCAAGCTCTTCCATGGTAGGCCATTCATTCAATCAAAGCTCTTCTATCGTATGGCATGTAAACAAAGCAACACAGTTAAATTAATGCAGTTCTGTAACAAATCGACAAATCAAAACATTAAAAATCAACATTTAATATTAAATTAGAAACTGAGAAAGTAGTTATTTTCAACATGAAGGCGGTTCAGATTTTTAAAAAATTCAGTCATTCAAAAAGTCCAAAGTCAATTTCCCCAGCAAGTTTTCCCTCTAAGCTGTCATGAAGACAACTTCAGTTTCCGCATGTCATGTTCTCTAATAACCACTATCTCTCTTCAGACGTCACCAGATGGATATCTGCTGTCAGAGACTGTTTGCAAAATGAACATACAAAATATGGTACAAATGATGTGATAGCCGTATTAAAGGGACACAACAGATAAGTTTTCTCCCAAAACATGTTTAACATACTGTTAGTTAACATTGAATCATGCCCCAAAACATGTTTAACATGCTGTTTGCATACATAGAATCATGCCCCTTAAGCACCAGAAGCAATAGGCAGCCTAAACACAGCATTAGTTCAATAAACACCTCAAGATGATACAGCACTGGCTTCATAATTAACATGATACAGGAGACTTGTTGGAGGACAACATTAACTAATAAATATTTCTTTCGAGTCATATTCACATGTAATGTAAGAAGGGTTAGATTACTGTTCCTCTTTACGTAACAAACAATGGCTGAATATAGCATATGAACGGCTTTGAAGATTATGCTGATATTAGTTACAAAATACATAGCTCAAACTTAATAAAATCAGATATCTGCAGACATATCAGACAGCTATCCTCATGCTTGGTTGAGTGGCATTTTAGAAGTTGAGACGTACAATATAGAACAAGTTTTAAGGATAACAACTTCTTTATTTTGTGAGTGCGACATTTCGATACAGATTCTTGTACTCTTGCTTGACAACGGTACAAGAATCTGTATCGAAACGTCGCACTCACGAAATAAAGAAGTTGTTATCCTTAAAACTTGTTCTATATTATCCTCATGCTGTACAGCATGCAATCTATATATTGTGACAAATTGCCGACAATGTTTGAACTAATATACATACAATGTCCACACTACCAGTTACGCTCACCTAACCTGTACTGGCAGTGAACACAGATTAACTGCTGACAGCCCCTTGTGTAAAGATACCGCTATACCCCAATATTGATATTCACATTTGTACTCTCGGTCATCCATGTTAAATCATCATGATCAAGGGCCTACACTTTGTACTCTGCAATCTAATCATGTGAAAACATGTGCAGGTACTAACATGTTCTAATCACCATGTAATACAACATATCAGTAACAATTGACCAATTGTCCTAAAACCATTTCTATTTTAACAGTAATATTCACATAGATGTTTGTGTCGCAATCTCTAGGCCAGTATTGTACAATGGCAGCATGTCGGTACTAAAAGATATGAACCAAGTACATTAAAAATACAAAAAGAGTATATAAAAGTTCTTCCATAAATAGAAGAAACAAGTGATTATGTATAACGGTACAAAAATGTATAAGAATAAATAAATATGATAATGATAGTGAGAGGACCAGGATGATATGGGGTCCTACCCTGGCAAGCTGCTGTCCGACATCTCTACATTAGGTAATCAGTTCAGTCAAGAAACAGAGATTTCAAAGTCTCAATTGTTTTATCTCAAAGTTTCAGTCTTATTCTACAAAATGTACCATGAGCTCCTTCTGGAGTCTGCTACAGGAGGCTATACCTCTTTGGGGTTTTTTCATGAAATGATTTTGTTTTACAACAGGATATCCTTATTACTGCCTTCGATAAAATAGGACAATGATCTTGCTTGTTCACCTTACAGACAATCTCACAGGGTCAGACATTGCGACTTGTACCTTATGAGACCATGGCTCTTTACAAGCAGGGTGATCATTTACTCTTTCTTATACCCACAAAAATTTGAAATGAAGTCACTGTTAGTTTGCCTGGCCACACAGCAGCATCACAGAGGAGGGTCCCAGGTTCTGAATTACACAGGAAGTACATGGTAGGCCCATGTCTTTGGCCAGTTCTGAAGATATGTGTCAGAATGTTTCTGTGATCAGACAAAACAATAACCAGTAAACTGGGGTGGATATGTACTGATGGACAACCATGAAAGGTCTATTCTTTGTTTGGTATCCTGTTTTGCTATGAGGAGAGTGTATGAAATACGCCAAAAACACAGACCGACATCAGGGCTGGCAACTTCAAAAAGTTACCAGCCCAAAATGGATTTAACCAGACGAGACGCTTAGATATGGTGAATTTACTCACATGTATGAAACTTGTACCATTTTTACCAGACCATCGGGCAGGCTAGCTGTAGATTTAGACCGTCAGAAATCTAGCTCGTCTCGGGCGGTGGGACTGGCCTTATTTCTTACACTGTATGAGCAGAATTGTAAGTGACAGCGTTATGAAAAATCCAATTTAAACGAGACAATCCAGAGACTGACATCATGAGTCGATCCAAGCAACTGGAACATGATGACACCTGACCACCTGATCCACTTTGTTGTCTCTTACAACAAGCTTAAGTTGCTGGGGTCGGAAATTATATCATCATTGGTTGAAACGTATAAAACTAACTTCATTAGACCCAGTATCTTGTGTCTTGTCTACATGTTCAAGACCACAAAATGCCACACTGGGCTTTATAGACTTACAGCTGCTCATGTATGGCCTCAACAAACATGGAGTGAACGTGTTATCAATCCCTGCTACCATCAATGCGTCTGGAAAGATCGTACAGCTACCACAGAGGTGCTAAAAACATCCACATGAACACGTTGTTTGAGAGAGAGAGAGTGGGTTGGGTTTTATGCCGCTTTTAGCAATATTCCAGCAATATTACAGCAAGGGACACCAGAAATAGGCTTCACACCTTGTACCCATGTGGGGAATCGAACCCGTGGTTTGAGAGTGGAAGCTACAGTAAGAAGCTACATTCAACATCAGACCAATAACATTAATATGATTGATAAGAAACGAAAAGCAGTGACCACTGTCATACAATTCCCACTGGTGTACACAAAAAGATTAGCATCTCTTGGCACCCATCACAAAACCAGTGTCCAGGGCAGTTATCCAACTGGAAGTATAAATGTAACATTGGATAATGTAAGATGCTGATGGAAATAAGACAAACTACTGAAACATGGATGAATATCGTCCTCAACATTACTGACAGGGGCTGCTCAACATCTGCTGGAACCTAGTTCCAGTTCATCTGCATGAGTCTTGTTGTACTGGGCATGAGCATTAGTCGATGTGAATACATGTTATACATGGAACTGAGGTAACAACACGCTGGACTGACTGGCTGACTGAGTTTGGTTTTACGCCGCTTTTAGCAATATTCCAGCAATATCAAGGCAGGGGGCACCAGAAATGGGCTTCACACATTGTACTCATGTGGGGATTTGAACCCGGGTCTTCGGCATGATGAGCCAACACTTAAACCACTAGACCCCACAACATGCTGGAGGTGACGGGGTTTGGTGCCAGATATCTGTAATGTATGATGGCAGTCTGGAGAACACCACAGACAGCTAACGGTTGATGATGGAGATTCAAGCCACCTACAGCAGCAGTAGGATTACTCATAACCTCACCACTGCTGACACGGATGCAGCACAAAGCCGTGACTGACTGAGTTGAGTTTTAAACAGCAGTTAGCAATATTCCAGCAATATCACGGCAGGGGACACCAGAAATGGACTTCACACATTGTACCCATGTGTGGAATCAAACACTGGGTCTTCGGCGTGACGAGCGAACGTTGTAACCACTAGGCTACAACACCGCCCCTCAGCACAAAGCAAACATTTAGTCTCTGGAATGAATATATATAACAATGTGTTTGTTAACTTGTCATGCAGACAGGAGCCATGAGAATGTGTTCAGTTCCAGACTGGTGCAGCTCAAGTAATGAAGGTGTACTGGGTGTTTTACCATATTTGTGAACAATGGTCACAGAAATGGTTAGATGACAAAACAATGAAGTCTTGCTGACTTGTTATCAAACCATCAAACAAAGGATGGAGACATTATTGAATCTTTCCAACTGTTGCAGTTGTATTCAGAGTAACGTAACACACAGCACTACATTAACAAACCAGCAGGTGCCAATGGCTATAGTACTTTCGCATCCTTCTAAATACTAATTCTCATCAAAATATTTACCTGTATTTTGGCAGAGTGACGTACATACACTTATCATGATAAAACCAATCTTTGGCTAATGATTAATACCATGGAGAGAGAGAGAGAGTATGGTTTTAAGTTACTTTCAGCAATATTGCAGCAAAATCATGTCAGGGCACAAGAGAAATGGGCTTCACACATTGTACCCATGTGGGGAATCAAACCCGGGTCTTTGGCGTGATGAGCGAGTGCTTTAAGGGGCACCCAAGAGCATTGCCTCTTCTCAGCTGCAAAGATCTGTTCATTTGGTTTTGTTCAAAAACAGTTTTATCTAAATGACAAACGGTTTAACAAACTACGCATCTATAAGAGCCAATATCCAATACCTCCCGCATCTCGTCCCATCCCATTGCCTAAGTAGAGAATTTCCTCTAACATCTTGTAAGACTTACCTCCTTTGTTGAACACACCTGGAGACTATATGAGACTTCTATCTGAATAAACTGACATAGCTGAACGGTAGTAAGAGAATATTTGGTTACAGCTTCTTTATCACACATACACAATGTTTCCAGGATACATCTTGCCCCTTCAAAAGCTGACGACAATAAAGAATCTGTTATCTACAATGTCCATGTCAGGATCATATCCAACTTCTAAATGCCTTTGCAATGGTTTCTGCATTGAGGAGTCTACATAACCAGTAATAGGCTGGTCACAAAGCAGTCAGATAGCGGAACACAATTCTGCATCTAACAGTCTCGACTACCACGATGCGTCTACACCAGCAGGAAGCACTGAGTATTGAAAACAAATGCAACATACACTGACTTGGGAAACACACATTTGATTCTCATTTTAAAATATGCTATATGACTATTACATCACAATGCCCAAATAATCACTACACAAGTGTCTGGCTGTGAGGTTTTTCGTCACTTTAACACAATATCACAGCAAGTGACCTAAGAGTGAGTGAGTGAGTGAGTCATGCTCTTCACCTCAAGGGCTAGCAGTTCGGTAAACCTATATTTACCCCTGGATCCATGACTATGGTTGCCAAGATCTTAAACTACTCACCCTTCATTTCCATTGGCTAATTTGATTTGCTACGCTGCTTAGTGTAATGAATCAGTCAGAATGTGAGTTACAAAGCAGCCTCAATGCTGAGTTGGCGATGTCAATAAAATGGTCATCATGATAGTGTTTGCCAGGGGTTAGTGTAAATCCCAGAAGTATAGAGTATGTCAGTGAGTCTAGTGAGTCAGTGAGTGAGTTCAGATATAATGACCAGCAGCTGGGTAATGTCCATGTCAACTAAATGTTGGAGGAAAGCCAAAGTGACCCGAGTTTCTTAAAAGTATGCAAAAGTATGCAGCCTTTACTGGAAACATGATATGGGCAAATATAGAATAAACTCACAGTCTGAGGTTTCTGCCATGTCAAAGGGAATAAATCTGTGACATCTGAGACAACTGCTCCACCTATGCACCCCATGTGATGCAGCCAACCTTGATGTCTTAATTCCCACATACTGCCAACATGATGAAATGACTCTCCACACAAATGAGACAAAGCAAGGTTAAAGCATGCTTCAAAAGATAATAAACATTGAGAGACAGGCATAGATCAGTCACAGAGATCAAAGATGTTGAAAATAATGTTGCATTTTGATCAAGGAACTACGGTAAGTGAAAGAACCACTTGTCACACTTCAACAGGACATGGATGAAGAAGGTATAAGGTGATCGTTCATTACACTCAGAAAAATCTTGTCATGGAGGGATTGTGGTGATATAAACCATATGACGACCATAATGAGATCTGTAACAGGATATACCATTGTTATCATACACTGATGAGATACATTGTAACATTCTGCATCAATATATCATACAGTGATCAGACACACTGTAACACTCTGTATCAATACATTATCAACATGCAGTAAATTTTCACGTAGCACCAGAGGCAGATCCAGGACTTTCAACCAGGGGACTGTACTCTGCCCACACAACATGGACAAACAACATGTGCACCCCTCCCATCTCCCCTAGTCCTGATCCGCCAGTGAGCATAACAGTAAATTTCTCTGATAACAATCAGCCAGGATGTGGAACAATTCAAGGGAGACAATCAAATCTAACCTGCTACATTGGTTCATCAGTCATGAAGGGCAAGGATTGTGCCAGTTTTCATAATCACATAGTGTTAAATCATGGAAACAGACATGGAAAGTTTGTAATCAGACTGACTACAGGATCTGTTCTAAATCATGATGAATATACATGAGGAGGGACTTCTCCAACAAACCGAGCCGTCCAAGGTTAAAATATTCAATCCACTTTTGTAATGCTCAGTGGTGAATGAGCAACGATTATATATCTATACATAATGTTCACATATGTTACATAGTCCTATATATACCACAGCCACTTGTACATAGTCCACATGTTCTCATTATATACTGGCACGTACACAAACAGTATTCCTTAACTACCAATTCCAAGTTTCTGACCAACTGGGCGAGATATGAAGCTGCACAGCTTCCACCTGGAGTCCGGAGACATGTTCCACAAAGCTGTCTAATACAAAGACCATCATAATGTCTGTATACTAACAACGACCGTTGCTCACACTTAACTGAAACATGTGACATGAACCCAAAATACTGGGTTGTTGGAAGTTTTTTGTTTATATTTAATATTATTCTAATGTGCAACACAGATGACTTCACCTGATGGAGGAGTAAGAATATACCCCAAAATGTAATGTTCCTCAAAATAAAGAAGTTGATATCCATAGATTCTCGCCTTGATGGATGACTTGTTCAGATCTGACTTGTAGTCAGACAATGACATGTGGAAGCATCCAATGTTTTTTTTAAATGCTGAAGATGGGTCTCATGACAGCTGTTTCCAGCTGTGATATAAAAACATATGTGTCACAAGAGAAGGAATGGGACGGTCAGGTTACCTGATTTTTTGGCCAAAGACCTCAATGAGTATCAACCATTAAAATATCTGTAGTGCGGACAACACCTGGGTGAAACTAACACTTACAAAAGCTGTAGAACTAAGATGATAGAGGGGTTTCTGGTCTGGAGTTTCTAACTGAAGACTTTCAGGAACTCGACCAGTCGGGTTTAGACTTACTGTTGGACTGAAGCACATGAATTTGCACAAAGCAATTTATTGAATCAATCTTGGTACTAATCTGAATCTGGAGTCCCCATACTCCATCTCGAGACCGCCTCCGTGGTGTAGTGGTTAGAGCATCCGCCCGGAGATCCCCAGCCGCGTCATACCAAAAGACGTTAAAATATGGTACTTGTTGGTCCCTGCCTGGCGCTCGGCATTAATGGGTCTAACAAGGACTGGTCAGCTCGGAGTCAGTATAATGTGTCTGAGTGGGGTATTCATGCTTCACTGCGGCATGGTATCTCAGTGGGCTAGCACTATAAAACCAGCTTCAGTCTGGGCTAGTACAAGCAGCCGCACATGCACATACACATGCATGCACGTCGTCATATGAGCGAAATATTCTCAAGCACGACGTTAAACCCAATTCCACCACCACCACCACCCATACTCCATCTCGAGATAACAGAATTCAGTTTCAGTACAGTGTGTGGTCAATGCAAATCCATTTCAGACATTACATACCAAGATTGCGAAACAGTCGAGAATTGTGAAAACTACTTTAGGGGATGTTACAAAAGAATCAGGAAACAACTGCCAAATATCGAAAACAGAAAGCACCAGAGAAACATGTTAGAGCTGTAGAGGGACCGGTCTTATGTGTCGCCACTGGGAATGGGAATTAAACAACCTCACAAGAAGACACGGCAGATGTTAACTCAGAGATAACTCAAGAGGAAACATATCACTCACTTTCCATCAAACCTATGTCAGCTTAAAAAACTGTTTGGCAGTCATACTGTAAGTTGTAAATTCACACTCATTCAAACACAAATACAAACGTTGTGTCACAAAACAATTGTAAACCTTCAACATGTTCTACACCTCCACTAACTCGATATATTTTGATTCAGATTGAGATTCCCGTGGACTGGACTTCCTAGTCATGACATGTCGTCCATGTCGTCAAGGTCGCTATCATCAGCATCTGCAGGGTCGTCCAGAGTGAAGGATTTTAAACTTGGTGCTCGCCCTGTCGACATCGGCTGACTGTTTCTACGCAATCTGGAAAACAGGGAATATTGTCAGATCCTAGTGAGCATAATGTAAGATTTGATTTCACTTTTATTGCTGTTTATGATGCATTCAGCAACATTCCAACAGTCTGTAAATAATCAAGTATGGACTAGACAAACCGGTGATTGATACTTTGAGGTATGATGACACCGCCACCTACACCTAGTTCAGATTTACAGGGGCCAACTTTTTCCTCAGAATCCCACCAGGTACAAACTAGCATCACTATGGGGGACCTGTTCCAGCTCAAGAGTCAGGGGTGTAAGAGTATTCAGTGTACCTGGACTGTAGGTGTTCCACCTGGACCTGCAGGTTGTCCACCTGTTCCTGCAGCTCATCGTTTGCCCTCTGCAGCTTCCTCACGCTGTTGGCCTGCGAGTCCACCTAGAAACACACCAGGGAGAGAAATGCCATCAGTTTCACATAAGCCACAGGACACTCATGAAGGCAGTTAGGTGCTTATTAAATAGAATTGGTTTGATGTGTTCGTATTACCATTATTTTCAAGTCTATTTGAGCTATGTAATTTTCCATTGGTTTGACATGATTAAAACTGTGAAAAAACACTGATATTTCATTTGAACATTATTTTTAAATGTGTCCGTAAAGCACTTATAGTCAAGGAATTTTACTTTCTGGAGAGTCTTTCATTGTGTGATCAACTGAGAACTAAAAAGAAACATACATTTTCATACAGACATGCTTCAGGGAACAAAACAAAGGTTGGATTACGAAATATATATGATACAAAATTGAAAATTTTACTATAAATTGTATATTTATATACTTATACTATCTCACGGTATGCACCTCTCTTCTTCTTCTACGACCATGTGTGGAACCATAGGCTAAGTTGAATCAAAAGTTATCTGGCCTCTGACCCCGCTCCGATAGCAGTATCTGTCAATCATCTCAATAAGCGTGCAGATCGCTCAGATGATCACGTGACGTTCTGTACCTGTCATTCTCGTCTTGGAGCTTCCAGTAATCTGTGATGTGGGGGAGGTCGGGTGGGTATCCATCGCGTGAGATAGGATAAGGATATAAATATACAATTTATAGTAAAATCAGGGTATGCACGGTTGCTCAACTAGTTTAACGTTCAGTACCAATCCCCCTAACTTACCAAAGGTGAGAAAGGACTTAGGAGCGGAACGCTTCGAGAACCATGCCGGTAATCGGAAATCAACACTTCACTGGCGTAATTGCTCAGAGAGTAGAGGTCAGTAAGCGGAGTGTCGAGCACCTCTGCATGTAGCACAAGACTGGCCTTTCAGTCTATCGAGTCATAACTATGACAGTGCAGACACGCCCTAGTACCCTAGGTGAGGTGGTCTATGCCCAATATAATCCATACCAATAAGAAAGATAGGACCAATATCTTTCATGATATGGAGAATGCAAAACCTACTCGAAGGTAGGAACTGCATCTTATCTGATTTTCGAGCCGATGACAACTGCTACACCAGACTGACTGACTGACTGAGTTTAGTTTTACGCCACTTTTAGCAATATTCCAGCAATATCACGGCGGGGGACACCAGAAATGGGCTTAACACATTGTGCCCATGTGGGGAATCGAACCCGGGTCTTCGGCGTGACGAGCCAACGCTTTAACCATTAGGCTACCCCACCGCCCCTGCTACACCAGAACCAATGGACCCAGATGGTGAAGACCTTCCACGTCAGTGACAGACAGATCGCGGGGGTAGGGTGAGATGAAGACCGAGTCCAAACTCCAAAAACAACCCTCCATGATGCCGTGATGAAAACAGTTCTATGTCGCGCCATCGTAGAGGTCAAGGCTCTTGTCTCATGAGGGTTGGCCGTAGTAGGAAGAGGAAGGTCAACACAGGCGTAGATCGCATCCCAAAGGATGGTAGATCGCATCCCGAAGGTCAGTGTGGTACGAGAGACTTCTGTAGATGAGGCAGATGACAGAGAAATAAACAGTCTCTTGCGTAACATACGACGGTCCATGGGGGCAGTTAAAAGACCTGTAAAGTCCGGACAGGACATAGGGAGAGATTCTCGGTGTCGTCAGGGCCTAAAATAGAAGACAGCGGCAGGAAGGCGAATAGTCTGTCCGGCTGTCCAGGCAACTGGTTTCAGCGAAGAGATCCCATTTCAACCAGGGAGACTTAACGTGACATGCTTGAAAGCCTTCTCTGCCAGAGGTTCATACTCCTCTGACATGAGATGATTAAAAAACCACGGAAAGGTCCCAGACTGGTGGCCAGAACTTCCGGGATTGATCAGCAACTTGTAAGATCTAAGGAGAGACTGGAGCTCAGGGACAGTTGACACCTTCGCACCCGTAGCCGGCGCAATAACTGTGTTACGCATGGCCAGGTATGAAGACAAGGTGGAACCCGTCAATTCCTTGGAAGTTCAAGGATGCTGGAGGTACTCCGCGACCATCTGCGGCGATGCTGTAGTGGGAGATATAATACCCATCGTCTAGCAGTATGCTTCAAAATACTTCCATAGTCATCACAGAGTTGCCTGGTAGAAGTTCAATGCGCCGTGGTAATTGCTGTAGCGACTCGCTTGGAATATCCCTTTGCAGTTAACGATTCAAATAAAGGCACCAGGCGTGAAAATTAAGTGTGAGCGGACACCATGCAGCTGATCGGAGTGAAGATGAACCATAATATAGACGTGACGGGAAGTGGTACTGGAATGGGTTGGCCAAGTCTTGCAGGTTAGGAACAAACTAACGAGCCAAAACGGTCAACTTAAAATCAGTGTCAACCGCTGCGTAGTGCGTAACTTGAGCAGTATGCGTGGAAGTAGCGCCACTGGTGGAAACGCATACGCGTTCATGTCATCCCAGGGGATGGCTAGAACGTCGTGTACCCAGGCCAAAGGATCCGGGATCGGGGACACGAAAATCGGAAGCAGGTGATGGAAGCGGGTAGCAAACAGATCCACTGTCGTGTTAGACATTGGAAGGCACAAAGTCTGGAACACCTCCAGATGCAGTTTCCACCCCATCGGGTATGGTCGAATCGGACTGCACAAAGAATCTGCAATGACGTACTTCAACCCTGGGATGTGATTGGCCTGGACCGTGATGTTGAAAGAGTCCACTAAGTGGAAAAAACTGTTGTGTCCACTAAAGAAGCTGAGGAGACCCCATGGATCCCATTTGATTTATGTGCCACACGATCGCAGCATAGTCTGATCGAAACAAAAGCTTGGTTGATTGTAACTGGTGATGCCAATGAGTTATCGCAAGAATCACTGCCCTGAGCTCCAAACGTTGATGTGACATGCGCGGTCTGCGGGAGACCACAGCCCTGCCACTTGCTGATCGAGAAAGTGAGCTCCCCACCCGTGTAGAAAAGTGACTACGTGTACAGGGGATGTACTGAAGCAAACAGCCTTAAAGAGACTCCATCAACCCATCCAACCACCACTGGAGATGGAGATGAAACGCTGGAGGAAGAGAGATCAATGCGTGAGGGACGCCAATCCTGATGTGCTGACACAGAAAAAAGTGGAAAAAAGACGTCAACAGACCCAGAAGTTCTTGCCACTGACAAAGAGTCCTGAGTTGCGAGAGTACTAGGGGTAACAAGAAAAAACTCCAGCGCAGACCTTCCGTTCGTCGGGCCACCCTGAATGACTGGATGAAGTGGTTCAGGAAGGAGAACAATTCCTTTGGGTTCAGTTATCAACTTCGAGATACGTGCGTAGAATCGCAGTATCTGTTGAACTGAAGACTGACTGACTGACTGAGTTTGGTTTTACGCCGCTTTTAGCAATATTCCAGCAACATCACGGCGGGGGACACCAGAAATGGGCTTCACACATTGTGCCCATGTGGGGATTCGAACCCGGGTCTTTGGCGTGACGAGCCAACGCTTTAACCATTAGGCTACCCAACCGCCCCGACAGCACTGAAGAAGTGCTGAATGTAGGAGGTTCGTGGCATGGAGATGTCAGTCAACCTACAGGAACGTACACATTGTACACAAAGTGATGAAGGCCTTATAAACAGTGATCGTAGGAACGTATAGTTCGCCAAATGAAGTGTTGGTCCGTCAGATGGAGTGAGAAAGTTAGTAGATGCGATGCATGGGATCGTCAATCTACCGGAACATTCGTAACTTTGATGGAATGGCAGAGGTAAAAAGAGACCAGTGACCCCAGGAACATTCGTAAGGGACGAAGGTAGTAACATCGATGCCTACGAACAGTCCGGACATAGCTGCAGTGACCTCTCAACTGAGGCCTTAAGCTAAGAACCTGGTAAACCCAACCAAAGTGACAGCGTCATGGCTATTCTGTCTGGCACCCTCGGTAAACTGTTTCTCCCGGCTGACTGACAAAACTCGACATAATCACTCTTACCAGGAATGGCACTGTCCATCATCACTGGCAATTAAAGGCTGGGATAGTTATCCGCTTCGTTGGACCAAGACAAGTATGTCAGGGCACTCCATAGTCACTCTAATTATCAAAAAATCAAACAAACAGTAGTCCGCCATTGCAATCGCTTCCCACATGCAATAGTGACAAAAAAACGGACACCACGGTCTTCGGTTAACCAGGCGAGTCCCAACCCATAACATCCGTGTTAAGGGACGCTCGCTACTTGACCAAACATTGATACCACACGCAGAAACTGTGGATACTAGGCCAACTTGATATTCAGGCATATTATAACGACACTTCACTGAGTCTGGTTACTACAACTGACTGACTGAGTTTTGGTTTTACGCCGCTTTTAGCAATATTCAAGCAACATCACGGCGGGGGACACAAGAAATGGGCTTCACACATTGTACCCATGTGGGGATTCGAACCCGGGTCCTCGGCGTGACGAGCCAACGGTTTAACCACTAGGCTACCCACCGCCCCTGGTTACTACAAACAACTCGAAGCAGCGTTATGATGTATCGTCATCTTCATCATCATTCCTTTAACATCAACCAGTTTCTGGACAGAAATGTCAAACCGGGTGGTTGAAGAGCTGACATCTACGACGAAGGGAAAAGTCGTTGAATCGAATCATTCATCGAAGGTGAAGATCGAAAGGTAGATGATGATCGTCAATCGCCGTCGTTAAGTAGAGGCCTGTGCTAATAACTACTACCTGTATACAACCAGCAGAAACGATGCACTGGATGGAAGTGTTGATACTTAGAGAGCAGCACACTGGAGTAAAACGGCACACTGGATATGATCAGCGCACTAGTAGATAACAAGGAAGTGAATGAGAGCGGCACATTGGAGCAAAGCGTCGCACTGGACTGAAAACAGTGCATTGACCTAGTGTGTAGAGCCAATCAAAAACCCAAGGTACTCTCTGAACCCCCGAACAGAATGAAAGCACCGCATTGGAGTGAACGCGCTGTCCGTACATAGACACCGCAGAATCAGGAAGCTAACCCCAAAGTCAAGCTGAGCACCGGTAAAAACTGTAGTAATGAGGTATTAACGCCGAAGTTGGAAGAAGTGTTGAAGGTAAACTTGCAGCAGAAAAAAACACTGTAGGTAGCGTAGTGTGCGAACTAGCAAACAAAGTCGTGATGACAGTAGACGCATAGAGGTAACCAGATGATTCGGCGAATGCTGACAGTTCAGCGAACACATTCGGATCGGTGAATACTGTAGGAGTGGCGAACTGGTATGGTTCGACAAACAGGATCGGTTCTGCGATCTTGGTTGGTCCGACGATCTGAATCGGATAGATGATCCGGTTCGGCAGTGTGATCTAAAGCGCTGAGTCAATCCATCGAGACCGATGCACTCGTTTAAAACGTTGTACCATACAATAATGGTGTACTGGACTGAAAAGGTGTTCCGATCAAACAACAATTCACTAGGTTGAATCGTTGTTCCAATAGAAAACGGCACTGGTCTGAAGCGTTGATCTACTCGAAAAGGCACACTGGGCTAAAGTGTTGATCCAATCGAATGAGGCGCATCGGTCTAATGAGTTGGACCGAACGAGAGCAGTGAACTGAAGTGAAACGATGCACTGATCTCGTCTAGAGAGAGCGACGCATCGGTACAAACAAAGTGATGAATGGACAACAAGTGCCGCTCCTCTAGTAAGCGGCGCACTGGAACTAGGCGATGGATCATAGACAGGTGGTGCAAGGTACGGGGAAGGTGTTCAAAGCCAGTGTATGAAAGAAGGCCCGTCTGACGGATTTCTGACGGACGGTCTACATTTACAGCTAGCCAGCCCGACGGTCTGGTAAAAACTTCAGATGTTCCATACATCTGAGTAAATTCACCATATTTGGCCTGGTTAAATCCATTTTGTGTATGACATAAGCCAAAGTCCAGCCAGACATCAGGGCTGGTAACTTCAAAATGTTACCAGCCCTGATGTCTGGCTGGACTTCGGCTTATTTCATACACTGTGAAAACGCCGTACTGGCTACTATCGTCATGCCTGACGAACTGATCCCTGTGGTTGAAAGCGCCGAAATGACTGCACTCGCCGCATGAGAGTGAACACTTCACCAAGCGCACCCACACAGAGGGGTGTGGAGCACTCAACCAAAGCGGCACAATGTAAACAACCACCTGAGTTTAACTAGGAGTTTGTGAAATCGTCACCAAGTTAGAAGGCCGAGACTGTGCTGCAGAAGTTGTTAGCACTACCACTCTCGGAGGAGATAAAACTTGTCTGGAGATGGGACTAGACGTTTGATGACGAAAGAGACGACGGAGATACTCGCTCAAGTAGGAGTCTGACTCTGAGGCCACCTCTAAAAAAAATCTACGTCCGGGGACAGTGATTTAGATCAACAAACTGCTCTCTTCGAACGGCGTTCCGATATAGCACGCTTAAAAGTTGAAGGACCCTCAGCAGTTGTACGCCAATCTCTGTCCGATCTACGTCTAGATTCAACCCGTCGATATATTCAGAAAGATCATCATCATTCAATATGTGAACAAACAGAACACCGATGTGACCAACTACAACAGCCTATATCTACAATCCACACACAAAGCGTGTGGATCAGCAGCGGAAAAGTTGCTGTTGCACTGATCACAGTGTTTGCATTTCTTAGAAGAACTTTGATTCCATTTATTTCCCATATTGACAATCAAATAATGTCTAACTGAGAGAACAACACACGTCTACTCGGTGTAGCGACAAGAAAGAGAACGACAGGCACAGACCGTCACATGATCATCTGAGCGCACGCTTATTGAGATGATTGACAGGTACTGCTATCAGAGTGGGGGCAGAGGTCGGGGGTCAGAGGCCAGATAACTTTTGATTCAACTTAGCCTACAGCACGTTTCCACACATGGCCGTAGAAGAAGAAGAGAGGTGCATACCGTGAGATAGGATAAGTTTAAAAATCATGAAAATGTGACACTTGTGGCAATAATGTATGCTACATGAGCAAGGGAATGTGGTCTGGAAAATATTAATCTGAACCGTGATAAGGTACAAAACTTACTTCATCCTCCAACAATGAACTCCGATAATGCATGAAGCTCACCTAGTCCTCCTACAATGAACTCCGATTATGCATGAAGTTCACCTAGTCCTCCAACAATGAACTCCGATAATGCATGAAGTTCACCTCATCCTCCTACAATGAACTCCGATAATGCATGAAGTTCCCCTCATCCTCCAACAATGAACCCTGCACATGGCTCACCTCATCCTCGGCTCCTGCCAGTTCCTTCTTGAGCTCCTCAACCCGACAGCGGAGTTTCTTCACCTCCAGCTCGTACTGCTCCGCCCTCCTCTTGGTGTGGTCCAGCTCTGTCACCCGGTCCTGCAGGGTCTTCTTCAGCTTGGCGTGGATGTGGCGGAGGTCGTTCAGCTCCTGGTTGGAAGACAGTGGGAATAGAAATGTAGCATCTGTCTAATGTGCCGCAGGTACTGGTAACCATAAGCATGTTTATACAGTCCAGATTACTTTGGAGAAGATTCAAGATCACAAACATTTTTCCCCAAGTAATAAGACATTTGTTTTGAGTGGCATTTCTCTGGATTCCATCTCTAATCCCTGGCTGCCAATTATGTTTATTATGTTGTTACTGCATTTTCTTTGTTACATTCTGTATACATACATCCCCTCTTCTTCTTGTTATAGTCCTGCTTGACATATGACTGAGCAATGGCCATAAGTAGTTTTACCTTTCAGCATGTGGCAGACAGGGGATCAAAGATGAAAACTGAGACTTTAACCAAATGGACAAAAAAGGATGTGAAGGGTGAGAAGCATAACAACCTTCACTGGACTAGGGCTTTCTGAGGAGAAGCTGATTGAGAATGCACAATGTATGACAGACTAACAGGCCATATGACATAAGTTCTCGACTTTCAGGCAGGTCAGCTAAAAATACTAACTAACATGTACAATACAACATTATAAGTTGTTCACTGGTCTCGAGGGGGACATGGGCTGATGTACCCTATATGTTTGCCCGAAGGGCGAGGGGAACATAAAGAAACATCGAGGGTACATCAACCCATGGGCCCCAAGGGACCAGTGAACAACTTATTTATCTTACTGAACACCTCAACGGTAATTTTGAACTGTTGGAAGCACGGGGTACATAGAAAATGTTACTCACTTGTAAGCGGGGTACATTGAAAATAATAGAAGAGCGCTCAGCCAATCAGAAAACGACACTTATGTGTGAGGCAAGATAATACTTGATATCCTTATTTGGCCAGTACAAATCATGCCGTGTCCTTACACATGCTTTTGCAGCAAACCAAAAAGTAACATTTCGTCTCTTAATAAGTTAACTACAACAGCAGCAAGTCTGTACCTTATTCTTCTCAGACAGCTCAAACTGCAGAGTCTTCATGTCGGAGTCCACCATGGCGGAGGTCTGCTGGTGCTTCCTCTCCAGCTGCTCCTCCAGGTCCTCCATCTGATGCCTCAGCTTCTTGTTGTCTCGCTCCAGCGCCAGCTTCTCCGTCTCCAGCCGCTCACGCTTGCCCCACTCCGCCGCGTTCTCAGCCTGGAGGCGCTCCAACTGACAACCATGGGCTCTCATGTTATATGCCACACATTAATTTTAGTCAAATCTGCCATCAAATAATATTCTAATTCTCCAAGAATTGTTTTTGCTTTGGAAATAATGCCGGACGAGATTTGCACACCTTCCTAGACAAACCATTTGAAGCACCATAAAATCCCCCTTCTTGCCCCTGCCACCTGGTCAGACTTGTAACACGGACTAAATTCCTGGAGGTAAGAGTGGAACTACCAAAACATGGGTGACATCTGGTACCTATTTTCCTTTTTAAAGCATGTAGTGTGTTACAAACAGATACAAACACTAAACCATATCAGATGCACGTGTTGTCATTAAACCAGTCTGTCGTCTGCTCACCTCTCTGCGTAGTTCCCCGAGTCTGCGGTCAAGGGACGACCGGTTACAGTTCTCATCCTCCAACTCCAAGGTCATCCGGCCGATCTCGTCCTTGTGGTCTTCTCGAACCTTATTCAACTGAAACATCACAGATCAGTATCTTGGGTACTAATCCTCAGTGCTAATCCTACCATTTGAGGCTCGTATCTGGGATTGTTTTCTCAGTGATCATGGTGATAGTTCTGACATTTGAACACAATATGACAAGCAGCTCCACTGAGAACATTTGATCGGCTTCCTAACCATCCATTATGTGGACAGCAGTAGCAATGACTGAAGTCTCCTTGAGAACAATGCGAACAATGTGAAAATGCATTAACCTGAATCAATAAAACAGGAAGAATATAAATAAAATGTGCATCACAGTGTTTTGACACGTCCAGACTGGGATAAGTGAACACATGTCCTGTTACTGCTTGAAACAAAACAGTGCCACCTCCTTTGTCATGAAGGTGTAAACACTGAATATGTGGCATCATGACATCACAGATATCTTATACAACATTATTGCATTCTTGTTATCTTAATTTTCTGCAAAAGCATATGTGTGATTGTCTCCCTTCTTGCCTACAGGAACAGCAGACCATCTGATACACCATTATACACAACATCAAGTCAGTAGTCCCACCTCCAACATAGTAGTCAGTCCAGTTCCAGCTATATGATAACACCTCGTAATTCCCGGGAATACTGTTTACACTGGGGGAGTACAATGACACAGAAACACACACACCACTGAGTCTGACCATCCAATCCACATAAGTTGCAATACAGTGCTTGTAACCATGGTAACTCAGGTTCCCATCAAGAGGCTGATAAAGCTTCAAAAGTATTTTAAAACTTTCAATAATACAAACAGGTAATCCTGACACTAGTAACAGCAAGTAGTCATCAATATCATTCAAATTTCCATAACATGGTTTGTGTATTTGGTGTTGGTCGTTTCTTATGACAAACATGGGTTGCTAATCCAGATCTTCACAATGCACTACATCATGCAAAATAAATAAAAATGTATAACAATCCTAATGATAATCATCTGGTTGTTACTTAGCAACTACTGAATTTATCCTAAGAAACAAATTCTAGTACTTGGTATATTTTTGTAAGTTTACGCAATATACCATACCTGTATCACGTAAAAAAAATAATACTTCTATTATGTATACACCATACCTATATTATGTAAATACAAAACCTGTATAAAGTGAAATACAATACCTCTAATATGTAAACACCATACCTGTGCTGTGTAAGTTACCATAGCTGTATCATGTAAATTACCATCCATGTATTATGTGAATTACCATACCTGTGACATGTGAATTACCATACCTGTGATATGTGAATTACCATACCTGTATCATGTAAAACACCATACCTGTATCATGTAAATTACCATACCTGTGTTGTGTAAGTTACCAAACCTGTATTATGTAAATTATCATGCCTTTATTATGTGAATTACTATACCTGTTTCATGTAAATTACTCTACCTGTACTATGTAAATTATACTACCTGTATTATGTGAATTACCATAACTCTTTTTATGTAAACACCATACCAGTATTATCTAAATTACCATGCATGTATCATGTTGGTTGGCACTGAGCAATATTTCAGCTATAAGGCAGCTATAAGACCAGACAATCCAGTGATCAACAGCATGAGCGATATTATGTAAACACAATACCTGTATTATGTAAATACCATACTTGTAATTTTAAAAATAAAACTGGCTATCTTGATTAAACAAGGAAAAAATATGTGTACCTCACATTAAAAATCTGATAACAAAAACATGAAATCTATATGAATAGATAAGTCTACTTCTATTACAGGTGCAGTTAGATTAGTATTAGTCAGACTAAACGTGACAGAGCTACATCCCACAATACATCATGTCTACATGTACAGCTATGTCGGAGCTGGAGACTAGGTGCACTTGGCCTTAGTGGGGTTCCGATGATAGAAAATAATCGAAAATTGATCAAAAGATAGATTAAAAATAATTACCGATTACCTTTGATTAATCAGAAATTTGTTGTTTTAGTATAACACACTTGAATGAAGGAAACTAACCATTAAGTTTGATGAATATTCATGAACAAACATATGCTCAACAGCATAAAGCTATGCACATTGTAACATTTTAACCACTTTTATTGTTTAATTACAATTCCAGTGTTTTTCTTGCATAAGTGCATTTCATTGCATGACAGTATTAGTTATAAAAAACATGAATTAGAAAAATCCTGGGGTAAAACCTTTAAAATTGGTGACTACATTAAAAATGTACATATTTCGATCATAATCGATAATTGTTCACCACAAGTCCTCCGATAATCAATAATGCATTTGGTTTCGGATTCCCAACACTACTTGGCCCTTTCACTCATACACATGTTTGTGCACCACAGAAATCGAAACATCCTAATTAACTATGTCAAATGGTGCAAAAGAAGAAGAGGAAAGAAAGGACAAAAATATATTTCTGATAGTTTCCATGCAATATATAGTGGAGACACATGACAACATCCTCTCACCATTAGATACGGCTCGTCCACTGTCTGAAAAGTGTTCATAGGAATGTACAGTATTTAGAATAGACATAGACTTACTGTTCAACATAAGTTGACAATCTTGTTGGGCAACAGCCATGGCCAACCATGCTATACAACATTGCCACCTTTCTGCCACCTGTAATCGGCCCACTGAGTGAGTGAGTATGGATTTAAACTGGGAATCAAACCGAAGTCTTCAGTGTGACAAGCAGACACTTTAACCATTAGGCTACAATACCACCTACCAGCCCACAGTAGTGCAGTGAGCTGGGGAATACCAGATGGGCTAGCCTCTGACAAACGGGCAAGTGGGGAGTTGGTTGGAGACATCCAACCGCACCACTCCAGAGACAGCCAAATCCAATGCAACATGTTCTCCCAAAGGGTGTTCCCCATCTCCAATTTTACACAGGCTGTTTACTGTCTGCTTACATCTTCTATGGGCTGACTTGATACTAAACATCTGGTAAACTACAGAACTTGCTGCAAGTCAAGTTCGACAACTATCAACCATCTCACCTGTTCCATGGTCTGTTGTTTGGTCTTCTTCAACTCCTCGTACTTGTTCCGCATGGAGTTGACCTCCATCTGCAGTTTGTCCATGGACTTCACCAAGCCTGTCTTTTCACTGGAACACAGTTCTCTCAGATCACATGTTATCAATCAACAAGAGGCACATTTCCCAGTGAAATCTTCCACTCAGCATCATGCAGTGACAATACAGACAGTATCATACTCTACCTAGCATTTGCTAATACAAGAGCACAAAGATTCAAGCTCTGATACTGTCGAAATGCTACAGATTCTCAGCTACGTACACCTACAGAATACCGGATACCTACCAGCCATATTGTTTAGTGTCACGTCACCCTAGCCCTAAACCCTTAACCCTAAACCTTACCCCTAACCAAAACATGCGTGCTTTCAAAGATGATGGAAGGTATCCGGTATTCTGTAGTCTTACCCTCAACTATCATATATATGAGGAATCAGAATCATAACAGGACTCCCCTTATAGTCCTTGGGATATCTCACATATAACACATTAATGGCTTGTACCATGATGAAGGTATCTCACCCAGAAACATTTACTACTGTCAACAGTGATAACAGGACTCCCCTTATAGTCCGTGGGATATCTCAAGTATAACACATTAATGGCTTGTACCATGCAGGGCTCGATTTAAGGGTTGTTAACCTACTTGCACCAGGTGCAACCTAAGATAAAAACCTAGTTGCACAAGCCAAATTCCAGTTGCAATGTAGTGTGCTAAAACGTCAGAGGTTTTGGTGCACATAAACATATTTCCGTGACGTAGTACCCATGAAATCATAGCAACACAGATACCCAGCTGATCCCTGTTTACAAGAGCTGTCACAGCCAAGAAGTGTCTGTTTCAGTGCCATAGCTATTCAAAGTTTAGAATAAAAATGAACTGACATACTTATTGTTATTGATATTGATATTGATTTGTTATTGATTTATTTCTCAAAAAATGACTTGCACATGGTGCAATTTTGACTAATAACTAGGTTGCACTTTGTGATATTGAGTTGCACCAGTGCAAGTAACAAAGCACTAAGTCGAGCCCTGCCATGGCACAGCAGAACATGTCTAGATATAAAAAACATAACAATAAGAAACTTAACATACTTTTTCCAATTTAATTTCAAGTGTACTTTTTGTGAATATCAATTCAACTCCCGATTCCATTGATAATCGCTGATGCAAGCGAGATTGATCAGTTGACCAATTATTTGATCAATCGCTCCTGCACTATCTATTACATTAGACAATGTGAATTATCTCAGGCCAAGTCACATGTCTGATTATTGACAGCAGAACTCACTGTCTGTCTGCTAAAGTACTAGCCCCCAGGATACATATACAATTAGACAAACCAAGTACCGCTAACATTCATCCCTGATTATTCACAATGGCATAGGGTTGGGTATCTACATAGATCATAGAATGATAGAGATTAATAATCATTAACTAACTATTGATTGATTACCAATAAATATTGGAAAGGTAACTCAGAGTTCATGAATAGCGTCAGACCCTCGGACAAATCCGGCTGATTCGATGATGGTGCAATGGAAGTCTACAACCCGCCGGCCCCAGTGTCTGACTGTATATTTCACAATGACTGACTGAAGTAGTTACATGTGACACGTCACACTTGTTTGCTGTCTATAAATTTATGTTTGTTAATAATTTCAATGCCAATTAAATATAAGAAATGTTTAATCTGAAATGTGTATTTGATTTTTATTCTATGGGTCCTGTGAATTTTCAGTGGGTCAGACAGACATCTGAAACTTACAGGACCCAATGTCCTGTTACTTTGAACCACCATTCGTGAACACTGGTAACTTTGAGCAAAAATGCCCCTAAAAGTCTGAAAGAAATTAATATACTTCACATCACTGGTGCATGGTGACATGTTTATGTGTGGATTACTAACACATGAAAATTGTGTTATCAATAATCATTGATAAATTTTCATATCAATATTTCCAATTATTGATCATTTTAGCCAGCCCAACAATGACAACTTACTGCCTCTCTGCTATGATGGTCTTCTGGGCTTCATCCAGCTTCATCTGTAGAAGCGCCTGTCTCTCTTCCATCAGCGTGTCATCAGATGGGCTCAACAGTTCCTCCTCCATTTTACGGCGATTCTCACGAATCTTCTCCATCTTGTCAGTGTAATCAGTGTCAGCATTTTTCTTCCCATGTGAAAAGTCTGTCTCATCCATCTCCTTCTCACTGTCATTCTTGTCCTGGTTACCTCCTTCTGTTGCCACGGTAACATCACCATCTTTACCAGACGTGTTCTCATTACTACTCGCCTCACTCAATTTGTCCTTATCCTCGTCCGATGTAATGTTCAACCTTTTTTCATATTTTCATTTTCAGCTTTTAAATCTTGTCTTTGGCGTTTTAATAAATTGCACTCTTTCACAACAGCTTCCAACTTGGAGCGAAGTTGCCGATTCTCATCGCGTGCCTTATTTCGTTCATTACGAGCCTTGTTCCATTTTTCTCGCCAATTTGCTGTACAGTCTGACCACCACCGCATGGTCTTTTCCATCTGTGTTGCCCGTATCCGAGCTTCATCCAGTTCCTTCGACAACATCTCTTCTCGTTGGTTCAGTTCAAAGTCCATACCAGAAAACTGTGAAAGAGGAGTGATATTTTTTTCCCTGGCTGGAATAGGAGGTGGAGATTTTGCCGGCAGAGACCCTGTGGGTGTGGCTCTAATGTACGATACGTCACCTTTACCAAGACTCTGATTCATTTTCTGGCTCATAATTCACAGTGGCCGGTCAACGAGAAGACATATTCACATGTCTACATCACATATACATGAACGCCTCCAAATCGAACTTATTATTTTTTACTTGAAAATTAATTTCACTGAGAGGATATTTGTTTTAACTTCAGAACGAATGATAACAGACAGGTCATGTGGACGTTGAGATCTCCATGAGGAAAAGATATGTGTTGATGAGTATTTGTCAGATATGTATCAGGAAGCCAGCTCCATCAGGTTGTGGAGGAAGATGTAAGATCATGCTGGGGACAGCTGCCCCTGTAGCTGCTCACAGCACAGGCCTGCAACAAACCAGTACAATAAGTGAACATCAGCAATATCCCAAAGTCCTCACTCACTTACTCACTCTCAGACAAGACTATGCCACACTATTTAGTTTTACACCACTTTTAGCAATATTCCAGCAAATCACTGCTGGGGTACCAGAAATGTGTTTCACACATTGTAACCATGTGGGGAATCAAACCCTTGCCTTCGGCATGATGAGTGAACACTTAAACCACTAAGCTACCCTGAAACTAGAGTCTAAATCAGGTCAACCAGTGAAAGCTAAGCCCTCATCCATGCCATCAGCCACACCCCCAAGATGGACTACCCGGGAGCGGAGTGTCAAAAGGTTAGTGCTCACTGATCCACTGATCAAGATAATAGTGTTGTGCCATTATAGAGTTACTATTATTTTTACAGATTAGGATAATTAAATGACACAAATACGGTTCAGGTGATCCTGGCAAGTTCAGGTGATTCAGACTCATCATCAGCTCAGGTCCCTTTCCCCTCTACAGGCAGCCCAGAATGGGACTTCTCCCAGGAAGCACTGCTTAGTCAAATCACTAAAAACCTTTGAAGAAGAGTAGCTAACACTGCAGCCTTCTGCCTTTAAAATACCAAGCGTGTGAGAAGGTCTGTGTTTCTGGCAACAAGCCGTGGTTCTCTCCCAATGTCAGTTAACGAATTAGGAGTTACCAAAACTAAGGCACCAAGAAATATTATTTTCATGCACAGTGACCAATCCAGTTTGGGGATCAGGACATACTTGCAGAAAGAGGATGTTTTTAATGAAGGCACATTCCTTGACACATCAGAGATCAGAATGGCCAGAACTATTATTTCCAAGACAGCCAGCTGGGCTGTACCTTCATCTCTCTATAAGTTACCACCATGACTGACTGACTGACTATGTTTTTATGCCATTTTTAGCAATATTTCAGCAATATCACAGCGATGGACACCAGAAATGGACTTCACAAATTGTACCGATGTGGGGCATCGAACCCAGGCCTTCTGCGTGACGAGCGAACGCTTTAACCACTAGGCTACCCAACCGCCCCAGTTACCACCATGATAGTAACATATTATATTGGGGATTACACTTTCTTAATCTTAGTAAAGTACAGGATTCGAATCCACACCCCCAGAGTCAGGCACCTAATCGCCAGCACGCAAAGTCAGCCGCCTTACCCACTCAGCCACTGCCGCTTCCACAAAGTCGGACAACTGGTAGTCTAGATCACGTACTTTGTGTACCCTTCTGACAACTGGTAGTCTAGACTGCAGACTGTGTACCCCTCTGACAACTGGTAGTCTAGACTGCAGACTTTGTGAACCCCTCTGATAAGTTTTCACACCCTGATAAAGATAGAAGATAGAGATAGGTTTGTTTAATCCAACATTTGATATTTCAAACATGGCCAACTCACTGAAAGTGATAATTCAGAATCACAGAAAAGACGCAATAACTATAATATACATAAGTAAGACTGGCTGATGAAGAATTTTTGTTAGAGCTGATAATTACATAACATTTAATGTCCTTATGATTTGTTATCATTCATGTTTGAGTTACAGCATCTCCCCTGGTGGACTGAGTGTTAAGTTGTAACTCTTCCCAGAGCACTCCCCCCTTAAGACTGGTAAGATTAACATCAGTTGCAATGTAAAACTCCAGAGAAATCACCTCATGTAGTGCTTAATACCTCGGGGTTATCTGGGCCAGTCCAGAGGCCGATATTCATGCCCACATGTGTAGCAAATCCATGTTCATTCCAGAAATATTCCAAAATTGGAACAACAAATTTCTCACTTTATGTTCTATAGGACGATCTACCGGTACCACTTTGCAGAGTTACTTGTTTATAAAAACACAATATTACTGAGCGGTTGAGAAAAAAGTGTTTTTCCCCGTTTGCCTGTCAAAGGTAGTTAGTTGTGAATCGTGATGAATCCCCACTGCTGTGTGTGTGAGGGTGTGGAGACAGTAGCCTCTCACACACACAACCAGCCTGTGTCTCAATGTGAAGGGAACATACAATAGGTGATGCTATCAGTGTTTACACATGACTGATGATTGTGATTACATTCAGTAGTCACCTTGATAATATCTGCTGGGGTAATGACTCACAAGCCTTGGGATATGATCAGCGTTTATCTCTGCACGCATTCTACCATGGAATTTCATTATTGAATCTCAGTTATTCTTATGAAAAGTCTGTCAGTTAAATAACTGTATTATTCTTTGCAAAACTACACATGCAATTGACAATATATTGATCTGGTACTTCATGGTTTGGCAAGCCTGCTAATAGTTGGGTTTGGACCAAACGATCCAGTGATTGATATCATGAGCAGCCCATGCCAGGATGGTAGCCTGTTATTCCATCTGTAATCAAGTCTGACCACATCACCCATCCATTACCTCGTTCCACCACCAGAGGAGGCCAATTCTAACCGAGAATCCCCACATGTTCCCAACTGAGTCATCTCTTTCCGCTGCAGACACATTCTACCCTGGGTCCCAACAGGGTGGCAATAAATAATTAAGACAAATAAGAACAACACATTTATTACCTACGAAGGCAAAAATATCAGGGTTCATACTTTTCATACGGTGCCCTATGGCAAAATATCACTTTGTCATGGCGACATGACGTTATGAACAATGCTATGACTTCACGTTTCTTCTGTGGCGTTGCGTTCTACATGCAGCGGCGGCAGGTAGCCAGCCTATGTTTGTTAAAGTAGATTTGGGTTTATTCTCCTCAATTTGATCACTTCGGTAATAAACAGAATATTATATTTGAGCCCATGTTATACCATGTTTACGACACTCATGCCTGGTAAATCCCTCGCTCACGCAATACCAACATTTAGGCATTCGTGTCGGAAACATAGTATGACATGGGCACTCATATAATATATAATATCCACTATGTATTACATGCATTTGGTAAGACTATTTTAGATTGTTTTACAAACACATCATTGCCAAATATCGTAACAGACTACATGACAAACAAATGGTGTGGTGAGAACAAAATGTTGTACTACTCTCAAGAGCATGATCAACCGTTTCGGTGGCATCCTATTACAAACTATGAATACATTTCTGAAGGATTATAATCAAAGATTAAACCATTTGTCATTCACTCATTGTTTCATTCTAAAAAGTTGAATATGATTTAAAAGCTGTGGTATAAGCGCTGCCGATCTCATGCAACCGATGATTGTGGTCAATGCGGAGGGTTCCCATTTCCGAGCTCTGTCTATCAGTTTATCGTATTTTATATACCAAATAAATGTGTGACCTTCAGGCCAAACATTAATCCACCAGATGGCAATCTGTTAAGTTATGTATGTCAATTATGTCTTCAAGAGTTGAAATATGAAAAAATAAGCAAATATTTGTAAATGATCCTGCATTGTATACACTTCATGCCATAGGCCCCATGGACTTTCACACAATAGACATTACAAGAAATGTATTTTGCCTAACCAAAGTTTCCACTGAACCCCCAGTGTCTTCAACATATCCAGAAGGCTGTACTATGAGGTTACTATTAAAATATTCCCACCACTTACAATAACTCATTCAAAAACATGCCCAAGCAAAACAGACTTGGAAATTACCACACAAACCAAGTGGAAATAAGCACAAACAAAACAATAGCGAACAAATTGTCTAATACATGTATATGTACAAACATTTGAATATCATTTTAATTCATAATTTTAACAATATTTGAATATTCCTGACAAAGCTTTCTAATTCTCTAAACAGAGAAAGAAACTACAATATCTCACCTGTCTGTAGACAATATAGGTCTGCGAGGTAATACCGAGACAAACACAAGGAGCACTGCACGTCTCACACACAGCTTATCCTGACAGACCCCCATCCCACCTCAACAAACAAACACCTCTATCATATTTACCTTACACTCTCTCTCTCCCTGCTTTGTTCAGACCTTCGCTACTACCAAGTCCCAGTAATACATCACTATTTCATAAAAAGTATAGTTAGGTTAACATGGCTAATTATAGTCTGCCTGTTTAATAGTCTAGGTTTAACATAAAGGGGGAATTTTCTTTGTATTGTGAAATATGTTTGAATAAAATGCTGGTGCTCCGTGACATTAAAGAGCTAGGTCTAAGGGGGTCCAGTCATGCAACGTCAACGGTCCTTTGTCTGAGGGATCAATTACGTGCCTTCCAGGTCTAATGCATAACTCATTTGGTAAAAGGGTAACAGCTAAGCAAGTATCGTTGAAACGAGGGCTGGGATGAGTCCACATTTACTCCCCAGGTACCTGATCCCTATTACCTGACCCTGCTGGTTATCCGGCCCCTTATTACCTGACCCTATAAGGTAACAGGCCTCTATTACCTGACCCTATAAGGTAACTGGCCTCTATTACCTGACCCTATAAGGTAACTGGCCTCTATTAGTATTACCTGACCCTTTCAGATACCTGTCCCCTTATTACCTGACCCTACCACATATCTAGCCCCGTATTAAACGACCCTACCAGATACCTGGCCCCTTATTACCTGACCCTACCAGATACCTGGCCCTTTATTACCTGACCTACCAGATACCTGGCCCCTTATTTCCTGACCCTACCAGATACCTGGCCCCTTATTACCTGACCCTACCAAGTAACTGGCCCCTTATTACCTGACCCTACCAAGTAACTGGCCCCTTATTACCTGACACTGGCCCCGTATTACCTGACCCTATTACCTGATCCTACCAGGTAAATGACCCTTTATTACCTGACCCTACCAGGTAACTGGCCCCTTATTACCTGACCCTACCAAGTAACTGGCCCTTTATTACCTGACCCTACCAAGTAACTGGCCCTTTATTACATGACACTGGCCCCTTATTACCTGACATTATTACCTGACCCTATAAGGTAACTGGCCCCTTATTACCTGACCCTATAAGGTAACCGGCCCCTTATTACCTGACCCATCCAGGTAACTGGCCCCTTATTACCTGACCCTACCAAGTAACTGGCCCTTTATTACCTGACACTGGCCCCTGACCCTAACAAAATGGTATATAACAGCACTGGTGATGTTATAAAGTATATAACAGAACTGGGATGTGCCTAAGATATTATGAACCGCTGCAGATATGGGACCAATCATTTTTCGCAAAATAGTCTATTATCTACTCCATGACCTACTCTTGTAAGTTTTACAGTTATCAGTGGTGGGCTATTCAACACTTTGTTCTCCAATAATAGTATAACATGGCCATTAAGTCAAGGGATGCGGGGATCATTGAGCTCCTCTATAGGTTTTGATTAATTACATTAGCATGACCGTCTTTTAATGACAAAACAATCTTCGTTGCTTTGTATCATATAACCAGGATCACCAATTCTCCTCAAAATCAGTAAACCAACACAAGCTAAACAACTGATTCATAACTGGTGACACTGATTGAGGCAAGGTAAACACTAAGGCTGTAACAATTCACTCGCATATTCGGACCATAGCCCTTCATGAATTCAATTCGTTATTTGTGGTCACCTGAACCGAATATTAACGAATATTTACGATTTTTTTAAGGGAGCATGTTTTACTATTTTACTTGAACCCTTGTGTCCTTTTCCAAAGTGAGATATGCAAGAATGGAACATGTACTAGCATTGCAGTAGCGCAAGTCATGTTAGTTTGCCAAGACTGCACATGGTACTGTCATCTATAACTATTACATACCAAATCTGAGTGTCATGAGATCACTGGTTATTGCTGTGACAAATCAAAACTGTCAACATGGGCGTTCTATATTGTACGTCAATCATTTAACTACAATATTGTATTCATGAATAATTATTTGTATTCGTTACCCAATATTCATGATACATATCATATTCGCCACATAGTGTATTTGTTGCAGCCCTAGAAAACACTGTTATGAGGTAGTTTCATACCTTGTGCAACAGTGTTTCAGCTGTTACACTTGTACCTGAAGATTCTATTTGTGGCAGTGCTACATTGAGACTTGCTTTATATTTAAACAAATTTCTAGGTGCTTCCGCCCATTCTAACCCACAGAATATTAGAGAACAATCTGGAAAGGGCAATGAGGACCTTATTCCAGAATCTGCCTGAGAGAGGTGTATGATCGGGAGTTGGCTGTTGCCTCTCATCTAACATCTCAAGTCACCAGAAGACCAGCATTGTGTGTGACGATCATTTCATACCATGTCTGGGCCTATAGCTGCAAGCTACTGTTGCTGACAGGTGAATATTACCATAATCACTGCTGTTGTAATGTTTTACCTTGAAACTGATACTGCCAGTTGATTTGTGAAGTAAGTTGATTTTAGAATAAGATTGTTAATTACATCACAGAACTTTGTCGGTTTCACACCTAGTTCTCTTACAGACTAATTCCAGGTCAACTTATTCGTTTCCACTTGGGAATGAACACTTAACAACACCTAATTAAAGTTATTGGCAATGCATCACAAAATCAATATCATTTTCAACTTGGAAATACAGTATATCCACCAACATTGCAACTGGTACCAGAGCAGCTCAATGAATTTTAGAAGTTAAGTGATACACATGCATTATCAATTGTAATAGTGACTGTTTCGATAAGCATTGGTCAAAGTGTCATTTTTTATGTGTATGAATTCATTGTTTACAAAACAGTTTACAAATGTTTTAGAAATAAATTAAAAAAATGTCATTTAACAGTATTTGCGGAATTTGATTAACAATATTGGTATGTTTTGGCCATTAGTCATAACTGTTGACATCTAAATATACATGTTGACTGTACCAGTTATTGTTTGTTAGCTTAGGTTGTTTGTGTTTTACATATGATCTGCAAAAGCAAGGTATGATACATCATGTTAATTACACCTCCATCCTCCAGTCATTAACATTAATTCAAGTCAGGAAATTATATCACAACTTCTAAGATGCCTAGCGGTTAGAACAATCGTAAAAAAAATACATTATCAGACAATAAAGGTATAGTTTTTGATGACGTAACAATTGAATGTTCGTTTATCCCGAACCCACTGCGAAATTCTCCAGTGTGCACCCTTTATAATCGAACCATTTTACATTACGTCACATGTGTCTCGCTCTTCATCATCAGACGATGCATGTCAGTTGCTAATTCTTCCGCTTTCGTGAAATCACTCCTACAGTAAACTACACCAACAAATGCATCCGAGTCCGTTTAATTGGTTTACTAGTTGCACCAATTAACTTTTCAGCTGACATCACTGGTGGAAACATTACGCTTATGTTTGAACGTATTTTACGCAACATTAAAATGTGTCATTTCGACTAACAAGTTTTCAGCGACTAATTAACGGTAACCGAAATCAATGATGACACAATGCAATCGTGGAATGTCGGAATCAACTTCCTCTGGATGTACTGATCTAAACTTACGTTGGTAGTAGAAATGCAACGCTCATATTGCCCCATATGGTTTCGTTAGACAGATGTAATTAAAACTAATTCGGATTTAACTGTAACGTAAATTTGCCATCAAACTGTTGGTTTGTTTTTTCTGCCATTAGTCTTAACGAGGGGTTGACACATCAATAGAAAGCTACCATAGCCCTGTGTTTAACTGTACCAGTTATTGTTTTCTGCCTTAAATTTCGTAATTAGCTTAGAAAGTTGTTTGTATCTTTTTACATATGATCTGCACAAAAGCAAGGTATGATACATCATGTTACTCGGACACCTCCATCCTCCAACTATAATAGTTCAGGGCATTAATTCAAGTCAGGAAATTATATCACAACATCTAATACTCTTATCTCTAATATTGCAAATGTGCAATTATTTTCTTTTGCTTAGTCGTTGTCTATTGGGCATCTATTTTCCAATTCACTTTGACATCAGGCCAAATGTATCTTATTGCAGTAAATGGGTCCTGGGATCATCCTGGTAGAAGGCAGACATAATATATTAATACATAACAATGGGTAACATTGAGGTTGACCACAAACTGATAGAGCTTAGTAAATTCAAAACATAAACATTGCTTCATAACATCCATTGATTGAAATTATGTAAACAAAACATAAATAGATGAAGATTTGAGGGGTCTCCATGTTTATCAATGAATCTTACAGACAGACACTAACAGTAAGATGTCAAAGGCATGTACACATGATCAATCATGATACTGGCAAAACATAATGACTATCAGGTCGACTGACCTTTAGTTGGTCCTAATGTCACTGAAAACTAACAGGAAGAACTCATCAAAACAGAAAGCTTAAACGTCTTAATATATAAGTGAACAATTCAAAACATTATTGATTTGTACCGTCTAACCATATGAAGTGTTTCCATGATGTTAATTTCAAGAGCGTTCCAAGTTTCCGCAAATTGACACTACTGTTCATTTCTGACATCCTTATTACAATAAATTAAAAAGTTATCTTAAAATGCATTAGAAGTGGGTCTTGTTGATTTTACATCTTGGAAGCAGTTGACATTTCCAGACAAATTTCTGTCGATTTTCAGTCATGTCATGTGTCTGTCATTTCTTCCCAAGCATGAAGCAGATCAGAGCATATGACGGGAAACAGCTTACCATCTAAAACTGTCACCAAACGATCGCCGCCAGAGTAGATAGGATTACCCCATGAATTAGGAGACACTTCTGATCTGTCAACTTTTGTTGTTGTTCTCAGCTTGATTTCAGCATGGCCTCCACATCTCGTGTTGTGCGGCGAGATAACGCGAGAAAATAAAAATAGTTTTATAGTTTGTTTCAAAGTTGTTGTCAGAGATCCCGCCATACTCGCGAACTGGTGGGAAACGTGGGTTTGGAAATATGATACCGAATATGTGACTTCACAGACTCCCTGTTTTATGCTGAACCAGGGGCGTAGCTACCATTATGAAAAAAAGCCCGTACTTACACTTGATTGTTGCTAAGAAGGTTGGGCAAGCCTTCAATACTATCTAAATATAAAGCTTTACAACCTATCGGGCTTACACGAAAAAATGGCTTGCTACGTGCCTGTGAAGCAAGATTTTTTGTCCATTGGTCGAAACGAACTTTCAAGATTTAAAAATATCTTCAACTTAGACCAATTACTGCTTTTTCATACATCAACTTTGGTTCAAAATTCTCGAAAAGGTTTAATGTTTTAACAGGCATATATACTAGGCACATAAAGAAACTGTGCATACAAAAATGTAAAATCTAAATTTATCAAACCTGTGTAGACACATAAGGATTTAAACTCAGAGATTAGTGACATGTATCCAACATGCATGCACGTACGTGCGACGTTCCGTGACGTCTGTGGGTTCGTCCTTGAGACGTGCAATACGTTGTTGCACGTGCATTCCGGGAAAGAGAAACAGAGCAAATGAATGCCACACAATACTGTCACTTTGGAAAGCTCAACCCCTGCCCTTGCGATCGTTCAAAAAATTAAACGGCTATTGAAACGCATAGCATGCCAAGGCCCACGTCTGCACAACGTCATGAGGCCATTGGGATGGTCCGTGGGGGAATGTCTCAACGACAAGTGGCTGCACATTTCCACTGCCACCGGAACACCATTTCTGCACTGGTGAGACGCTACCAGAACACAAATGACGTCATCGATTGGCCACGTTCTGGACGTCCACGTGTAACAACGCCAAGACAGGACATATGGATAAGGGTGACCCATCTTCGCCACAGGTTTCAGACTGCAGTGATGACTGCCCGAACCATCCCAGGACTTCGCCGTATCCACCCCAACACAGTTCGACAACGTTTACGTCATCACGGGATCAGACCACGACGTCCCGCCATACGGCCTATCCTTACACAACGTCATCGACAAGCTCGCCGAATGTGGTGCCGAAATCATGTCCGCAGACCCTTGTTTTGGTGGAGAAATGTTGTTTTTACAGATGAGTCCAGGTTTAACATTTCCCATAGTGATGGACGTCAACGTGCCTATAGACGCGTGGGAGAACGTTATGCACAGGCCTGTGTCTTGGAGAGGAATCGCTTTGGTGGTGGTTCCGTGATGATTTGGGGTGGAATAACAGCACGCCAAAGAACTCCTTTGGTGATTGTTCAGGGCAACTTAACTGGTGTGGGCTACGGGGATCAGATTCTTCGACCTGTGGCAATTCCTTTTCTGCAACGTCATGGCCTTCGGTTAACATTCCAACAGGACAATGCCCGCCCTCATACGGCAAGGGTTGCTTTGGATTTCTTGCAACACCACAACGTTGACTTACTGCCTTGGCCTGCAAATTCACCGGATCTCTCCCCGATAGAGCATGTTTGGGACGAGATGGATCGACGTCTACGCCGTCTTCCTCATCCGCCAGATAACGTCCTTGACCTTGCAACAGAACTTGAGAGAATCTGGCGTGACATCCCACAAGCCTTCCTTGCACGTTTGATAGGCTCTATGCGTCGTCGATGCACTGCTGTTCTCAATGCCGATGGTGGACATACCCGTTATTGAGCTTGTGACATGGTCGTTTGACCCCTGTCCCGCTTGTGGACTCGTGACGTCATTGTGATTGACTTTTTAATTGAAAATCTCCCGACTTGTTGTGGTCTCATGATCCCTCCCTTAAAGTTTATAGATAGATAGATATTCTTTATTTCCTCCAGTGAATGAAGATACAATGTGATATGATATATTGACATGCAGATCAGAAACAGGGGAATACAGATAGTTACAAACAGTTTACAAAGAAATGTTTCCAGTTGTTAACAGTTGTACATACATTGGTCATACATTCAAGCCATACATTATCATCAAGGGATAGACAATATTCCGTTGGAAGTCCTCCGAGTAAGAAACATAGAATCAATTCTTCATCATTGTTCCAAAGGCTAGAAAACGTATTTACATCTACTCTGTCAATAATTGATTCGATAAGAAGATCTCTCTGACGGCTTGTCAGCTCGCAGTACATAAAAACATGTTTGACAATATCGTAGGCAAATGTGCCACATATACACTCTTTGATTGGATACGCAGAGTACTAATTTGCACCAAGTTTGCAATACAGTGAAATAGATCAGGTCGTAGGATCGACATTTGCCATAATCTATGTATATTCTGGTCTCGCACTGAATAGTATCTATGTTGATTTTCCCTTGACGTTAACTCTTTACATATATGGATATTTTCAGCATCATGAATGTTTTCGTAACATGGACATTCCATTGTGCTTTATTAGGAAAGCTGGCAGACACAATGTATGTATTTACATAACCTGTCAGGTCGTATTTATATGTTAATAGTAGCATATGGTAGATAGGGGATTTTGTACTTTTAGCTTCTCTTTCATAACATGAGTCAAGTAAGAATTGACTAAGTTTAAAGTTTAAGACATTCTTGAATACAAAGTTTAAATTACCTCTACATAATTTGCCAAGGAACATAAGACAACGTTTTTCTATGTATGCTTGGACTGATAGTAAATTTAAACAGTCTCGTGCGACAACTGTCGAAGAACATTTAGAGAGCCCCTGGATGTGTTTACAGAAGAAAGATTGAGCTCGTTCAAGTATTTCATACTCTTTAGATGTTAGTTTACACCATAATTCACAAGCAAACAGGGCACATGGTAACATAACTCTGTTCCACCCGTTATTGAGCTTGTGACATGGTCGTTTGACCCCTGTCCCGCTTGTGGACTCGTGACGTCATTGTGATTGACTTTTTAATTGAAAATCTCCCGACTTGTTGTGGTCTCATGATCCCTCCCTTAAAGTTTATATGTACCTTTGACATTGTTATCGTACTTATCAACTGGGATAATATTTTGACACTGCACAGTTTCTTTATGTGGCTAGTATATGTAGAGCTGAAGGGGTCGTTGTCGACACAGGTAGGTTTCTATATACAGAAATGTACCCCAAACAAAATCAAAATACAGAAACGTACCCAGTACCCTAATACGGCGGAATAGTCCATATTCCGCAACCCAAAGCCGAAACGTATGTAGTTATTCCCGTACCCGTAACTGTTTGCGAGAGGTCCTGTGCATCGCAAAATATCAGTTACTGTGTATGCTCATTTCTTATATATTATGTAACGCAATCAAATGTATCTAATACAACGGGATGACAGTTCTGATCAAGAACACGGCACAGTGCAAAATGGACTCGTCCTAGGTTAGCTTCTGTATTGAAGATTTTGGCTAGGGTACGTTTCTATGTACAGAAATGTACAGAAGACACGGGTTCGATTTCCCACATGGGCACAATGTGCAAAGCACATTTCAGGTGTCCCCGCCGTGATATTGCTGAAATATTGCTTAAGGCGGCGTAAAACTAAACTCACTCACTCACCTTTGTTATAAGGTAGCGTGATTCATTGTTGAACAGAGTTTAATTGTGTTACATTGTTTGTGCTAAGATCCAGCAGGGGCAGTGGTGTGCTTGTTACTAAATTTAGACTGTGAGGCTGGTCAGAAAGCACCCGGAATATTCCAGCGTATTCAAAGCGAGCATTTGCAGAAAGTTCCAGAACAGAAACCTCTGAGAGCGTTGGCCCAGAGATGCAGTTGGTTGAATGTAACTATAGAGAAGATTTTAGGGGGAAATGTGACAGAAACCAATCAAAATCACCGAAACTTTGATGAACGCTTTAATTGTATGATTGTCTTCACACACAAAATCAGGCATGTTCGATTAATGAATCTAAGAGCGCTATATATACAGTCAGTTTATACACCCGGATCAAACGCTGTTACAGTGAGTGACGAGGGCTTTGCAGCGGTTAGCGCAGTTCTAGCAATATAAATATGGCGGACAGGAGATACGGGCTTCAAAGTTGTCTAGTGGTGCCGGTATACTATCGAGATCGGGAATTCGCTCTGGCACCAGTAGACAACCCAGCTCCACAATAACTGCTGATATAAAAGTGATGGTGTTGAATGTTGTGCTCCGTGTTTGTTGACTACAATGAGCTATAATTATTATGGTGGCGGTCAGTACATAATCTAACCTGGACCAGACAGTCCAATGAATGACATCATGAACATCGATCTACGCTGATACCGGTCCATGTGTCGACCAAGGCAGCCAGTCTGGCCACGCCATGTGATTGGCCGCGTCTTACGACAAGCATGCGTTGCTAAAGATTGATTCTAATACGGATGACAAAGCATATTTATCTTCTTTTTTTTAAAGCATTCGTTTTGTCACATAACTACAGCAGCAAAGATTAGCTACTGTTAAGGGCCCCGTTTCACAAAGCGATCGTAGCAATAAGGTGATCGTAACTCCCATACTTTATCATAGTCTTACGACAGTCGTAGCGCTACGATCGCTTTGTGAAACGGGCCCCTGGAAGCTTGGTAAGGCTCCCTGCTATATTGAAACGGACTGTAGGAGAGAAGAGAGCAACATGGCAGAGGACAGGAGACTTCAGAACGTGAAGGCGAGTATTGCAGCGCACCCTGACTTCCCGAAGCCAGGGATTTTATTCAGGTACGAAGCGTTGAATGACACGGAAAGCTAACCCTCTATGTACTATTTTATCACGAATGTCATTGTCGTTTAAGGTGGATATTTAGTGTGCCACATAGGTTACAAGCTGCAGTACGAATTTAGAGCACGGGGCCCTGTTTAGGTTGGGTTAAGTGTGTATATCATATTTTTATTGTTTATTGACTTCTTGTTGATCGTGTACCAGTCCAGACATTATTTTACACAATTTAATTAATCAAAGTCTCTGCTGCGGTTACATGCTCAGACGAAATGTTATGTAAACACCTAAATTCTGAGATAAAATTAAAAAGCTCTCCAACCAAGGCTGGTTTATTAATGTTTAACTACACCCGTAACATGTCAACCTCTAAACACTCTACGTAAGGGTGGTGAGACTCTCTTGAATATTGTGCAACAAAAGAAAGCATGATTTTAGATTTTCCTTTAGTTTAGGAAATATAGGAAAAAGTACGAGATATTTCTTCCATGCAGATAGCAAAACAGTTCGTGTTGATCTAACAGTAACAAAGCAAAGCCAGATGGCAGTAGTACCACGGGACCAGTATAGGTACTTGGTCGGTCTTGAGACAAAGTTTTGACACTGGCAGACCATGTACATCAGCATGATGCCAAATAGGGAAATACTGCATCAAGTAAAGGAACGGAATTCAAACATGGTAAAGTTGAACTGACCAAAGAGAGTCACAGCACAATATTATTTCTTACATGTGTGAGGGTGCTGTCTGTCAATATTTACAATGCAATGCATCCAGCAAGTCATCAACCTGACACACCCATTATGTTAAGTTGTATCTTGCAACAAAATGAAGACCATATCTAACCTAATCTTCATGGTGTAAAAAACACTGAAGTGTGATGTGTTTCGAAATGACCAAACAATGGTGTGTTTCCACTGAATGTATTGACCATGAGTCTAGTACACTTTCATGTGACATGTGGTTGCCCATGCACACGCACGTCTTAGGGAGCGCTTATTGTATGCGTCAGGGAGGAGTAATCAATATTTCTTAGCTGTGCTGACATGATGAACCAGAGTGAACCTTGCAGCCAGCATCATGTATAAGTACGTGACTGATGAAGGTGATATATAGAGAATCTCACCCAAGTGTCTTCTGATATCAATTATATCAACACGAGTTGTTAAAGTTACAAATATCCGAGGCTTGCCGAGGATATTTTTACTTTATCAACGAGTGTTGATATATTTGATATCAGAAGACACGAGGGTGAGATTCTATTTATCATCCAAAATCACTCTTCATTAATTTTCAATGAAAAAGGTACATCTCTGAACATGGTACTGCCATTAGACTTGCAGTGCATCGGTGTCATAGCATTGTGACGTCATCAAGTACATGACGTCATAGCATTGTCAGGGCATTGTACAAAATCTACTGTCAAAACGATATCTCCTAGGAGATATCGTTTGATCTCACACAAGCGATATCTCCTGTGGAACACAGTTTTGGATGATAAATGTATAAACATCACACAGCTGCCTGTATGAATATCATACAGATGTTAGCTTCCAGTGGTGGTGAGCAACTTCTTTAAAACTTGATCTGATGAATCCCTTTGAGGAAAACAAAACTTTACTAATCATCCCTGGTCATAAACAGAGACATAATGCATATCCACCACTCTATGGTATAATCATTACAGTATATATGGCCATTGATCCTCTACAGATAGATCTCAGCAACAATTATGTCGTAACTCTCCTGCTGCAACATACAGGGTTTAGCTAGCTCACTCACTCACTCACTCACAGAACTGGAGGTTGCACAGATGGCCATTGGTGTCCCTTTGACTTGGAATATTGTTGACTGTAGGCCTGAGCAACAGATCCTCACTACAACTTTTCATGTCAAATGATACCGTTTACTTCCAGGGATATATTTCCTGTTCTAAGAAATCCGCCTGTCTTCAAACAGCTTCTGGACATCATGACGGAATATCTTCAGTCACAGTGTACAGGAGTTGAGATCATCGTCGGCCTCGAATCCAGAGGCTTTTTGTTTGGACCAATCCTGGCTCAGAACCTCAACATAGGTTTCGTGCCGATCAGAAAGAAGGGAAAGTTACCAGGCTTGACGGAGAAAGTGACATATCAACTAGAATATGGCGAGGTAACTTACTGAATCTTTCAGACAGGTAATACTGGTGGACTGTAGTCTCTCTTCTTCAAGTGGACGATGCTATGTTGTTTTACTTAAGTCTTCAAGTAGTCCTATTCCAAATTCAACCTTTACAACTGAACACTTTCCATCATTCTGCTCAATCAGTGTAAATCTCTTGCTGTATGAGGAATCAGCCATGTTAGAAACGTTCTGGGCATATTGGCTAGTTGTCTGGAATATCAGCTTGGCCTGCCCTATAAGAAAGTTGCCAGCCATATTAGAAAATTACCATTCTTTGTAGAAATGTACGATTCCTATGTATTTATTAACCCTGTTAGAAATGTACAAGCTCTATTACAAGCCTCCCAGCCTGTTAGAAATTTCTGAACCCATTACATCTTTAACCTGCACATCAAGATTTCAGGAATGTATCAATCTATTGGCATTGACATTCTTGTACTGTTTGTGAATGTTGCAAGGTATGAGTAATATACCAGTCTCATTATAATATATTGGGCCATTTTAAAACATGAATTTCCCTATAAGGAAGATTTTAACAGTTGTAGAAGGTTACCTGCCAAAGATTTGAGCAGAATCATTAATTCATTGTGACCATATATCTGCAACCATACTCCTGGCAACCTGACATGTACATCTATCACACTGTACAAGAATTACCCATGAAATTTCTAGTATTGATATTCACAGAACACCCCCATACAGCTGGATGTATGTTGTTTTTGAAGATTGATGTGTTATGCAGGATTGTTTCGATGTTGTTTTGGAAGATTGATGTTGTTTTGCAGGACTGTTTGATGTGATTGATGTTGTTTTGCAGGACTGTTTTGATGTTGTTTTGGAAGATTGATGTTGTTTTGCAGGACTGTTTTGATGTTGTTTTGGAAGATTGATGTTGTTTTGGAAGATTGATGTTGTTTTGCAGGACTGTTTTGATGTTGTTTTGGAAGATTGATGTTGTTTTGGAAGATAGGTGTTGTTTTGCAGGACTGTTTTGAGGTTGTTTTAGAAGATAGGTGTTGTTTTGCAGGTCTGTTTTGAGGTTGTTTTAGAAGATAGGTGTTGTTTTGCAGGACTGTTTTGAGGTTGTTTTGGAAGATAGGTGTTGTTTTGCAGGACTGTTTTGAGGTTGTTTTAGAAGATAGGTGTTTTGCAGGTCTGTTTTGAGGTTGTTTTAGAAGATAGGTGTTGTTTTGCAGGACTGTTTTGAGGTTGTTTTAGAAGATAGGTGTTGTTTTGCAGGACTGTTTTGAGGTTGTTTTAGAAGATAGGTGTTGTTTTGCAGGACTGTTTTGAGGTTGTTTTAGAAGATAGGTGTTGTTTTGCAGGACTGTTTTGAGGTTGTTTTGGAAGATTGATGTTGTTTTAGAAGATTGATGTTGTTTTAGAAGATTGATGTTGTTTTAGAAGATTGATGTTGTTTTGCAGGACTGTTTTGATGTTGTTTTGGAAGATTGATGTTGTTTTGCAGGACTGTTTTGAGGTTGTTTTAGAAGATAGGTGTTGTTTTGCAGGACTGTTTTGAGGTTGTTTTAGAAGATTGATGTTGTTTTGCAGGACTGTTTTGAGGTTGTTTTAGAAGATTGATGTTGTTTTGCAGGACTGTTTTGAGGTTCAGCAAGATTCCATCAAGCCTGGACAAAAGGTTGTGATTGTTGATGACCTCATGGCAACCGGAGGTAAGGTCAAGGTCATTCTGAGATTCTTTAAACAGAAGATTGTAAATTATTTATCCTCATTGGAATGTGATACAGAGATGGCATGTCACACATGCATACACACATACAGAGATGGAATGTACACACACAGCATGCACGCACACACACAACACGTGGTGCTACACACACACAGATGGCATGTACACACACACAGCATGCACGCAGACACATGGCACGCGTGCACACACACATATGGCATCTACACACAGCATGCACGCACACACACGGCACGCGTGCGCACACATACAGAGATGGCTTGTACACACAGTATTCATGCACACAGATGGCATGTACACATTATCCAATAGTTGTATCCATACTTGCCATGAGATCATATGCGTTAGAGTAAGAGCCGCAGCACTCTGTAGTTGATTGAGTGCCAATCACCATGGCACATCTAACTTTACATGGCTCTTCTGACAACCATTACAGTCAGTCAAACCATATTCCTTCATTCTAATCATTATTCATGGTCATAGAAATCGAATATTCATATATATTTTAAAGGAATATTTTTATTTGAATTTGGTATTATTTATCAAAGGGAAATATATGCAAAATGAAATATCCAAGCCAGGCAGCCTTGTAATTTGACAGTAATGTTATAAATTAACAAGTCAAAAACTTGTCAAGGAATGTATGTTGTTTCACTGAACATAATGAATAATACATCAACTGGTGACGTGTTATTGTATTTGTTACCCAATACTTGTACTTGTTGCCCTGTATTCTAGATGTGTATCATGTTCACGTCATAGTGCATTCGTTCTGACCAACTTTTCACGATGATTGTTACCTGCCATACACTTTCTGCATTTCCATGTTTGTGAGAATGTTAGGTGGTTCTGGGTATGCAGCATGTTTGTGAGAATGTTAGGTTCTGGGTATGCAGCATGTTTGTAAATGTGCATACATTTATCACAGGCTGTTGTATATACCATCACAAGCATGCCGACTTCCTTACAATTCACTTCAATATATTATAATGTTTATGGAGGTAGTAATGTAAAAATATAGTGCAAACTTTGCATCATTCCATGTGTGTTTACGTGGATTTACAGTACATTCACCAGTTTATGTGTTCACCCCTCCGCGAGTGCAAAGAATAGTCAATCTTCAGTGATATAAGTGTCCTATTTCAAGGTATTCTGTTAGCTTTACTGGACTTGTGGTAGGTTCCTTGCCATACAAACTGAATGTCCATTTGTTTGTTTCAGGTACAATGAAGGCAGCATTTGATTTGATGGAAACAATCAAGGCCGACGTTCTGGGAGGTCTTGTTGTCATTGAACTTGTTGATCTCAAAGGTCGTGATAAGTCAAACAAACCCATAAAATCTCTCCTAGAATATTAGATGCTTCACATGACACAGGTCTTCAGCTTCCATTTAGTTGTAACTGAGTGACTGAATTTAGTTTTATGCCGCACTCAGCAATATTTCAGCTATATGGCGGCATTTTAGATGTGAAAATCGAGTTATATAGATGCAGGTTGTCATGAACGGTCTTCAGTTGTTAATCGACACTCAGAGCCTTCATGGAATATTGAAATATATCATGCTACATGTACATTTATATATATCAGTGATGTAAGAGAGTAATATGGATGCAAGAATTCATGAAATGTGGAAATATATCACACTTTCAAACACATTTATATATCAAAGAGCAAACATCCAAAGTTTGTTTTCCATCTATAGATAACAGAACATACATCCATACTTTGTTGAAAGATTATGGAAACCAACAGTTCCTTATCCTGAGATGAAGTTTACTTCTAGAGCTACTTCATCATGAGCTGAGGTCAGAGGCTGTTCTAATTACCTCCCTGCCATGTGGCATTGTGTCCTTGGTTACGTTGTTCCGTCATTCTTGTAAATCAAAATAGCTCATATGCATCAATATCAGAGATTGGTGAAACAGATCTTATGAGGAATCACAAAAACTATGTGTATCAAACATTTTGATAGTTAAAAAGTTTAGAGTTTCACCTTGTTAGAAGAAATTAAACTAATCGGTGCTTTCTTTCCTCACACTTTTTCAAATTCCAGTGTTTAGTTGTTGATATGTTCTGCCGCTCACAGGTATAACCAAGCATATGACAATAATCCCAGCTGATGAATGTAATGTCAGACCGCTGTCTGTATGGTACAGACATGACAATAACTGTAAACTACCCTTGTATTTTGTTCCCTAACATGACGATGAATGGAATTCAGTGGGAGGCAGGGTCTTTATTTCTGTAAATAGAACAGTTCTGGGCATAACTTTCTTACAGTACACATGGATGTGTGGTTCATGTATTCTAAAATATATATTACATAAGATTTCTCACTGACAGAAATTGGTTCAGTCAAGACTTGCTCCCACATCTGTTTTCACTATTTTCTTTAAGATCCTGAACAGCAAAAGAAACGCAAGTTTTGAAAAAATGAAATCTCATGAAAGTAAGTGTTCATGTTTGTCTTCTATTTAAAAACTTGACCAAAAGCCAGAGTTGCATTTCTTTTGCTGTTCAGTATAGTTTACATTACCTCAATAGAATAAGAAGTTGTATTCAATAAATTGTCCTTTGTCCATTATCAGGAAGTGGATATATAATGTTAGGTCTTTCTGCATAAGGGGTGATGGTGTAGCCTAGTGGTTAATCATTCTCTTGTCACACTGAAGACCCGGGTTTGATTCCCCACATTGTGTGCAGCCCATTTCTGGTGTCCCCACTGTGATATTGCAAAAAAATGTATAAAACCCAACTCACTCACATTCACTCTTTCGGCATAAAAAATCTGATTATACAGTTAGCCTTATTTTCAAGGAATTAATGTCATTTATATAAAGGAAGTTTGTCAAATATATCAGTTGAAGCTGGTGGGTAGGACAGATGTACCAAATTTAGACAAGAAGCAGCCATTCAGAGAGGTAAATGTGTATTTATTGCAAAAGAGTACCAACTGGTGGTGGACAGTACAGTAATTATTCAGGGGAAGAAGACATTTTTAATATACTACTTCATGACATTCATAAGGATTGTTTCATTAACAATACCGTGTAATATCAAATGTAATAAATTGATGGGTGTCTGTATGACATGGAAGATTTTCTTTTGAAATATCTCCCACAATGTCGCCCATGGCTCAGTGTCATGTAGATTGTGTATGGATTTGTCAGTGGTGGATGTATACTGGTATGAGAGGTAAATGTTCTACTTTGTTACACGGTTTATATATCTAGATATCAAATAAACATTTGAGAATAAAGATGGTGTTATCTTGTTTTTGATGATATTGATGCACATACTGATCCATGTGGAACTGGGTGCAGTAATTGCTCTGGTCTGAACTACCATGACAGATAATTTATCTGTATATTATGTCCATGATGTTGTCTCCAGTGGAAACTGTCCCTGACCAACACAGGTAAGTGCAGACTGGTATGCCCCCACCACACATATTCCACTCTCAAACTCTTGCGGAGTGCGGCGTAAACTAAACTCACTCACTCACCCCACTCTCAAACACCTTGCATGATCAACATCATCAACAAAGTGAAACAAAGTGCTGATCTATTAATCTATTAGAGTCATACAAGCCTGCCGTGCACCACCATACCACAACTTGTGAATGTCAACTGTTTTAACAATAAGCAATAGTGGTATGTTTCATAACCTTTGGAAATGGGACCAGGGCATATATACCATTCAAACAGCTGATTCATAATATGAAAGAAGTGGGTGCTTTTTGTAACTTCTTTCGAGTAGTGCATAATCTTTAGTCATCTTTCCAGTTCACCTTGGGAGAACTGTCATGGCCGGTGTCAAACGGACCACCTAAATATCACAACCAATAGATCCAGTGTGCTTAAAGTCCAGTGACCACGGGGCCATCTGATCTCCGCCTGGGTTGCCCAGAACAGCAGAGTAGGTAGGTAAGGAAACAAAAAGACATGTACAACATTTTAATTGATCATGACATCATTACAAAGCCAAAGAACACAAGACGTGAAATGTCCACATTAATCAAATAATTGCCCACCCTACCCCTTATCTAGTTGGTGCACGCCTCAATTATCTTGCAAAAACTGCTCTTCTCCAGCATGATCGATACGGCATCACCTGCCTTTCCCCCTCCCCCCTCTTGCAACATCTCCGTGAAATAGATCAGGTACCCCAAAGTTGTCGTCACTAATGTCCTCCTCGTAAAGCCAACACAAGATGAAGCACAGATCCTCCTGTCACTTTGTAATCTGATGCTGTCTTCTCATCGTTCCTGCAATCAAGCAATATTTTTATATAGTACCAACCATCATTGCCTGCTGTATAATTCCACAGTCAGCAACCCGAGAAGATTACAGTTACAGGGCTCCAGATATTTTTTCAACATCAGGAGTATGTACTCCATATTTTTTCACTACAGGAGTACTGGAAAACCTTAAGAGTACATTTAGAGTACTGAGTGGAATTTAATGGCATATCAGTAATCTTGTGTTTCGTTTCATATATGCACCACAACATTGCTACTTTTGTGTAAACAGGTCAATAACAAAAAAACAATATTTTTCTTCAGATAAATACGTCTGTGAATGATTCTAAGACCGTACACTATTGCTGTGGTGCATACCTGCTACGTTTTCTAAATTATTTGCTACCGTATTGTGCATATTTTTTATCCGTACATACGCCGATACGGCCCTTATCTGGAGCCCAGCAGTTAGAATTGGTCTTCAGCAACCCATGCTTGTATAAGGCGACAAACGAGATCGGTTGGTTAGGCTTGCTGACTTAATTGACACGTGTTATCATATCCCAGTTGCATAGATGAACAGGATTGTCTGGTCCAGACTCAATTATTTACAGGCCACTGCCATATAGCTGGAATATGGCTGAGTGCAGAGTTCAACAAGAAACACCAACTACACTCCAGCTGTGTGATGGCTGCCTGCACATTACCAAATCAGGGACCAGATAATGAGTGAATTTCACAACCAGAGTAGGTTGCCGAGCACTGATTCTAACCTGGAATCATGACTAAAGTATAGTCTTCAGTGACACTTGTAGCAAGTGGACATACTTACATCTGTTTGCCGCTGAAGATTAACCTCTGCTGCTGAGGTGGGATGCCCTCCTTCTCCTCCACCCTCTCCTTGATCCTCTCCACCTGCAGCACATGGAACTGTCAATACCATCCTTCCATATACAATCACATGGGTTCAGTATATACTGGACTTACACTGACTCTAAAAGTGTCAATGCCATCCTTCCATATACAGTCACATGGGTTCAGTATATACTGGACTTACACTGACTCTAAAAGTGTCAATGCCATCCTTCCATATATAATCACATGGGTTCAGTATATACTGGACTTACACTGACTCTAAAAGTGTCAATACCATCCTTCCATATATAATCACATGGGTTCAGTATATACTGGACTTACACTGACTCTAAAAGTGTCAATGCCATCCTTCCATATATAATACTGGACTTACACTGACTCTAAAAAGTGTCAATGCCATCCTTCCATGGGTTCAGTATATACTGGACTTACACTGACTCTAAAAGTGTCAATGCCATCCTTCCATATATAATCACATGGGTTCAGTATATACTGGACTTACACTACTCTAAAAGTGTCAATGCCATCTAAAAGTGTCCATCCTTCCATATACAGTCACATGGGTTCAGTATATACTGGACTTACACTGACTCTAAAAGTGTCAATGCCATCCTTCCATATATAATCACATGGGTTCAGTATATACTGGACTTACACTGACTCTAAAAGTGTCAATGCCATCCTTCCATATATAATCACATGGGTTCAGTATATACTGGACTTACACTGACTCTAAAAGTGTCAATGCCATCCTTCCATATATCACATGGGTTCAGTATATACTGGACTTACACTGACTCTAAAAGTGTCAATACCTGGACTTACACATGGACTCTAAAAGTGTCAATGTCCATCCTTCCATATATAATCACATGGGTTCAGTATATACTGGACTTACACTGACTCTAAAAGTGTCAATACCATCCTTCCATATACAGTCACATGGGTTCAGTATATACTGGACTTACACTGACTCTAAAAGTGTCAATGCCATCCTTCCATATATAATCACATGGGTTCAGTATATACTGGACTTACACTGACTCTAAAAGTGTCAATACCATCCTTCCATATATAATCACATGGGTTCAGTATATACTGGACTTACACTGACTCTAAAAGTGTCAATGCCATCCTTCCATATATAATCACATGGGTTCAGTATATACTGGACTTACACTGACTCTAAAAGTGTCAATACCATCCTTCCATATACAGTCACATGGGTTCAGTATATACTGGACTTACACTGACTCTAAAAGTGTCAATGCCATCCTTCCATATACAGTCACATGGGTTCAGTATATACTGGACTTACACTGACTCTAAAAGTGTCAATGCCATCCTTCCATATATAATCACATGGGTTCAGTATATACTGGACTTACACTGACTCTAAAAGTGTCAATGCCATCCTTCCATATATAATCACATGGGTTCAGTATATACTGGACTTACACTGACTCTAAAAGTGTCAATACCATCCTTCCATATACAGTCACATGGGTTCAGTATATACTGGACTTACACTGACTCTAAAAGTGTCAATGCCATCCTTCCATATACAGTCACATGGGTTCAGTATATACTGGACTTACACTGACTCTAAAAGTGTCAATGCCATCCTTCCATATATAATCACATGGGTTCAGTATATACTGGACTTACACTGACTCTAAAAGTGTCAATGCCATCCTTCCATATATAATCACATGGGTTCAGTATATACTGGACTTACACTGACTCTAAAAGTGTCAATGCCATCCTTCCATATACAGTCACATGGGTTCAGTATATACTGGACTTACACTGACTCTAAAAGTGTCAATGCCATCCTTCCATATACAGTCACATGGGTTCAGTATATACTGGACTTACACTGACTCTAAAAGTGTCAATGCCATCCTTCCATATACAGTCACATGGGTTCAGTATATACTGGACTTACACTGACTCTAAAAGTGTCAATGCCATCCTTCCATATATAATCACATGGGTTCAGTATATACTGGACTTACACTGACTCTAAAAGTGTCAATACCATCCTTCCATATACAGTCACATGGGTTCAGTATATACTGGACTTACACTGACTCTAAAAGTGTCAATACCATCCTTCCATAAAAAATCACTTAGTTCTCATATACAGCAGTATCTTTGATGATTTGATTTTCACTCTCATATTGACAGCAGATCGACTTATACAACGACTTATGACAGCTGCACAGCTGATACATACAAGCAGCTTCTTATGAAACCCACTCTGCCATGACAGCTGCACAGCTGATACAAGATAATACAAGCAGCTTCTTGTACATCATGAAACCCACTCTGCCATGACAGCTGCACAGCTGATACAAGATAATACAAGCAGCTTCTTGTACATCATGAAACCCACTCTGCCATGACAGCTGCACAGCTGATACAAGATAATACAAGCAGCTTCTTGTACATCATGAAACCCACTCTGCCATGACAGCTGCACAGCTGATACAAGATAATACAAGCAGCTTCTTGTACATCATTCATCAGGAAATCAACAAAAATACAATGTTTCATACATACCCTGTCTGTGGGCTCAATATCAATCTCGATCTGGAAAACAAACATAAGTTGTATAAGTCGTTGAAACTTTCCATGACACCAGGCTGAGAGGCAGGAAATACATGTTGTGTTTATTGTACACAGTGCCGATGATGCAGGGACATGAGGATATTATGCTTCAAAAACACAAGAGACGATGTATGACACCTAAATGTCAGTTATTATAACATATTTCACAAACTAAACATATTGCAGGGATGGCAACAGGAAAATGTTTCTATACTCAGCAGAAAACTAATATTGTGTCATCGAATGGGCGGTTCAATGACACAATTTATAACCAATTTAGAAATATAATCTGTGGAAATCTGCCAATCGGCAGAAAATTGTCATCCCTGATATTGAGATTGTACAACAATTATAATGTGATCTCCATGAACACGTCGGATAAGCTGAAAAAATTCACAGGTTGTCCACCATTATATTATGGGATTCTACATAGTTAGTGGTTCATAAACTACACTATATCATGTATACAGTTGGTATCAACAGTGCTGTTTCACTTTCTTTCTCTGAATGAGTTTGATTCATTTAACAATACTGACTGTAACAGTGTATGAAATAAGGCCCGTCTGACCACCCGAAATGGGCTAGATTTCTGACGGACGGTCTAAATTTACAGCTAGCCAGCCCGATGGTCTGGTAAAAGTTTAGATGTTCTATACATATCTTGGTGTCTGGTCTGGTTAAATCTGAAGTCTGGTTGGGTTTTTGGCTTATTTCATACACTGACTGTAACCATGACAACTGCTTCAGATACATTTTTATAGACAGGTTGAATATATTAGGAGCAATGACCTCGCACCATGTGAATGTTCAAGTACAACACTGCCTGCATGACAGAACACCAGGATGAAACATGGTCCTAGGAAGGGGTTCAGGCTGCATTTCAAATAAGTTAAACAAGTGCAAGTTCTAAGTTGCTAAATCAATCTGGTAATATGCCTTCATTAGAAGAACCATTAGAAAAACAATTAGGAGATAAACCTACTGTGTGGGAAAATCAGAGGTATATAACGAAATTATAATAGCTCTAAATTTCATTTAAAACCGAACGCGTAGCGTGAGGTTTTAAAAATGAACAATTAGAGCTATTATAATTTCGATTATATACCTCTGATTTCCCACACAGTGGGTTTATTTCCCCACACAGTGGGTTTATCTCCATTCTACCATGGCAATTTTATGAACAATTTCAGGTGGAGCTCTTTCTTTGGTTACGAAGTCAATGCGTGAAGCTGCCTCACATTCCAATCTCAAGTGGCATCGCCGGAAACGGGGTGATTGGCGGCAAACCGTCAATGACTAACAAACTCCAGATTCAGTAATAACAAATCACGTTTTGTTTTTTCAATGCATCAATCACCAATCATTAACTGATAAGTTGGAAAACATATATCAAATAAGTTTAAAAGCTTGGTTCACATTTGAAAATTCCACCGTAGACCCTTTCCCCACCAGAATAATGGCAGCAACCTCATGGCCTTGACCTTTCTCGGAAGTCATTGTTTACATTTACGGGCAAATTTGGAAAGATGCTACAGGAGAGCCTCTGACAGTTTGCTAAGGTTAACCTGATTGTATGACTGAGATAGTCTTTGATATCTAATTACTGGTACTGGTACAAAATTTAAGAGTAGAGGCTTTTGCTGTAACGAGAAGTCCGTGTTGTACCGAATTTAGATACTGTTGAATTTTGCTTCCAGTCAACTTGACGATTTCACGCACCTCTCGTCTCTGCATGGCGACAGCTGTGGTGACTCTTACACTCATGTGTGTACTTTGTGCTCAAATTCGATTCTACGGATATTATTTTCTACATTTGGAAAGTGTTTTGTGACCTAGTGGCTTCAAAGTGTAGTGAATTCAAATTGAATCGGATTCGCTGTCATGTTCAAGCGAGTCTGTTGACAAAGAGCCAGATTTGTGGTGATATTTCGAAAGGATGGATCAGGACATGAGGGTGTACCTCTGGCAAACACACGGTAAGGTAATTAATTATACTTTAATAGACTACTTTAGATCACGCAGTGTAATGGATAAGAGGGATCATGACTAAGCTAAATAACTTTTTCAACGATATTATACTTTCAAAAAAATATGTTGGGCTAAACAGAACGGTTTGCAGATTCTGTAATTGTGTTTTACTACCGCTAAATTTGAAACAGTACAAATTTCAAAATATCATTTTGTTTGAATTGATAACCCAACTGTTTATTTATGTGGACGGAAAGCATTAAAATTTCTTCGGCGCTCGATGTTAATGCATCCTCCGTACCGCATCAAGATCAGTGGCGATATCGTTGATCTAAAGCTGATAATTAATTTAACACGGAAATTAGCAGTCTGACATAACATAGAATCAACGTAAACATATTTGTTTTTGCTGAATTTTTATTCGGAAAGCAGACGATGTTTTGATCTTGTTCGACTGAATATTTGTTTCCATGCTTTCAAAGTACTTTTGTATGTATAAACACCTATTGCTGTGATTTACGCAAGTAGTGAGTCGAGCCCGTCATCGCTAAATCCATCTTTAAAGACATGTGTAATTTCCGACAGCAAAATCGCCTTAATTTATCGATGCATCGGAAGGTTGTTTGGTGTCCGCCATGTTGGTGGGCAGACAAAAATAGTGCATTACCGTAAACCATGTATGATTGCGTAAGGGAAACAGAGACCTGTATAACGTGATTATATACCTCTGAATGACTTTAATTAACCAATCACAATCCAGTGTTTACTGAAGTCATGGTAGAATATGCTTTATTTCAGAAATGTGAACAAGGAGAGGGAATGACTAAATATTGTGGCAAGATTAATTATCATGACATATTTATATGCAAAATGTAACATTTCAGAGTGTTCAACATGTTCAAGATTATTGCTGTCCTACATAAATGTACATGTGTATCTACTTGTGTGGGTATGTGTGTGTCACTGATTGTACTAGTCACTAAGTCAAGACAGAGGCTGGTTCTTTTGTACCAACACACTGATATACTTTACTCAACTCAGACACTTCCTACTGAGTCCTTGCTTTATCCTCTTAACGCTGAACACAAGGCAGGGTAACGATGAAAACCTTGTTTGAATGTCTTATTTCATGATATGGACAGGCAATCCAACCATGCACCTTCCTTACTCGAGGCAGACATTGTATTCACTCCAGCATGGAGGTTGTCTTTCTTTTCACAGAATTACAGATATGGTCTCCCTCACATTTTCACTACATATAGATTTCAAATAAACAGACCATGTTTTGAAAGTTTTACAAAATTACATTATACATATTATTTCTTATCCCAATAACAAAATGCAGAAAAAATATTTTTATTTTTATGAAGATGGGATATTCATTCAAACTATTCCAGGATGGAATGATATCCTATAATGAGTAGATGGAGTGAGTCTAGTTTTATGCCGCACCCAGCAATATTCCAGCTGTATGCGGTGGTCTGTAAATAATCGAGCCTGGACCAGACAATCCAGTGATCAAAAGCAAGAGCATCGATCTGCGCAATTGGGAACCGATGAAATGTGTCAACCAAGTCAGCGAGCCTGACCACCCGATCCCGTTAGTCGCCTCTTACGACAATGAGGGTTACTGAAGGCCAATATTCTAACCCGGACCTTCACAGGTAGATGAGTAGATGGATTCTTAATCTTACATGTGAACTTAATGATACTGAAAAAAAATTGTGTTCTTATTCAGTGGAAGGGTGCACCTTTAGAATACAGCACCACCACTACACAATACTATACTATTTGGCACACGCATCTTACTCCAAATCTACAAGATACTGAGTGGTGTGGATTGAGCCAGTATAGCTGTAGATGTCCCCGTGGGAAATTCTCCAGGAATGATGTGCTTTTCAATCATTCGTTGATTGATTTTGTGACAGAAAAAATAATGTGGATCATACTAGGGAACAAGGAAAGCATAAGCATGGCTGGTAACTCCACAAGGGAGAGTCAGCTGTCAAATCATCAGAGTTCGTCCTGGGCATAAAAATTTAGGAGTCATGAGAGGGAGTCATGAACATATTTTTGGGAGTCAACTTCAGTTTGGAACTATCATCAAGACATCAGCTGTGATTGTTTGATATCGACAAAAAAACAAGGTAAGGCAGGCCAGGTATTTAATCAGCACTGAGCAGTTAACTGCCAAACATTAAACTAAGTAGTTTTAAACAACAGCTGAACTAAGGTCCCAGTAGCATTGCGTCAGCAATGACGCAAGCTTCTAAATTCACTGCATATTTAAGATAAATTGTAGATCAAATACTCAGGTTTTCTGCGTCATGGCAAACACTGAATCATTACTGAACAAATGGGTGAAAGTGGCTAAAATGTACATGTCCAACGGTGCTCAAATCAGCAACACTTGGATGTGTGGAGCACAGATTAATATACAAGAACTGCATTGTTGTGCATAATAAAGGGAATTACAGAATTTAAAATATATGCATTTTGATTATCATCATTAATCCAGTAAGTCCCATAAAATAAGGTGATACAGAAATATGAATCAACTTGTACTATGAAAAACTGTACTTTTATAAACTAGAGCTTGTTGTAAAATGCTCTTCTGCAGTCCATATTTAGCATACAGATATTGAAAATCCTCAACATCGGCAGGCTTAATGACAGCACTGAAATGATAGATTACTGAGGGGAGCTACTGCACACTTGATCATGCAGCACCAGTCTGAATCACAGGGCATTGGCTTTTTTTGCAACAAACCCAAATTACACAAATTACATCATAATGTATTATAATAATAATAATTCATAATAATAATAATGGAAATTTATATAGCGCTAAATCCATCCACTAAGTGGGTGCTCAAAAGTGGTTGCTCAATGTGATTGTTAAGTTAGTGGTGCTGAATTCTAAAGGTTGGCTGAGTGGAACTGTTACTCAGTTCATGCAGAATAAATGCATAGCGTAACATAGACTGGGTAGTACTCACCTCCTTTCCAGTCAGAGTCTGAAAGTAGATACATAAGATTCAGTGGTACAAGCATGGGTATTCTAAACAATAAAACATATGTTTTATTCTGAGCAACAGTATATACACAATGTACATGTTCTCAATGACAAACAAAAAACTCATAACATGTTATACAAGTTACAACTATAAACATGTCTTTACATATGATCCATATGGCATATTACAAAGTTTCATACTGAATGTTGCTTTCATGTCCTTCTCCCACATGATGGTCTTGCAGTCATCATGGTGAGATGTGTAACCAATGATGAGGTAAACATCACAACAAATAGCCCAATAGTATCTTGTCAAATAATAGGATGATATTTAATGATGTTAAAAAGGAACACCCTGCCTTTTTTTAGATTATTTATCAACCATGTTCACCAACTATCTCAAAAAGGGGCGGTGGGATAGCCTAGTGGTAAGCGGTTCGCTCTTCACGCCGAAGACATGGGTTCGATTCCCCACATGAGTACAATGTGTGAAGCCCATTTCTGCGTCTTCCCCGCCGTGATATTGCTGGAATATTGCTAAAAGCAGCGTAAAACCATACTCACTCACTATCTCAAATAAACAAGTAGCCTATGTGTACCTGTTGTTTATGTGGAGGTTATTTACTCTATGACTTGAGTTCGAAGATGATTTCACGTGTTCTAAAATTTATCGTGTAAGTTTTCGTTTCGAGTATCTTAATGAAATACCTCAATCCATGTTTACAAGGTGGTCAATAATTCATACAATAACAAATATAGAACATGGAAAGGCTAGGCTTCTATTGGCGGCGTGCGTATTTTATACAGTGAGACTGACTCGATGACATACAAACAACATCACCGTTTTAACAATCGAATCTCGATTTCAAAGAATCATGTTCATTGGGCACCGGTTATAATGGCTCAGTGATCAAACGGTCGCATGAAGTTCTTCACTAAATCGTGTAAATTATATAATACGACATATTTACCTTCACTTTAATCAGCATTTTGATACCGTGAAGCTTCTAGACACTCTTAAAAAGACTTTATGTTTGTATGTGATCTCACTTCCGAAACTTCCGGTGTCTCAAGCAGTGACGGAGCAAACACGTCCGACTGATATCATTGGCTGAAAAGTGAAACACCGACAACCAGTTTCTCTTACTCGTTGCGAAAACGCACTATTCCGACTGAGTTTTGTGTTGCAAGCGTTTGTGAAATACGATGTGACGGATTGAGCAAATTGTGCCAACCGGCGTAAACGTTTATGCTTCAAATCTAGTAGTGAATCCATACAGACCAGGGTGGAATCCAACAGGAATGATTATTTAACCTTTGACACAAGATCAACGATTCAAAATCATTTATGAATGACGTCGTTCAGAGCTGTAACGCAACAACATCCCAATGTATTAATAATTTAATTGTAAGTTAAAAAGTGTCGTCTGTGAGTAGGCTTTCGGTTTATGCGCAGAAAGGAAACACATACATGTAATTCGTTAGTCAATCAAATGTCTTGGAAATTATTATCCTCTTGAGAGGGTGCGCAAGTCCCGAAACTTTCAAAGTAAATTTAAAACCTACCAGGATTTTAAGCGTAGAAGTTTTGTGATTTTTAATTATGGCTAAATTTGACTGCAATTGCCAGCAGTTGAAGGAATGATGTAAATCCAGCTAGGTCCATGTAGGTAGCAAAGGTACTGTAAGTCCCCATGGTCCCTCGTATGGTGATCTACGTTCTGTTGCTGGCGATCTATAGCCCGTTTTTTTATATTGTACTGTGGTCTCCAGTGATTTATTGTAATGATAGCGTACTTGTTTTACAGTAAGAGCTGTGATTATCTAGTATTTTTACTGTCATTCGAGGAAAGGTTTCTAAATTTATTGATTTTAATATTGATATAAATTAAATTGTTATCGTCACGATATGGCTGCAATATTGCCGATGTGACGCTTAATATTAACTCACTCACTCACTCGCCTTGGATTCACTTTGAATATACTATGTGAGTGAGCTAAAGTCGCATCGGCATTGTTAAATTCCACCACACAGCGACTGGAATACACGTATACATCCCTAATGAGTCGGTGCAGATAGAAGATCAATTGCGGAAATCGTAAAACTAAAAAGTCGACACGAAATGCTCAACGAAAGTCCAACTATGTGTCAAAACGTTCCAAGACTAGAACCATTTAACAACAATATACAGCACAGTACTGTTTCGCAAAGGGACAGGAGGTCCAGGCAAATTTCCACCCCCAAAATATGTATACAACAGACGAGAAAAGGATCACCGAGGGAGGCTCGACATGATCAATCTCGGTATCACCCCAGTAGACAACCTTACATTGCATTCTTAGTGCTTTATAAAGTATGCTATAACTGAACGAACCACTAGCAAAGAATATGCGTGGAGGAGTATATAATTTTGCCGTGGTGGTATATTGGTGTTTCGGAATGTTCAACCACTCGGCTGGTGTAATAAAATGTTTTCACAGTCGGTGATGTGACTTCTGTTATACTTACGGTACAGAAGCTGATGTGTGAAACACATTCTTAGTTGAAACAATATCAAATCCGTTTTGTCAGTGTGTAGCGGTAGAGGAGATACTTTCAGAGTGAACACTGAACGAATTTAACTTATGGCTCACATAGGTAAGAATTAATGTGTCAGATAAGATACGTATTATGTTGTTAATACATATGCTGTTAAATGTTGGACCTTGTTATTACAATTCACCTGACGAAGGGGCAAGGAATAGCCCAGAAACGTTGTGACATACAATAAAGAAGAAAGTTGTCATCCACAATATTTGCCTTTTACTTTATCAGATAATATTATTTTCATTGAGACCGGATTCACATGTTTGGGTCCTGTCAATTAAGTACGAGTGGGTAGGGGTTTTTTGTCCTGGAAGTTCGAAAAAATGAAGTGGGGGCGGTGGGGTAGCCTAATGGTTAAAGCGTTGGCTCGTCACGCCGAAGACCCGGGTTCGAATCCCCACATGGGCACAATGTGTGAAGCCCATTTCTGGTGTCCCCCGCCGTGATGTTGCTGGAATATTGCTAAAGGCGGCGTAAAACCAAACTCAGTCAGTCAGTCAAATGAAGTGTGCACCCCCTCTTTTTCAAAAGTGCGCGCACGCACGCACACGCACGCACACACACACACACACACCTTTCTCAAAAAGCTGTATCAGGCCTGTATGGCACCAGGGCATTGCCAACTGCGGCATTAAACTACAAATGCAAACAAACACAATCCTCCCGATCTTTACTTGATAGCGAATATTTGACTTAATGCAGGAAGGTACGAGGAAACAAGATAAAGTAGTTCTTGCACCACGTATATCTCTATTTAGCAATTCCAGTGGATAACGTTGCAGGCATGTATACACAGCATCGTGTCGATATCTCTATAAATCAACAAACGTTTAACACATTAACATTTCTGATAATATATTACTTAAATTGCTTACATGGAAAAAAGGAGCTGAAATACCATATAACGAAGTTGTTATGCTTTGTTTTCAGTGATACGAAACTAAGGGCAGATAAGGACAAGAAAGTGTGATTGAAGAATGATCTCTTCTTACCTTCTTGAGGTTTATATACCATAAGTGTTTGTACAGGTAACACGGATCAGACAAAATTAGTCTACTCATCATAATTTCCCGACTGTTTTCATTGTTGTGGGAGGATTAACAGGTTTCACTCGAGTTGTTGTGAATGTTACTTAGGAAGTGGTGAGGTTTTGATTGCGAAATACTCTTTGTAGGAGATGTAAGTGTTTTCTTAAGAAGTGTTTTCTGCTGCTTCTCTGCTGGTCTGCGTAGTTGAACGTTGAATGACGATACTTACCTAGTACATATCTTTTAATTTTACACAACTGAATTTAATATATTAGCGGCCTATGATTTGTCGGAATTTGTCGGACGTGGACCGCTGTGAAGCATATTTTATTATTTTAAGCATATATTTTCACCGCCGATCATACTTTTACCTGATATATTTTATTTATTTCCCACAAAATGCAAACACTTTTCGTCGATTTTCATCATCATTGAGGTTGAACCTTTTCCCATTTTAATAACGTCTACGAATCCACCGCTCAATCCGTCTACGAATCCACCGGATTTCCACGTCTACGAAGGAGTGAAATACCACATGTATTAATTATTAAATGTGAAAACATTTACACCCACAGACACAGATGACCTGATATACTGATGATTTCTTTAATGTGCACGTGTGTTTGTATATCCAGCGTTTATAACTATATAAGGGGAAACATTGAATGATGTCATTTCAGAAACACGTTTCTTTTTCGTTTCCGGTGTTAGGAGGGGATAGGAGATTTGAACGACAAGGCGAAGCGAGGCCTTTCTTTTTAATGCATATCAAATATTCATAGATTGATTTCATACTGCTTTGCATCACATCTTGCGACTGAAGAACGTCCTCCTACTCACTCACTCATGAAATGACGTGTCGACAATCAGGAGTGAAGGTTTCTTCACAAACATATATAAATATACAATTTGACTCATAAAAATATTAACTTGAACGTATAAAGTGTAGAGACAAAAACAAACGTTTCACACAAGGCATTCATCATCCAGAAGTTACATTGAATAAGAAAGGTGTTAAATACATTTTAATGTAGAGTGTGTGTATGTTGCAGCCAAGGAACCCATCGCTTCCCTGTTTTGTCAGGCCAAGAAAAGACCCGAGATGTTTACCAACAACAACATTTTCCTTGTAACGTCGTGTGTTAGGTCCAGTAATGTTGACTGTGTGTATAATGTACGGCAAGCCATGCAGAGTAAGGTCCCTTGTCTTGTTTACGACAATCACCGGGAGAAGCTATCCGTTTACGGCACAGGCTACACGTGCTCGAAAAGTGTGCTCGTTGCCAAATACTGACATCAAGCATGGGTCGCAAACGCAATCTCGAGAACCCTGTAAAGTCAGGGCCTGGTCGAAAAGCTAAAAAACAAAAGGAACCAACATTTCCTGCTCTTATCTCAAAAGAGACGCCCAAAACGCTGAGCAGTCGACAAAAGAAGCGAATGAAAAAGAGAACTGAAAAACAACTGATAAAATCAGCCGAAAAGAAGAAGTTCCTCGAAAGTAAGTCACTAAAGAAACAGATTTCTAAGAATGAAAAGGGCTTAGATAGTGGGAAATCACAAAAGAAAGCTCAGAAGCGAAAACTGTCTGACGACGAAGAGTCTGACGACTACAATTCTGACATAGAATGGAGCGACCTGGAAGATGAATACAGCTCTGAAGAAGACGATGGGTGATGATGATAAAGTAAGGGTTACACAGATGACAACAAGGAGTGGTTAAAGCCGAAAAGGAAGCCAAAACAGGAGTCTGATGATGAAGATGATAGTGGTGAGGAAATGTCTGACCAAGGCTCAGAGGAAGAGGTTGATGAAAGTGAAGACGACGGGGATGATGATGATGACAGTGATGCTACTGATGATGAGGATGGTGATGATGACATGTTGCCAATCGAAAAGGCATCCAAGAAACTGGAAAAGAAGCACAAAAGAGACATGAAGTTAGCTGAAAAAGAGCTGAAAACAAACATCGCTGAAAAGGAGACATATGTTCTGCCAAGTGGTCAAGAGGTTGAGAAAGAAGCAAGTCAGCCCCCAGACTTGGCAGTGATACAACAGAGAATGAAGGACATTCTTCTTGTACTTAGAGAGTTTAATGAAAGAAGAGAAGAAGGCAAGAATCGTAATGACTATATCATGCAGCTAAGAAAAGACCTGTGCTCATATTACAGCTACAATGACTTCCTTATGGAAAAACTGATGGAGTTGTTTCCTCTGGAAATTGTGGAATTTCTTGAAGCTAATGAAGTTCAGAGACCAGTTACAATAAGGACAAATACGCTGAAGACACGTAGGAGAGATTTAGCACAAGCTTTGATAAACAGAGGTGTTAATCTTGACCCTATCGGTAAATGGTCAAAAGTTGGACTGGTAGTGTATGACACACAGGTGCCCCTTGGAGCCACACCAGAATACTTGGCTGGGCACTATTTGCTCCAGGGGGGCTCCAGCTTCCTCCCTGTAATGGCTCTGGCTCCACAGGAAGGGGAGCGAGTTCTGGATATGGCTGCTGCCCCAGGGGAAAAACTACCTACATCGCTGCCCTGATGAGGAATACAGGTGAAATATTTGCAAACGACGCCAACGCTGATCGTGCTAAAGCTATAGTAGGCAACTTACATAGGATGGGTGTGATGAACACTGTCGTTTGCAACTATGATGGAAGAAAGGTGCCAAAGATTATTAAGGGTTTTGACCGCGTGTTGTTGGACGCTCCCTGTAGTGGGACAGGTGTTATTGCTAAGGATCCGGAAGTGAAGATGAACAAGGACCAGAAAGATATTTTACGGTGCTCACATCTGCAGAAGGAACTCATTATCGCTGCGATTGATGCCATTGATGCTAAATCCAGCACTGGAGGCTATCTTGTATATTCAACATGCTCTATACTCGTGGAAGAAAATGAATGGGTGATTGACTATGCATTGAAGAAACGGAATGTAAAGCTGGTTCCCACTGGGTTGGACTTCGGAAGAGAAGGATTTGCAAAGTTCCAGGATCACCGATTTCATCCTATGATGAAGCTCACACGTAGATTCTATCCTCACACACACAATCTGGATGGGTTCTTTGTGGCAAAACTGAAGAAATTTTCCAACGTCATTCCAACTGACGATAGCACACCAAAGAAAAAGAAGAAATCAAAGGTGGAGACAACTGAGACGGACGAGTCTGGAATCGGCAGCGACGATGTAGAAGAACCATCTGTGGTCCCTAAGGAGACCAGAAAGGAGAAAGCAAAAGGAAAACAGAAGAAGGCAAAAGGAAAACAGAACAAGAAACAGAGTGGTGGAGATATTAATCATGAGAAGGGACTTCAGATTCAGACTACAGGTGGAAAGAAAAACAAGCAAGAGAAAAACTTCAAACCAGGGAAGAATAAGAAGTTCAAATTAAGTGAAAATGTAGATACTGAAAATAAAGGACAGAAGAATGTGGTGAAAAAGCATGGTAAGAAGAAATCAAAGAAGGGGAAGATTGCTTGATTGCAGTTGGAAACGTCTGGGACTTTGTGTGGTATCCGACGAGATGGACATAGAACTGGAAGTTTGTGTGGTATACTGACGAGATGAGTTTGTTGTCACTGTTTATCATGCTTGGAGAAAGTAATGTTTGTAATTGTTACCTTGAACGTGAAGGAGAGCCATGTATTGTATCTGAGTAATTAAATGTCACAGCCACAAACTGTCCTGTTAATGTGTCCTGTGTGTGGCGTGGTGCTGCAGGTGGAGATGGTAGATGGGGCAGAGATCAGTCCAAATTTACCATCCAGCTACCTGCTACCTACCCACCTACCTGTTGCAGGTCTCACAGAAATACATAGTGATTGACTGGGAATTGTTTTAATAGAACCCTGGCAAAATCTATTTTGATACACATCTAAAACAATCTGACCATACACACAAACTGCACACATTAACCATTTGTAGTGTTAATACTGTAAGGCCAGTGGTTAAAGCATTTGCTTGTCACACTGAAGACCCAGGTTCAATTCCCCACATGGGTTCAATGTGAGAAACCCATTTCTGGTGTCCCTCGCTCTGATATTGCTGGAATATTGCTAAAAGCGGAATAAATCCATACTCGCTCACTCATTGAAACTTGCTATACAAATCAGAAATTACTTATTTGCCAATAAATTTCATATTACAGTACAAACTTTATCTAGGATGTTGCCACCGGCGGGTAAATTGGCTCAAATCATGGTTGTGTCTAAAGTAGTTCATATATTTGTAAATCCAGAGGTTTTTTTAACATTGTGCACAATGTAATGATGCATCTTAGTCTTTTTGGCCTGATAACGGTGACCTAAACTCTTGTAAGTTTGAGGACAGTAGAAACAGGGCTTGACCTTTCAGACCCAGGGTCCCCCACTGATTCTGTATACTGGTTTTATGTTATGTGACATTACTTCTGTTGCAGTCAGGAGATTCTACATCAATGTGAGATGATTGTTAATACTGTAAACATACTGAACAAAAAATTCACTTCGTTTTCCAATCACAAAACACTGATATTTTGTGCTATATCTGGAATACAGTCAACAATGGAGTTAAAACCAACCTTACACCTTGAGTCAAGGCCTTCAGGCCAGGACCTATCCTCTGTATGGAGCTGGGCAGCGAGGGGTTGCGATGTGGATTTATTGGCTACAGAACCAGTATGTCATACTTGATAAGGGCTGTGGCATAGTCTTTGAATCTCTGATTTCAGCCACACCCATGTGACTCGATGCTACTCTGGAATAAAACTTCAATGAACTGGGTGGGAGCTAGTTGTGACTTACTGGATGGGATGGTAGATGGTTGTGACTTGCTGGATGGGATGGTAGATGGTTGTGACACTGGATGGGATGGTAGATGGTTGTGACTTGCTGGTTGGGATGGCAGATGGTTGTGCCTTACTGGATGGGATGGTAGATGGTTGTGACACTGGATGGGATGGTAAATGGTTGTGACTAACTGGGTGGGATGGTAGATGGTTGTGACACTGGATGGGATGGTTGTGACTTACTGTCAGGGATGGTAGATGGTTGTGACACTGGATGGATCAGAAATGGTTGTGACTAACTGGGATGGGATGGTACACCTACGGATGGTTGGTGACACTGGATGGGATGGTAGATGTTTGTGACTCATTGGTTGTGATCGTAGATGTTTTCAGACAAACTGGTTGAGATGATAGATGGTTGTGACTTACTGATGGGATCAGTAAACTGGTTTGGACATGGATGGATCAGAAATGGTTGTGACTTACTGGATGGATCGTTAATGGTTGTGGAGTTACTGGATGGGACAGTAAATGGTTGTGGACTTTACTGGATGGGATGGTAAATGGTTGTGACTTTACTGGATGGGATGGTGAATGGTTGTGAGTTACTGGATGGGATGATAGCTGGCATTGGTTGTGACTTACTGGATGGGATGGTAAATGGTTGTGACTTACTGGATGGGATGGTAAATGGTTGTGACTTACTGGATGGGATGATAGTTGGTTGTGACTTACTGGATGGGATTGTAGATGGTTGTGACTTACTGGATGGGATGGTAGATGGTTGTGACACTGGATGACTGGTAAAATGGGATGGTAAATGGTTGTGACTAACTGGGTGGGATGGTAGATGGTTGTGACACTGGATGGGATGGTTGTGACTTACTGTCAGGGATGGTAGATGGTTGTGACACTGGATGGGATGGTAAATGGTTGTGACTAACTGGGTGGGATGGTAGATGGTTGTGACACTGGATGGGATGGTTGTGACTTACTGGATGGGATGGTAGATGTTTGTGACTTGCTGGTTGTGATGGTAGATTTTGTGACTTGCTGGTTGTGATGGTAGATGTTTGTGACTTACTGGATGGATGGTAGATGGTTGTGACTTACTGGTTGAGATGGTAGATGGTTGTGACTTACTGGATGGGATCGTAAATGGTTGTGACTTACTGGATGGGATCGTAAATGGTTGTGACTTACTGGATGGGATCGTTAATGGTTGTGACTTAATGGATGGGATGGTAAATGGTTGTGACTTACTGGATGGGATGGTAAATGGTTGTGACTTACTGGATGGGATGATAGTTGGTTGTGACTTACTGGATGGGATTGTAGATGGTTGTGACTTACTGGATGGGATGGTAGATGGTTGTGACTTACTGGATGGGATGGTAGATGGTTGTGACTTACTGGATGGGATGATAGTTGGTTGTGACTTACTGGATGGGATGGTAGATGGTTGTGACTTACTGGATGGGATGGTAGATGGTTGTGACTTACTGGATGGGATGATAGTTGGTTGTGACTTACTGGATGGGATGGTAGATGGTTGTGACTTACTGGATGGGATGATAGTTGGTTGTGACTTAATGGATGGGATGGTAGTTTATTTGTCAGACTTACTGGATGGGATGATAGTTGGTTGTGACTTACTGGATGGGATGATAGTTGGTTGTGACTTACTGGATGGATGATACTTGGTTGTGACTTACTGGATGGGATTGTAGATGGTTGTGACTCACACTGGATGGGATGATAGTTTGTTGTGACTTACTGGATGGGATGATAGTTGGTCATGACTTACTGGATGGGATGATAGTTATTGTGACTTACTGGATGGGATGATAGATAGTTGGACTTACTGATGGGACTGTAGATGGTTGTGACTTCCACTGGATGGGATGATAGTTTATTGTGACTTACTGGATGGGATGATAGTTGGTTGTGACTTACTGGATGGGATGATAGTTGGTTGTGACTTACTGGATGGGATGATAGTTTGTTGTGACTTACTGGATGGGATGATAGTTGGTTGCGACTTACTGGATGGGATGATAGTTGGTTGCTTAATTTTACTGGATGGGATGATAGCTGGTTGTGACTTACTGGATGGGATGATAGTTGGTTGTGACACTGGATGGGATGATAAATGGTTGTGACTTACTGGATGGGATGATAGTTGGTTGTGACACTGGATGGGATGATAGTTGGTTGTGACTCTACTGGATGGGATGGTAGATGGTTGTGACTTACTGGATGGATGATAGTTGGTTTGTGACTTACTGGATGGGATGATAGATGGTCATGACTTTACTGGATGGGATGATAGTTGGTCAGACTTACTGGATGGGACAATAGTCTCGCCGACTTCTCACCTGGATGGGATGATAGATGGTTGACTTCACTGGATGTGGATGATAGCTGGTTGCTTGTGACTTACTGGATGGATGATAGATGGTCATGACTTCACTGGATGGATGGTAGATGGTGACTCCCCACTGGATGGGATGGTAAAATGGTCATGGACTCTCACTGGATGGGATGGTAGATGGTTGCGACTTCACTGGATGGGATGGTAGATGGTCATGACTTCACTCGGATGGATTGTAGATGGTTGTGACTCCACTGGATGGATGATAGTTCTTGTCGCTTTGACTTACTGGATGGGATAATAGATGGTTCACCTACCTGGATGGGATGGTAGATGGTCATTAACTTCACTGGATGGATGGTAAATGGTTGCAGACTTACTGGATGGGATGGTAGATGGTCATGACTTACTGGATGGATGGTAGATGGTCATGACTTCACTGGATTTGCGGGATCAGTAGATGGTCATGACTCTTTACTGGATGGATTGTAGAAGGTCATGCGACTTCACCGGATGGATCGGTAGATGGTTGTGGACTTCACTGGATGGATGGTAGATGGTCAGCTGACTTACTGGATGGGATTGTAGATGGTCAGGACTTCACTGGATGGGATGATAGTTGGTCATAATTTAACACGGATGGGATGATAGATGGTTCAGTAACTTCACTGGATGGGATGGTAGATGGTTTGTGACTCCACTGGATGGATGGTAGATGGTTGACTCCACTGGATGGATGGTAGATGTAAGATGGTTGTGATTGACTTACTGGATGGGATGACCCCCATGGATTTGGACTTACTGGATGGGATTGTAGATGGTTGTGACTCACTGGATGGGATGATAGTTTGTTGTGACTTACTGGATGGGATGATAGTTGGTTGTGACTTACTGGATGGGATGGTAGATGGTTTGTGACTTACTGGATGGGATGGTAGATGGTTGTGACTTACTGGATGGGATGATAGTTGGTTGTGACTTACTGGATGGGATGGTAGATGGTTGTGACTTACTGGATGGGATGGTAGATGGTTGTGACTTACTGGATGGGATGATAGTTGGTTGTGACTTACTGGATGGGATTGTAGAATTATTTGTTGTGACTTACTGGATGGGATGATAGTTTGTTGTGACTTACTGGATGGGATGATAGATGGTTGTGACTTACTGGATGGGATGGTAGATGGTTGTGACTTACTGGATGGGATGATAGTTTGTTGTGACTTACTGGATGGGATGATAGTTGGTTGCGACTTACTGGATGGGATGATAGTTGGTTGCTGGACTGGATGGGATGATAGTTGGTTGTGACTTACTGGATGGGATGGTAAATGGTTGTGACTTACTGGATGGGATGATAGTTGGTTGTGACTTACTGGATGGATGATAGTTGGTTTTAATGATTGTGACTTACTGGATGGGATGATAGAAATGACTTACTGGATGGGATGGAAGATGGCTGCGACTTACTGGATGGGATGGTAAATGGTTGTGACTTACTGGATGGGAATGAATTTATAGGATGGATGGTAGATGGTAGATGGATTTACTGATGGGATGGTAGACTGGATGGATTGTAGATGGTTGTGACTCCACTGGATGGGATGATAGTTTGTTGTGACTTACTGGATGGGATGATAGTTGGTTGTGACTTACTGGATGGGATGGTAGATGGTTGTGACTTACTGGATGGGATGATAGTTGGTTGTGACTTACTGGATGGGATTGTAGATGGTTGTGACTTACTGGATGGGATGGTAGATGGTTGTGACTTACTGGATGGGATGGTAGGTGGTTGTGACTTACTGGATGGTAGATGGTTGCGACTTACTGGATGGTAGATGGTTGTGACTTACTGGATGGGATGGTAGGTGGTTGTGACTTACTGAATGGGATCGTAAATGGTTGTGACTTACTGGATGGGATGGTTGATAGTTGTGACTTACTGGATGGGATGATAGTTTGTTGTGGTTGAGATGATTAATTAGGTCCGACATGCAAATTTGATAGTTGAGGGCAGGTTTTACTTCTAATAATACTATCCATTACAGGATTCATGGCTTCAATTAAATTATGTCTTTTTATTCATTTTGTTTTAAAATATGGCTGGAATATTGTACACAACTGACTACGGCTCGGTCCACAGGGGTTGATAAAATACCATTGCCCAACTCCCGGGTCAAGTGGAATTTTCTGGTCGGTCAAGTAAATAACCACATTAAACTTTACATTGATACAATTGTGCCAAACTACTGGAATGTTTTATTAGCTGTTCTGTTGTTTATAGTTTACTTGCAAAAGAAACCAAATTGTTAATTGTGATCAAGTGAAATTAATATTTGGTCAAGTGGTTTTTGAAGTTTACTGGATGTGTGTTTTGTCCAGTGGTGTTTTGACAACATTTTCAACCCCTGAGTCCAGCCAGTAAACTGCTGACTGTGATGTTCTGGTCCAGCTGGTATACTACTGACTGTGATGTTCTGGTCCAGCTGGTATACTACTGTCTGTGATGTTCTGGTCCAGCTGGTATACTACTGTCTGTGATGTTCTGGTCCAGCTGGTATACTACTGACTGTGATGTTCTGGTCCAGCTGGTATACTACTGTCTGTGATGTTCTGGTCCAGCTGGTATACTACTGTCTGTGATGTTCTGGTCCAGCTGGTATACTACTGTCTGTGATGTTCTGGTCCAGCTGGTATACTACTGACTGTGATGTTCTGGTCCAGCTAGTATACTACTGACTGTGATGTTCTGGTCCAGCTGGTGTACTACTGACTGTGATGTTCTGGTCAGCAGCTGACTGTATGTACTGGTCCAGCTGGATACTACTGTCTGTGATGTTCTGGTCCAGCTGGTATACTACTGACTGTGATGTATACTACTGTCTGTGATGTTCTGGTCCAGCTGTACTACTGTCTGTGATGTTCTGGTCCAGCTGGTATACTACTGTCTGTGATGTTCTGGTCCAGCTGGTATACTACTGACTGTGATGTTCTGGTCCAGCTGGTATACTACTGACTGTGATGTTCTGGTCCAGCTGGTATACTACTGTCTGTGATGTTCTGGTCCAGCTGGGTACTACTACTGACTGTGATGTTCTGGTCCAGCTGGTGTACTACTGTCTGTGATGTTCTGGTCCAGCTGGTATACTACTGACTGTGATGTTCTGGTCCAGCTGGTATACTACTGTCTGTGATGTTCTGGTCCAGCTGGTGTACTACTGACTGTGATGTTTCTGGGTCCAGCTGGTATACTACTGTCTGTGATGTTCCAGCTGGTCCAGCTGTGTGTTCTGGTACTGTATACTACTGTGATGTTCTGGTCCAGCTGGTGTACTACTGTCTGTGATGTTCTGGTCCAGCTGGTATACTACTGACTGTGATGTTCTGGTCCAGCTGGTATACTACTGTCTGTGATGTTCTGGTCCAGCTGGTATACTACTGACTGTGATGTTCTGGTCCAGCTGGTATACTACTGTCTGTGATGTTCTGGTCCAGCTGGTATACTACTGACTGTGATGTTCTGGTCCAGCTGGTGTACTGTTCTGGTCTGTGATGTCTCTGGTCCAGCTGGTATACTACTGACTGTGATGTTCTGGTCCAGCTGGTATACTACTGTCTGTGATGTTCTGGTCCAGCTGGTATACTACTGTCTGTGATGTTCTGGTCCAGCTGGTATACTACTGACTGTGATGTTCTGGTCCAGCTGGTATACTACTGTCTGTGATGTTCTGGTCCAGCTGGTATACTACTGTCTGTGATGTTCTGGTCCAGCTGGTATACTACTGTCTGTGATGTTCTGGTCCAGCTGGTATACTACTGACTGTGATGTTCTGGTCCAGCTGGTATACTACTGTCTGTGATGTTCTGGTCCAGCTGGTATACTACTGTCTGTGATGTTCTGTCCAGCTGGTATACTACTGTCTGTGATGTTCTGGTCCAGCTGGTATACTACTGTGATGTTCTGTGATGTACTCTGTGATGGTGGTCCAGCTGGTATACTACTGTCTGTGATGTTCTGGTCCAGCTGGTATACTACTGACTGTGATGTTCTGGTCCAGCTGGTATACTACTGTCTGTGATGTTCTGGTCCAGCTGGTATACTACTGACTGTGATGTTCTGGTCCAGCTGGTATACTACTGACTGTGATGTTCTGGTCCAGCTGGTATACTACTGACTGTGATGTTCTGGTCCAGCTGGTATACTACTGACTGTGATGTTCTGGATGTTCTGGTCCAGCTGGTATACTACTGTCTGTGATGTTCTGGTCCAGCTGGTATACTACTGACTGTGATGTTCTGGTCCAGCTGGTATACTACTGACTGTGATGTTCTGGTCCAGCTGGTATACTACTGTCTGTGATGTTCTGGTCCAGCTGGTATACTACTGTCTGTGATGTTCTGGTCCAGCTGGTATACTACTGTCTGTGATGTTCTGGTCCAGCTGGTGTACTACTGTCTGTGATGTTCTGGTCCAGCTGGTATACTACTGACTGTGATGTTCTGGTCCAGCTGGTATGTTCTGTGATGTTCCAGCTGGTATACTACTGACTGTGATGTTCTGGTCCAGCTGGTATACTACTGACTGTGATGTTCTGGTCCAGCTGGTATACTACTGTCTGTGATGTTCTGGTCCAGCTGGTATACTACTGTTCTGTGATGTTCTGGTCCAGCTGGTATACTACTGTCTGTGATGTTCTGGTCCAGCTGGTATACTACTGTCTGTGATGTTCTGGTCCAGCTGGTATACTACTGTCTGTGATGTTCTGTGATGTTCTGGTCCAGCTGGTATACTACTGACTGTGATGTTCTGGTCCAGCTGGTATACTACTGTCTGTGATGTTCTGGTCCAGCTGGTATACTACTGTCTGTGATGTTCTGGTCCAGCTGGTATACTACTGTCTGTGATGTTCTGGTCCAGCTGGTCCAGCTGGTACTACTGTCTGTGATGTTCTGGTCCAGCTGGTATACTACTGTCTGTGATGTTCTGGTCCAGCTGGTATACTACTGACTGTGATGTTCTGGTCCAGCTGGTATACTACTGACTGTGATGTTCTGGTCCAGCTGGTGTACTACTGTATACTACTGTGATGTTCTGGTCCAGCTGGTGTACTACTGACTGTGATGTTCTGGTCCAGCTGGTATACTACTGTCTGTGATGTTCTGGTCCAGCTGGTATACTACTGTCTGTGATGTTCTGGTCCAGCTGGTATACTACTGACTGTGATGTTCTGGTCCAGCTGGTGTACTACTGTCTGTGATGTTCTGGTCCAGCTGGTGTACTACTGTCTGTGATGTTCTGGTCCAGCTGGTGTACTACTGTCTGTGATGTTCTGGTCCAGCTGGTATACTACTGTCTGTGATGTTCTGGTCCAGCTGGTATACTACTGACTGTGATGTTCTGGTCCAGCTGGTATACTACTGACTGTGATGTTCTGGTCCAGCTGGTGTACTACTGTCTGTGATGTTCTGGTCCAGCTGGTATACTACTGTCTGTGATGTTCTGGTCCAGCTGGGTACTACTACTGTGATGTTCTGGTCTGTACTGTCTGTGATGTTCTGGTCCAGCTGGTATACTACTGTCTGTGATGTTCTGGTCCAGCTGGTGTACTACTGTCTGTGATGTTCTGGTCCAGCTGGTATACTACTGTCTGTGATGTTCTGGTCCAGCTGGTATACTACTGTCTGTGATGTTCTGGTCCAGCTGGTATACTACTGTCTGTGATGTTCTGGTCCAGCTGGTATACTACTGTCTGTGATGTTCTGGTCCAGCTGGTATACTACTGTCTGTGATGTTCTGGTCCAGCTGGTATACTACTGTCTGTGATGTTCTGGTCCAGCTGGTGTACTACTGTCTGTGATGTTCTGGTCCAGCTGGTATACTACTGACTGTGATGTTCTGGTCCAGCTGGTATACTACTGTCTGTGATGTTCTGGTCCAGCTGGTATACTACTGTCTGTGATGTTCTGGTCCAGCTGGTGTACTACTGACTGTGATGTTCTGGTCCAGCTGGTATACTACTGTCTGTGATGTTCTGGTCCAGCTGGTGTACTACTGTCTGTGATGTTCTGGTCCAGCTGGTATACTACTGACTGTGATGTTCTGGTCCAGCTGGTATACTACTGACTGTGATGTTCTGGTCCAGCTGGTATACTACTGTCTGTGATGTTCTGGTCCAGCTGGTATACTACTGACTGTGATGTTCTGGTCCAGCTGGTATACTACTGTCTGTGATGTTCTGGTCCAGCTGGTGTACTACTGACTGTGATGTTCTGGTCCAGCTGGTATACTACTGACTGTGATGTTCTGGTCCAGCTGGTATACTACTGTCTGTGATGTTCTGGTCCAGCTGGTATACTACTGTCTGTGATGTTCTGGTCCAGCTGGTGTACTACTGTCTGTGATGTTCTGGTCCAGCTGGTATACTACTGACTGTGATGTTCTGGTCCAGCTGGTATACTACTGACTGTGATGTTCTGGTCCAGCTGGTGTACTACTGACTGTGATGTTCTGGTCCAGCTGGTGTACTACTGACTGTGATGTTCTGGTCCAGCTGGTATACTACTGTCTGTGATGTTCTGGTCCAGCTGGTATACTACTGACTGTGATGTTCTGGTCCAGCTGGTATACTACTGTCTGTGATGTTCTGGTCCAGCTGGTATACTACTGTCTGTGATGTTCTGGTCCAGCTGGTGTACTACTGACTGTAATGTTCTGGTCCAGCTGGTGTACTACTGTCTGTGATGTTCTGGTCCAGCTGGTATACTACTGACTGTGATGTTCTGGTCCAGCTGGTATACTACTGTCTGTGATGTTCTGGTCCAGCTGGTATACTACTTACTGGTGTGATGTTCTGGTCCAGTATACTACTGTCTGTGATGTTCTGGTCCAGCTGGTATACTACTGTCTGTGATGTTCTGGTCCAGCTGGGTACTACTACTGTGATGTTCTGGTCCAGCTGGTATACTACTGTCTGTGATGTTCTGGTTCAGCTGGTATACTGTGATGTTCTGGTCCAGCTGGTATCTGTGATGTTCTGGTCCAGCTGGTATACTACTGACTGTGAGCTGGTATACTCTGTCTGTGATGGTCCAGCTGGTATACTACTGACTGTGATGTTCTGGTCCAGCTGGTATACTACTGACTGTGATGTTCTGGTCCAGCTGGTATACTACTGACTGTGATGTTCTGGTCCAGCTGGTGTACTACTGTCTGTGATGTTCTGGTCCAGCTGGTATACTACTGACTGTGATGTTCTGGTCCAGCTGGTATACTACTGACTGTGATGTTCTGGTCCAGCTGGTATACTACTGACTGTCCATGTTCTGGTCCAGCTGGTCCAGCTGGTATACTACTGACTGTGATGTTCTGGTCCAGCTGGTATACTACTGTCTGTGATGTTCTGGTCCAGCTGGTATACTACTGACTGTGATGTTCTGGTCCAGCTGGTATACTACTGACTGTGATGTTCTGGTCCAGCTGGTATACTACTGACTGTGATGTTCTGGTCCAGCTGGTATACTACTGACTGTGATGTTCTGGTCCAGCTGGTATACTACCGACTGTGATGTTATGATCACTGACTGTGATGTTCTGGTCCAGATGGTATACTACTGTGATGTTCTGGTCGCTGTGATCGCTGTTCAGGAAGCAAGTACAATTGTTTGACGCCTTTGAACATTAGGGTTTAAGGACTCCGGATATGATGCGACCGGGAATCGAACCACAGACTTCTCAGACGGACATTGTCCAGTGGTCCAGGAGGTTGTCAGAAACTGGTGAGTGCTGGCACAACCCTGGCGTGGCAACTTCTGTCACTTTACTGAGTGTTGTTTGTGATGTATGCTTTTTAACATACTGGGCCTAGATTCTCGAAGCTCTCTTAGCGCTAAGATAGTCGTAAGTGCCATACATTAACATTAACTTACGACTATCTTAGCGCTAAGAGAGCTTCGAAAATCTAGGCCTGGAGCGTAAGATATTGAAAGGAGTTCTAACTAATCACGAGATATATTCGCCCCTGGAGTGCCAGGTTCACCTGTACTTCAAGCCACAGCTAACTCTGATAGGTCGTAATTGCCCCATAACATCCACACACTCGACTTGTAGATTTTACAAGATACAGTAAATACGACAAACTATTTCACGCTTTTGAAATGTATTTCTACCAACCCGCCTCAGTGCTTGTAGAATTGCAATGATTTCTTCTGCAAAACCTGATTTATAATCACGAAGCCTGAACACATCGGAGATAGTGTAATCAGGGATCCAGAAAGCTCCAGCAGGACGGGTCAAGGTCGAATCCTTGGAGGCGTCAGTACTTACTAAATGTGTGTACAATCTGCATATCGTTCCCGAATAAAGTCCTCAGAAATCGCTTTCACCGTATTTGTGTACGTATCCTTCTGAACGATGGAACTGAGTTCATAGCATAGTCCTGGCCTAAGGAGAAGCCTAGGAGCATTTTCAGAAGGTGTAGATGGATGTACTGGATTAAAGTGAACAACTCCATGTTGTGCTGCTAGTTTCAGAATGTTTAAACGGAATCTTGCCATGGGACCAGTCACACATGACATGCTCCACACACTGATTAAGTACATCCGACACTGAATGATAGCTGTCCAGTCTTCATCTTCATAAAGTATTTCAGGGGTATATTTTGGCGTCTGAGAAACAAGGGCATGTCAGAACACTCAGCCTGAAGAGACGAGACTAGAGTAGTTACAAAAGCTCCAGTGAAAATTCTAACAGCTCTAGATTGAATGCGATCAAGTTTGATGAGGTGACTTTTTAGAGGCACACCTGTAGACTTGGCAGCCATAGTCAATCCTCGACAAGATAAGCGCTTTATATACCACTAACATGGTAGATTATCAGCTCCCAATTGTGTTTTGGACACACACTTCAAAAGATTAAGAACACTGTTACAACGGCTACAAAGATATACTGTATTCAATTAAAGTATTATTTTAATTTAAAATAGTTCTTAAAAATTAGGAGAGTGGCAATTTCGCAGTTCAGCTTTGCCTACGTTCATTTAGTGTTGGGGGAGTTCCCTCCCTTGCACTGTTAATGTTACGTTCTGTTACAATTTATTATCTCCCTTGGCTAGAGGGCACAGCGGCAAGTATCCCGGCATATACACGGCACGGCTCGGCTCTAAGATAATGCAATCCCACCAACCCTCCCAGTAGTATTCAGCATCTACAACCATGTACACCTTGTATCCATTACTCATATCAGCTCTCAAGAATAAAGTTTCCAGCCCTTTTATATTTTGTATTGTCATGATTGTCACATGCAGCTTACGTATGTAACTCCGTAGATTCAATTAATATATGTCTTGTAAGTGTCTGATCAAAATACACTCCCAGGAATTTGAATTCAGATACTACATCCAGCTTATGGTTCCCAAGGGATAGCCCAATCTTTGTAGGAATTTCCGGCGAGTGATCAGCTCATATGAAACATCTCTTCGGAAATCCACTGACTAATGAACAGGAAACTTTGTTCAAGAGGTTCGAATCCGATTTTCGACGCTTGGTTCTAACCATTGTTCACCCATCGCTGTTCATAATAATTAAAGTGTGAAAGTTTCAGTCTTACAAAAACTGCTGCTTATTATAAAGTTGTTATAGTCACGCAAACACTGCTACTACAATACAATATAAAGCTATTAGTAGCAGTAATTACGTATAGTCATGCCGCACTGATATCATAGCTGTATCAATAAACATATGTATATTTTGTCTCAGTGCGTACTGCAGTAGGCCTACTGCTGTCTTGACATGGACACAGGTGGCATGACGGGGATGTATGTTAACCGTTAGACGAGCCAGGGACATCACAGACTGAGATGTCTCAGCCCTGCTGTGTGCAGAGACCATACCAGCACGTGTGATACACTGTACGTGTTCACTGTAGGTAACTCCGTCTATACGCGGTGCAGAGTTGCGTCCCTTGGATACTCCACAGATCTGTCATTGCCGTCTCGAATCACGATTAATTCTGATAATGTTTCTTGGTTTATTAAGACCGAACCTATTCTGTTGGTTGGCGAACGTCTGAGACCAGCATTACTTCGGGCTTTCTTCAACGATCGAAGCGGCCTTCCACCCAAGTCACGGCTTGAATGCAGTTCACCGGGCTCGGCACCAGCCGCTGAGCAATTTTCGCGCTATACCGTTACTGCGCTGCAGCGCTGTCTCGCTATATCGCGATAATTGCGCCGGCTCCCTTCGCTGCCAGTCTTCGATCCTTAGGGTTTAGGATTTAATTAATCTGAAAAAGTGCGCCCGGTAATGTGCATTACTACCCGGTAAGTTACTAATTATTATACATATGTTCTGAATATCTTTATGAGATGAGTTTGGTTATTTGAAACAGTTGTTGATTAACGAAAGTCGAGTATTGTGTAACCAAACTAGGTTATTCAACGATAGTGACGTCATAACGTCGACCTCTCTGTCGCCACCTCGATATTCTTAATTAACATTCTAACTCCATTGAAACAGTTTTTCACCAAAACTGTCAACTAAACAAAACATTAGATTTGAGCATAATTAACATTCAATTTCGCAGGGAATAGTAGTTTTTCTCAATTGATTATTTTTATTTGTTTGTTTTCACTATTAAGTAGTTTCATTTTGTTTACATCTTGTTGTGCAATAAGTAGATAAGTTTATATAACATGCGGAAAATAGCATTCGGAATCGTTCGAATACAAACGTTTTCGAGGTAAAAGTTCAAACGGCATGTGCGAATGTTACCTTTCGCGATTTGGTAAACTGTGTTCTGATTGGTCAGTTCAAAAGGTTAGCTGACGCGACCGTCAGTGTAACGAATAATACTTAGCCTAAGTTTACTTAGACTGCTTTCAATGAAGATTGGTCTATATCAGTCACATCCATTGACAATACCCGACGATTCATTACACACAATAACCTTGACTGATTCGTGTGTGCAAATCGTAATTCCACAGAACCAAAGATGGTTACATATACCATAGACAGTATTGAAACCGTTTGTATATGCCATAAGCTTCAATTGCATACTTTACTATCTGACCAATCTGTAAAACGTGATATGTACACACTGTGGGCATCAGCATCACCTGAGGTACATTGAGACAGTGAGTGAGTGAGTTTAACTTTACAGTCACCTGTCTGTACAGAGGTTCTGAATCACCTGCAGTTGGACAATGTTAGATTGATGTCTAGAGTGTAGACATTATTTTCCTGGTTTCAGATGGCAACCTCTCAGAAGCTGACGGACCATTTCTTGTCCTGTACAATATGTACAGGGGTGTTTGACAAACCCTGTACACTTGTGTGTAATCACACCTTCTGTCGGAAATGTATCGTCAACTACACCAAAACCAGACCAGAAGCCATCAGTGCCAAGTCCCTCCTGTGTCCATTCTGCAGAAAGATGACGAAAGTGTCTGCCCCTGAGAGACCAGTGGAGGAGTGGGCGGATGACATCAAGCCTATCTTCGTCATCCAGGGACTCTTGGACACGTTTGGTCCTGGATCCAAAGGTACACACCACTATATACTCTCTACCAAAGAGATTTCGTGATATTCCTGGTTAAGAAGCGGTAGGATGTAGCGATCACCATGTCTGTCCATCAGTGTGTGTCTGCCATACGTTTTCCATTTTGAGGAAACAACCACCGACCCAACACTCAACGGTCTTACCCACCCTGCAGCCCCATTCACCTGTCACACCCACCCCAACGCTCCCATTCACCTGTCCCACCCACTCCAGCACTCCCATTCACCTGTCCCACCCACCCCAGCACTCCCATTCACCTGTCCCATCTACCCCACACTCCCATTCACCTGTCCCACCCACCCCATCACCCCATTCACTTGTTCCCACCCACCCCAGCACTCCCATTCACCTGTCCCACCCACCCCACCATTCCCATTCAACTGTCCCACCCACCCCAGCACTCCCATTCAACTGTCCCACCCACCCCAGCACTCCCATTCAACTGTCCCACCCACCCCAGCACTCCCATTCAACTGTCCCACCCACCCCAGCACTCCCATTCAACTGTCCCACCCACCCCAGCATTCACATTCACCTGTCACACCCACCCCAGCACTCCGATTCACCTGTCACACCCACCTCAGCACTCCCATTCAACTTTCCCATCCACCCCAGGAGTTCAGTTCCCCTGTCCCGACCATCCCAGTTGACGAAACCCCCAACCATTGTACTGAGACTCCCATGTATAAAGCAACGCCTACAGATGGACTACAGGTGTACCATATAAAGTGGCCAGCTTATGTGTCGCTGGGGGCTCCACAGAATTCAATAAGTGATCGTCACAGAAATGTGTCAGTAGGGTGTTACTGAGTTGGTCAATGTTTGTTACTAGTGTTTCCTGTGCTATAAAGATACAATGAGAGATAAACATGTGTAAGTGTTTCAAGTAGGCGAGATAACCATATATTAATCTGTGGTGATCTGAATACACGATCAGGACAAGGGAACAATGCTCCAAAGGATGCCGAGTGCATTATTTCTTCTCTTGACAGGTTCGAACATTATTCGTGTTAAAAACATAGATTGCATCCTTAATTTAAAAATAGTTTCCTGTTCCGATGTATTTTTTAATCGTACGAGAGAATATGCTCTCAAATAATCTTTTCGCTACTTGGGCAAATTAATTTGAACCTAAATCAAGCAATAGAGAACTTTGTTGATATTTTAGTAGTAAAAATGTACAATATGACTCGAAGAAACCACGTCTACCTCCAGAATGTAAGGTTGCTATGCCGGACGCCCGAAAATGTTTAGAAAATGTCGTACAAACGTTTATGAAGTTATATACAGTAGAACGAAATACAAACGTATATCGAACAGGCTGCAGAAACTTTATTGCTGACCTAAATAAATGAAAAAAATACTGATTAACACATACTATCTACTGCCCATCACAGTTTTGTAAACTAATAAAACTCTGTAAAACTAATGTAAACGTTGATGTTAATGATAATATGCTCAGTGCACCCTATGTCCATGTGGACAAATTGTTAATGGAATCAGCCATAAGTGATAGTGAGAAAGGTGAAGCTATTAACCACTTGAAATTACGAATGGCAGTAGGCCTTGATCATATCTTAGCTGAAATGTGGAAATGTTCGAGGCCTGAAATTCTGTCATTCATTAGAAACATTTTAACAAAATCTTTGATGAAGATATTTTCCCACATTTCTGGGCGTCCTCAGTTATAATCCCGTTCCTCAAGAAGTCAATAAGGGGGACTCAAAAACTCCAGACAACTATAGGTGTATATCACTGACGAGTGACTCCTTAAGAACAGAATTTCGCTTTGGGCAAATATGCACGACACACTACCAGAATGCCAGACTGGTTTCCGAGAGAACTATAAACTTACTGATAACATGTTTACTTTATATGCAATAATTAAAAAACGGCCTTTGTAGATTTTTAAAAAGCATTTGACTTAGTTGATTGTTCTAAATTGTGACAATGTATCACAAAAGTTGGCCTGAGAGGTAAAATGTATTCCACCTTGAATGCTATGTATGCAAATGTTAAATCATGTGTTCGTTGTGGATATGACCTCACAGACTTGTTTGCTTGTCCTAATGGGATGCGTCAGGGATGCATGCTTAGTCCTATTCCGTTTTCCTTTTTCATCAATGAATTGTACTTTAAAATTCTTAATTGTGGTAAACATCGATTACAAATGTTACCTAAATTAGCAGAACTTCTAATACTTCTCTTTCCTGATGATGTAATATTAGTATCAGACCCTATTCTTGGACCACAAACTCAACTGAATTTTTTTGAAAAATATAGCAATGAATGGAAACTATCGGTAAATTTGTAAAAAAATAAAATTGTAGTATATAGGAGGGGTGGGCCGAGTTTTCAAAGAAAGCCTGTCAATGCTTACAATTTCACGCATATCTTGGTTTAGCATTTCCTCACAAAATAGCTTCAAGAAATCCACATTTGTTCTAAACTTTGAAATATTCCCCCAAAATGTCTTTTTTAAACTGTTAGATTCTCAACAAAAAACAATATTAATTTACGGTTCAGAAGTATGGCGATTCCGAAGATAATATTGAACAAACCCCACCTTTTTGCGTGTAAATATATCTTAGGGTGGCGCCCTCTACGACGAATTCTATGGATTATGGTGAATGTGGTAGATATCCACTAAACAAAACAGATGCCGTAAATTCTGGTTACACATTTTAGACATTCATGAACAACGTCTACCGAAAATAACCTACAATATGCTCCTACACTTAGGTAGGTAAGGTAACATGGGCTTCACACATTCGAAACTTTTTACTCTCATACGGTTATGGCATTGTCTGGTTGTCCCAGACAGTTGGTAATGTTCGTATATTTTTTATCCCCCACAACGCGTTTTGCGGGGGGTATTAAAATGGACTCCGTAGGAGGGTCCGTCCGTGCACATTTGTCTTTTCCGGAGCTGAACTCTAAAACCGTTCACTTTGTCTTCAACAAACTTGGCACATACATAGATCTGGTGGTGTACTGATGCCTTTTGGTAGTTTTGGAAATCTGAATAAAATATTTTTGGCGTTTCCGTGGCAACAGGTTTGACTTAGACTGAAATTGGTGGTAGTGCACTTTTCCGGAGCTGAACTCTTAAAACCGTTCACTATGTCTTCACCAAACTTGGCACATACATAGATCTGGTGGTGTACTTGTGCCGTTTGGTAGTTTTGGAAATCTGAATAAAATATTTTTGGCGTTTCCGTGGCAACAAGTTTGACTTAGACTGAAATTGGTGGTTTGTTCTTTTCCGGAGCAGAACTCTAAAACCGTTCACTATGTCTTCAACAAAATTGTCACATACATAGATCTGGTGGTGTACTGGTGCCTTTTGGTAGTTTTGGAAATCTGAATAAAATATTTTTTGGCGTTTCCGTGGCAACAAGTTTGACTTAGACTGAAATTGGTGGTTTGTTCTTTGCCGGAGCTGAACTCTCTTGGGGTATTAAAAACCGTTCACTATGTCTTCAACAAACATGTCACATACATAGATCTGGTGGTGTACTGGTGCCTTTTGGTAGTTTTGGAAATCTGAATAAAATAATTTTTGGCGTTTCCGTGGCAACAGGTTTGACTTAGACTAAAATTGGTGGTAGTGCACTTTTCCGGAGCTGAACTCTTAAAACCGTTCACTATGTCTTCAACAAACTTGGCACATACATAGATCTGGTGGTGTACTGGTGCCGTTTGGTAGTTTTGGAAATCTGAATAAAATATTTTTGGCGTTTCCGTGGCAACAAGTTTGACTTAGACTGAAATTGGTGGTTTGTTCTTTTCCGGACAGAACTCTAAAACCGTTCACTATGTCTTCAACAAACTTGTCACATACATAGATCTGGTGGTACTGGTGCCTTTTGGTAGTTTTGGAAATCTGAATAAAATATTTTTTGGCGTTTCCGTGGCAACAAGTTTGACTTAGACTGAAATTGGTGGTTTGTTCTTTTGCCGGAGCTGAACTCTAAAACCGTTCACTATGTCTTCAACAAACATGTATCACATACATAGATCTGGTGGTGTACTGGTGCCTTTTGGTAGTTTTGGAAATCTGAATAAAATAATTTTATGTTTTCGTGGCAACAAGTTTGACTAAAACAGAAATTAGTGGTAGTGCACTTTTCCGGAGCAGTACTCTAAAACCGATTAATGTTTCTTCACCAAACTTGGCACATACATAGACCTGGTGGTGTACTGGTGCCTTTGGTAGTTTTGGAATCTTGAATAAATATTTTTGGCATTTCCATGGCAACAAGTTTGACATAGACTGAAATTGGTGATAGTGCTCCTTTCTGGAGCAAAACTTTAAAACCTTTCATTATTGTCCTTCCACTTTTCTTTGTACACACCTAAATATTTGACATAATCATAACTCGTAGACATAATCAAAAAGAGTATTTTGACATTGCAGGGGATATTGATGACTTTGTCTTCTTGTAAAAATAAATTCAGGGAACGCTCCATAAATATATTTTTTCATTATTGGAAATCGAATATAAAACGAAAGTACAACATTTGAATCTTACAGATCGTTTAAAATACCTTTTCGTATTCACTTCTGGAACGTTACGTGACTTAGTTGTTTGATTCAGATTGATTTGTCAGACTTAATGATCAATCAAGGTAGAAAATAAGGATTGATAAAAGGAAATTGATTTGTATGTTATGTAAAAGAGGTATAGAGAATGAAATCCACTCTGTCCTTACATGTCCTACTCTTGATAACCTGAGAATTCTTTATATGGCAAAAGTACTTAATTAAACAACAAGAAATTGCGTTCTCTTCTTCTTTGGTCTCTAGAAATGATAATGATATATGGACCTGTCATTCACAACTGCAACACCCATCATTTCGTCACCATGACGTCACTGACCTGTCGGGAGAGGTCAATGCCTAAAATACAGGCTTGTTTTCTTCTTCAAAGTACGTGAGATGTTAATTTGCAAATGTGATGTGTTTACAGATAAAGGCCTGTTGCTTGGTGCTCCGTCTGTGCACTCTGTGAGAAATGTTATGGAGCTCACAACTGAGCATCATTTCTGTCAAAGGTCAATGTGAAGGGAAAGCGGAGTCGCAAGGAGCACAAACTAGAATTTCTCTGTAGGGACTGCGAGAAGGCCGTGTGTCAGAAATGTTGCATACTTTACCACAGGAAATGTGCTGCCGTTGTCACGATCCCCTCACAGATGGTGACAATGAAAACAGAGCTGACAGAAATGAAGAAGTCATTAACAAAGAAGGAAGGTGAGGCGAAACTTCGTGTGAAGGAACAAAAGTTGCAGGAGCAGAGAGAGAGAGATCATTATTCACTGATGAAGTCACACATTCAGTCCGCATGCCAGAAAGTTATGGATCAGGCCAAGAAAAAAGAAAGGAAACTGCTCGATCGGATGGAAACTATTTCACATAAACACATCGGACAATTGAAAGCAGACATAAAGTCAGATGAGATGTCAGTACAGATGTACCAGCAACAAACGGAGCTGATAGACCAGGCTCTACAATCTGAGTGTGACATGGATGTGTATGAGATGTATCATGGATGTGAGGCTGGTTATGTGGAGGCTGTCGGAGACGCTGACCTGAAGGAGAGAGGAAGAATAGCCAGTGTCACATTCAGACAAGACACAGACAAGCTGAATAAAGCACTGGACGATCTACAGCTGGGTGAGATAGAGGTCCTGTATGAGAGTGTGCTGGACCTGAAGGCTACTCCTGTGTTACAAGACACCATTGACATCAAAGTAGCAGACGAGAGGAGTAAACTAAACCCCATAGACGTGACAGTGCTGGTGGTGAATGACATAGACACCGTTGTAGTCACAGACTGGGATAACAGCAGTGTGAAGTCCTTCTACGTCAAGAACAAACAGACACAGCACAGTAAACTCAGTATGGATGGTCCTCCATTGAGTCTGACCAAGTTGACATACAACCGGTTGGCTGTCACTGTCCCGAGCAGGAACAAGATTGTAATAGTTGAAGTGAACCCTGACCTGGTACTGCGGTCAACCATCACTACCAGCAAACAGTATGTGGGTATAACGTCCCTGCCTCCATCAACACTAGCAGTTGGTTCCCACTCCGCTCCCTGTGTTAATATCCTGGATATGACAGGAAACGTGCTGAGGTCTATCAGTCCACTCCACAAAGGTAACAGGATCTTACAGTATCCCGACTTCCTCAGTACCACGATGACAGGTAACATCTTGGTGTCTGACTGTGGAACTAACTGTGTCGTGTGTCTGACCCCCGAGGGAGATGTGGTATTCAGCTACAGCCCTACAGGAGACACAGCACTGAAGTGTCCTCAGGGTATCACAAGTACTGTCACAGGCGACATCCTGGTTACAGACTGCAGTCTACACAGAGTCATTCATCTGACTGAGTCAGGACAGTTTGTCAGAAACATACTGACAGAAGAGGGCGGTGTTACGTGTCCTGCGGGTGTCTGTGTAGACCCATATGGTTACATGTATGTTTGTCTCAGAACTGAGGGACCTATTAAGGTGTTCACGTGTAACCACAGTCAAGTCTATGTGTCTGACTTGGCATACATGTAATCACACTCTCAGCTTCCCATCAGGGAAGGATCTTTAAAAGCCGAGACAGTATGATGTTGAGTATACACAAGAAACCTTAAAGATGACAAGTTTTAATATTTTGGATACCTCAGGTATATGGATATCTCCAATACACGAGATATCAGCATATAATTGTATAAACGATATGTCTGACATATGTGTCCCTGACAGAAGATTAACCGAACTCCAACTCTTGCAGTAAACGTTAGACCCATGTATTACAGCACAACATGGTGAAACCGGTTGGCTCAAACATCGTTCATGTATATATTCTCCTTGTTCATAATGTTGTGTATCACCTGCTTGATAACGGTGTCAGCATCTACACCGAAATGCCGCATCCATTGCAATAGTCTTTTTTTAAAACATCTTACCTGTTCATCATACCAGCTTCTGTATGCCACTCGAGCAAATCAATTTTAAATGTTGTGAGTATTAATGTCACTTATGCTTATCTTCAACACTGATTTCAAGGCAACCCGTATTCTACTTTTTTATTACATACTCATGTAAACTTAAGATAGTAATACAGGGGTTCAATACGGATGAAGTAGTCAAATTCCCTATTGCACTCCAGATTCAGTATTGAAACCCTGCCAGTTCTAGTTTCTCCCAAGCTCGGCACTTTCCGGGATTTTCCGTACCCAGCTAACGAGAGGTGTGTCAATTGAATTTAATAATATGATTTTTAGGTTGTATATGATTAATTTAGAAACGTAAAACAATATCGTACTTGTTGGTTACATTAAAAGATTGAAAGAAAAAATGTGTTTGTCTTTTTTCACGTCACATACATCGCCTGCTTGTTGTCAAAATGTCGGCAACAATGACATCGATGGTACTATCCATCAAGACTTATTTGACATGTTATTGGACGAAAATTTTGGTACGTTTGAACTGGATGATTACTTTGGAATCATAACCAGTGCCTCTCGTAACAAAGAACATCAAAGGTTTCAAGGCATACATCGAGACCAAGAAAAGTGTCACCACGGTACAGAAAACAAACAGTCTTGTTTCTAAATGCAACCATTTTCTATTGGAAAACAATGTGAAACAGGACATGCTGACCCTTCCTCCCCAAGAACTTGATGTTCTTATTGGATCCTACATTTTTTCTCTAGAGAAGGACAATGGTGAACCTTACGAACCTGACACATTAACCTCCTACCATCGAGCCATTGATCGCCACCTTCCTGACAACGATGACCCATCTAACATTGTGCGAGATGCGGAATTCCTTGCCAGTAGAAAAGTTCTTGAAGCCAAAACGAAAATACTAAAACAAACAGGTAAGGGGAATCGGCCAAATATATCTGAGTCTCTGTCAGTGGAAGATGAGGAGCGGTTGAGGGAAAAGGGCGAACTTGGGAGTCATTCACCTCTGTCAATTTTTATGGTACTATTTTACTAAAATGTTTGGATTGCGTGGGCGGGTTGAAAGCAGAAAATGAAAATGAAGGGACGTTCAACTTAAAACAGATTCTGATGGCCAGGAGAATCTGGAGTTTTGGGTAAGGGGAGACTAAACAAGGGACGGAAATTCCACACACCATCGCATGTTCAATCCTAAAATATTCCCCGGAAATGAAACATGTATCCTCCCAGTGTACAAATCATTTGCCAAACAACGGCCAAAAAGGACGTTAGCTCCCAATGGACCATTTTACCTAGCGATCAATCACAAGAGAAAGTCTGATGGTCTATGGTTTCAACACACTCTGTGGACTCGATTCACGTTCCAATTCAGGGCAAAAAACTGTGAACAAATCACAACTTACAGTGCTCGAAAGTCCATGTATACACAGCTGCTTCATCCCGGTGTAGAACCGACGACAATATGTCAGTTGTCAGGGCACAAAACGGTGAACAGTCTCAATGACTATGCTGTTGCTTCCCCTTCCAATGCAGAAACACATGTCTGGTATCCTTACTGGTAGTAAAGAAAACTCTCTTGTTCCTGTTGACAATTCGTCTAAAGCTGTCTCTCACCAACAACGCGTGTCACTTCCAAAATGGTTTGAATGTAGGCCTAACAGCAGTCAGGTAAACCAAAACACTACTACACTCCACGGAATGACATCTGGATTATTCAGCAACAGTAACGTTTACGGTGACACCTTCAATATCAATTTTAACTTGTCATCTCAAACATACTGATTCATTTGGAACAGACCACATGCAAATTAGTGTGCGATGATATTCTAATACAAAGGACCCTTTTTTATATGCCCATTTTGAAATTAAACTTAGCTTCATAATAAACGATAGCTGACGTAAAAAATTATAACTTTGATATTGAAACTATTATGGATGTAGCTACCATGAAGTCTCACTATCATTATCAAAAGGAAAAGATAGGAGGGGTCTTCTCAAAAGCACAACCAGTATGGGTGTCGCAGACGGTGATTGGGATCGGGCTAGGGGATAGAGATATCAGCTAAGATATGATAATCCTTTAGGGGATTTAAGCTGGGAAAGTAAACGGCATGTCATAACAATTTACAAATAACATCCACTCCTGTCGATCTTCGGCTGGTCATGCCACCTATATATTTTGCGACAATTAATACGATGGCTGATTTAATTTTTTCTATGGGTATCATACACTTTTACACATCTCAACAAAACTTTATGAAAGAAAGACACGTAATCAATAGATGAAAAATATTCAACACACATGAAAAATATAAAATCTTCTTTGAGATGACCCCTTGTGCCTCTAGGCATCTTAGACACTAAATATGGAGATTAATTAAAACAACACCCGAGGCTGAGCGATTTAAATTGCCATCTTTAGTCTGATCTATTGTTTTCAGCAGCTGTTCCTATTTTTTCTAAGCTTTGACATGCGTTGACTATGCATCCCACTGAACGCCCTGTTAGGCCGATGTGGGTTATTTCCATTATGCTATTTGCAATTGTGTAAATGTTAGGGATATGGAGTAACAGCCTAAAAACAGTTGTTTTCTATTTCCGACAGTGCTTTAGGTTTGTCAGCGCCCAACCATTTTGCTGGTCCTTCCCCTTTGCTACGAAGTGTAGTGTCGCACAAGATCATCTTTACCTGTCATGACAGGTAATACTTTGTCGCGGGTGTACATTTACCCTCTACACCGCTGGTGACGCCCACACGGCAAGTGGCGGTTGTGAAGTGTGAAGGTGGACAGTGCGGTAAGTTGCTATACATCATAATGTATCAAATACTGGATGGTTGGTCCTGGTGTTGATGGAAACACAATCACACTGTTTCTGGTTATCTGATGTATCAAGTATTCAGTATATTTAAAACTATTTACGCCCTGTCCAAGGACTCAGTCCAAAGTCGAATATTGTTTGTTGTATTCCGTCAGATCTTGACGAGTATAGTGAGTCGATAATTAGGTGTAGTTTATGTCAACAATGATAATTAGGTGTAGTTTATGTCAACAATGATAATTAGGTGTAGTTTATGTCAACAGTGATAATTAGGTGTAGTTTATGCCAGCAGTGCGTGTGTATTAGTCTCCTGTCGTGGTCTACAGCCGCCACAATCTCCAGTGTGTTGCCTGTGCCCTACATACATCGTACATGTAGATAGTGTACACAACAAGGAAGTGCATGTTGTTTACTTTCGTTATGGTAATGAGCACACGTGATCAACACAGAATGACACAGGAGGTATTCAGTCAGCTGTTGTGCTCCACTGATACTTCAAGAAAATCATAATTATCATATTGACCATTTCACAAGGGGGAATTTTGCTATATATGGCTTTATTGTGTCATAGCAAGTAAACCAACTGTAAGAGCGCAGCGTGTATTCAGGATTTGTACCAATTTCTCGCCAGTTGTAACGGACACTCTTCTTGTGGGAAAATGGTCTTTTTCTGTTTTTACTGTTCCTCTATCAAGTATAACTATGTTATATTTAGGAACTATAATATTTAGGATAATATACTTGGTGTTGAAGAACAATCACCGCACCTTAGACGGCTGGGCAAACCGTGCCCCTTTTGCTGGGTCATTTAATTTGCATGTAAAGCGATCTTAGCGCTACAGCGGTCGTAACATCCTTGCTTCAGTATAGACATAAGATAGTCGTAGGGCTAAGATGGCTTCATGCATGTGGCCCCTTTAAGTCCCGGAGATATCACATGCTATGGCTGTCCATATCTAACGACTTCTAGGTCGATCAACACATGGCCGTGTGGGGCTGCAAATACTCTTTTACTCTTGATCTCATTATTAGATCTCAGAATTAGTCTGCCACAAAGTTGGATTGAACTTTTTGACCATTGATATTGGCTATTCACATCCATTGACAACACCCAACGATTCATTACACACAATATCCGTGACTGATTCGTGTGTGCATATCCTAATTCCACAGAACCAAAGATGGTTACATATACCATAGACACTATTGGAAGCGTTTATATATGCCATTAGCTTTAATTGCATACTTTACTATCTCACCAATCTGTAAAACGTGATATGTACACACTGCCGCATCAACATCACCTGAGGTACACTGAGACAGTGAGTTGAGTGAGTTAAACTTTACAGTCACCTGTCTGTACAGAGGTTCTGAATCACCTGCAGTTGGACAATGTTAGATAGATGTCAAGAGTGTAGACATTATTTACCTGGTTTCAGATGGCAACCTCTCAGAAGCTGACGGACCATTTCTTGTCCTGTACAATATGTACAGAGGTGTTTGACAAGCCATGTACACTTGTGTGTAATCACACCTTCTGTCGGAAATGTATCGTCAACTACACCAAAACCAGACCAGAAGCCATCAGTGCTAAGTCCCTCCTGTGTCCATTCTGCAGAAAGATGACGAAAGTGTCTGCCCCTGAGAGACCAGTGGAGGAGTGGGCGGATGACGTCAAACCTATCTTTCTCATCCAGGGACTCTTGGACTCGTTTGGCCCTGGATCCAAAGGTAGCTACAACTTTATACCCTCTACCAAACAGATATATGTATATTCCTGTTTGAGAAACAGTGAGATATAGCGATCACCATATCTGCCCGTCCGTTTCCATTTCAGGAGAAGAATTCCTAAATCGTTGGCCCAATGTGCAAAAGTAACCAAATAACATTTGCTGCAAATAAAACGAGTCTAGTGGTCTATGTCAGTAGGTTAGTGGCAGAACAATGTGCCACCCACCCCAGCATTGCCATTCACCTGTTCTACCCTACCCAACGCTCCCATTCAACTGTCCCATTCACGCCAGCAACAACATTCACCTGTCCAACCCACCCCGCAATAACATTCCCCTGTCCCATCCTGCCCAGCGCTCCCATTCACCTGTCCGACCCTGGCACTCCCGTTTACCTGTCTTATCCACCCTAGCAAAGCAATCGCCTATTCCACCCACCCCAGCACTCCCATCCACCTGTCCCATCCACCCCAGCATTCTCATTCACCTGTCCCATCCTGCCCAGCACTCCCATTCACCTGTCCGACCCTGGCACTCCCATTCCACTGTCCCACCCACCCCAACACTCACATTCCCCTGTCCCACCAACCCCAACACTCCCATCCACCTGTCCCACCCACCAAAACACACCCATCCACCTGTCCCACCCACCCCAGCAGCCCCATCCATTCACCTGTCCCACCCACCCCAGCACTCCCATTCACATGTCCCACCCACCCCGACTCTGCAATTCACCTGTCCCACTCACCCCAGCATCCTCATTCACCTGTCCCACTCACCCCGATTCTCCCAATCATCTGTCCCACCCACCCCAGCAGTCCCATTCACCTGTCCCTTCCATCCTAGCAGTCCCATGGATCGGTCTAATGCATCCAAGTAGTTCCATCCACCTGTCACACCCACCCTAGCAGCCCCATTCACCTGTCTTATCCACCCTAGCAATGCCATTGCCTGTCCGACTCCCCCCACCCCCCGCTATAACATTCACCTGTCACACCCACCCCAGCAGTCCCTTTCACCTATCCCATCCACCCCGACTCTCGCAATCACCTGTCCCACCCACCCCAACACTCCAATTTCCCTGTTACACCCACCCCAGCATTCCCATTCACCTGTCACACCCATCCCATCACTCCCATCCACCTGTCCCACCACCCCAGGAGTCTCATTCACCTGCCCAACCCACCCCGACCCTCCCATTTACCTGTACCGACCACCTCATCCCAGGAGTCCTGTTCTGTTCTGTTCTCTCCCGACCATCCCAGCTGACATGACTCCTTAACCATTGTACTGAGACTCCCATGTATAAAGCAACACCCACAGATGGACTACAGGTGTACCATATAAAGTGGCCAGCTTATGTGTCGTTGGGTGCTCAACAGAATTCAATGGGTGATCGTCTCAGAAATGTGTCATTTGGGTCTTACTGAATTGGTCAATGTTTGTTACTAGTGTTTCCTGTGCTATAAAGATACAATGAGAGATAAACATGTGTAAGTCTCTTAAGTAGGCGAGATGTTATTTTGCAAATGTGATGTGTTTACAGATACGACCAATTGTACCTACTGCCAAGAATATGGGGAGACAACTGTGGCTGTTGCTTGGTGCTCCGTCTGTGATGATGCACTCTGTGAGAAATGTACTGGAGCTCACAACCGCATCCCATCATTTCGTCACCATGACGTCACTGACCTGTCTGGAGAGGTCAAGGTCAAGGGAAAGCGAAAGGCCATGTGCAAGGAGCACAAACAGGAGTCGCTAGAATTTCTGTGTCAGGACTGCAAGAAGGCCGTGTGTCAGAAATGTTGCATACTTTACCACAGGAAATGTGATGCCGTTGTCACGATCCCCTCACAGATGGTGACAATGAAAACAGAGCTGACAGAAATGAAGAAGTCATTAACAAAGAAGGAAGGTGAGACAAAACTTCGTGTGAAGGAACAAAAGTTGCAGGAGCAGAGAGAGAGAGATCATTATTCACTGATGAAGTCACACATTCATTCCGCATGCCAGAAAGTTATAGATCGGGCCAAGAAAAAAGAAAGGAAGCTACTCGATCGGATGGAAAATATTTCACATAAACACATCGGACAATTGAAAGCAGACATAAAGACAGGTGAGATGTCGGTACTGATGTACCAACATCAGACGGAGCTGATAGACCAGGCTCTACAATCTGAGTGTGACATGGATGTGTATGAGATGTATCAGGGATGTGAGGCCGGTGATGTGGAGGCTGTCGGAGACACTGACCTGAAGGAGAGAGGAAGAATAGCCAGTGTCACATTCAGACAAGACAAGCTGAGTAAAGCACTGGACGATCTACAGCTGGGTGAGATAGAGGTCCTGTATGAGAGTGTGCTGGACCTGAAGGCTACTCCTGTGTTACGAGACACCATTGAAATCACAGTAGAAGACGATAGGAGTAACCCAAACCCCATAAACGTGACAGTGCTGGTGGTGAATGACACAGACACCGTTGTAGTCACAGATTACAGAAACACCAGTGTGAAGGCCTTCTACGTCAAGAACAACCAGACACAGCACAGTAAACTCAGTCTGAGTGGTGACCCATGGAGTCTGACCAAGTTGACACACGATCAGGTAGCTGTCACTGTGCCAGCAACCAAACAGATTGTAACAATAAAAGTCAAACCAGACCTGGAGTTACTGACAACCATGAGGACCAGCAGACAGTATTGGGGTATAACGTCCCTGACACCATCAACACTAGCAGCTAGTTCCCACTCTCCTCCCTGTGTTGACATCCTGGATATGACAGGAAACGTGTTGAGGTCTATCAGTCCACGCCACAAAGGTAACAACATCTTACAGTGTCCCGACTTCCTCAGTACGACGAGGACAGGTAACATCCTGGTGTCTGACTATGGAACCAAGTGTGTCGTGTGTCTGACCCCCGAGGGAGATGTGGTGTTCAGCTACAGACCTACAGGAGACACAGCACTGGAGTGTCCTCATGGTATCACAAGTACCGACACAGGCGACATCCTGGTTACAGACCACAGTCTATACAGAGTCATCCATCTGACTGAGTCAGGACAGTTTGTAAGAAACATACTGACGGAAGAGAGCGGTATTAACCATCCTGTGGATGTCTGTGTAGACCCATATGGTTACATGTATGTTTGTCTCAGCACTGAAGGAGTTATTAAGGTGTTCACATGACTTGCATGTCTGACGTGACGTAGGAGTATTCACACTCTCAGCTTCCTCATGTCATCAGGGAAGGATCTTTAAAAGCCGAGGCAGTATGATGTGGAGCATAGACAAGAAATCTTAAAGGTTATATTTTGAATACCTCAGGTATATGTATGTCTCCAATACATGAGATATCATCACTTAATTGAATAACCAATATGTGTGACACATGTTTCACAGCCATTAGATAAACAGAATATTATGTCTTGCAGCACACGATAGATCAATGTACTATAGCACTATCAACAAAGTGAAACCGGTTGGCTCAAACATCTTTCATGTATATATTCTCCTTGTTGATAATGTTGTTTATCACTTGCTTGATAACGGTGTCAGCATCTACACCAAAACGTGGCAACCATTACAACAAACAAGTAGTCTTTCTTTAAACAATCGCCCTTTTCATCATTCCAATTTCTATATGCCACTTAAGGAAATCAATAAAATCAATTTAAAATAATGTGAGTATTTATGTGACTTATGCTTCTCTTCGACACTGATTTCAAGTCAATCAACACGTATTCCAAGTTTGTATTAAGAACGAACTAATTATGGCCATGTATTAAGTGAATTAGAGTCTGTCAGTAACCCAGTGGTAAAGTATTCAGTCGTTACGCTGAAGACCTGGATTCAAGATTCATTAGCCAACCAACTCAAGAGAGAGAATCAGTTTTCGAAAATAATTTCATTCCAAATCTGTGAAACCTGGGTTGAAAGCTTAATAAACTAATTAATTGTTAACGTGTTCAAATTGCACTCTGGCTCAGAGTTCAGCTGTGGAATTGTAAGCATCATAAACTAATTATTTCTAAAAGCCTTAATGTGTACAGCATTGTAGTCTGGGTGTCCACTACTGTAATTGTTGAGACCCAGCGTGTCAAGTCTGAACCAAGTACAACGACCACATTCTTAAGCCCCAATGACTCAGGGTTCAACTATGGGAGTGTTACTATGGGAGTGTTACCCATTACCAGGAACCTTTGATCGCCACGTACAAATAGCTATGTAAGTTTGGACGCATATTTCAACTTAAACATCCTGTTATAAAATTTCAACACAGACAAACTGCAGACGTAAAACTGAATTGTAAGTAGACAGTCCTAAAACAGTAGGCCTCTGTGCATTAAGATGACAGGTACTTACACAATACACAGTTGAGACAATGTTCCCCAACAATGACACAAAACACAGAAGGAAACATGACATGTCATTGTTTAAACCTCAGACAATGTTCCCTAACAATGACATAAAACACAGAGGAAACATGAAATGTGATTGTTTAATGCTCAGACAATGTTCCCTAACAATGACATAAAACACAGAAGGAAACATGACATGTCATTGTTTAATGCTCAGACAATGTTCCCCAACAATGACATAAAACACAGAAGGCAACATGACATGTCATTGTTTAAAGCTCAGACAATGTTCCCCAAACAATGACATAAAACACAGAAGGAAACATGAAATGTCCTTGTTTAATGCTCAGACAATGTTCCCTAACAATGACATAAAACACAGAAGGAAACATGACATGTCATTGTTTAAAGCTCAGACAATGTTCCCTAACAATGACATAAAACACCGAAGGAAACATGACATGTCATTGTTTAAAGCTCAGACAATGTTCCCCCAACAATGACATAGAACACCGAAGAAAACATGACATGTCATTGTTTAAAGCTCAGACAATGTTCCCCAACAATGACATAAAACACAGAGTGAGTGAGTGAGTTTGGTTTTACACTGCTTTTAGCAATATTCCAGCAATATCACGGCGGGGCATAAAACACAGAAGGAAACATGACATGTCATTGTTTAATGCTCAGACAATGTTCCCTAACAATGACATAAAACACAGAAGGAAACATGACATGTCATTGTTTAATGCTCAGACAATGTTCCCTAACAATGACATAAAACACAGAAGGAAACATGACATGTGATTGTTTAATGCTCAGACAATGTTCCCTAACAATGACATAAAACACAGAAGGAAACATGACATGTGATTGTTTAATGCTCAGACAATGTTTCCCAACAATGACATAAAACACAGAAGGAAACATGAAATGTGATTGTTTAATGCTCAGACAATGTTTCCCAACAATGACATAAAACACAGAAGGAAACATGAAATGTGATTGTTTAATGCTCAGACAATGTTCCCTAACAATGACATAAAACACAGAAGGAAACATGACATGTCATTGTTTAATGCTCAGACAATGTTCCCTAACAATGACATAAAACACAGAAGGAAACATGACATGTCATTGTTTAAAGCTCAGACAATGTTCCCCAACAATGACATAAAACACAGAGTGAGTGAGTGAGTTTGGTTTTACACTGCTTTTAGCAATATTCCAGCAATATCACGGCGGGGCATAAAACACAGAAGGAAACATGACATGTCATTGTTTAATGCTCAGACAATGTTCCCTAACAATGACATAAAACACAGAAGGAAACATGACATGTCATTGTTTAATGCTCAGACAATGTTCCCTAACAATGACATAAAACACAGAAGGAAACATGACATGTGATTGTTTAATGCTCAGACAATGTTTCCCAACAATGACATAAAACACAGAAGGAAACATGAAATGTGATTGTTTAATGCTCAGACAATGTTCCCTAACAATGACATAAAACACAGAAGGAAACATGACATGTCATTGTTTAATGCTCAGACAATGTTCCCTAACAATGACATAAAACACAGAAGGAAACATGACATGTCATTTTTAAAGCTCAGACAATGTTCCCTAACAATGACATAAAACACAGAAGGAAACATGAAATGTGATTGTTTAATGCTCAGACAATGTTCCCTAACAATGACATAAAACACAGAAGGAAACATGACATGTCATTGTTTAAGGCTCAGTCAATGTACCCCCCAAAAAGACATTAAAACAGATGTGCCAAGACATGTAGTTTTCACGAGTTAAGAGGCGTCGTGTTACAGAAAATCATACAAATCCTTTATTCAAACTGGGGGTGACGTCAACAGTTATTAGTGTGACCCAGTTATTGGAGACCGGATACTGATCACGGTGCCAGTGCTGACTTCCTTTGGAGCTGTCCAAGTCCAGGTATGCAGAAGTCCAGCACTATTAAAGACCCTCTTCTTACATTCACTGGGAAGAAAATGTTGTATTTGAATTTGTCATGCAACAAGAGTACTTGACACAATACAGTGGCTATAAACACCCTGCACACCAGGGTGGTTCTAAGGCGAGCAGTATAGACAGGTCATGCAAATAAGGTCAATGGGTGACATTTCTCAAGGCTACTGGGTCTGTGACGTAGACAGTCCACAAAATGTACAGAACAATGACATATACAGTGCCACAGGTGTGTACCACACTGGGATATATAGTCAACACCTTACAATGTTTACAAGCATTATAATTTGAGCAGAGATGTGTCAGTAATGGTCTTCAGATGTCAAACTACCCATAATCAAAACATCAGACTGAAACCCCTTGACATCATTTTCATAGGTCACCTTGTTTCAGCTTCTTTGTCAAAAGCTTCTGAGGACATGATGTCAAAAATGAGAGAAAAATATTTTTAATGAATATAACAGCATGGTCAAAGTGCAAAAGTCAATGTGCAAGAATCCTATTACTTCTTAAATATGAACGCTAGACACTTCATAAAGGCAATACTTGGATCCAACACAGTCAACTAATTGCATTGCTAGTACACATAAAGACCAAAGAATATGAGGCACAGCCGTGCAAATTGCATTCCTTAGCAGTGCCACACTTATACGGTCATCACTTGTAGACAGGATCCACTACCCCTTTCTTTATACCACAGGCATCACTTCAAACCAGGTTAGGCTATCCCATCTCCCTCAGGCATCACTTCAAACCAGGTTAAGCTATCCCATCTCCCGCAGGCATCACTTCAAACCAGGTTAAGCTATCCCATCTCCCGCAGGCATCACTTCAAACCGGGTTAGGCTAGCTCATCTCCCGCAGGCATCACTTCCAACCCGGTTAGGGTATCCCATCTCCCACAGGCATCACTTCAAACCAGGTTAGGGTATCCCATCTCCCGCAGGCATCACTTCAGACCAGGGTAAGCTATCCCATTTCCCGCAGGCATCACTTCAGACTAAGTTAGGCTATCCCATCTCCCGCAGGCTTCGCTTCAGACCAGGTTAGGCTATCCCATTTCCCGCAAGCATCACTTCAGACTAAGTTAGGCTATTCCATCTCCCGCAGGCATCGCTTCAGACCAGCTTAGGCCATCCCATCTCCCGCAGGCATCACTTCAGACCAGGTTAAGCTATCCCATCTCCCGCAGGCATCACTTCAAACAAGGTTAGGCTATCCCATCTCCCGTAGGCATTGCTTCAGACTAAGTTAGGTTATCCCATCTCCCGCAGGCATTACTTCAGACTAAGTTAGGCTATCCCATCTCCCGCAGGCATCACATCAGAACAGGATCCTGTTACGTCATGTACCACAGACTTCAGATCTGGTCAGGATCCACTACCCCACATCTGGTCCGGGATCCACTACCCACAGCCACATCTACCCCAGGACGAGGGATCCAGAGACATTAGATCTGGTCAGGATCCTCTACCCCACATACATCTACCCCAGGACGAGGGATCCAGAGACATTAGATCTGGTCAGGATCCTCTACCCACATACATCTACCCCAGGACGAGGGATCCAGAGACATTAGATCTGGTCAGGATCCTCTACCCCACATACATCTACCCCAGGACGAGGGATCCAGAGACATTAGATCTGGTCAGGATCCTCTACCCCACATACATCTACCCCAGGACGAGGGATCCAGAGACATTAGATCTGGTCAGGATCCTCTACCCCACATACATCTACCCCAGGACGAGGGATCCAGAGACATTAGATCTGGTCAGGATCCTCTACCCCACATACATCTACCCCAGGACGAGGGATCCAGAACGGGGCGTAGGGGTGCAAAACCTGGGTGAAAATGAAGTGTGTACCCCTCCTTTTCTCAATAGTGTGCAAACACTCACACCCCCACCCCCATCCCCCACTCTCAAAAAGCTGTATCCGCCCCTGAACATACTGAAATCTTCAAAGTGTCAGTGGGCCCTACGCCTTCCCTAGATGAAGCTTGGTGTCAAATATGAAGATAATCCAGTGAACGTCTCTTGAGATATCTTGCCGACAAAGGTAAAACGTTAAAGTCCCCTTGTGACCTTGAAATGACATTGTGACCGCTAAACGCGCAGCGGGGTATAGCAATGAGGAAAAGTGTTATGTGGCGGTGATATATGTTGTGTAACGCGGCACAGAACAGTATCGAAATATCTGGCACGTTAGGGGAGCTAACTCTTGCTTCAAGCCTCACATTACATCTCAAGCCACAAGAAGACCATCATTGTGTGTGATGATCTTTACACCCTGGATCCTATCTGGCTAGTCCTTGCTATCAAGTTGGATGAATGTTACTGAGAGGTGAATAGTACCATCATTGTCTTTATTGCTGGGGGGGGGGCGGTGGGGTAGCCTCGTGGTTAAGGCCTTTGCTCGACAAACTTCCCGGTTTAATTCCCCACATGGGTACAATGTGCGAAGCCCATTTCTAGTGTCCCCTGCCGTGATATTGCAGGAATATTGCTAAAAGCAGCACTTTGTTGCTTGCATTTCAGTTTACCTTTCAATTTGTACTGATTCTACTTTGTTTATTTTAGAATACAATTGTTCAAGGTCACATGCAACCAAAAAATCAAACATAATTAAAACACAATTATCACTTCTTCATGACATATAATATGCAATGCTGATTATGAAAAAACAAATAAACAAAATTATAAGCGTATAATCGCAAATCAAAAGTGCAATATTTTGTACTTGGGTTTACCTCCCTCGAAACGAAGCAGTCGAGATACCGAACCCAGTCAGAGCGGGTGGGTGTGCACTCAAGTGTAACGGCTGGTTCATTAGCAGATGCCGCATTCACGGCTCATGGTGTGTGTATATATAGAGCTGTTGGGTTTTGTAAATACATGCTCATTTTTTGTGTATAACATTTTGCAATCAACAGACATCATAACATGTCATGTGTTCAAGTATCACACCTGCCTGTCTGTGTAATAACATAATGTGACAGAGGCCGAACTCGGGCCATAAATCAATGCGTTTTGTTTATGGTGTATAGCCTGATTGGTGTTAAGTTCAAATTGCATGTGGTCAGTGATCGCAGTTGTGTATTGAATATTGTCATTAGCAGACAGGCAGGCAGACACACAGGTGTCAATAAAACAAGACATTGAGTTTTGTCTGTGACAACGACATATCTATATCACAGTTAGAAATTCTGTCAACGCTAAATAATGACATTGCTTTTAAGTATCGAACTGAGAAAGTAACTCGGTAAGAACGTGTGGTGAAATAGACAAATGAAATTATATAAACAGTTTATTTACTGTCATAACATATAAAAAGCTCGCGCCTGTCAGATATCAACAAAACATTAGAAAAATAGCTCACACCAAAGCCTTCGCCGAGTATTCACCCGACAAGCCGCTTCCAAGCTGCGCGAACCTATTTACTTGCGCACGTGCTATGAGCGCAGCCCGACTGTTGAAACCCGTATTCCCCAGAAAAGTCTGGGGAAAATTAGTGAAACGTTTGAACTCCGATTTCGCGCGGTTTTTTTCATCGTGTTATATTTCAACTTTAAAAGATGAATTTGCATTTTTGACGATTTGTTTCGCTATGTCCATACCGAAAGGTATCAGAATCTGCAAAGTTGTGTTTTACCTTGCATGTGACCTTTAAATACATCACATTTCTTTGTTGTGTGTATCTCAGAGTATCTTTACAGCCTGATAGTCAGCTAACTTTGTACTTTCAACTTGGGAATGAGACAGACAAAGGTATATTCAGTAGTATTTGGGCCATAAGGTCTAGGATACAGTTGGCAAATACAATATAAATTACACGTGATCGTGAACATTTGAATTTCATATAGATCTTATTTTAAATATCTCATTGAGTTATATAGCTATTAGGTGCTGTACATGACTGTTTTGTGACATGAAAATAGCCTCAACGGTTAATGGGCCTCTGGAGACTGGTTGTAGCTTCTGTAGATATCTGGCTCTGGAGACTGGTTGTAGCTTCTGTAGATATCTGGCTCTGGAGACTGATTGTAGCTTCTGTAGATATCACTGGACAGCTCTGCCCGGAGACTGGTTGTAGCTTCTGTAGATATCTGGCTCTGGAGACTGGTTGTAGCTTCTGTAGATATCTGGCTCTGGAGACTGGTTGTAGCTTCTGTAGATATCTGGCTCTGGAGACTGGTTGTAGCTTCTGTAGATATATGGCTCTAATTCGGACTTCACTGTCCTTGTCACAAACAAAAAATACGCGGTTCTCGTCTTCATTAAGGTTATAATGACAAAGTTCACATATGGGGAAATATACCCGGATGGTAGCCGTTGCATCTTTACTTTACTTTACCGTTTATCTTGAAGTTAGTTAGCGATGTTCTAAACTTGAAGTAAACTCTTATTAGCTGTTTGTTCCTGATGTTCGTGATATATGATTCACTTTCCAGTGAAAACTTGAATGAAATGTAATGGGTAAGAAAACTGGAACTGTGTATCTCATGATGCCAGTTTGGGAGTGATATATCTTTGAGGCGCTTTTTAAAAAACTTGATAAGAATTGTCTGCATCTCCGACATCCTGGGCGATCTATACATGAGAGAATCCTAGGTTGAACGATGTTTCTCGAATATCAGAAGTCCAGTTCCTCTTTCCTACACCATCGAGTGATTAAAGCATTTGGTAAGCGATCGGTTGTCATTCGTAGAACCTTTATCCAGTACTTGATGGCCTTTGCTTGTGTTGATATAAAAATCAAATGTCTTCCAGTGTCACCTAGAATTGACATGTTTCCAATAGAATTTTCCAACTTTGAGAAGGTGTTTAAAGTTGTTTGTCTGAATCTTTAGGGGGAACTTGTGAATCAACACATAACAATATCATGACTGTGTTCTCATTTCCCTCACATAACTCTCTTATATCAGTGAAAGTGGATTAAATCAGACAGCCATTTTGTCAATGTAAAATTGCATTTGGGGTTTTGTGTACCTTTATCCAGCATTTCATTTACATTACTTCCGGGTGCTTTCCTTGAAGTGACTCACTGAATATGATACTTGTGTACAGATCTCAATTCTAATATATGACCAGTCAACGCAAGACACAGTGAGTGAGTGAGTGAGTGAGGACAGGACACAACTCGCAGCAAGTGACCTGTGACCCTTGAACCATCTGACGAGTGAGTGTGTGGATGCGTGAGTGAGTGAGTAGCTTTTAATTCTGCATTTGAACAGTACTCCAGTTATATCATGGTGTGTCAGCTGAACATAGGATCAAACCCAAAAGTGATGAAAGTCTCAGAAATTTACAACTTTTGTGAAACCCATGAGTATGTGTATTGTGCTGATAAACATAATTAGGGATTCAAACCCACCATCACAGGTTCCTGGCATGCCCAAGGGAGGCAACTCCACACAGCAAATTACAAAGATCTTTCTTATGAAATATGTGTGTCATTCACTAAATTTCATGTGTAACACACTGAAGAAATATCTTTTTAAATTGTCTCAAATTCTTTGCTTTTATTTAACAATTCCAATCTACATTAAAATATGAATTCATAAAATCTGGCTTCATTTGAAAATTGATAACTCTTTGACTTTGTTTCCAGAAAGAAAAATAGGACATCTAATCAGTTACAAAGCAACTGATATACATGAAACCAGGTAAAATATATGTGTTGCCTCAACTATATACAGTCAAGACACCTGTAGTTGTAGTTCAACATTGTAAAATAATGTCCATGAAGGATGTGAACTGAAGGTTGAAAAGTACCACTTTCATGAAGTATTACACTTTATAGAACAATCTTTAGGATGGACAACTCCTTTTTATTTATGACAAGCTTCGACACAGATTCTTGTACCATTGTCAAGCAGGAATTGACAACAGTACCAGAATCTATCGAAACGTCAGAGACTCACAAATAAAAAGAAGTTGTTATCCATAAAGTTTGTTCTATATTGTACTTCCCAACTTCTAAAATGCCACTCACAAAAAGGCATAACACTTTTACACAAAGGCAATGTCAGCTGAACTTAAAAGTATACTATCACAATTCTATAGGAATCACTAACATACAGCCAACAAAAACATCAACATTAGGCGGTACTTGCTGCTCAGTTGTAACAACGTCCAAAACAAAGTCAATAAAAGAAGTTATTCTGATAACAAGCAATCAGTTATGTACACATTAAAAGAATACCAGTACAGCTGCACCTAAAAAGCCTACTTCCTTCATCCCATGTGACATTAATTAAAACATACTTACTTATTGTTATAAACATTAAATGGTACATTTCATACTTTGTGCCACCATATCAAATAAAACACATGCTCAGATCATTCACAACAGAAATGTGTCAAAAGTTTTCACATCATTTCCAAATCCGAATGTATTAGCTTTGAACTGTAGATGTATATTTCAAATGAAAATAGATGGGAACCATTCAGTGACAGCAGAAGAAAATGGAATAAATGTCACGAAATAAAGAAATGATTAGCTAACTTATGACACATCCATGCATTATTTACAAATGTTCTATAACATATCACATGCTCCAGTGGTCAATGAAGCCTTAACACTGATAGCTCTTAAAAGATACTCTTCAGATAAATCCTGTACAATAGCTCTCATCCCGGACTCAGTGGCATCTTGTAGAGTGACGTCACCTTTTCTTGTTGGTCCGAGGTCCTTTCTTATCCCCCTGTAAACCAAAGAATGGATCCACATAAAGCTGATGTTTACATGTAGCATCCTCTGTAGTCGATTCATAGACTTCCACTGATGTCATACCATTGTTCTATAACGATATTAAACCTTTGAGCAAGAACTTGACTCAAATGGGTTGAAAGCCGGAAGTCGGACATTCTATTAAGGTTTGCTCCACCTAAAATAAGATCCCTCACCCTAACTACCCACCCTGCCCCCCTTCTCCCTGTATCCCCCTATATACCCACTCTCTCCTCTACATGCCCATCACCCCATCTATATACCCACCCCCTCCCTACATGCCCATCCCTCCCTGCAGACTTTACATGCCCATCACCCCCTATATACCCATCCCTCCCCCTACATGCCCATCACTCCCCCTATATACCCTCCCTCCCCTACATACCCATCCCTCCCCCACATGCCCATCCCTCCTCTACATGCCCATCCCTCCCTACATGCCCATCCCTCCCTACATACCCACCCTCCCCCTTGCATACCCATCCCTCCCCTGCATACCCACCTCCTCCTCTACATACCCATCCCTCCCCCTACATACCCACCCCTCCCCTTCTCTCTCTCAGATCCCCTACATACCCACCTCCCTCCCCTACATACTCATCCCCTCCCTACATACCCACCTCTCCCCTGCATACCCACCTTTCCCTGTGTCCCCTGCATACCCACCCTTCCCAATGCATACCCCCCCTTCTCCTACATACCCACCTCCTTCCCCTACATACCCACCCATACCTTCCCCATGCATACACATCCTTCCTTCTCTATATACCTATCCATCCACCTTTCAACCAGCATACCCACAATTTACGCTTGCATACCTCAACAACTCCCCCTTCACCCCACATGCCATATCGCCCCTTCACCCTACATACCCACCGCTTCCCCTTCACCCTACATACCCACCCGCCTCCTTTCACCCTACATACCCCTCTTCCCCTTCACCCTACATATACCCACCCTCCCTTCACCCTACATGCCCCCACCCTTCCCCTACCCATACCTACCTCTTCATTCACACCCACCCTCCCCTCCCTTCACCCTACATACCCACCCCACCCTCCTTCACCCTACATACCCACCCCTCCCTTCATACTCCCCTGTCACCCACCCCCTCCCCATTCACCCTACATACCCACTTCCCCTTCACCCTACATACCCACCTCTCCCTCCCTTACCCACCCTGCATACCCACCCCTCCCCTTCTCACCCTACATACCCACCTCCCCCTTTCCCCTTCACCCTGCATACCCACCCCTCCTTCACATCACCCTACATACCCACCCCCTCTCCCCTTTCACCCTCCTACATACTCCACCTTCTCCCCCTTCACCACCCTACATACCCACCTCGCCCTCCTCAATCCCTACATACCCATCGCCCTCCCTTCACCTCCTGCATACCCACCCTCCCCCTCTTCAATCTCTACATACCCACACCCACCATCCCTTCACCCTACATACCCACCGCCTCCCCCTTCAATTCCTACATACCCACCCTCCACTTCACCCTACATATACCCACCCTCCCCTTCATCTTACATACCCACCCTCCCTTCAATTCTACCCATACCCTTCCCCTCAACTGCCCCAAACACCACCCACCTTCTTTTTGATGTAGCCATGCTGATGCAAGATTTCCCGTGAGAGGTTGTTGATGTGTTTGAATCTGTCGGGGCCAAGATGGATGCCACCATACCAGCGAGTCACCACCACCATCACATTCTCCGCATTCAGGATCTGTAGGAAGAGGAGTCACTATTCACATGAACAGTCCTACACATGACAACCATCACCCACAAGACACATGACGACCATCACCCACGAGACAATAGCAGTCCTACACATGACAACCATCAGCCACAAGACAATAGCAGTCCTACACATGACAACCATCAGCCAGAAGACAATAGCAGTCCTACACATAACGACCATCAGCCACAAGACAATAGCAGTCCTACACATAACGACCATCAGCCACAAGACAATAGCAGTCCTACACATGACAACCATCAGTCACGAGACAATAGCAGTCCTACATAGGACAACCATCACCCACAAGACAATAGCAGTCCTACACATGACAACCATCAGCCAGAAGACAATAGCAGTCCTACACATGACAACCATCACCCACAAGACAATAGCAGTCCTACATAGGACAACCATCACCCACAAGACAATAGCAGTCCTACACATGACAACCATCAGCCAGAAGACAATAGCAGTCCTACACATAACGACCATCAGCCACAAGACAATAGCAGTCCTACACATGACAACCATCAGTCACGAGACAATAGCAGTCCTACATAGGACAACCATCACCCACAAGACAATAGCAGTCCTACACAGGACAACCATCAGCCAGAAGACAATAGCAGTCCTACACATGACAACCATCACCCACAAGACAATAGCAGTCCTACATAGGACAACCATCAGCCACAAGACAATAGCAGTCCTACACATGACAATCATCACCAACAAGACAATAACAGTCCTACACATGACAAACGTCACCCACAAGACAATAGCCATCAGCCACAAGACAATAGCAGTCCTACACAGGACAACCATCACCCACAAGACAATAGCAGTCCTACACATGACAATCATCACCAACAAGACAATAACAATTCATACACATGACAACCGTCACCCACAAGACAATAGCAGTCCTACACATGACAACCATCAGCCACAAGACAATAGCAGTCCTACACATGACAACCATCACCCACAAGACAATAGCAGTCCTATATAGGACAACCATCAGCCACAAGACAATAGCAGTCCTACACATGACAACCATCACCCACAAGACAATAGCAGTCCTACACATGACAACCATCAGCCACAAGACAAAACAGTCCAACACAGGACAACCATCAGCCACAAGACAATAGCAGTCCAACACATTACTATTTTCATTTGAGAGATTGACAGACATTCACTTTGCTCACCAAACTGTTGTACTACAGATACGTACCCCAGGTATGTTTCTGTATACAGATATGTACCCTAAACAAAGTCAAAATACAGAAACGTAGCCGGTACCCTAAAAGGCGGACGAGTCCATATTCCGCAATCCAAACCCGAAACTGTATGTAGTTGTTCCTGTCCAACTGATTGGGAGTGGTATTCATATGCATCGTGAAATATCCGTTAGTGTGTATTCTCATTACTTCCATAACACAATCAAATGTAACTAATACAACAACATGACCGTTCCGATCAAGAATGGAAATGGAATCGTCCTAGGGTACATTTCTGTATTCTCATTATGGCAACGGTACATATCTGTAGTACCCGTGCCGACAACGGCAGGATCTGGCCTTAATGACCTAGATAGGCCCGCCAGATCCTGCCTCATCAATGTTATGTCATAGACACAGTATGTTCTAAGTTGAAACAGCATCCTGAGTGGTACGTGTGGTATTCCACCGTAGGTTTAACATCATGAGGGGTGCATAAAATCACATATAACAGATACTGTTCCAAAAAATTTTATCTTCCCAACATGCCATGTAAAAGAATTATAAAATAGTGAAAGTTGACAGAAAACAGCTGTTCCATTTAGCTGAGGTGCTGCTGTGTCACGTGACTGTAACGGACTCATGAACTTCTTAATGGAGTATAAAGGGTTAACTCTCCCCACAGACATCATTGCTGGTTGGGTGTAAGCAGTGTTAGAAATAGATTCAAATTGCCACTAGCCAGTGGGGCTATGACCCCAAAATGTCACTAGCCCTTCAGACACTTTACTGGCCCGAATAATTCATGATAATTAATAACCAGCGCATATGAGAATAGTTAGAGTATTTATTTCACAAAATAATTGTTTCAGACTCTGACATTGATGGGACACACTCTAAGAATACCCATACATTTTCAAATTATCTTCATATTGAATTGTCTTAAGGACTTAAGTCATCATCACTGGAAGAATCCTCCACATCATAATTGTCTGCATCTGAGATGCTGCCATCACTATCATAGCAGTTGTCACAGTCAGAATCTTGAGGTGTTTAGGCCTCGCCAACCTCTCCATGATCAGCTCCTAAAGTATCACTTGCCAGGCGGGCTGGCAGTTATTTCGAACACTGGGTATAAGGGTCATATTCACCCACACCAAGGCAGTATACACAGTATACAAGATTGCAGGAGCCAATCAGATCTCAATACTCAGACATGGAGGTAAAATAAAAGTGTTTACACCCAAAATAATCATAATGTGTATACTGCAAAATACAATTGTGGGGTTTTCAGCTCTCTATTCAGCCAAACCCTATCACCACAATACTTGATACACCTTGACTGAGCTGTGTTGACATCCAGCGTAAAGCTGAAACCAGTTATCTGTTAAAGCTTCCCTTACATTGAGGAGATGCAACATCCTCCCTCCGGCTCCAAATTCTCCGTCGTCCTCGCAGCTCTGATACATGATGTCTGAGTTTGGGACTCGGATCCTGAAACAGGGGAGAAGTTAGCAGACAATCACCACACAATAGGGATCACGGAGACAGAAGTACTCGACTTTATTTATTCAAGTCTGGGACTGCATCACTACCAGAAAATCCTCAACATGGCAACATGAGGAAAGTGAGGGTTCATTAAGCAACACTTGTATGAGGGATGACAAAACAGTGCTGAGTCTATCTGTCATCCACTGTAAGGATGGAGCTGGCTGCTAAATATTTTTCAAAGTAATTCCCTCAGTGTTCCACAGATATCTGCAAACAATGCTAGAGTGACTTGAGCCTGCTGGTGTACATGGTGTGAAAGGCTTCCTCCCCAACAGCAGAAACATCATCATTAGCTTCATGGTAGGCACAGACTTCACCAACCTGTAGGCCACGATGTTATGGGTGGCTGCAGCTATCTTTCTGTTCTCAAGCAACTTATTTCTCACCAGCTCAATCTGAAATAGAAACACATCTCGATAACACACTGTCTTAGTTACACACTGTCTTAGTTACACACTGTCTTTGTTACACACTGTCTTAGTTACACACTGCCTTAGTTACACACTGTCTTCGTTACACACTGCCTTAGTTACACACTGCCTTAGCTACACACTGTCTTAGTTACACACTGTCTTAGTTACACACTGTCTTAGTTACACACTGCCTTAGTTACACACTGCCTTAGTTACACACTGTCTTCGTTACACACTGCCTTAGTTACACACTGCCTTAGCTACACACTGTCTTAGTTACACACTGTCTTAGTTACACACTGTCTTCGTTACACACTGCCTTAGTTACACACTGCCTTAGTTACACACTGTCTTAGCTACACACTGTCTTAGCTACACACTGCCGAGGTTCAGGCCCCGGTAAGGTAAGGACCTTTTGTGTGTGTCTTCAGGAGGGCGGGGTTTGAGTGTGCATGTCCAAGGGTGTATGTGTGTACAGGGATGTATGTGTGTATACGGGTGTATGTGTGTACAGGGGCGTATATGTGTACAGGGGTGTATGTGTGTACAAGGGTGTATGTGTGTACAGGGGCGTATGTGTGTACAGGGGTGTATGTGTGTACACGGGTGTATGTGTGTACAAGGGTGTATGAGTGTACAGGGTGTGTATGTGTGTACAGGGGTGTATGAGTGTACAGGGGTGTATGAGTGTACAGGGGTGTATGAGTGTATTGCTGTGTATGTGTGCATAGGGGTGTATGTGTGTATTGAGGTGTATGTGTGTATAGGGGTGTATGTGTGTACAGGGGTGTATGAGTGTATAGGGGTGTATGAGTGTACAGGGGTGTATGTGTGTATAGGGGTGTATGAGTGTACAGGGCTGTATGTGTTTACAGGGGTGTATGAGTGTATTGGGGTGTATGTGTTTACAGGGGTGTATGTGTGTATAGGGGTGTATGAGTGTACAGGGCTGTATGTGTTTACAGTGGTGTATCTGTGTATTGGGGTGTATGTGTGTATAGGGGTGTATGAGTGTATTTGGGTGTATATGTGTATAGGGGTGTATGAGCGTATTGGTGTGTATGTGTGTATAGGGGTGTATGAGTGTATTGAGGTGTATGAGTGTATAGGGGTGTATGTGTGTATAGGGGTGTATGTGTGTATAGGGGTGTATGAGTGTATTGCGGTGTATGTGTGTATAGGGGTGTATGTGTGTATAGGGGTGTATGTGTGTATAGGGGTGTATGTGTGTATAGGGGTGTATGTGTGTACAGGGGTGTATGTGTGTACAGGGGTGTATGTGTGTACAGGGGTGTATGACAAATAACTGCATATTTTTCACTTCCATCCACACTCCTGGGTAATTTGTGAAAAGACAATGCAGCCATAACAGCAGTCAAGTTCAAGAAGGACGCAGTATAAATACACTATCAGTAACCATGTTCAAGAAGGACGCAGTATAAATACGCTATCAGTAACCATGTTCAAGAAGGACACAGTATAAATACGCCATCAGTAACCATGTTCAAGAAGGAAGCAGTATAAATACACTATCAGTAACCATGTTCAAGAAGGACGCAGAATAAATACACTATCAGTAACCATGTTCAAGAAGGACGCAGTATAAATACGCTATCAGTAACCATGTTCAAGAAGGAAACAGTATAAATACGCTATCAGTAACCATGTTCAAGAAGGACGCAGTATAATACGCCATCAGTAACCATGTTCAAGAAGGACACAGTATAAATACGCCATCAGTAACCATGTTCAAGAAGGATGCAGTATAATATTCTATCAGTAACCATGTTCAAGAAGGACGCAGTATAATACGGTATCAGTAGCCATGTTCAAGAAGGACGCAGTATAATACGCTATCAGTAGCCATGTTCAAGAAGGACGCAGTATAAATACGCCATCAATAACCATGTTCAAGAAGGACGCAGTATAATACGCCATCAGTAAACATGTTCAAGAAGGACGCAGTATAAATACGCCATCAGTAGCCATGTTCAAGAAGGACGCAGTATAATACGCCATCAGTAACCATGTTCAAGAAGGACGCAGTATAAATACGCTATCAGTAGCCATGTTCAAGAAGGACGCAGTATAAATACGCCATCAGTAACCATGTTCAAGAAGGACGCAGTATAATACGCCATCAGTAACCATGTTCAAGAAGGACGCAGTATAAATACGCCATCAGTAGCCATGTTCAAGAAGGACGCAGTATAATACGCCATCAGTAACCATGTTCAAGAAGGACGCAGTATATAATAGCCATCAGTAACCATGTTCAAGAAGGGCGCTTAGTATAAATACGCTATCAGTAGCCATGTTCAAGAAGGACGCAGTATAAATCGCTATCAGTAACCATGTTCAAGAAGGACGAGTAGTATAAATACGCCATCAGTAGCCATGTTCAAGAAGGACGCAGTATAAATACGCCATCAGTAACCATGTTCAAGAAGGACGCAGTATAATACGCCATCAGTAACCATGTTCAAGAAGGACGCAGTATAAATACGCTATCAGTAACCATGTTCAAGAAGGACGCAGTATAAATATGCTATCAGTAGCCATGTTCAAGAAGGACGCAGTATAAATAGGCCATCAGTAACCATGTTCAAGAAGGATGCAGTATAAATACGCTATCAGTAGCCATGTTCAAGAAGGACGCAGTATAAATAGGCCATCAGTAACCATGTTCAAGAAGGATGCAGTATAATACGCCATCAGTAGCCATGTTCAAGAAGGACGCAGTATAAATAGGCCATCAGTAGCCATGTTCAAGGACGCAGTATAAATAGGCCATCAGTAACCATGTTCAAGAAGGACGCCTTATATATAATACGCCATCAGTAACCATGTTCAAGAAGGACACAGTATAAATAGGCCATCAGTAGCCATGTTCAAGAAGGACGCAGTATAATAAATACATCATCAGTAACCATGTTCAAGAAGGACGCAGTATAAATAGGCCATCATCAGGCCATCAGTAGCCATGTTCAAGAAGGGACGAGTATACATAACACGCCATCAGTAGCCATGTTCAAGAAGGGCGCAGTATACATACGCCATCAGTAACCATCTTCAAGAAGGACGCAGTATAAATACGCCATCAGTAGCCATGTTCAAGAAGGACGCAGTATACATACGCCATCAGTAGCCATGTTCAAGAAGGACGCAGTATAAATACGCCATCAGTAGCCATGTTCAAGAAGGACACAGTATAATACGGCTATCAGTAGCCATGTTCAAGAAGGACGCAGTATAATCAGTAACCACTACATACGACGCTATCAGTAGCCATGTTCAAGAAGGACGCGCCAGTATAAATACGCCATCAGTAGCCATGTTCAAGAAGGACGCAGTATAAATACGCCATCAGTAGCCATGTTCAAGAAGGACGCGAGTATAAATACGCTATCAGTAGCCATGTTCAAGAAGGACGAGTATAAATACGCCATCAGTATAGAATACGCTATCAGTAGCCATGTTCAAGAAGGACGCAGTATACATATGCCATCAGTAGCCATGTTCAAGAAGGACGCAGTATAAATACGCATCAGTAACCATGTTCAAGAAGGACGAGCAATCATAAATAGGCCATCAGTAGCCATGTTCAAGAAGGGCGCAGTATAAATACGCCATCAGTAGCCATGTTCAAGAAGGACGCAGTATAAATCACGCCATCAGTAGCCATGTTCAAGAAGGACGCAGTATAAATAGGCCATCAGTAGCCATGTTCAAGAAGGACGAGTATACATAATGCATCAGTAGCCATGTTCAAGAAGGGCAAGAAGGCTTGAGTATAATACGCCATCAGTAGCCATGTTCAAGAAGGACGCAGTATACATCGCCATCAGTAACCATGTTCAAGAAGGACGCGGTATAAATATACGCCATCAGTAACCATGTTCAAGAAGGACGCAGTATAAATACGCCATCAGTAGCCATGTTCAAGAAGGACGCAGTATACATACGCCATCAGTAGCCATGTTCAAGAAGGACGCAGTATAAATACGCCATCAGTAGCCATGTTCAAGAAGGACACAGTATAATACGCTATCAGTAGCCATGTTCAAGAAGGACGCAGAATAAATACGCTATCAGTAGCCATGTTCAAGAAGGACGCAGTATAAATACGCCATCAGTAGCCATGTTCAAGAAGGACGCAGTATAAATACGCCATCAGTAGCCATGTTCAAGAAGGACGCAGTATAAATACGCCATCAGTAGCCATGTTCAAGAAGGACGCAGTATACATACGCCATCAGTAGCCATGTTCAAGAAGGACGCAGTATACATACGCCATCAGTAGCCATGTTCAAGAAGGACGCAGTATAAATACGCCATCAGTAACCATGTTCAAGAAGGACGCAGTATAAATAGGCCATCAGTAGCCATGTTCAAGAAGGACGCAGTATAAATAGGCCATCAGTAGCCATGTTCAAGAAGGACGCAGTATAAATACGCCATCAGTAGCCATGTTCAAGAAGGACGCAGTATAAATAGGCCATCAGTAGCCATGTTCAAGAAGGACGCAGTATACATACGCCATCAGTAGCCATGTTCAAGAAGGATGCAGTATACATACGCCATCAGTAGCCATGTTCAAGAAGGACCCAGTATACATACGCCATCAGTAGCCATGTTCAAGAAGGACCCAGTATACATACGCTATCAGTAACCATGTTCAAGAAGGACGCAGTATAAATACGCCATCAGTAACCATGTTCAAGAAGGACGCAGTATAAATACGCTATCAGTAACCATGTTCAAGCACAACATTCATCATACCTCTTCCTTTTTGTAGACTGCAGCGAGATGTGACTGGAACTTGCTTTTCCGATCCCACAGGAACTCACTATGGTAGATGACTGGGCACAGGGCCTCCTCTGGTGAAGATCATTCATAAGTTATATATACAGATTTGTAAAGAGCATGTATACTTGATCTACAGTAGCATGAATTGTAGCTTACAACTCCAATCACAAGAATGTCTAGTCTGGATTTGTCTACTTGCAATCTACTGTCACATAGCTAGTATATTGATGATTCTAAGATGCTTCGGTGAAAGATCATAGGTGCCAACAGTACTTTTCAGACGATAATGTGCATTTTTTCTATTACGTCACAATGTATTGACGTCACTGCACCATTCTAGTCTGCCCCCTCGTAATCAAACAATTTTGCATTACACAATGTAAGCGACGTCACGATGCATGTCGGTTGTCATCGCCTCGTACAGCCTCCTACAGTAAACTACTCCATTATATCCCGTTTCTTGGTTTGCAGTTGCTTCACCCAGCTAACATCACTAGTGGAAACATTACGTTTATGTTTACGGTAAAAATGTCTCAATTCTGCCTTAAATTAATCGTAATTATCCTTAGAAAGTATTAAAGGTCACATGTAACCAAAAAATCAAACATAATTAAAACACAATTATCACTTATTCATGACATATAATATACATTGCTGGTTATGAAAAAACATCAACAAAATTATAAGCGTACAATCGCAAATCAAAAGTGCAATATTGTGTACTTGGGTTTACTTCCCAAGAAACGAAGCAGCTGGGATACCGAACTCAGTCAGAGCGGGAGGGTGTGCACTCAAGATGCCTCACGGCTCATTGTGTGTGTGTATATATAGAGATGTTGGGTTTTGTAAATACATGCTCATTTTTTGTGGATAACATTTTGCAATCAACAGACATCATTACATGTCATGTGTTCAAGTATCACACTGTCTGTCTGTGTAATTACATAAAGTGACAGAGACCAAACTTGGGCCATAAATCAATGCATTTTGTTTATGGTGTATAGCCTGATTGGTGTTAAGTTCAAATTGCATGTGGTCAGTGATCGCAGTTGTTTATTGAATATTGTCATTAGCAGACACGCAGGCAGACACACAGGTGTCAATAAAACAAGACTTTGAGTTTTGTCTGTGACAACGACATATCTATATCACAGTTGGAAATTCTGTCAACGCTAAATAATGACTTTGCTTTTAAGTATCGAACTGAGAAAGTGACTCGGTAAGAAGAACGTGTGGTGAAATTGACAAATGAAATTATATAAACAGTTTATTTACTGTCATAACATATAAAAAGCTCGCACCTGTGAGATATCAACAAAACATTAGGAAAATAGCTCACACCAAAGCCTTCACCAAGTATTCACCGGACAGCCCGCTTCCAAGTTGCGCGAACCTATTTCACTGCGCACGTGCTATGAGCGCAGCCCAGCTGTTGAAACCAGTTTTTCCCCAGTTTGAACTCCGATATCGCGCGGTTTTTTCATCGCGTTATTTTTCAACTTTATAAGTTAAACGTTAAAGCACTCGAACGCAAGCATCCTCGTACTTTAACTATAATAGTTCAGGGCGAAAGTGTGCTTTATTTCACTATACATGGTGGTAGAGCGAACTGTATTTCTTAAATGTGACTGGAATATCGGTGAATGTGACTGGAATATCGGTGAATGTGGCTGGAATATTGCTGAATGTTGCTGGAATATTGCTGAATGTGGCTGGAATATTGCTGAATGTGACTGGAATATTGCTGAATGTGACTGGAATATTGCTGAATGTGACTGGAATATTGCTGAATGTGGCTGGAATATTGCTGAATGTGACTGGAATATTGCTGAATGTGGCTGGAATATTGCTGAATGTGACTGGAATATTGCTGAATGTGACTGGAATATTGCTGAATGTGGCTGGAATACTGCTGACATATTAAACAAGAAAAACTGATTCTTTAGACCTGCAGGCTTCTTGTTCATGAACTGTGACAGACTAGTGCCACCTGTACTTTCCTTGTCGACATCGCCCCCTGCCTCGTCACCCCTGTCATCCAGGGAGGGGACTGTCCACGCCGAGATCAGGTCATCGGACGGGTCTGTGGACACTGTTGGTGTGTCAGTAGTTGCTGCTGCAGCTGGGAAAGAAACATTTGAAGAAACTCTTAAAGCAAATTTTTGAGAATGTATTGAAGGAATGAAGACATCTGTCTCACAAGCTACCTGCATCTGAGTTTGGACATAATGTCAATTAGGAAACTGAGCAGACCTTCCACTCAAAACTAATCCACAAGCAGACCTTCCACTAAAAACTAACTGTATAACAATTCACTCACAATTCAATGGTGATATTTACACAGAAGTGCGACAGCATTTGAAAATTCACTATGCAACACAACTATCTGTACCTTCGTATAATTATGTAACATCATAAAGCTAAGCGATACATAATTAGAAACACTTCGCAAATAATTCGCAAATTCTATTCACATCATGAGATAAAACCAGCCACTTCATCAACCAGCCATATCGCAAGTGTGCTCTCTCATGACTGCACTTATTACACCTGACATTCACCGTATATAGCAGAGATGCCAACCCCAAATTGGTGCAATAAGGAAATCTGAGCTCCCTAAGACAGCAAAAATAAGGAATTTTCCCAACAATTTTTAGGGATCCCTATAAATTGTTGCACTCAAGAAACGAAACCTTTCAATGTCATTACACATAGCGATCCTTATACAACTGAAACCGGCTTGCAGTACTCGGCAGCAGTGTTTGTGAATGGTAAGTGAATAAATATATATATAACAGTGCGTGGAATTAATCAGGCAGCCTACTCAACTTCTGGATGACTTTCTGTGTAAACTGCCGTCATATAGCTGGAATATTGCTGAGTGCAGCGTAAAACTAAACTCCCTTCTTGTGTAAACAATTTGAAACTTCTAATGTCAAAGATGATCCTAGTCCTCCAGTAAGTAACACTATCTATATCTTTGTTATATTTTGAAAAAAAATCAGAATGAATTTGGTTTTGTCGGAATGACGGAATCGACATGCATTTTTCGGGATGATTCGGGAGGGTTGGCATCTCTGTATATGGTCACATTTTCCATGCTTTACTCTTCTGCACTCGGCCCACCTTTCATCATTTCTTGCACTGACCACACAACCACGACATACAGTCCAACCTAACTACGTAACATATACATTCAAACCAGATTACTATGTGATCTTGACAACACGAGAACAGTCCACAGCAGAGCAGACAGTATCACCAAGACAGTGGACTTACAATTCCATGGTATGCTACAGGTAATGAATGTTTGCTTTATCACACAAAATAAAAATCTCCCCAAATGAGATCAGCAAAATGCAGTCCTACATTAAATAGATTATTTCTTATACATGTCTCTCACCACTCATGCCTCAGGAAGTTTTGGATAAATATCTGTTAAACTTGTCATTAAATTGGTCTAGCCTGAGTAAGAGGTTGCAGCTGTACCTCCATCGCCTGCTTGAGCTCAGTTCTTGTAGAAACTCCCTCGCTCTCTATCCACAAGTACAGGATACTCTCACCAAGATTCTCACTGAAACAAGACAAGTAGCACCGGTATAAAAGTGGAGGCCATCATTTCACAAGGAAAGGATGCTCTCACCAAGATTCTCACTGAAACAAGACAAGTAGCACCGGTATAAAAGTGGAGGCCATCATTTCACAAGGAAAGGATGCTCTCACCAAGATTCTCACTGAAACAAGACAAGTAGCACCGGTATAAAAGTGGAGGCCATCATTTCACAAGGAAAGGATGTTCTCACCAAGATTCTCACTGAAACAAGACAAGCAGCACCGTTATATAAGCGGGGGCCATCATTTCACAAGTACAGGATGCTTTCACCAAGATTCTCACTGAAACAAGACAAGCAGCACCGCGGTAAAAGCCGGGCGCCATCATTTCACAAGTACAGGATTTCACAAGTACAGGATGCCTCACCAAGATTCTCACTGAAACAAGACAAGCAGCACCGGTATAAAAGTGGAGGCCATCATTTCACAAGGAAAGGATGCTAACACCAAGATTCTCACTGAAACAAGACAAGCGGCACAGGAGAGGCCATAATATCGCAGTCAGAAGAGGCATTCATGTGCATGCCAGCTGGTTTACGATGCTAGCTGCCCACTAAGATACAATGATGTGGTTTCACACTGATACCCAACAGGCACTGTGTACTGACTCTCTATTGACCAGTCCTGTTGCTGACCACTGAGAAGGGATATAACAAGGACGATCACTGACATTCTTTTGGAATGACCCATCTGCGACTTGAACCATGGACCTTCAGCTCTATGATAAGATGCTTTATCCACTATACCATGAAGGGCGTCTTTGGTTAGAAAATGAACTGAAATTACAACTAGAAATAGACCACACTGTCCAGGACTAGTGAGGTTGTACTATGCATCACTGTGATTCATCACACAAGCATTATTAAACACATCAGTTATAAACACACTTCATTAGACCTAAAGAATGTGAACTAATACATAGTTCATTTGGTGTTTAGTTCAACATGTTAAAACTGTAACATATATGTCCTCACTTAATACAATGTAACAAAAATCACTTTAAAGGAATGGCAACAACCACAAAGTACTGGCATGACCGGCTACCCATAACCGAATACTGGCATGATCGGCTACCCTCCAACAAATACTGGCATAACCGGCTACCCATAACCGAATACTGGCATGACCGGCTACCCATAACCGAATACTGGCATGACCGGCTACCCATAACCGAATACTGGCATGATCGGCTACCCATAACCGAATACTGGCATGACCGGCTACCCTCCAACAAATACTGGCATAACCGGCTACCCATAACCGAATACTGGCATGGCCGGCTACCCATAACCGAATACTGGCATGACCGGCAACCCTCCAGCAAGTACTGGCATGACCGGCTACCCTCCACCAAGTACTGGCATGACCGGCTACCCTCCACCAAGTACTGGCATGACCGGCTACCTTCCACCAAGTACTGGCATGACCGGCTACCCTCCACCAAGTACTGGCTGACCGGCTACCCTCCACCTACTACTGGCATGACCAGTTACCCTCCACCTAGTACTGGCATGACCGGCTACCTTCCACCAAGTACTGGCATGCCTGGGTACCTTCCACCAAGTACTGGCATGATCAGCTACCCTCCACCAAGTACTGGCATGGTTGGCTACCCTCCACCTACTACTGGCATGACCAGCTACCCTCCAGCAAGTACTGGCATGAAAAGCTACCCTCCACCAAGTACTGGCATGACCGGCTACCCTCCACCAAGTACTGGCATGAAAAGCTACCCTCCACCAAGAACTGGCATGAAAAGCTACCCTCCAGCAAGTAGTGGCATGAAAAGCTACCCTCCAGCAAGTACTGGTATGATCGGCTACCCTCCACCAAGTACTGGCATGACCGGCTACCCTCCACCAAGTACTGGCATGAAAAGCTACCCTCCACCAAGTACTGGCATGAAAAGCTACCCTCCACCAAGTACTGGCATGATCCGCTACCCTCCACAAAGTACTGGCATGACCGGCGACCTTCCACCAAGTACTGGCATGACCGGCTACCTTCCACCAAGTACTGGCATGACCGGCTACCCTCCACCAAGTACTGGCATGAAAAGCTACCCTCCACCAAGTACTGGTATGATCGGCTACCCTCCACCAAGTACTGGCATGACCAGCTACCCTCCACCAAGTACTGGCATGACCGGCTACCTCCACCAAGTACTGGTATGATCGGCTACCCTCCACCAAGTACTGGCATGACCAGCTACCCTCCACCAAGTACTGGCATGAAAAGCTACCCTCCACCAAGAACTGGCATGAAAAGCTACCCTCCACCAAGTACTGGCATGACCGGCTACCTTCCACCAAGTACTGGCATGACCGGCTACCTTCCATCAAGTACTGGCATGATCGGCTACCCTCCACCTAGTACTGGCATGAAAAGTTACCCTCCACTAAGTACTGGCATGACCGGCTACCCTCCACCAAGTACTGGCATGACCGGCTACCCTCCACCAAGTACCTACATGATAATGGCAACATGTAAGGCAAGACTACTTACATATATATATCTTGTAATGCATTTTCCAGCTGCAATCGACTTTCACCTCGGAGCCAGGGTGCACTGATAAAGAAACAGAGGAAGCAATACTCCACACAGGAGATGCACAACACATATCACAGTGACCCGCAACTGACAGATTTACTTAGTGTGGTGATCAGGTTATCAGCAGCTCTACTTGTCTCATTATAAATACTGCTTACTGCTGCATACTACAGGTTATCATGTATACTACATGTTATCATGAATACTACAGGCTACTGCTGCATACTACAGGTTATCATGTATACTACAGGTTATCATGAATACTACAGGCTACAGCTGCATACTACATGTTATCATGTATACTACATGTTATCATACATACTACAGGCTACTGCTGCATACTACAGGTTATCATACATACTACAGGCTACTGTTGCATACTACAGGTTATCATGCATACTACAGGTTAAAGCTGCATACTACAGGCTATTGTTGCATACTACTGGTTACAGCTGCATACTACAGGTTATAGGTGCAAACTACAGGTTACTGCTGCATACTACAGGTTACTGCTATATACTACATGTTACTTCTGCATACTATAGGTTACAGCTGCATACTGCAGGTTACTGCTATATACTAGAGGTTATAGGTGCAAACTACAGGTTACTGCTATATAGTACAGGTTACTGCTATATACTACAGGTTACAGCTGCATACTACAGGTTACTGCTATATACTACAGGTTACAGATGTATGCTACTGGTTACACCTGCATACTACAGGTTACTGCTGTATACTACAGGTTACTTCTGCATACTATTATAAAGATTACAGCTGCACACTACAGGTTACTGCTGCATGCTATTATATAGATCACAGCTGCATACTACAGGTTACTGCTATATACTACATGTTACAGCTGCATACTACAGGTTACTGCTATATACTACAGGTTACAGCTGCAAACTACAGGTTACTGCTGCATGCAGTAACATACACCTCCATACCTCTGCTGACTTGTGTCATGAAGACTATGCTTTTTAAGTGAAATATGTTGAAAGAATCAAGTAGATTGAAAATTAGTGTTGTCATAATGAAAAGTTTATTTGACATGTAATCAAGAAAAAACCAAAATGGTTTTATGACAATGGGTTGAAGCCCAAGGATGCAATCAAACAATAAAGTGTTCCCTCATCACCTACTTGACACGGTACTGAGGGGGAGCGGCACTTGGATATTCCACTGGCAGAATCACCTGCAGAAACACATTCATGTAATATAATACAAGTATAACTGATAATTCACAAAGACACTGCTATAAAATATATGTAACAAAATATTCATGTCAGTCTATTATCAATAGTTGTCTCCCCTTCCCCCCTGTCAATTTTGAAGCTGTGTTTGTTTCATACAACATGTACGCTGACCCCAGACCGAGGTCACTGGGTTTTCAAACAAAGAAGATTCTTAAGTTTCATAAAAAATAACCATAACAGACAACGTAGTAAATGCAAAAACATTGATGTAAATATTGCTGTTGCAGCAACGTACCGACAGCCTGAGTTGCAGGTTCCCTGATTCCGAATCACCCTGTATGTCGATGTAGTAGTGGCGGGTAGCCTCATCTTCAACATGCCACTCATCACCATATATGGAAGTCAAAACTTCAATCTCATCTATCTACAACAAATTCAGTTTCATTCACGAAACAAAGGTACAATCTGTGTTGGCGATTCAAGGACACTGACTTGCTGCGTCACATTGACTCACAATCAAAGCGTATATTTTCATGCCATTATATAGTTATTGAACAATAATTGTATAAATTGAAAACAAAACATCAGTAAACCATTTAATTCTTTACAAGATATGAATAGTTATGGTCCTATTCAGTACTGTCTTGGAGCGTTTGACAGAATGATTTGAAACAAACAAGCTCAGGGGTGGAAATAACTTTAAAATTGCTAGTGTACTCTGGTACAGTGGCACATGTAAAATCACTTGCCCTGATAATTTTTCCACTATACCAGCTGTTTTCTTGTTGACTTTTTACATAAAGAACATAATTAACATTGGAAAGTCAACTGGACACCGGTACAGAGTGATATACAAATTTGCTTGCCCGACAGAAAAAGACACTGGACTTGGGCGTCGGGCAATGGGTTATTTCCACCCCTGAACGTTTATCTATAATGAACCTGCAGATGATGGACTGTACTTTAGTGAGCGAGTTTAGTTTTACGCCACACTCAGCAATATTCCAGCTATAAGTCTTAGCTTTTCACATCCACTACCAACCACAAGAATACAACTAGGTGTTCTGGATACAGTTAATGACATTTGTGGACATAACATATAATTTCTATCATTTCGGGACACATTTTGTGTTGTGAAATTAAGGTGAAAAGAACACCAGCATATTGTTTAGCACATACCAACCAATTCGAACAACAGTGTACCAACATCATCAACGTCCTGTCTATTACCCCGACCTATCAAGGCAGGTGGAACCGCATGGCTACTGCAGACTAGATCAAGATGTACAGATGAAGGTAGATACTCGACAAGTATATATACAAAATCAAGGACATATTCCCAATCAGTGTCAAAGAAATCATGTTATTTTAGAGCTGACAATATCACTGACCACATGTGTAACATTAACAAAAATTGTGACAGGACTACTATATAACACACCAGCAACTGGCATATCGATGGATTTACCTGTTGTCGGTTCCTTGTCTTTGTGCGACTGCTTCTTTTCGACATAACTCGAGTTTGATCGTGATTGCGAAATATCTAAATTTAATTCCAAGTAAGTTTCATTATTAGCTCAACCAAAAATACCCTCTATCCAAGTTTCATTTTACAATTCTGGGAATAACTAACTTTCGGTTTCAGGATGTTTGAGCGAAGTCAACGCAACGAGTAACAATTATTTGATCATTCGACTATAAACACAAGTTGTTGTCATTTTCTCACCTGCTTGGAAAGGTTATCTTCTTTATCCTCTTCCGCCATCGCGGCAAATAACAACAAATCAGATCATTGCTGGAACTTCACGCCAATTCCAAGAACTACAACGTGTTGAGGTCACCATCTTGAAAGTTTACACACATCACGTGACTGTCATGTGACTTCTCGGGTCATGTTACTCTCGCAGACGGGATTGCTGTTGGAGAGGGTACTAGATATACAAGCGAGTCCGGTAATTCTGCGCAGCTACAATAGCGTACTTCCGTGTCGAAGGTAAACATCGTCTGCTACCACATTTACGCTTGATATCGGGACATTTCTACATGGGACTGGCTTTTAATCACTAATGGTAAGTAAGTAACAGTAACTGACAGAAAAATTGACAGTTTTATGAAAATTCGTTTTCTTCAGACTTTTAAAACTTTTTCTTCATTATTCATAATTGGATTTAATATGAAACACCCTTCCTTACAATGATGAAGTGATTTTTGAAAATAATCTGACCCTAATACGCTTCCATACTTCGGATCTCCCGCTGGATGTTTTGCGCATCAGCTGCTACACGCAGACTTACCGGACAGCAAGCAATGTCGTCAGAACGCCGGTAAGGCCAACCGTATGGCATAATGCAACGTTAGAATCTTATAATCTTATAGTCGTCAATAAAACTTATATTTCTAGGTAAATATGATGTATACCAGCATGTTTAGTCACATAAACCAAAAAAAATAAGAGAAGTTAGTTGCCGTGTTGCGATCGATGTGATTAGGTGTGCGGAATATTACCGGACGGCATTGTAATGTAGTATTCTGTATACAGAAAGGTACTCAAGCCAAAAAGAGATTACAGAAACTTCCATTAGGACGAGTCCATTCAACATTGTGCCGTTTTCTTTATCCAAACTGTCATACTGTTGTATGAGATGCATTCGAAAGCGTAAGTAAGGAGCAGCCAGACACAACAGTGTCAACACTTGAAGTTGAATAATTCGTACTACATACTGTAGTACCCGTGACTTCAACGTTAATTATTTAATTATTTGAAAATATTTTATTCAGTGTTGAAATGGATTGGGCACAAGTTATGTAACTTATTACCACCCGCTCTCATCAGAAACATGAACAATAATGAATGGACATAATAACATTAAGACATATTAATGAAATACGTTAATTATGAAATACAGTTAGCAAAATAGTATAATAGTTCAGGGCGAAAGTGTGCTTTATTACACTATACATGGTGGTAGAGCGAACTGTATTTCTTTTCTAAGATGCCAAATTTAATACTTTCTAAGGATAATTACGATTAATCTACAAAGGACGGTGCCGGTGACCTAAATTAAGAATCCTCGCACAGGGCTAATTGGCGCGCTGTTCTATTGATGTGTCTGGCCCCCTACGTTAAGACGAACGTTACCGAAAAATAAATAAATGATAAACAGTTTGATGACGATTTCTTTTCGGATTAAATATCTTCTCTAAATTATTTAAATTACATCTGTGATTAACGTAAACCATATGGGGCAATATGAACGTCGCATTACTACTACCAACGTAAGTTTAGATCAGTACACCCAGATGAAGCTGAATAGACAAGCGACATTCCACGATTGCATTGTGGGAACATAAACATTGCGAACGTTAAGATAAGATAATATAATTCTTTATTGTCCCAAGGGAAATTTGTTTTGCATCATAAGTTCTCCAGTTTTTCATTCATAAATCAGCAGTACATAACATTGCAATTGGTAATCATGAAATAATCAGGATATAAATACATCAATTTAGTACACAAACATTGAATAGAATTTGGACAATTAAAAGACAAGTCAATCACAGAATTCGTTGTTAATGCATCTAATACTAGCTGGAACCTGTTTGTTCTAAAAGTCGGCATGCGCAGCCTGCGTCTAGAAGGTAATGATGAATATTCAGAAAAGAGTGTGTGAGTAGGATCACTTAACATTTTGTTTGCCTTTTTTTAAAATTTGCTGCTCATAACAACTGCCGATACATTCGATAGGAAGCCCAATAATTATAGACGCAGTCTTTACGATTTTTGAGAGTTTGTTTTTATTCTGAACAGACAGGTTCCCGAACCAACTCAAGAAATTAAAGGTTATGACACTTTGAATAAAGGTTTTGTAAAATAACATCATGATAGTTTGGTCGATTTTAAATGTTTCAACTTCCATGAAATATGTAAGCGTTGCTGTCCTTTTTTATATATTTTCTCAGTGTTTTCGTTCCAGGAGAGTTTCGAATGTAAGACAGTACCCAAATATCTGTATTCAGTTACTCATTCGATTTCATTATCTTCAATATTTACAGCATTTATTGTTGACTTAGCTTTTCGAAAATCTATGATAATTTCTTCGTGTTTTTGCACATTCAAAAATAAAAAGTTTGATTTACACCTTTCTACAAATTTTGAAATTTCAGCTCTGTAACTAAGTTCTGATTCCCTAATAAGGCCTACCAATGCAGCAGCATCCGCGAATTCGACTGTAAAACATGTTTCTGTGTTGGATACACAGTCATTGGTGTACAATATGAACAGAATTGGTGAAATAACGCAACCTTGTGGAGCGCCAGTTGATGTGTTTACAATTGATGATTCCACATTATTAACCTGATGATGTTAGAATTAACATTCATTTTGAAAAGTTTATCAATTAACAAATCAGGTTGAATAGTATTAAAGGCAGATGAAAAATCAACAAACATTATTCTCACATAAGTACCATAGTTTTCTAAATGCTCATAGACATTGTTTAACAGAGTGGTTGTTGCATCATCTACCCCACGCCTTGTTCTGTATGCAAATTGTAATGGGTCAAGAACATGGCGGACTTTATTCAACAATAAGATCTTAACAATACGTTCCAAACATTTCATGGCAATAGAGGTTAGGGCCACTGGTCTGAAGTCATTATTAACAGAGGGATTTTTCTTTTTTGGCAATGGAATAATTTTAGAGGTTTTCCAAAGAATAGGAACACTATGAGAATTAATTGATATCTGAAATAGCTTTTGGAAAATAACAGCCAGTTGCACTCTACATTCCTTAAGTGAGTGAGTGAGTGAGTTATTATTTAACGTCACATCGGCAATATTTCAGCCATATCGTGACGAACATTCCTTAAGAACAATCCATAGCAAGTATCAGGCCCACAACATTTATGCGGATTTATCTTAGCGAATGAACTAATCACATCATTTGTCGATATATTTAACATTTCACAAAGTGGATGCGATTCCAATACAAGTTTCCTTTCATCTGAAAAATTCCGTTGCCGTGTCGCTGAAAACTTGTGAGTCGAATTGAGATATTGTAACCGTCGGAAAACATAAACGTAATGTTTCCACCAGGGATGTTAGCTGCGTGAAGCAACTGCAAACCAAGGAACTGGATGCAACGGAGTAGTTTACTGTAGGAGGCTGCACGAGGCCATGACAACTGACATGCATCGTGACGTCGCTTACGTTGTGACGTAATGCAAAATTGTTCGATTACGAGGGGGCAGACTAGAATGGCGCAATGACGCCAATACATTGTGACGTAATGCAAAAGTGCACATTATCGTCTGATAAAGTACCAGGGGCGCCTTTGATCTTTCACCGAAGCATCTTAGAATCTAGCTTAGATACTTTTACTAAACTTCGATATTAACAACACTCAGTATAAAATCGTCACCCCATGAACTTGGAACTAGCTGACCCTCCCGAGTTAATCTTGTGTAGGAGCTGTGTGAGATTTCATAAACTGGCAGTCTTGTTTATACCTTATCTTTGTAAAGCATAATCTCTGTTAAATGGCCCACCTCTACATTTTGTTATCTATTGCACATAAGTCAGAGGTATATAGTACTAAGATAGCGGACAGAATGTCTGCAGTAAGGTACCGTTCATAATTTATGGCCAGGAGGGTGATGATTTTTATGGAGAGGCATGTACAATGTGAATGCCCCCACCCCCCCCCCCTTAATCAATGACACCCCAGACACCCTAATTATTTCAAAGCATAATGTTTTGATATATTAATGTACAAAATTGTTGTCCCCGGCCTTTAGTACATATGTACAAAAGTTTCCCCAGAACAAAAAGGGTGACCTCCCCACCTCCCTAAAATCATCATCACCTCCACTAGCTATAAATTATTAAGGGTCCCTTTGTTGGATACCTTGGGTATCATCTAAAGACAACACAGGTCTGTGGAAATACATGCCCCTGCATGTCCAGTGGAGACTCCTCCTACCTCATCTGTATCTGTGTTTAGTGTGCTTGTGTTGTGTCTCCTTATCCATACCATAATGTTACATAATGACAATATCATACACCTATCTAAAAACTCATCACCAATATATTTCCATTTGTATCACTCACTGAAATACTTTAAAGAAAAAACAATTTTCTTGTGTTAGTGGATTAATATAACATAACAAATTATACCCTTGAAAACAACTTCTATTTTAACTGTGGAAGACAGCAGGTTATCTCCCCTGAATACTATGTTTGGGCAGGGGGCAATGAATTTAGGCAAATATACACAATAATAATAATTGGATGAACAATGAGAAATTATGGATTATCTGTTCAAAGGTTATTAATTTTATAATAATATTTATGGATCAGTAAAGATTTTTCAACACTTATTTATGAGGGACTGATACTCCGTAATTCCGAGTTGCTAACAGGTTATGCGTGTATTTTGTATAACCCACGATATTTTGGGAGAATGAGGGTTTGGATACAATCAATGCAGTGGAACAACAGGAACAGCCAATCAGCATGAAGCAAAGCATATGACGCTCAGTGAACTAAAGACAGTTGAACTATATTCCAGACACTGATGGTAACAGAGGAACATATTTGGCAGAGAACACTTGTGAGAAAGAAAATAACAAAGACAGCATGAAATACAAAAGTGATACTACATCTACATTCCTCTTTACTTGCTAAGAGCGGTGTCATTTAAATAGAAAACAAAACACAAACAACTTTGGTAAATATGCTATCTCAGAAATACATATTCTCTAAGACTAACGATATTATCAAGAAACAACCATAGAAAACGTACAGATACACGTAGCTACGGTCAGACCTATCTCGTGGTCCTCCACTGACACTCCATGTTTTAAGCGACGATATATGAGGTGGTTGTTGCTGACTGCCTTGTTTATCTACAACATTTGTAATGAACCTAATTTATTGCTGGGGTGGGGGGATGGGGGATGGTTTGATTTTTAAGCAAGGGTATTTTTAAGCAATATTGTAAATAATAATATTAAAAAATGATGCTTATAAATTAAAGGAGGGGGAGGGAGGACAGCACTGATTTTGTACATGACATGCAGGGGGTGGGGGGCATCTTTTACTTTGTACATAAATTTTAGGGGAGGGTTATTTACATTGTACATGATTCTCCACTAAAATCATCATCTACCCCCCAGCCATAAATTATGTACGGTCCCTAATAAAGCTGGGGACTGCCTTCGTATAACACAACATTTCTCATGAAGATTGGTTAATACTGACACACAGACCATGTCTATCTGAAACAGTGGTTGAGTTTGGTTATGCCTACAGTGAAAATGTCACAACTTTGAAAACTGTGAGCATGATGTGATTTGAAAAACAAAATGGTCCCAAAATATTAACCTTGTCTGGTCAAGGGTTAATTGTAGTAATAAGTAAAAATAAGAATATACTGTTTAAAGATTTTTATTTCCTTATACAAAAGACACATTGTATAACATGATACCTTTTCCCTGGAAAACACCATGAATAACTGACATTCAGAATATTGATATATTGAGATATATTCAAGCCCAAAATTAATATTGCGATGCAATGATACATAAACATCAACAAAACAAAAGTAGAAACAGTCTTTGATTGCAGTCAAAGCACATCACACACAGTGCATCATTGTCTGATGTTAATGAAACAAGACTAGGATAAGTAAACCACATGATTCACCATCGTCACTGTACACAACGATATACAAATATAGAAACAGTATTTCAGATAATAAAAGTACCAATGTAACAACATATATGTACATGATCATTACTGAGATCCTTAGATGTAGGATCCTGAACAATAACTTGTCAAACATCAATAATAGAACATACGACTGAAGAAATACACCTCAAGTCTATCTTTGCAGATACAGCCCTCCTCCTGTGACAACTGACTGACTGAGTTTGGTTTTACGCTGCTTTTAGCAATATTCCAGCAACATCATGGCGGGGGACACCAGAAATGGGCTTCACCCATTGTACCCATGTGGGGATTTGAACCCGGGTCTTTGTTGTGACGAGCCAACTCTTTAACCACCAGGCTACCCCACCGCCTCCCTCCTGTGACAAAAAGGTTGGAGTCCTGCAAACACTGATCACAGAATGTTGGATTCTGACAATAACGTCTGGTGCTATACAGTTTCATTGTCTAATTGTTTGGTAGACATTTACTTATAACAACTGTTGGGTAGTCCAAAATCATTATTTAAAAATATTTAAAATCATGAATTTGTAATAACTTTGATAATGAAAGCATTGATTTGACTGAGAAGAGCCCAGGGCTTACTTGGAGCATGCTGTACTGTGTCCTGGGTTAGAACTGATATTTAGCAACCCATGCTGGTCATAAGAGACGTCTGATTGGATAAAGGTGGTCAGAACTGATTCCCACGTCAATCACTGGATTGTCTGTTCCACATCCACCTTATATTGGAGTCATATTGTTGAGTTTGGCTTTAAACAGTTGAGTACAGTTCTGATGGAGCAAGGAATATAATCAGTATCTCCACATCCTGTCTTGGGTGAGGACAAAACTCTGTACAGACACTTGCAGCATTTTATACGGTTTATGGACACGAAGTCGACCTTTTGAAATTTCGCTATGGACACGAAGTCGACCTGCGGCTAACTTTGATGTCGAAGGTGTTGTTAGAGTCACCCTAATCCGCCAGTGGGTGTTGTTTTAAGATTGTCGATAACTTGGGCGTGCAAAAGGCGTGAACATAGTTCACCCACGTAGTTCACACAAAATGTCATCAATGTCATGTATGTTGAGGTAGTTTACTTTCAGTTTCGAAATGGCAAATGCACAGTTGAATCAGCGATTTCTTCCTACATCTCGTGGTGGCAGATACCTGTGTGTTGGTGGCTTTATGTACCGTGTGAATAAGAGGACTGACTGACTGAGTTTGGTTTTACGCCGCTTTTAGCAATATTCCAGCAACATCACGGCGGGGAACACCAGAAATGGGCTTCACACATTGTACCCATGTGGGGATTCGAACCCGGGCCTTCGGCGTGACGAGCCAACGCTTTAACCACTAGGCTACCCCACCGCCCCGTGAATAAGAGGAAGAGAGATTGGATATCTTGGGAAGTCCACAGAAAAGAACTGTCAATCCATTGCGTCAACCGTCAATGACCCCATAGTCATCCCAATGTCAAAGTAGACATGAAGGTAAGCATTTTCTCAATGCCTAATATCAATATGTTACAAAGAAAAATATAAATGTAAAATAAATATATCTGATCCGAACCATGTTTTGCATAATTTACATTTGATATTTGTTCACAAGTGAAGGAAACCCTTGATGACTTGAAAGTGAAAGCAGCATCCACTCTCTCCCCGATGCCTTCCCTTTATGAAGAAGAAATAGGCAGTTTAAGAAAGGTTCCTGGACTGAGGACACCAAAGCCCTAGTTTCATCAATGCCAACATTTGATAGTAGCAGGAACCTCCTCTACCGTGCCAGAAGAGCCGTCCTGCCTCGACTTCCCAGCAGACGAGATGACCTTGTCATCCCAGAAGATTTCCAGAAGACCGAATCTGGTGAGGATTTCCTCCTGGTAGACGATGGAACCGACGACCCACGATGCCAAGACATCAGTGACTACATCACCAGCTACTTGGTCGAGGGTGACCTCCATAGACCACATTGGAACCAACAACCATTTAGAAGGGTGGCACTCTCGTCTCAAGAGATTGGTGGGGAAGGCGCACCCCAATATCTTTGAAATGATCAAGTTTCTTGCAAAGGACGAAATATAATACTTTTCTCCTGTTGTCTGTGCTTTCAACCGCATAATCCGGATTATCACCTTGTGTAAACACTGTGGATTATTTCTGTCTTTTTTAATCCCCTGTTGATTGGTATAATGTCAAATGGACAGGACGTCGACCTTTTTTCTTACCTGAACCGTGACAATTCCCCCAAAGGTCGACGTCCTGTGCAGACACCTTTTATACAACTGTGCTCGACAGATGTCCTCTAGTGATAACAATAATTCAGAAACAACAAAACATGGTTTTCAAATCAACAGAATTTTGCAGTTGATAATTGTACGTCCTGAGATAGTTCTCCAAGCCTATACCATATTTTTTACACAATATGTACATCAGTGACTAGTCTTCATAACATGACAAGGTGGGATGGTATTTGGATGACACAACTAGCCTGAATAGTACTTGAATGATACAACTAGCCTGGGTGGTACTTGGATGATACAACTAGCCTGGGTGGTACCTGGATGATACAACTAGCCCGGATGGTACTCGGATGACCCAAATAGCCTGGGTGGTACTTGGATGATACAACTAGCCTGGATGGTACTTGGATGATACACCTAGCCTGGATGGTGCTTGGATGACACAACTAGCCAGGATGGTAATTCTGCTAGAGGAATGACAGGCGGCAACAGGTGAGTATATGCGATATTCCCATCAGCAGCATTAGGAAGATAATCATCGTCATGACAATCACGTAGTGGCTGATGCTTGTGCCTATCTCTAGCCAGCTGCCGTAATCACGCACCATGAAGAAGAAATGCTGGAACAGAGCAAGAACATTGTACAGCATCTACCTGTGAGGTTGTATAACATCATGGTGGAGTTTACTGATCAGTGTCAGAGACACCTAGCCAATTATTGGAGATTCACTGTCACAGTCGGGAGTCATTTACCTGTGAATACACAGTCAGAGCCATTACTTGTTAAACACCTGTGAAAATGGAACAGCATCTTTAGAAACAGTACTTTCTGCAATTCCAAGGCTTTACTGTACATCCACATGTCCTGGCGATATCACTGTTATATATTTTCCAAATTACAAACTGCTTCTTTTGGCACAATAGTGGAATATGTGTATATTTGTGTTGGAAACTTGTGTTATGTATGTAGATCCAACACAACTAACCAGCCCCATGAAGTCTAGAACCAACACAACTCACCAACTCAAAGAAGTCTAGCAACAACACAACTCACCAGCCCCATGAAGTCTAGCAACAACACAACTCACCAGCCCCATGAAGTCTAGAACCAACACAACTCACCAGCCCCATGAAGTCTAGCAACAACACAACTCACCAGCCCCATGAAGTCAAGCAACAACACAACTCACCAGCCCCATGAAGTCTAGAACCAACACAACTCACCAGAGGCATGAAGTCTAGAAACAACACAACTCACCAGCCCCATGAAGTCTAGCAACAACACAACTTACCAGCCCCATGAGTTCAGAACCAACACAACTCACCAGCCCCATGAAGTCTAGCAACAACACACGCTCACCAGCCCCATGAAGTCTAGAAGCAACAACACAACTCACCAGCCCCATGAGTCTAGAACCAACACAACTCACCAGCCCCATGAAGTCTAGCAACAACACAACTCACCAGCCCCATGAAGTCTAGAACCAACACAACTCACCAGCCCCATGAAGTCTAGCAACAACACAACTCACCACCAGCCCCATGGAAGTCAAGCAACAACACAACTCACCAGCCCCATGAAGTCTAGAACCAACACAACTCACCAGAGGCATGAAGTCTAGAAACAACACAACTCACCAGCCCCATGAAGTCTAGCAACAACACAACTTACCAGCCCCATGAAGTCCAGAACCAACACAACTCACCAGCCCCATGAAGTCTAGCAACAACACAACTCACCAGCCCCATGAAGTCTAGCAACAACACAACTCACCAGCCCCATGAAGTCTAGAACCAACACAACTCACCAGCCCCATGAAGTCTAGCAACAACACAACTCACCAGCCCCATGAAGTCAAGCAACAACACAACTCACAAGCCCCATGAAGTCTAGAACCAACACAACTCACCAGAGGCATGAAGTCTAGCAACAACACAACTCACCAGCCCCATGAAGTCTAGCAACAACACAACTCACCAGCCCCATGAGTCTAGAAACAACACAACTCACCAGCCCCATGAAGTCTAGCAGCAACACAACTCACCAGCCCCATGAAGTCTAGCAACAACACACAACTCACCAGCCCCATGAGAAGTCTAGAACCAACACAACTCACCAGCCCCATGAAGTCTAGCAAGCAACACAACTCACCAGCCCCATGAAGTCTAGAACCAACACAACTCACCCAGAGGCATGAAGTCCTAGCAACAACACAACTCACCAGCCCCATGAAGTCTAGAACCAACACAACTCACCAGAGGCATGAAGTCTAGCAACACAACTCACTCAGCCCCATGAAGTTCAGCTAACAACACAACTCACCAGCCCCATGAAGTCTAGAACCAACACAACTCACCAGCCCCATGAAGTCTCACTTGGCACAACTCTCCAGCCCCATGAAGGAGTCTAGAACCAACACAGCTCACCAGAGGCATGAAGTCTAGCAACAACACAACTCACCAGCCCCCATGAAGTCTAGCAACAACACAACTCCACCAGCCCCATGAAGTCTAGAACCAACACAACTCACCAGCCCCATGAAGTCTAGCAACAGCACACAACTCACCAGCCCCATGAAGTCTAGAACCAACACAACTCACCAGCCCCATGAAGTCTAGCAACAACACAACTCACCAGCCCCATGAAGTCTAGCAACAACACAACTCACCAGCCCCATGAAGTCTAGCAACAACACAACTCACCAGCCCCATGAAGTCTAGAACCAACACAACTCACCAGCCCCATGAAGTCTAGCAACAACACAACTCACCAGCCCCATGAAGTCAAGCAACAACACAACTCACCAGCCCCATGAAGTCTAGAACCAACACAACTCACCAGAGGCATGAAGTCTAGAAACAACACAACTCACCAGCCCCATGAAGTCTAGAACCAACACAACTCACCAGCCCCATGAAGTCTAGCAACAACACAACTCACCAGCCCCATGAAGTCTAGCAACAACACAGCTCACCAGCCCCATGGAAGTCTAGAGACCAGCACTACTCACCAGCCCCATGAGAGTCTAGCAGCAACAGGCAGCTCACCAGCCCCATGAAGTCAAGCAACAGCACAGCTCACAAGCCCCCATGAAGTCTAGAACCAACACAACTCACCAGAGGCATGAAGTCTAGCAACAACACAACTCACCAGCCCCATGAGAGTCTAGAAACAACACAACTCACCAGCCCCATGAAGTCTAGCAACAACACAGCTCACCAGCCCCCATGAGAGTCTAGAACCAACATAACTCACCAGCCCCATGAAGTCTAGAACCAACACAGCTCACCAGAGGCATGAAGTCTAGCAACAACACAACTCACCAGCCCCATGAGTCTAGAACCAACACAACTCACCAGCCCCATGAAGTCCTGGCAACAACACAACTCACCAGCCCCATGAGAGTCTAGCAACAACGCACAGCTCACCAGCCCCATGAAGTCTAGAGCCAACACAACTCACCAGCCCCATGAGAGTCTAGAGACCAACACAACTCACCAGAGGCATGAAGTCTAGCAACAACACAACTCACCAGCCCCATGAAGTCTAGCAACAACACAACTCACCAGCCCCATGAAGTCTAGAACCAACACAACTCACCAGCCCCATGAAGTCTAGAACCAACACAACTCACCAGCCCCATGAAGTCGGACATAAGCATCACGAGGAGGAACAAGGCCCGGACTGGGATCCTGGTCACTACGTGGACTGCCTGGAACGCACACGTCACCAGCATAAAGGGGATCACATTCTGCAGACAAAAAAATCACTGATCTTTGTGTAGGAGGTTTGGGGTACACCTTTTATGAATATGTATCAATAAATATCTTTATCCCACCTCATGTAAGAATATCCATCTGATTGGTTCACATGACCTTGAACAAACTACCATGTATGCCTGGTGCACGGCCGTACACCGCCTAAGCGATGGAGAACATATCATTCATATCCCGCCCCATGGAAAAAGCATCCATCCACGGCAGTCACTCAGCCATGAACCAGTGGTTCAGATCGACTAGTCAGTACCATGGTAGTAAAATATATGACTGAATTTCAGTTTGTTTTAATGCTATATTTACATAATGAGAAATTTAAACATTTGGTAAGATAAATTCGCTGTAGCATTGTGATTCAGCGTATACAGGGTTTTATCCGTCACTTGTTAGATTTTATCCACCTAACACGGGATGCATAAAACCCTGTATACCCTCCTCACAGTGCTACAACTTATAATATTACCCGTAAAGACAAAAATAATCAAGTCCATAACAATCACATAAGCAATGGTGCAAATATCACTTCACACCATCCAGTGTATTGTTCTCGCCATCAATACAAGTTTTCTATGATGCCAAATTTAAGATTTTCTAAGGATAATTACGATTAATCTAAGGCAGAAAACAAACGACGGTGTCGGTGACCTAAATTAAGAATCCTCACACAGGGCTAACTGACATGCTGTTCTATTGACCTGTCTGCCCCCCTACATATCAGAAAAACAAATGATAAACAGTTTGATGACGGTTTACTTTCGGGTTAAATATCTTCTCTAAATTATCTTAATTAATCTGTTCTTAACGTAAACCATATGGGGCAATATGAACATCGCATTTCTACTATCAACGTATGTTTAGATCTGTACATCCAGATGAAGCTGACCAGTCAAGCAACATTCCACGATTGCATTGTGGGAATGTAAACATTGCGAACGTTACCATGTCGCTGCAAAATTGTGAGTCGAACTGAGACATTTTATCCGTCGGAAAACATAAACGTAATGTTTCCACCAGTGATGTTAGCTGAGTGAAGCAACTGCAAACCAAGAAACATGATGCAATGGAGTAGTTTACTGTACAAGGCTGTACCAGGCGATGACAACCAACATGCATCTTGACGTTGCTTACATTGTGTAATGCAAAATTGTTTGATTACGAGGGGGCAGACTAGAATGGTGCAGTGACGCCAATACATTGTGACGTAATGCAAGAAGTGCTCATTATCGTGTGATAAAGTACTGTTGGCGCTTTTGATCTTTCACCAAAGCATCTTAGAAATATCTATATTTATCTTTAATGTATTAATATAGACAGGACCTAATACTAAACAAGCAAGATGACTTGTAGAGTGGTGGTGCTTCCACCCTTCAAACCCTTCAATATGACAGTAATTGTGTACTGGACTACATGATGTGCAATACACCAACCTTCAACATCATCAGAGCTCCCATGACAAAAGGGTTGAAGACAGTCAGGAAGCAGTACACGGAGGCAGGGTCAAAACTGGAACAACACAGGAAAAGCTCACTCACCTTGACAATGTCAACCAACTTCTTTAAGAGGCATTTAGTAAATAGTTTACATCATTTGTTACTGTGTATTGTACACCAAGCTGTCACTAGGCACAGTGTACGAGCTCATCATGGAGGCCATCATGGCCAGTGACACAGACATGTCAACATGTCAGAACATCCCACACCACAGGGAGAGTCCCCCCATAGTCTTCATGCACCACTGCCACATATCACAGCCTCAGTACATCAATGTGGAGGCTACATAGAGAACTGGATTTAGTTGGGGGTCAGTGCTGCTTGTTATTGGTGATGGTGGTGCTAGGGGGCAGTGACTGTACTCCCCTTCCTGTGGCCGTATGCATATGTCGGGCGTGAATTCTAGTCCTGGCGTAAGTAAAATGTGCGTCTGGGCATAACGTTAAACCGGTGTAGCAGGACATGAACTCCCCAGTCTAAACTTTCCCTGGGGAGAATCTGGCCTAGGCCAAACTTTCCTCGGGGAGGTTTTGTCCTAGGATATTCTTACCCCAGTGAAAGTTTGGGCTAGGCCAAACTTTCCCTCCTGTTTAAACAAGGATATTTTGTTCTGTTGTCTATGAAAAGTGGGGATATTCTGGCCTTGCTAGGCCACTTCTTCCCCCACCCTTGTTCTCATCTCAAAAGGGGGAGATTCTGGCCTACCTAGGCTACTTCTTCCCCACCCTTGCTCTTATAAACCGACAGTAGGTTTGACTTATATTTTGGTACACATTTTTGCTAAATAGTCCATTTTTGCCTCTGACTTGGGTGTAGTAATTTGAATGCATACGTTTGAGCGGCATATATCCCTAAATCCATCCTGCTCCTGCCGCCATTCCTTTGAAGACACATTGCATTAGTTCTTCATCTGTCCACCATAAGACGTAAACATTCAATCGTACATTTGATGGGTAAATAAGATGTAATATACACAGGTTGCTTGCTCTCTTATGCTGTTTCGAATATAGTAATGATTTTGACATAAGCCAATTTTGAGTAAGCGGGGATAAGTAAATTATTGAAATATAAAAATAAGTAAATGATAATGTAAAACAATAGTAATGATATAATATCTTTGCTTTTATGCATGCTTTTCTTTTTAATCTCTTTTATTGAAACAAAATGGGAACTATGTACATGTTATATATGAAGATGACCTGTAAATTGTTAATGGAACTTGACATCAACAGGAATATCTTATCAATGTGTTGACGTGAATAACTATGTCTTGTTTTCATTTCTGACTTTTTCAAGACGAACATATACATGAAAACAAGGTTGGGGAAGAAATAGCCTAGTTAGGCCAGAATCTCACCCTTTTTTTTTTTTTAATCTCCCCCTTTTGATATAAGAACAAGGATGGGAAACAAGTAGCCTTTAAAGTTGATTCAAGGGTGGGGAAAGTTTGGCCTAGGACAAACTTTCCCCGGGGAAGATTAAGCCTAGGGGGGTAAAGTTTGGCCTAGGCTAAAGTTTCCCCGGGGAAGGTTTGGCCAGGGGTAAAGCTTCGCCTGTTACACTGGTATGCATATCTTAGACGTAGCTAAAAGTAACACCAGGCGTAGGGCTCTAGATTTACGCCACCTACCCAGCAGGCATAAGCCAGACGTAGCCCCGTAATGGCGGCACTTGTATACTGATATCGCGGAAGACAGTTCTACAGAAACCGTATTTTTAGAGAAAGGTCAAACCCTTTAGAAATATACGACGATGTTGATCTGTTTAGAAGATTTAGATTCAGGAGATCTGACATTTTCAAGATAGTGGATCCAATCAGAGGTGATAATGATTATGGCTCGTACCCCAGTTCCACCCGTATCCCGGAAGTGCAGGTACTTGTAGCCTAATGTTTAATGCTACAGGCTCCCTTCACATTGTAGCGGGGGATCCTGTCGATGTTCATCAGTTTGGAGCTGAGAAGATCCTCATTATCTCCGTACAGCTCCAAAACACATTATTTCTCCATCGGTAAAGTTTGGTTTTCTCGGCTTTCTTTGGCTTTCCATGATTACAGCTGAAATGGATGTGCCGCGAAGTTGTTTCATGCCTTTCCTCAGTGTTTTAAAAACATTCGAAAATTAAAAAATAGCACACTGCGCCTTGACTTAAATCCGTTTAGTCAGACTAGTAACTCCTAGGCTTGACGACGTTGTGCATGGCGTGTAAGAGCAGAGGCTACTAGGCCAGTGAGTGTGTTCCTCCTGGCCGATAACTCGCTGGTGGGCATCACGGATACTGGTGTCCCCCTCCGCCATGTGAGTCTGGTGCCCGGACAACCTACCTGTTAATGCTTGCTATATTGCCTGTACCAAAGAATGCTGTCAGTTAATGAGGGAAGACCTGTCACGGAGTCAAGGAACCAACAAATACTTCTGAAAATCATCCCAAGTGGAGTGACTGGATTACTGCAGCCAGGAATATTCCAGCTATGTCAAAGCAGTATTCCACCCATATCGCATAAATGTTCCAGTAATATCATTCCATTATTCAGTAATATCCACCAGCATTATTCCAGTAATATCCCAGCATTATTCCAGTAATATCGGCATTATTCCAGTCCCCAGGAATATCGAGCAATATTCCAGTGATATCCAGCATTATTCCAGTAATATCCCAACATTATTCCAGTAATATCCCAGTGGTATCGAGCAATATTCCAGTAATATCCCAGCATTATTCCAGTAATATCAGCATTATTCGGTAAGATATATCCAGCATTATTCCAGTAATATTCAGCAATATTCCGGTAATATCCGAGCAATATTCAGTGAAATATCAGCAATATTCAGTAATATCCCAGCATTATTCCAGTAATATCCAGCATTATTCAGAAAGTAATATCCAGCATTATTCCAGTAATATCGAGCAATATTCCAGTAATATCCCAGCAATATTCCGGTAATGTCCCCAGCAATATTCCAGTAATATCAGCATTATTCAGCTAATGTTCAGCATTATTCAGTAATATATCAAGTAATATCCAGCAACATTCCAGTAATGTCCCCAGCAATATTCCCAAGTAATATCAGCAATATTCCAGTAATATTCCGGCAATATTCAGTAATATCCAGCCGATGTTCCAGTAATATCCAGCATTATTCAGTAATATCCAGCACTATTCCAGTAATATCAGCATTATTCAGTAATATCAGCATTGTTCCAGTAATATCAGTAATATCCAGCATTATTCAGTAATATTCCAGCATTATTCCAGTAATATTCCAGCATTATTCAGTAATGTTCAGTAATATCAGCATTATCCAGCCAGTATGCCGGCATTATTCAGTAATATCCCGGCAATATTCCAGTAATATCAAAGCATTATTACGGTAATATCCAGCATTATTCAGTAGTATTCCAGCAATATTCCAGTAATATCCCAGCAATATTCAGTAATATCAGCAATATTCAGTAATATCCAGCAATATTCCAGCAATATTCTGGCATTATTCAGTAATATCCCAGCATGTATTTGGTAATGTTCCAGCATTATTCCAGCAATATTCAGTAATATTCCAGCAATGTTCAGTAATATCCAGCATTATTCAGTAATGTTCAGCATTATTCCAGTAATATTCAGTAATATTCAGCATTATTCCAGCAATATTCCAGTAATATCCCAGCAATATTCCAGTAATATCCCAGCAATATTCCAGTAATATGCCAGCATTATTCCAGTAATATCCCAGCAATATTCCAGTAATATCCCAGCATTATTCCAGTAATATTCCAGCAATATTCCAGTAATATCCCAGCAATATTCCAGTAATATCCCAGCAATATTCCAGTAATATCCCAGCAATATTCCAGTAATATTCCAGCGGTATAACAGCAAAATGTAAAATTGAGCGAAGATCAGGCAGACATGTGACTGGCAACATCAACATGACATTTATCAAGACAAATCATCACACCAGAACACCCTGTTTGTTTTATATCTGGCCATTCCATTTAAAACTGTATTCAATCAGCAGCCATAGACAAGTGCTCCTCAATAAATTCACTTCTTCGACAGCTCTTCAGACCCATCCTTTCATCTCCATTCTAACATGTCTGGCTGGTGTGGAAACAGCTTCAGCTACTACAGGTTGTATATATCAAGATAATTCAGACAACAGTTATCCGTAGCAAGGATACAAAGTAGAAGGCTCGTCTGAGGTCTGCCAGCTGCAGCCATCTTGAATCAGGTGAGCTGTCGCGGTGAGACTTGAGGTAGTTGTTGGCAGTGAAGTCGGTGTGGGATAACAACTGTAAACACAAGCACGTTTATTTAACTGCAGTCACAAATATTCCGCCGATATGACAGCAGGTGTCTTTCAAGATCAAATCTGGTACCCTATCCACACCACCCGTAAGACAGTGATAAAGTAAAGTGTTACAATAGGTCACTTTGTGGAGTGGGACCCTGGACCACACAAACCAGTGACTGACATCATGAGCATCAATCTATACAATTGGGGTACAATGACATGCATCAAACAAGTCCAGTCCCACTCTGTGCTGTGGTGGTGGCTACACCCAACTTCCTCCGTCCCCTGCTCCCCCTTGTGTCCCACCCTGAGATGCAGTGACTGTCCCAACCCTGAGATGCAGTGACTGTCCCCACCCTGAGATGCAGTGACTGCCCCACCCTCCCCATGTGAGTCCCACGCTGAGATGCAGTGACTGCCCCACCCTCCCCATGTGAGTCCCATGTTGAGATGCAGTGACTGCCCCACCCTCCCCATGTGAGTCCCATGTTGAGATGCAGTGACTGTCCCAACCCTGAGATGCAGTGACTGCCCCACCCTCCCCATGTGAGTCTCACCCTGAGATGCAGTGACTGTCCCCACCCTCCCCATGTGAATCTCACCCTGAGATGCAGTGACTGTCCCCACCCTCCCAATGTGAGTCCAACCCTGAGAAGCAGTGACTGTCCCCACCCTGAGATGCAGTGACTGTCCCCACCCTCCCCATGTGAGTCCCATGTTGAGATACAGTGACTGTCCCCACCCTACTCATGTGAGTCCCATCCTGAGATGCAGTGACTGCCCCCCCCCTCCCATGTGGAGTCCCACCCTGAGATGCAGTGACTGCCCCCCCTCCCCATGTGAGATCTCACCCTGAGATGCAGTGACTGTCCCCACCCTCCCAATGTGGAGTCCCACCCTGAGAAGCAGTGACTGTCCCCACCCTCAGATGCAGTGACTGTCCCCACCCTCAGATGCAGTGACTGTCCCCACCCTCCCCCCATGTGAGTCCCATGTTGAGATACAGTGACTGTCCCCACCCTAATCACGTGAGTCCCACCCTGAGATGCAGTGACTGTCCCCACCCTACTCATGTGGAGTCCCACCCTGAGAAGCAGTGACTGTCCCAACCCTGAGATGCAGTGACTGTCCCCACCCTCCCCATGTGAGTCCCATGTTGAGATGCAGTGACTGTCCCAACCCTGAGATGCAGTGACTGTCCCCACCCTCCCCATGTGAGTCCCATGTTGAGATGCAGTGACTGTCCCAACCCTGAGATGCAGTGACTGTCCCCATCCTCCCCATGTGAGTCCAATGTTGAGATGCAGTGACTGTCCCCACCCTACTCATGTGAGTCCCACCCTGAGATGCAGTGACTGTCCCCACCCTACTCATGTGAGTCCCCTGAGAAGCAGTGACTGTCCCCACCCTACTCATGTGAGTCCCACCCTGAGATGCAGTGACTGTCCCCACCCTACTCATGTGAGTCCCACCCTGAGGTGCAGTGACTGTACCCACCTTCCTGGAGCGCTCCTCCGTCAAGTTGTGCTCCATGTGGAGCCAAAAGTACAGGAGACTCAGCAGCACCAGAAGGAACATACTTTCGTAACTGACCAAGGTCAAGGAAATGTCATATCATGTAACAAAGTTTGATAGATAGAGTGATAACTTCAGGGTGAGTAAGTACAACTCATATAACAACATTTGTGTTACAGCCTTAGTCAGGCAGGAATGTCCGGTGTTCAAGGATACGTGATGCTCACGAGGAGGTAGGGGCCGATGAAGGTGAGCCCGACGCTGGCCAGTCTCTCAGGTAGGTTGGTGCTGGTCAGCAGTGGCCAGATTGGACTCAAACCTGAAATAATCCATGTAGTCTATCAGGGCATGCTCCCCCAAAACCCAGGAATTTACCCAGAATTAACAGTCTTTGGAGGACATTGGAGAATACTGGTGACGTGTGCACTCACCCAGCATGGCCCAGCTGATGATATGATTGTAGGTGGGGACCCCCTGCCGCTGCTTGATGCCGTCCGATGTCGACTTCACCAATCCCACTGCTGCTAGGATCATCACAAGCTGAAACAACAGCAAATACTGACAAATTTTACATTAAATTCAGAGCAACTAAAAATCGGCTTTGGTATAACCCATTCTGAAACAATAGTATTAATACAAACTCTCTCCAGCAAACCCAAGGGCCATACTTCCCTTGAACCATAAGAACTAACACTTCCCCACAACTACAAGGGCCAATATGCCCCTCATACCCCAAGGGATAACCCCATGGCCAACATTCCCCCAAACCCAGTCTGATACTGGCCAGCTGTTCTGCACAACCCCACAGGCCAACGCTCCCCAGTAAAGGGACAACACTCCCAATTATAGTTTGGCATGAAATGCATGTAGACCCTCCCTCTGCAAACAGTCTGCGTTCTGCTGTTTATTTTGTTGACAATTACATAGACAGATTCTTTAATACAAATGCATAAAATCGGTGATTTACAATGCGATTAGGTTGTCTGACACAACATCCACTTGCACAGTTTGAGATCCATTGGGTCTGGGTCCACATGCATTTCATGCCAAACTATAACCTGCAGTCCAGTTCTTCCTCAGACCCCAAAGAACAGCACTTTACCCTCAACCCATGGGCCAGTTCTCCCAAGTGCCCCGACAAAACTCCCCTAGAACCCGTGGGACATACCTGTATGCCCATGATGACCCCTGACATTCTGTTGTTGTTCTTGTCCCTGCTGGTCAAGACACCCAGTCTGAAAACCAAACAGGCCATGTTATGTCCTCCATGTTATGTCCTCCATGTTATGTCCTCCACACACCATACAATAACTCTTACACTACAACAGTAGTAAAATAACAAGTAACATTTAGAAGGTGCTGATCTATCTGTATTCCGGTTTTCACCATCGTCACACTGCTGACCATACTTCCACAGAATAACTCACGAAAGTTTTCATTAATAAATCAACTACAGGCATGTACCCAACTAGTCAACTCCTCAATGACAAAAGGTCCAAGAGAAAGCCATGAAACAGATCAAATTATTTTTGACATTAAGATGAAGATGTTTAACAGCTGTCTGCCAGCACTTACTGATACACCATGACTGCACCCAGCAGGAAGGCCAGCAGCCCTGAGATGAGGCTACAACACACACAGGATATACATTCAGTAACAACATGTCACATGATATACATTCGGTAACAACATGTCACATGATATACATTCAATAACAACATGTCACATGATATACATTCAATAACATGTCACATGATATACATTCAATAACAACATGTCACATTATATACATTCAATAACATGTCACATGATATACATTCAATAACAACATGTCACATGATATACATCCAATAACATGTCACATGATATACATTCAATAACAACATGTCACATGATATACATCCAATAACATGTCACATGATATACATTCAATAACAACATGTCACATGATATATAGTACTATTGTTTCCATGAATCACTTTCAACGATGGGTGGGTGAGAAACATTGCAGGCTATATATTTATTTTATATATTTATTTATACATTCAGTTCAAGTGATTTTATTCAATATAGTTATTTTGATGTTGTTTAAGACCACATACTTAGTTACTTACAACGTAATAATGGCATCTGAGTACTCAAGCCTAAACAAGACAAGTGACTGATATCATGAGCATCAATCAGCACTGACTGAGCTCCCAGTCCACTAGTACGAGACAAATTTTAACCTCAAATTCCCACTGGGGATTTCATTTAACATGCAGAATGAATGTCATATAAATATATATACTTCATATATTGGTGAGGTGTAAATGCTACTTCAGTTGATCTAAGTAACCTGGTGCTACTCACACAAGACTATAGTTGGCGTTCCGGCCAACGACAGGGAGAAGAGGAAACACTGCCAACAGCACACAGCTTAGCAGCCAGCCGTAGGCTGAAAACTGAAACATATCACACACACAGCTTAGCAACCAGCAATAGGCTGAAAACTGAAACATATCACACACACAGCTTACCAACCAGCCGTAGGCCGAAAACTGAAACATATCACACACACACAGCTTAGCAACCTAGGAGATATCGTTTTGACAGTAGATTTTGTACAATGCCCTGATGTCACAATGCTACGACATAGCTAGACACTTGGGTGAGATTCTCTTTGTAATTTTGACTAAAGTATTTAACTGAACCCATGCAGCATTCACCACACTTCCTTGACATCACTCACCTTGGAAGTGTTGAAGACCCCCGATGTCACTGACCAGAGAGCAATACAGACAAGTCCGATAGACAGCAGCTCCCTCTGGAAGAAGCCTTGGACCTGTCCAATGGAATGGAGACTAGAACACTGAGACAACTTGTATTCCTGAGGGTGTCATTGCACATGTATTTCTCAGTCATAAAAAGTTGCTGATACAATATACAAATCATACAACTCATAGGTGATACAACATTACCTTTTGACAATCTCCATGCATCGTATGACATGACACCCGGTAACATTTACACAATATATTCTTCACCACTATTTCTCTAACACTACACAATATATTCCTCACCACTATCTCTGTAACACCACACAATGTATTCCTCACCACTATCTCTGTAATACTACACAATGTATTCCTCACCACTATCTCTGTAACACTACACAATATATTCCTCACCACTATCTGTGCAAAACTACACAATGTATTCCTCACCACTATCTCTGTAAAACTACACAATGTATTCCTCACCACTATCTGTGCAAAACTACACAATGTATTCCTCACCACTATCTCTGTAAAACTACACAATGTATTCCTCACCACTATCTCTGTAAAACTACACAATGTATTCCTCACCACTATCTCTGTAACACTACACAATGTATTCCTCAGCACTATCTGTGCAAAACTACACAATGTATTCCTCACCACTATCTCTGTAAAACTACACAATGTATTCCTCACCACTATCTCTGTAACACTACACAATGTATTCCTCACCACTATCTCTGTAAAACTACACAATGTATTCCTCACCACTATCTGTGCAAAACTACACAATGTATTCCTCACCACTATCTCTGTAACACTACACAATGTATTCCTCACCACTATCTGTGCAAAACTACACAATGTATTCCTCACCACTATCTCTGTAAAACTACACAATGTATTCCTCACCACTATCTCTGTAAAACTACACAATGTATTCCTCACCACTATCTCTGTAACACTACACAATGTATTCCTCACCACTATCTGTGCAAAACTACACAATGTATTCCTCACCACTATCTCTGTAACACTACACAATGTATTCCTCACCACTATCTCTGTAACACTACACAATGTATTCCTCACCACTATCTCTGTAAAACTACACAATGTATTCCTCACCACTATCTGTGCAAAACTACACAATGTATTCCTCACCACTATCTCTGTAAAACTACACAATGTATTCCTCACCACTATCTCTGTAACACCCCACAATGTATTCCTCACCACTATCTCTGTAACACTACACAATGTATTCCTCACCACTATCTGTGCAAAACTACACAATGTATTCCTCACCACTATCTCTGTAACACTACACAATGTATTCCTCACCACTATCTGTGCAAAACTACACAATGTATTCCTCACCACTATCTCTGTAAAACTACACAATGTATTCCTCACCACTATCTCTGTAACACTACACAATGTATTCCTCACCACTATCTCTGTAACACCCCACAATGTATTCCTCACCACTATCTGTGCAAAACTACACAATGTATTCCTCACCACTATCTCTGTAAAACTACACAATGTATTCCTCACCACTATCTCTGTAACACCCCACAATGTATTCCTCACCACTATCTCTGTAACACCCCACAATGTATTCCTCACCACTATCTCTGTAACACTACACAATGTATTCCTCACCACTATCTCTGTAAAACTACACAATGTATTCCTCACCACTATCTCTGTAAAACTACACAATGTATTCCTCACCACTATCTCTGTAACACCCCCCAAATGTATTCCTCACCACTATCTCTGTAAAACTACACAATGTATTCCTCACCACTATCTCTGTAACACTACACAATGTATTCCTCACCACTATCTGTGCAAAACTACACAATGTATTCCTCACCACTATCTCTGTAACACTACACAATGTATTCCTCACCACTATCTCTGTAACACTCCTCACACAATGTATTCCTCACCACTATCTCTGTAACACTACACAATGTATTCCTCACCACTATCTGTAAAACTACACAATGTATTCCTCACCACTATCTCTGTAACACTACACAATGTATTCCTCACCACTATCTCTGTAACACTACACAATGTATTCCTCACCACTATCTCTGTAAAACTACACAATGTATTCCTCACCACTATCTCTGTAACACTACACAATGTATTCCTCACCACTATCTGTGCAAAACTACACAATGTATTCCTCACCACTATCTCTGTAACACTACACAATGTATTCCTCACCACTATCTGTGTAAAACTACACAATGTATTCCTCACCACTATCTCTGTAAAACTACACAATGTATTCCTCACCACTATCTCTGTAACACTACACAATGTATTCCTCACCACTATCTGTGCAAAACTACACAATGTATTCCTCACCACTATCTCTGTAAAACTACACAATGTATTCATCACCACTATCTCTGTAACACCCCACAATGTATTCCTCACCACTATCTCTGTAACACCCCACAATGTATTCCTCACCACTATCTCTGTAACACTACACAATGTATTCCTCACCACTATCTGTGCAAAACTACACAATGTATTCCTCACCACTATCTCTGTAAAACTACACAATGTATTCCTCACCACTATCTCTGTAACACTACACAATGTATTCCTCACCACTATCTCTGTAACACTACACAATGTATTCCTCACCACTATCTCTGTAACACCACACAATGTATTCCTCACCACTATCTCTGTAACACTACACAATGTATTCCTCACCACTATCTCTGTAACACCACACAATGTATTCCTCACCACTATCTGTGCAAAACTACACAATGTATTCCTCACCACTATCTCTGTAATACCACACAATGTATTCCTCACCACTATCTCTGTAACACCACACAATGTATTCCTCACCACTATCTCTGTAACACCACACAATGTATTCCTCACCACTATCTCTGTAACACCACACAATGTATTCCTCACCACTATCTCTGTAACACCACACAATATATTCCTCACCACTATCTCTGTAACACCACACAATATATTCCTCACCACTATCTCTGTAACACCCCACAATGTATTCCTCACCACTATCTCTGTAACACTACACAATGTATTCCTCACCACTATCTCTGTAACACCACACAATATATTCCCCACCACTATCTCTGTAACACTACACAGTGTATTCCTCACCACTATCTCTGTAACACTACACAATGTATTCCTCACCACTATCTCTGTAACACCACACAATATATTCCACACCACTATCTCTGTAACACTACACAATGTATTCCTCACCACTATCTCCAGTCCCAGCATGCTGCAGGCAACAGAGGCTGTGACAGTGAGGACATGCTTGTTATTGTAACACACAGACACTGCTCGTTTCAGGACCTGCAATCTGTAAAACATTCCTCCATTATTATTTTATGAAATGAAATCACTTGCTGCTGTGCATCAATTAGTCCTCAGATAACACCCAACATGCAACTAGCCCTGAAAAAGTCCAGGACACAACAACATGTTCGGTCATACTAGTCTGCTCACCAGGGTGGGGAAAAGCTGAAACATTTACCTGACTTCAGCTTCTACAACTTTGGCCCACAAGGGTACAGGGAGCAAGCAGTACAGGTAGTAGGTGACGGGGGATGACTGGACTGAAACAACATCATCTCAAGTTCTTAACATCATCATCATCATCATCATCATCATCATCATCATCATCATCATCATCTCTGTGGTCATATAACAAAGCCGTTGTCTCCATTCAAACATACACTTCAATCAGGTAGTAATACACATTTACAGCCAAGCCATCATGCTTGCTGACATCATATCCCATAATTTTTTAAAGGGGCATAACTCTGGAAGGAAACTAATGATACAACATTTATAATAACAGTAAATGCCACAATCACAAATGCTTTAACAATAAATAAAACAACAACAGAATTCCACTTACTGAACAAGAGTAAGCTGACAATGGAGGCCAGGGCAGCTGCTGCCATGTTGATGTAGCGAAGAGGGGAGGTAACTCTGTTTGACCTGCCGGCACAGAACCCGGTGTGGTTGTGGAGCACCTGCTGCAGGATGTACACCATCCACCCCAGGAAGCTGAGCACTATACTGATCCTGATGTGGTAGACAGAGAGTGGTGAAACACATGCAGTTCCTCGGTGAGTAGTGAGGCCAAGACATTGGAACTAACACTCCTGAGTGCATTACAAAACAATTGTTTGACACTAATATGGCAATGTTCCCCCGCCACTAAAGAAGAATGAAATATTTATAACATATTTACTCATTTTTATTTTTTGGTCACATACAAGATGCCTGAAATGACTGGTGTCTGCATAATCACTCAATGAAGGCTGTCGACATACTTGAAGACATTAGGTGCAATGTTTTATGAGACATCACGTTTACATAAGTTTGAAAAGTATCGTGGTGACGTTAAAAATAAGGTCAAAGTCACCCAAATCGACTGGTGTCTGCGTAAATCCCCATGAAGGCTGTGACCAAATTTGAAGACATTGGGTACAACTGTTCATGAGATATCGCGTTAACAAGAATTGGGATGCTGCTGAATACATAGCTCCCCCGTTCCATGTTGCGGCGGGGAACAAAAACAAAAACAAATCTCACCCCAGGAACAGTCTGTCATACTTCTGGTAATAGTTCAGTCCTTTCAGAGCCACATTCATCAACTCCCCGACTTTCAGATATCTACAACATGCAAATACAATAAACATGTCATCAAACCAAGACTCAGATGTTCTGTGTGTGGTACTTTGAACCACACTCTACAGGGATCGATCCAAGTCAATGACACGCAATTGACCAGTTCACTTAGTCTGACCACCCTTAATATCAAGTCACCTCTTACAATAAGCCAGGGTTTCCGAGGACCTCTTTATTGCAGCCCAGAATAACTGTGTCTGTAGATATTCCCAGTTTATGACATCTAGTTTACGTGATGATAATTTTCCAGACACCAAAGAATTTCAAACTTACTGCCTCTGCATAGTTTCCCGACTTGATCAGCTGCCGGGTGTGTCGGATGAAGTCAGCCTGGAAATAAATACAAATATTCATGTTTGGGTCAAAGGAGTGAGTGAGTTTAGTTTTACTCCACTTTTAGCAATAATCCAGCAATATCACGTCGGTGGACACAAGAAATGGGCTTCACGTGCTCCTGTGGGGAATCGAACCCGGGTCTTTGGTGTGACGAATGAACACCTTAACCACTAGGCCACCCCACCAGCTGCAGGATAGATGGATCACATTAATTGATGTACTTCACTAACAACATGTTTTCAATGAAATACACAATGCCATTTTAGAAAGTGGTCAAATGTAACATGTTATATTTGGGATTACACTTCCTTGAATCTCGGATGGGACTCAAACCAAAAAAAGTACTAGAATCTGTACTTTACTGAGAAAGTGTAATCCCAAATATAACATATGTTACATTTGACCACTTTCTAAAATGGCAGTGTGTATTTCATAGCTTTCGGCCATGGGAGCCGTGCCAATTAACACTTATCAGAGGGGTACACAAAGTCCTCAGTCTAGACTAGGTGTGGGTTAGAATCTCGGATGGGACTCAACCCAAGAAAGTACTAGAATCTCTACTTTACTGAGAAAGTGTAATCCCAAATATAACATATGTCACAACATGTTTTCAGCTATATATCTCCACAAATGGAACACTTTGAAGTAAGGGCTTTCAATGACAAGTAACTACTAAGTTAATCATCTGATGGTCATAATGTCTTATGTAAATGTAAAAATTATTATCTATAAAGTAAGATTATATTTAGAAACTGTCGTTCTTTCAGAAGTATCACTGTTGATGTATTGGATCAGGCACATCAGTGGCTAACAGCAAGAGTAAGAATCAACAAATTCCAAACATGTACAAGCTTTCCGCCACCCACAGTTCAATCATAAATATACATGTCACTAATGGAAAACAGTACAGTTCATTTGTTTTGTAAATTAATTACTAGTTTCTGCGATCAATCTAGAAATTTCTTTCTTACCCACTGTTTATGAAACCTTTCCATCTTGGACGGAACTAAGGATCAAATTATATATTTTGAGAATAGTTTGTATTTTTAGCCCATCAAAGATAACGAAATTCAAGCTAATCCATGCTGGACAGAAAGTTTATACAAACTGAAGAGATGAGTGAAGATTCAGCTTGTACCCAGAATGTCCACCAGGAATTGGGACATGATCACACACACATTGGTCCCTAAACTCGACAGAACCAGTCATCATCTACAAGTATGAATTCGAACAAACCTGCAGAGGCTGCTGATTCTTTGATGAGAGTCCTCCTTGGGGTACATATATGCATAACAATGTCCATTTGTAATCCGTACGACAGTTGTAACTATATTTTGAATAAAATATTTACAAAACAAAAACGTTTTTGTCTTGTCGACCACCCCTACAGAACCCAGAATGGACCCGTCCGCCAAGAACAGGTAACTCTAGGCGCTAACCTCGTACCTCACTTTCCATGCTGAAGAAATACAGACAGAATGTGGGGAGGTGGGTGGCCATACCCCAAGGAGGACTCTCCTCAAAGAATCAGCAACCTCTACAGGTTTGTTGGGTTTTTTTCCATGAGAGATCCTCCTTGGGGTACATATAACCATAAGACAGACTCCTAAAGACAAGAGCCCTGGGAGTGGCATTCTGTCTGATAAACTAAGACCCCGACAAGTAGAATTTCCCAACTATAAAAAGAAGAAGGAACAGCTCACTTACCTGGCCACTTGACCTCTTTAGCCAATCAGGCGAGGGCGTGGTCCAGGGTCAGGGGTTATCTATTCTGCTCATATGCAAATGAAGCGGTGAACTACACATGTAGTAAACAATAGTGCCCCATCCCCATCCCCATCCCCATCCCCATCCCCACCCCCAAGTACCTAGGGAGGGAGTGACATAAAATCCCATGAAACCTCAGCCAAGCCTAGGTTTCTAAGGAATAATGTTATATATTGTCATAAGGGGAGAACAAACCATCACCATAAAACCCCAACACCAAGTAAGGGTAAAAGGGGAGGAAAGTTGACTGCAAACCTGCCACCAGTAAAATACAGATACAATCGTAATTCTAATGCCGGATAAACGTACTCGGCTGGCTCCAAATAGCCACGGAGCAGATCTCCTCAATAGACAGAGCCACAGCATAAACCTAAGATGTAGCTATACGAAACGCTGACATAGCAGTTGAGTAACCTCGATCAATTGAGGCGGCTAGCCCTGCTTCCAACCGAGACTGGAGAAACTCAAGCACCATGACTAGATCTGCGGAAAAGGGATTGACAAATCCCCTGCCGACACACCAGCACATATAGCAGGCCCATCTATCCTCATATTGAATGTTTGTCGAATTCCTCCGGGGAAGCCAGAATTGTGTTTGCAACTGATGCAGGATTTCCGCTTGCATGGAGGCGATTCCAGACAGTGGCCATGCAACCCACTGAATCCTGGGATTCGGGTGCGGCGCTCAATTCTGGGATAGGAGGTCCAGTCAAAAAGGTAATAGTACAGGAGGCTGAGCCAGAAACCTGATGATTACCGGAAACCACCTTTGAGCCGACCAATGACGTGCAAGGAGCACTAACAGTCGAGCTGGTTGGTGGCCAACTGCGATAGGACCTTGGATATCAGTGGTATCGGTGAGAACGCCCACAGTACCCTGTCCATCAAATACCCTGTCCGTCAGATCGGTATCCAGGAGCAAAACACTGGTATCTGGTTCGTCGCCCCAGAGGCAAACAGATCCACCTGGAACGACCCGTACCACTGGGAGATAATCCTGAATATCCCCCGGTCTAGCATCTACTCGTGTGGAGCTAGTATACGACGGGTCAGCGCGTCTGCCCAAACATTGTCTATCCCCAAAGATAGACTGGCATCACCCATATGTTGTACTGGTCGCACCATAGCAGAAACTGCCACAACTGCTGTAGCAGGGACACTGATACCGTGCCGCCTTGCTTTAGGATATAGGTCATGGCTGTCTGGTTGTCCACCTCTAGACGAACCACTTGGCCACGAACCTGATCCACAAAGCTCTCGACCACCTGTCATACTGCTCTCAATTCTAGCACATTGATATGCAGACTGATCTCGTGCTCCGCCCAAAGGCCCGAGACTGACCTGTCGCTCAGAACACCCACCAACCTGAGAGGGAGGCGTCTGTCTGAATCGAGAGCATGGGCGTCAGGGACTCAACAGGAACACCCGTGGATAAGTCAATGGCGTCTGTCCACCACCGCAAGTGAGGGTTGACCAATCGGAGCTCACAGGAACTTTCTCGTATGATGTTTTTCAGTGGCTTGAACTTTCTCGTAGCTCTCCAAATGGGACCACAGCTGAGCCAGTGCCTACTGTGTAGGTCTCATCCTCAGACATGCATGCCACACCACATCCACAGTTGCCTAGCAACTGGAGACACGCCCAAGCTGAATCCGTGGGAGTCCCAAGAATCTGTAAAACAGTTCTCTGAACTTTGGCAATACGGACCTCAGCACGGACAATGTCAGCCTTTTCCCGGGAGGTGGGCACAGGAGTGTGCCGCACCCCAGTGAATGGTGGCGGACCTCGCTTCCACTGTGGCATATGGCCATCCCTGAGTGTGGATAGGACCCAGGGATTTGTGGCTTTCAGCCATTCCGGGAGGAAGAGCATAAGCCAGCCGCCTACAGGGACGTGTGGCATGAGGCAGTGCACTCCCACAGTCGGCAAGTCTCCCCTTGCGTGTGTGGGAGGGCGTCCAAGGGAGATCTAACGGGAAGCCGGGTGTGGCTCCCCCTTTCCCCAAAAAGGCTGCTGCGCAAGTAAAGCCTTTCCCTTGCCTCTTGTCCTCCTGCTCTTGTTAACCTGCAGTGGAGCAGTTCACTTTGCAGGCTCCTTTGCGGCGTGGAAGGATACGAAGCAGCAAGAGGCGCAGGCCGCTGGCGAGATGTGAGGGGTTGCTCTAGTAAGGGCTTGGAGTCCTTAAAAGTGCTTACCGCCTTGGCTCCTCGCGAACTACGTTCAGTGCCCCAGGGTAGAGGGTGGAACCCATAGTATAAGGCAGAGAAAGTAGTGCCTGCCGAGTGGCTGGCGAATAGCGCGCAAATGACAGCCACAAACGGTGCAGGCCCATGACAGCGCCCATCATCATGCTAGCACAACAGTGAATACTGTCACGTGCAAGATGTAAATGGATGTCTGTCCACTGCTTCACCAACGAGGGGGATGACGCATGATCCCCACTCACTCCCTGATCTACCAGTTTCCCCTGCAGTGCAGATAGGTATGCTGAGTAGACCACCACCTGCAGCTGCTGTGCCGCCATCCTATATCCTCTTCAAAAGAGCGATAGGCCGACTTCAGAGCTGGAGCATTGGGAGGGAATGGCAGCAGTCGCCGGCCCTGCCTAGCCGAAGCCAGGGAGGAAGAGGAACCACCAAGTGTGATAGATGTAAAGACGCATTCATCCACAACCGGCGGCTCAAACAGTGCCTCCTCTCTCAATGGGTACCACCTGCTAAGCTCTGGTAGGTCAAAACGTGAGTGTGTACCCGGGAGGAGAGGATTAATCACCTCGCCAACCGAACTCTCTGTGGGCAGCGTCGACACAGAACACAAAGGGCTCAAGGGAGAGATCTGAACCAGAGGGTTCGGATCGCCCTGTCCCCGAACCACGGGGCTGAAGCAACAAGGTAGGAACTGCCGAAGCAGGCCGCCCAGTCTGTCCAGCTGAGCCTCTGAGTGCCAAGGGACCTGGTTTCCCCGGTATGCTCAGGCGCCCATCGGTGGCAGACGAATCCTGCACCCTACCGGGTCAGCACTAGGAATAGCAGACAGACCATCCCCGGAGCCGAGACTCGGGGTAGGTTGCCCAGGGATAGGTGCGCTCACCCGGCCAGAGCCCAGGCCGCCACCGTCCCCAGCAGAGACACCTGGACCATGGAGATTTACTCGTTGCGGGCCGAGCTCCTAACGGAGCCCGGACATCGCACTTTCAATCATCGACTTCACATTAGTCATGTGATGCTGCATTTGTTGCTGAAATAAGGAAGCAATTGAATGAATATGTAAGGCAGCAGCAGGGGTACAGGGGGGTTGGAGGTGGAAGGAACAGGTGAAGATGCCTTCGAGACCCTAGCTTTCTTCACCCCTGGTGGCGTGGAGCTAGTGGAAGATTTCTTCTTCTGTGATCTCTTGGAATAGGGGTCCTGACCCCAGGTATCACCCCCGCCCGCATGAGTTTGGAAAAATACATAAAGTGTATGCGTCTCCTGTCCGCCATCTTGACAAGCACATGGCAAACTGAAAGGGACTAAGACGTAAGTTACAACAAATGATGAATGAAAACTTTTAAAAACATTTATCAATTATAGCCCATGGGAATAAGAGACAACCATACATACAGTAGCTGTTTCTGAAGAACACATCTTGAAGTCGTAAGGGAAGAAATTCAACTTGTAACACAGGCAGATGGACACATACGTCGATACTGAAGAACGACAGCATGGAAAGTGAGGTACGAAGTTAGCGTCTAGAATTACCTGTTCTTGGCGAACGGGTCCATTGTGGGTTCCGTAGGGGTGGTCAAACAAGACCAAAAGGTTGTTTTTGTTTTGTAAATATTTTATTCAAAATATAGTTACAACTGTCGTAGGGATTAAAAGTAGACATATTAATGCTTATATGTACCCCAAGGAGGATCTCTCATGAAAAAGAATTTGTCTCCCCTTGATGGAAAATATCAGCTTATAGAATCAATACTTACTTGCTTTGAGGGTGAAAGTTCACTGAAAACGAAGCATTTGATACATATTAAACATATGTGACAACATTGTCAAATCATATTTGGAAGACAGTTATGTTATCTTCAAATCGAAACAGATTTATTAACAGGTTTAAAACAGTTTTAAAAAAAAAACAGTCAAGGTTACCCAAAAGGTCGGAAGGCAGCTGAGACAGTCCTCTCTTTCACTTGCATCATCTTTACCTGTCAAATTAATTCATGAGTAGTTGAAACACAGAGAAAACCGTAAAACCGTGGAGACAGTATACTGGATCAACAATAAACACTCAGTGTTAAGGCTTTCATCTAAGGTATTACTATTGGCTGTGCAGAGTAGCGTCCAGGAAATAAAAGATCATGTTTCGAAATCCTGCATTGTCCGGACTGTGTTTCAGTTTTGTCAGCATCATACCAGTGCTTGTCGGGTTTTATTCAAGTGGTAACATCTGTTTTAACTCTGCAACAACTCGAGGGCTGTTCCCTCATCAATACGAAATGCTGTGATGTACCGGACACCCTAACACCCTAGGTCACAAAGGAGGCTGAATGGAAACAAAGGAAGACGGTAACAGCGGAACATCCTGTATCATCATGTGTCAATACGGTGAATTACATCATAACCAATCCTGTTCCCTTACTTGATTCTGTGCAAGTATCAACCAAACATTATTACCCTTAAGATGAATTTGTTGAATTCTGATTGGTCAATAGCAAAAGCATACCAAACCATGTAGGCAGATTTGTCAGGGTGTACGTACCGTACAACCTGTCAAATCTGTCAAGTGACATACTACATGGGTTGTACGAATGACCTTGACCTCAGATGGAATGTGGCTGCCAACCGCTGATCGCCTTGAAATTTTAGGTGAGGTGAGGTGAAATTGGGTTTAATGTCATTCTTGAGAATATTTTGCATGCATGTGTATGTGTATGTGCGGCTGCTTGTACTAGCCCAGACTGAAGCTGGTTTTATAGTGCTAGCCCACTGAGATACAATGCCGCAGTGAAGCATGAATACCCCACTCAGACACATTATACTGACTCCAAGCCGACCAGTCCTTGTTGTACCCATTAATGCCGAGGGCCAAGCAGGGACCAACAAGTACCATATTTTAACGTCTTTTGGTATGACGCGGTTGGGGATCGAACCCGCGACCTTCCACTCTCCAGGCGGACGCTTTAACCACTATACCACGGAGGCGGTCTTTGAAATTTTAGAGTTGTTGGATATAATTATGAGTATAAACAGAGTAATAAAATTGTTGCCATAATTTCTTATTTATTTGTGTCAATAAATATATCCAAAAAATATCATGTTTCTGTATTTCACTTGTCCTTTAAAGAAAACTCAAATTCGATCCCAAGTTATCTCCCTTTATGACCGTTCAGGAAAAATCTTGGCGAAACATTCGGCAGAATGTTATTGTTTAAAGATAAGCTAAATTAAACTATCTTTATGACCGTTCAGGAAAAATCTTGGCGAAACGTTTGGCAGAATGTTGTTGTTTAAAGATAAGCTAAATTAAAAGATCTTACGGGTGATCTTACTGTAAAACCCATGTACATTCCGTATTTCCTTCGGCTGTGCCTCAGGAAATACGGAATTTACAAGGGTCTTACAGTCCTGTACACCCTTTCAAATCACCGTGTAACTAATAGGATTGTTCACCTACCTGATACTGTGCCAGTATCTGCTGTGCATTAGCGTATACCCCCTCTGCTTGTTCCCACAGCGACACACCCAGGTACTCAAGGGGCAAAACTCCCTACAAAGAGTAAAATTTTAATTGCACCAGAATCAACCCTTTACATTACTTAAAGACCCAGGTCAAAAAGTTCCTGCAATAGAGAGGTATGTATCAACGATCTACCATGAATCACCGATGTACCATGTGTCACCTGATGCACATGTATCAACAATCTACCATGTATCACAGATGTACCATGTATGTCATACATCATTATGGAATTACACAAGTTTTCTGAATTGATCATTAAACAAAATTAAAGTCCACTTGCAGATACAAATTGAGTATGCCATAACATGAAGATTCTATGTTTGTTGTGAGACTACCAAATGAAAGCAAACTTTACCACAGAGTTCATGGGAAAGGCAATGCCGATGAGGTACGCCATAAGGGGAGCAACATCAGCCTGAAACAACATCATCAACAGAGGACATCTCCAAGTTGTGTAACTGCTTCTGGTGAATTGAAACATAAGGTTCAGACATCTGAGAGCAGAATCTTAGTTTCTCTATCTAAACGTTATGCGACGTCTGCCAAACTTACTGCTAGACTTCACTGTCCGCTCCTATGACTATTGGTTAGGATTACAGAAGGTCAGGACTATGTCCCTAGGTTTGTCAGACACCTTGCTGTCTGTGGGTGTCAGGCAACCTGCATCAGTCCAGGATGTGATAACACTGACATACTGCTCGAGGTAGATGACTGACCCACTGACTGACCCACTGGCTGACTGGCTGCCTCACTGACTCAGTGACTCCACGATGTAAGAGGACGGACAACACGCAATGTATAGACCAGTATATGTGGTCAGTAAAGGTGTCCCCACTTTCAGGTATCAAGGAAAACAAACAAATCTGGCAGACCAAACCTTCTTTATCGGACTGACTGACTGACTTTGGTTTTACCCGCTTTTTAGCAATATTCCAGCAACATAACGGCGGGGGACACCAGAAATGGGCTTCACACATTGTACCCATATGGGTATTCGAACCCGGGTCTTCGGCGTGACGAGCCAACGCTTTAACCACTAGGCTACCCCACCGCCCCTCTTTGTGAGAGAGCAGTCATCCGTTAAAGAAAGTATTTCCTGTATTCCACATAACATGAGACTGCCATGTTCCCAATGATGTCCACCTACCTGCTGAATATCAAATCTGGTTACAGTGTTCAAGTTCCAGTCTGTAATTAAATATAATTCTTCATTAACCACATGTATATTTTTTAGATGTAATCTACAGGTCTTCATCATAGTCAAGACATAATAATGCTTTATTCTGCTGCTGTATGTAATTTGTACTTTTGCTGATTATAGTGTACAGGACAAAGGAAATCTGAACTATATGAATATTAAATTCATCTGTGAACATACCTGTGCAGAATGTGTCTGGATAGGTTCCACATGTCTCTGCCCTCAGAGGCCTACGTAGCCCAGCCCCCCAAGCCACAATTGGGGTCAGTGTCTCAGAAGGAAGGCCAGCTCCATGAGAACCTGCAATATTTACCAAACTTTCATTTCTGTGTCCACCAAACCTTATTGAATACTTCATTTCTGTTTGGTCTTGACATTAAGGTCAGTAGACATGTTTCCACTTATCCCAGTTTGTCATGACAAGGTCAGTAGACATGTTTCCACCAACCCCAGTCCGTCTTGACAAGGTCAGTAGACATGTTTCAACCTACACCAGTCTGTCATGACAAGGTCAGCAGACATGTTTCCACCTACCCCAGTCCGTCATGACAAGGTCAGTAGACATGTTTCAACCTACCCCAGTCTGTCATGACAAGGTCAGTAGACATGTTTCCACCTAAACCAGTCCATCATGACAAGGTCAGTCGACATGTTTCAACCTACCCCAGTCTGTCATGACAAGATCAGTAGACATGTTTCCACCTACCCCAGTCCGTCATGAGAAAGTCAGTAGACATGTTTCCACCTACCCCAGTCTGTCATGACAAGGTCAGTAGACATGTGTCCACCTACCTCAGTCTGTCATGACAAGGTCAGTAGACATGTTCCAACCTACCCCAGTCTGTCATGACAAGGTCAGTAGACATGTTTCCACCTACACCAGTCTGTCATGACAAGGTCAGTAGACATGTTTCCACCTACCCAGTCCGTCATGACAAGGTCAGTAGACATGTTTCCACCTACTCCCAGTCCGGTCATGACAAGGTCAGTAGACATGTTTCTACTCCTACACCAGTCCGTCATGACAAGGTGGGTAGACATGTTTCAACCTACCCCAGTCCGTCATGACAAGGTCAGTAGACATGTTTTTACGTACCCCAGTCCGTCATGACAAGGTCAGTAGACATATTTCCACCTACCCCAGTCCGTCATGACAAGGTCAGTAGACATGTTTCAACGTATTCCCAGTCCGCCATGACAAGGTCAGTAGACATGTTTCCACCTATTCCAGTCTGTCATGACAAGGTCAGTAGACATGTTTCCACCTACCCCAGTCCGTCATGACAAGGTGGGTAGACATGTTTCCACCTACCCCAGTCCGTCATGACAAGGTCAGTAGACATGTTTCAACCTATTCCAGTCCGTCATGACAAGGTCAGTAGACATGTTTCAACCTACCCCAGTCTGTCATGACAAGGTCAGTAGACATGTTTCCACCTACCCCAGTCCGTCATGACAAGGTCAGTAGACATGTTTCCACCTACACCAGTCCGTCATGACAAGGTGGGTAGACATGTTTCAACCTACCCCAGTCTGTCATGACAAGGTCAGTAGACATGTTTCCACCTATTCCAGTCTGTCATGACAAGGTCAGTAGACATGTTTCAACCTACCCCAGTCCGTCTTGACAAGGTCAGTAGACATGTTTGCACCTACCGCAGTCCGTCATGACAAGGTGGGTAGACATGTTTCAACCTACCCCAGTCCGTCATGACAAGGTCAGTAGACATGTTTTTACGTACCCCAGTCCGTCATGACAAGGTCAGTAGACATGTTTTTTTTACGCCCCAGTCCGTCATGACAAGGTCAGTAGACATATTTCACACCTACTCCCAGTCCGTCATGACAAGGTCAGTAGACATGTTTCAACGCATACCCCAGTCCGTCATGACAAGATCAGTAGACATGTTTCCACCTATTCCAGTCTGTCATGACAAGGTCAGTAGACATGTTTCCACCTACCCCAGTCCGTCATGACAAGGTGGGTAGACATGTTTCCACCTACCCCAGTCCGCCATGACAAGGTCAGTAGACATGTTTCAACCTATTCCAGTCCGTCATGACAAGGTCAGTAGACATGTTTCAACCTACCCCAGTCTGTCATGACAAGGTCAGTAGACATGTTTCCACCTATTCCAGTCTGTCATGACAAGGTCAGTAGACATGTTTCCACCTACCCCAGTCCGTCATGACAAGGTGGGTAGACATGTTTCCACCTACCCCAGTCCGTCATGACAAGGTCAGTAGACATGTTTCAACCTATTCCAGTCCGTCATGACAAGGTCAGTAGACATGTTTCAACCTACTCCCAGTCTGTCATGACAAGGTCAGTAGACATGTTTCCACCTACCCCAGTCCGTCATGACAAGGTCAGTAGACATGTTTCCACCTACACCAGTCCGTCATGACAAGGTGGGTAGACATGTTTCAACCTACCCCAGTCTGTCATGACAAGGTCAGTAGACATGTTTGCACCTATTCCAGTCTGTCATGACAAGGTGAGTAGACATGTTTCAACCTACCCCAGTCCGGCCATGACAAGGTCAGTAGACATGTTTCCACCTATTCCAGTCTGTCATGACAAGGTCAGTAGACATGTTTCAACCTACCCCAGTCCGTCATGACAAGGTCAGTAGACATGTTTCAACCTACCCCAGTCTGTCATGACAAGGTCAGTAGACATGTTTCCACCTAAACCAGTCCATCATGACAAGGTCAGTAGACATGTTTCAACCTACCCCAGTCTGTCATGACAAGATCAGTAGACATGTTTCCACCTACCCCAGTCCGTCATGAGAAAGTCAGTAGACATGTTTCCACCTACCCCAGTCTGTCATGACAAGGTCAGTAGACATGTGTCCACCTACCTCAGTCTGTCATGACAAGGTCAGTAGACATGTTCCAACCTACCCCAGTCTGTCATGACAAGGTCAGTAGACATGTTTCCACCTACCGCAGTCCGTCATGACAAGGTGGGTAGACATGTTTCAACCTACCCCAGTCCGTCATGACAAGGTCAGTAGACATGTTTTACTGCATTCCCAGTCCGTCATGACAAGGTCAGTAGACATGTTTTACGCACTTCAGTCCGTCATGACAAGGTCAGTAGACATATTTCCACCTACCCCAGTCCGTAATGACAAGGTCAGTAGACATGTTTCAACGCACTCCCAGTCCGTCCATGACAAGATCAGTAGACATGTTTCCACCTATTCCAGTCTGTCATGACAAGGTCAGTAGACATGTTTCCACCTACCCCAGTCCGTCATGACAAGGTGGGTAGACATGTTTCCACCTACCCCAGTCCGTCATGACAAGGTCAGTAGACATGTTTCAACCTATTCCAGTCCGGTCATGACAAGGTCAGTAGACATGTTTCAACCTACCCCAGTCTGTCATGACAAGGTCAGTAGACATGTTTCCACCTATTCCAGTCTGTCATGACAAGGTCAGTAGACATGTTTCCACCTACCCCAGTCCGTCATGACAAGGTGGGTAGACATGTTTCCACCTACCCCAGTCCGTCATGACAAGGTCAGTAGACATGTTTCAACCTATTCCAGTCGGTCATGACAAGGTCAGTAGACATGTTTCAACCTACCCCAGTCTGTCATGACAAGGTCAGTAGACATGTTTCCACCTACCCCAGTCCGCCATGACAAGGTCAGTAGACATGTTTCCACCTACACCAGTCCTCACATGACAAGGTGGGTAGACATGTTTCAACCTACCCCAGTCTGTCATGACAAGGTCAGTAGACATGTTTGCACCTATTCCAGTCTGTCATGACAAGGTGAGTAGACATGTTTCAACCTACCCCAGTCCGTCATGACAAGGTCAGTAGACATGTTTCCACCTATTCCAGTCTGTCATGACAAGGTCAGTAGACATGTTTCAACCTACCCCAGTCCGTCATGACAAGGTCAGTAGACATGTTTCCACCTATTCCAGTCTGTCATGACAAGGTCAGTAGACATGTTTCAACCTACTCCCCAGTCTGTCTTTGACAAGGTCAGTAGACATGTTTCCACCTACAGCAGTCCGTCATGACAAGGTGGGTAGACATGTTTCAACCTACCCCAGTCCGTCCATGACAAGGTCAGTAGACATGTTTCAACTGCATCCCAGTCGTCATGACAAGATCAGTAGACATGTTTCCACCTATTCCAGTCTGTCATGACAAGGTCAGTAGACATGTTTCCACCTACCCCAGTCCGTCATGACAAGGTGGGTAGACATGTTTCCACCTACCCCAGTCCGTCATGACAAGGTCAGTAGACATGTTTCAACCTATTCCAGTCCGTCATGACAAGGTCAGTAGACATGTTTCAACCTACCCCAGTCTGTCATGACAAGGTCAGTAGACATGTTTCCACCTACCCCAGTCCGTCATGACAAGGTCAGTAGACATGTTTCCACTCTACACCAGTCCGTCCATGACAAGGTGGGTAGACATGTTTCAACCTACCCCAGTCTGTCATGACAAGGTCAGTAGACATGTTTGCACCTATTCCAGTCTGTCATGACAAGGTGAGTAGACATGTTTCAACCTACCCCAGTCCGTCATGACAAGGTCAGTAGACATGTTTCCACCTATTCCAGTCTGTCATGACAAGGTCAGTAGACATGTTTCAACCTACCCCAGTCCGTCATGACAAGGTCAGTAGACATGTTTCAACCTACCCCAGTCTGTCATGACAAGGTCAGTAGACATGTTTCCACCTAAACCAGTCCATCATGACAAGGTCAGTCGACATGTTTCAACCTACCCCAGTCTGTCATGACAAGATCAGTAGACATGTTTCCACCTACCCCAGTCCGTCATGAGAAAGTCAGTAGACATGTTTCCACCTACCCCAGTCTGTCATGACAAGGTCAGTAGACATGTGTCCACCTACCTCAGTCTGTCATGACAGGGTCAGTAGACATGTTCCAACCTACCCCAGTCTGTCATGACAAGGTCAGTAGACATGTTTCCACCTACACCAGTCTGTCATGACAAGGTCAGTAGACATGTTTCCACCTACCCCAGTCCGTCATGACAAGGTCAGTAGACATGTTTCCACCTACCGCAGTCCGTCATGACAAGGTGGGTAGACATGTTTCAACCTACCCCAGTCCGTCATGACAAGGTCAGTAGACATGTTTTACGCACTCCCAGTCCGGCCATGACAAGGTCAGTAGACATGTTTTTACTGCACTCCCAGTCCGTCATGACAAGGTCAGTAGACATATTTCCACCTACCCCAGTCCGGCCATGACAAGGTCAGTAGACATGTTTCAACGCACTCCCAGTCCGTCATGACAAGATCAGTAGACATGTTTCCACCTATTCCAGTCTGTCATGACAAGGTCAGTAGACATGTTTCCACCTACCCCAGTCCGTCATGACAAGGTGGGTAGACATGTTTCCACCTACCCCAGTCCGTCATGACAAGGTCAGTAGACATGTTTCAACCTATTCCAGTCCGTCATGACAAGGTCAGTAGACATGTTTCAACCTACCCCAGTCTGTCATGACAAGGTCAGTAGACATGTTTCCACCTATTCCAGTCTGTCATGACAAGGTCAGTAGACATGTTTCCACCTACCCCAGTCCGTCATGACAAGGTGGGTAGACATGTTTCCACCTACCCCAGTCCGTCATGACAAGGTCAGTAGACATGTTTCAACCTATTCCAGTCCGTCATGACAAGGTCAGTAGACATGTTTCAACCTACCCCAGTCTGTCATGACAAGGTCAGTAGACATGTTTCCACCTACCCCAGTCCGTCATGACAAGGTCAGTAGACATGTTTCCACCTACACCAGTCCGTCATGACAAGGTGGGTAGACATGTTTCAACCTACCCCAGTCTGTCATGACAAGGTCAGTAGACATGTTTGCACCTATTCCAGTCTGTCATGACAAGGTGAGTAGACATGTTTCAACCTACCCCAGTCCGTCATGACAAGGTCAGTAGACATGTTTCCACCTATTCCAGTCTGTCATGACAAGGTCAGTAGACATGTTTCAACCTACCCCAGTCCGTCATGACAAGGTCAGTAGACATGTTTCCACCTATTCCAGTCTGTCATGACAAGGTCAGTAGACATGTTTCAACCTACCCCAGTCCGTCTTGACAAGGTCAGTAGACATGTTTCCACCTACCGCAGTCCGTCATGACAAGGTGGGTAGACATGTTTCAACCTACCCCAGTCCGTCATGACAAGGTCAGTAGACATGTTTTTACGTACCCCAGTCCGTCATGACAAGGTCAGTAGACATATTTCCACCTACCCCAGTCCGTCATGACAAGGTCAGTAGACATGTTTCAACGTACCCCAGTCCGTCATGACAAGATCAGTAGACATGTTTCCACCTATTCCAGTCTGTCATGACAAGGTCAGTAGACATGTTTCCACCTACCCCAGTCCGTCATGACAAGGTGGGTAGACATGTTTCCACCTACCCCAGTCCGTCATGACAAGGTCAGTAGACATGTTTCAACCTATTCCAGTCCGTCATGACAAGGTCAGTAGACATGTTTCAACCTACCCCAGTCTGTCATGACAAGGTCAGTAGACATGTTTCCACCTATTCCAGTCTGTCATGACAAGGTCAGTAGACATGTTTCCACCTACCCCAGTCCGTCATGACAAGGTGGGTAGACATGTTTCCACCTACCCCAGTCCGTCATGACAAGGTCAGTAGACATGTTTCAACCTATTCCAGTCCGTCATGACAAGGTCAGTAGACATGTTTCAACCTACCCCAGTCTGTCATGACAAGGTCAGTAGACATGTTTCCACCTACCCCAGTCCCGCCATGACAAGGTCAGTAGACATGTTTCCACCTACACCAGTCCGTCATGACAAGGTGGGTAGACATGTTTCAACCTACCCCAGTCTGTCATGACAAGGTCAGTAGACATGTTTGCACCTATTCCAGTCTGTCATGACAAGGTGAGTAGACATGTTTCAATCCTACCCCAGTCCGTCATGACAAGGTCAGTAGACATGTTTCTACCTATTCCAGTCTGTCATGACAAGGTCAGTAGACATGTTTCAACCTACCCCAGTCTGTCATGACAAGGTCAGTAGACATGTTTCCACCTACCCCAGTCCGTCATGACAAGGTCAGTAGACATGTTTCCACCTACACCAGTCCGTCATGACAAGGTGGGTAGACATGTTTCAACCTACCCCAGTCCGTCATGACAAGGTCAGTAGACATGTTTCAACCTACCCCAGTCCGTCATGACAAGGTCAGTAGACATGTTTCAACCTACCCCAGTCCGTCTTGACAAGGTCAGTAGACATGTTTCCACCTACCGCAGTCCGTCATGACAAGGTGGGTAGACATGTTTCAACCTACCCCAGTCCGTCATGACAAGGTCAGTAGACATGTTTTTACGTACCCCAGTCCGTCATGACAAGGTCAGTAGACATGTTTTTACGTACCCCAGTCCGTCATGACAAGGTCAGTAGACATATTTCCACCTACCCCAGTCCGTCATGACAAGGTCAGTAGACATGTTTCAACGTACCCCAGTCCGTCATGACAAGATCAGTAGACATGTTTCCACCTATTCCAGTCTGTCATGACAAGGTCAGTAGACATGTTTCCACCTACCCCAGTCCGTCATGACAAGGTGGGTAGACATGTTTCCACCTACCCCAGTCCGTCATGACAAGGTCAGTAGACATGTTTCAACCTATTCCAGTCCGTCATGACAAGGTCAGTAGACATGTTTCAACCTACCCCAGTCTGTCATGACAAGGTCAGTAGACATGTTTCCACCTATTCCAGTCTGTCATGACAAGGTCAGTAGACATGTTTCCACCTACCCCAGTCCGTCATGACAAGGTGGGTAGACATGTTTCCACCTACCCCAGTCCGTCATGACAAGGTCAGTAGACATGTTTCAACCTATTCCAGTCCGTCATGACAAGGTCAGTAGACATGTTTCAACCTACCCCAGTCTGTCATGACAAGGTCAGTAGACATGTTTCCACCTACCCCAGTCCGTCATGACAAGGTCAGTAGACATGTTTCCACCTACACCAGTCCGTCATGACAAGGTGGGTAGACATGTTTCAACCTACCCCAGTCTGTCATGACAAGGTCAGTAGACATGTTTGCACCTATTCCAGTCTGTCATGACAAGGTGAGTAGACATGTTTCAACCTACCCCAGTCCGTCATGACAAGGTCAGTAGACATGTTTCCACCTATTCCAGTCTGTCATGACAAGGTCAGTAGACATGTTTCAACCTACCCCAGTCCGTCATGACAAGGTCAGTAGACATGTTTCCACCTATTCCAGTCTGTCATGACAAGGTCAGTAGACATGTTTCAACCTACCCCAGTCCGTCTTGACAAGGTCAGTAGACATGTTTCCACCTACCGCAGTCCGTCATGACAAGGTGGGTAGACATGTTTCAACCTACCCCAGTCCGTCATGACAAGGTCAGTAGACATGTTTTTACGTACCCCAGTCCGTCATGACAAGGTCAGTAGACATATTTCCACCTACCTCAGTCCGTCATGACAAGGTCAGTAGACATGTTTCAACGTACCCCAGTCCGTCATGACAAGATCAGTAGACATGTTTCCACCTATTCCAGTCTGTCATGACAAGGTCAGTAGACATGTTTCCACCTACACCAGTCCGTCCACATGACAAGGTGGGTAGACATGTTTCAACCTACCCCAGTCCGTCATGACAAGGTCAGTAGACATGTTTCCACCTATTCCAGTCTGTCATGACAAGGTCAGTAGACATGTTTCAACCTACCCCAGTCCGCCTCTTGACAAGGTCAGTAGACATGTTTCCACCTACCACAAGAGTCCGTCATGACAAGGTGGGTAGACATGTTTCAACCTACCCCAGTCCGTCATGACAAGGTCAGTAGACATGTTTTACTGCATTCCCAGTCCGTCATGACAAGGTCAGTAGACATATTTCCACCTACTCCCAGTCCGTCATGACAAGGTCAGTAGACATGTTTCAACGCACTCCCAGTCCGTCATGACAAGATCAGTAGACATGTTTCCACCTATTCCAGTCTGTCATGACAAGGTCAGTAGACATGTTTCCACCTACCCCAGTCCGTCATGACAAGGTGGGTAGACATGTTTCCACCTACCCCAGTCCGTCATGACAAGGTCAGTAGACATGTTTCAACCTATTCCAGTCCGTCATGACAAGGTCAGTAGACATGTTTCAACCTACCCCAGTCTGTCATGACAAGGTCAGTAGACATGTTTCCACCTACCCCAGTCCGTCATGACAAGGTCAGTAGACATGTTTCCACCTACACCAGTCCGTCATGACAAGGTGGGTAGACATGTTTCAACCTACCCCAGTCTGTCATGACAAGGTCAGTAGACATGTTTGCACCTATTCCAGTCTGTCATGACAAGGTGAGTAGACATGTTTCAACCTACCCCAGTCCGTCATGACAAGGTCAGTAGACATGTTTCTACCTATTCCAGTCTGTCATGACAAGGTCAGTAGACATGTTTCAACCTACCCAGTCTGTCATGACAAGGTCAGTAGACATGTTTCCACCTACCCCAGTCCGTCATGACAAGGTCAGTAGACATGTTTCCACCTACACCAGTCCGTCATGACAAGGTGGGTAGACATGTTTCAACCTACCCCAGTCCGTCATGACAAGGTCAGTAGACATGTTTCAACCTACCCCAGTCCGTCATGACAAGGTCAGTAGACATGTTTCAACCTACCCCAGTCTGTCATGACAAGGTCAGTAGACATGTTTCCACCTATTCCAGTCTGTCATGACAAGGTCAGTAGACATGTTTCCACCTACACCAGTCCGTCATGACAAGGTGGGTAGAAATGTTTAAACCTACCCCAGTCCATCATGACAAGGTCAGTAGACATGTTTCCACCTATTCCAGTCTGTCATGACAAGGTCAGTAGACATGTTTCCACCTACCGCAGTCCGTCATGACAAGGTGGGTAGACATGTTTCAACCTACCCCAGTCCGTCATGACAAGGTCAGTAGACATGTTTTTACGTACCCCAGTCCGTCATGACAAGGTCAGTAGACATGTTTTTACGTACCCCAGTCCGTCATGACAAGGTCAGTAGACATATTTCCACCTACCCCAGTCCGTCATGACAAGGTCAGTAGACATGTTTCAACGTACCCCAGTCCGTCATGACAAGATCAGTAGACATGTTTCCACCTATTCCAGTCTGTCATGACAAGGTCAGTAGACATGTTTCCACCTACCCCAGTCCGTCATGACAAGGTGGGTAGACATGTTTCCACCTACCCCAGTCCGTCATGACAAGGTCAGTAGACATGTTTCAACCTATTCCAGTCCGTCATGACAAGGTCAGTAGACATGTTTCAACCTACCCCAGTCTGTCATGACAAGGTCAGTAGACATGTTTCCACCTATTCCAGTCTGTCATGACAAGGTCAGTAGACATGTTTCCACCTACCCCAGTCCGTCATGACAAGGTGGGTAGACATGTTTCCACCTACCCCAGTCCGTCATGACAAGGTCAGTAGACATGTTTCAACCTATTCCAGTCCGTCATGACAAGGTCAGTAGACATGTTTCAACCTACCCCAGTCTGTCATGACAAGGTCAGTAGACATGTTTCCACCTACCCCAGTCCGTCATGACAAGGTCAGTAGACATGTTTCCACCTACACACCAGTCCGTCATGACAAGGTGGGTAGACATGTTTCAACCTACCCCAGTCTGTCATGACAAGGTCAGTAGACATGTTTGCACCTATTCCAGTCTGTCATGACAAGGTGAGTAGACATGTTTCAACCTACCCCAGTCCGTCATGACAAGGTCAGTAGACATGTTTCCACCTATTCCAGTCTGTCATGACAAGGTCAGTAGACATGTTTCAACCTAACCCAGTCCGTCATGACAAGGTCAGTAGACATGTTTCAACCTACCCCAGTCCGTCATGACAAGGTCAGTAGACATGTTTCCACCTACTGCGAGTCGTCCATGACAAGGTGGGTAGACATGTTTCAACCTACCCCAGTCCGCCATGACAAGGTCAGTAGACATGTTTTACGCACCCCAGTCCGTCATGACAAGGTCAGTAGACATATTTCCACCTACTCCCAGTCCGGCCATGACAAGGTCAGTAGACATGTTTCAACGTGCACTCCCAGTCCGTCATGACAAGATCAGTAGACATGTTTCCACCTATTCCAGTCTGTCATGACAAGGTCAGTAGACATGTTTCCACCTACTCCCAGTCCGCTCATGACAAGGTGGGTAGACATGTTTCACCTACCCCAGTCCGTCATGACAAGGTCAGTAGACATGTTTCAACCTATTCCAGTCCGTCATGACAAGGTCAGTAGACATGTTTCAACCTACCCCAGTCTGTCATGACAAGGTCAGTAGACATGTTTCCACCTATTCCAGTCTGTCATGACAAGGTCAGTAGACATGTTTCCACCTACCCCAGTCCCACATGACAAGGTGGGTAGACATGTTTCCACCTACTCCCAGTCCGTCATGACAAGGTCAGTAGACATGTTTCAACCTATTCCAGTCCGCCATGACAAGGTCAGTAGACATGTTTCAATCCTACCCCAGTCTGTCATGACAAGGTCAGTAGACATGTTTCCACCTACCCCAGTCCGTCATGACAAGGTCAGTAGACATGTTTCCACCTACACCAGTCCGTCATGACAAGGTGGGTAGACATGTTTCAACCTACCCCAGTCTGTCATGACAAGGTCAGTAGACATGTTTGCACCTATTCCAGTCTGTCATGACAAGGTGAGTAGACATGTTTCAACCTACCCCAGTCCGTCATGACAAGGTCAGTAGACATGTTTCTACCTATTCCAGTCTGTCATGACAAGGTCAGTAGACATGTTTCAACCTACCCCAGTCTGTCATGACAAGGTCAGTAGACATGTTTCCACCTACCCCAGTCCGTCATGACAAGGTCAGTAGACATGTTTCCACCTACACCAGTCCGTCATGACAAGGTGGGTAGACATGTTTCAACCTACCCCAGTCCGTCATGACAAGGTCAGTAGACATGTTTCAACCTACCCCAGTCCGTCATGACAAGGTCAGTAGACATGTTTCAACCTACCCCAGTCTGTCATGACAAGGTCAGTAGACATGTTTCCACCTATTCCAGTCTGTCATGACAAGGTCAGTAGACATGTTTCCACCTACACCAGTCCGTCATGACAAGGTGGGTAGAAATGTTTAAACCTACCCCAGTCCATCATGACAAGGTCAGTAGACATGTTTCCACCTATTCCAGTCTGTCATGACAAGGTCAGTAGACATGTTTCAACCTACCCCAGTCCGTCATGACAAGGTCAGTAGACATGTTTCCACCTATTCCAGTCTGTCATGACAAGGTCAGTAGACATGTTTCAACCTACCCCAGTCCGTCATGACAAGGTCAGTAGACATGTTTCCACCTAAACCAGTCCGTCATGACAAGGTCAGTAGACATGTTTCAACCTACCCCAGTCTGTCAAGACAAGGTCAGTAGACATGTTTCCACCTACCGCAGTTTGTCATGACAAGGTAAGTAGACATGTTTCAACCTACCCCAGTCTGTCATGCCATGGTCAGCAGACATGACATAAGCTGTGCGGCCATCTTGGTTATAGAAGTCTTCAAACAGAGACACCATTTGTTCAATCCCATGGTTAAGGAGATGAATATTTTCTATGTATTCTCTGGAAAAAGAATTATAGACAGTTTCTGAGTTACTACAATCCATGTTTTAATAAGGTGAACATATGTTGTTGACAATTTATGAGGTAGTGTATTACTCCAGGGTGTCCACAGGCTACTGATCATATTATTTGGGACATATCTGGTGTCTGGAAAATACACGGTCCTCAGATTCATGTAGACATTTACCTTGAGTGTGGTTTGTGAGAATGTCCATTTGTGTCTAATCCAAGAAGATGAAGGAAGAAGACAATCTTATCTTGCTGCAGTTGATGAAGTAATGTCGCATTACTCTTGGCCGAGGAAAGGAATTTCTGGAATGACATACATTAACTTTCTGTGTAGTTGTGTGAATTTCTGTACACTGCAGCTCTAACAGGCTACATCAGCTTAATCATGGTAATGAGGTCACAGATCTTAATCATATTAATGCCATTTTCAAATTAGCAGTAAAATGAAGGAATATTGTTTTGTAGTGCCTACCTTGACCCTCTGGTAAACCCAGGTATCGAGTTGACTGGCATCGAAACTGGCAAAATCTTCCTCAGCTGAAGAGTAGCAGTGTGTGAACACATGGCCGCCAGTTGCACCTCAAACATGGAACATGGCTAATAAACATCCTGGTTCACATTCTAGGCAACACAAAATAATCCAACTGGCCAAATATTTGAACTTTTCCATATTTCTGCTCAATATTTAGATCCTGGTTTGAAAGGGAACGACTGATTACTGCCATTCACTTGCTAACATCTACCCTAGAAATTCCCAAATATCTAAAGGACACACTGTATTAGGTGCATGGGAGATGGAAATCAGCATGATAGAATTCGGAGTACATGTAGTAGTTAGCACAACAGAATGGTTGATGCAAGTCCAATTCCCTCTTCAAGTGCTCACCACATATCATGCTTATCAAAGAGGAAACAGTAAACCTGCACAGACATACGGGACAAAGTCTGAAGCTATGTCAGCAAAATTTGTATTCATATCAATATAGTCAATCAGTTATGATGAATTATACAGTTTTCTACTTGCATCTTAATGCTAATTGGACAAAAAGAAGGAAGAGGGTAAATACTGGTTTCTGCTACTTTACTGAATGCCACGGTAAATACTATATAAAGTAATACCGAACTTCAAAAAATAAGAAATCATAACTCTGTTCAAAATAATATGATGTTCCCACAACATCTGGTGTTGTAGATGAAACTGTGTGAGAGCTGTACCTTTGGCAAACATAGGTAATATGTCTGGGCTCCCCCAAGACCAAGTGTAGCGACTCTCATTGAAAACAGAGTCAAACTCGACTGGATTTTCCTTCCATCCTGCAAGGAATAAATCATAAGGTACTCATTATCAACACCATTACCATACAAGACCAGTCTAGACTACCAGTTGTCTGACTTCCATTTTGTGGAAGCCGCGGTGGCTGAGCGGTCTAGGCATCTGTCTTTGTGTGCTGGCAATTAGATGCCTGACTCTGAGGGTGTGGGTTCGAATCCCGGATGGGACTCAAAAAAGTACTAGAATCTATACTTTACTAAGAAAGTGTTATCCCAAATATAACATATGTTACACCATTACCATAAAACTGAAATACTATGAAAATAATCTAAGTTTGAGTTTGCAAGTTTGAGAATGCTATAAGTAATGCTAGTGGCAATGAGTTTTAAAAAGAGAGAACAATAAACCTGCAAGTTAGTAACACATTATCTTGAACTGACAAGATGGCATCATACCTTTCGCCACAGCACTGACATCTTCATAAAAGCCAGCAATGAGCGCCACATGCCCTGGTCTTGACTCTGTTGGCACCCGAGTGTGTGACACACCCCATGACCCTTTGTCCTGAATAACATTCCTGTCATAGACATGAGCATAATTGTTATCAAAGCAAATAGAGTTTACTTAACACAGCAAATAAAACTGTTGCCCAAACAACAATAACATTACCGGTATTTAATACCATGGTTACATGCACACAACCCCATTCCAGCCATCGGTACATCTTAAGTGAATATCCCATTTTAATACTACTGATCACCTGAGGTAGAGTTCCCGTCCTGATTCATCTCTATTCTGCTGAAAGAAACGGTCTGCTCTCAATCCATCGGCAACAAACAGTACCAGTCTCCTGGCAGGTGGTGGAGAATCAGGAACACTTGGCGTCATTCCATGCACCAATGGTGATGTGAAGTAAATGTCAAAGATGGAGTAGAAGAGAATCAGGTGAACCACCAATCCAGACAGCATCAGCTGCCACACCTTCATCTTCCGTCACAATACCACTGGAAAAATAAACATAAACATTGTCAGCCTACTTACAATCTACACTATTAAAAACATCTATCCACTACTGCAAGGTACAAAGAAGCAACATCACTGTCATTGAGTGTTGAATAATTTCTGTTCATGAGGTAATTAATTGATCAGTTTACATGGACAATGTTTAGTGATGTTAGTTATGTTGATAAGATGTGTGTGAGTGTGTGTGTATTTTATTACGTATGGTAATTCACATATATATTGGACTATCCAGAATTATGTCAATACAATGAACGTTCCTTATGTTATAATGAATTATCACCAAAATACAGAGATACAGAACGTTCTATTTACAGAGTGCGCTAATATTGTAAGACGCCTCTGATCATTACCCGATCACACTAACCAACATAGACTAATTGGTCCTCATGTGATCTGAAGCCTATAATACATAATGGTACCTCAGAACATAGCTTAGTGGGGCCGATAATGCTGTAGGCTCAGGAGGCCGGGTTACCGGTCAGGAATTAGGTTTAGTAATCTCGCGACTAGACTTCCTCACTGGTTTATTGTGAATGTACAAGTTGATATCATTTGCAATGTCCGTAAAAATAATCAGAATGTGGGAATTATTATACAGGTTGGTTTTCAAATAACACAAAACAAGCAGGAACCTGAACCGTGCTGACATGTGCCCCACAACGCGGAAATAAAAATAAACCGGAAGTTTACACAATATAGTAACAAGAGTATGATTGGCTATTGTACTTGTTAGATGACCAATTGTAAATGTGTTAACATTTATGTAAGAAACCGAGACTCTATTGGCTAAACGCCTTCAATATTATCCAATCGAAAGCGCTGTAACAATTGGATCATTGACATTTCCGTCTTCCGGCTGTGGCTATATACACGACGTCGTGTATATAATGCTCTTATATACACGACAAGACCATGTCGTGCATATAACTCTGTTATATACACGACATGACGTATATATGTGTATATATGTCTCCTATATCCACCACAGCCCTTTTAACGTTTATATAATGCTGTCATTCACACGGCAACTAATTAAACTATATGTTTACCTCAGGATATATTTATGAGAAATTATAACTGAATGGGTAAAAACAATTCCATAATGACATATGAATATAAAATAAAGAACTATTTTTGAGCACCATCCAGTGTCGTTTCGATTTTTTGTCTTACAAATTTGAAGTCACGCTACAAATGTTATATGTAGATATATTTGTAACATATATTCGTAGTTGCATTGACGAGACTTTAATAAATGAATTATTACAACTTATACATGAGATACATATCGTCGTCAGGATTATAAATAAATTAATGTTTACAGAACTATTTCGTGCTGCGAATTTATAAATTTATGAATAAAATCTAACACAAACTAAGTTCATTCAACGCATGTACCAGTTTTATTTTTAATATATTTGTACATGTGCATACATTCACGGAACGATGTGTGTGTAACAAAAACATTTTTTTCTCGTAAATAGTTCATGTCGTATTTGGCCTTAATAAGACAAACTAAAACTCTGCAGGGCAGCGTGTGACTAGTCATTTGTTTGGAGATAAAACTCTACAATTTTTAAGGCCGCGGCTACCTGTATATGAGTTAGAAAATCAAACTTTACAAAGTAGCGGGTACCTGTGTGTGTTAAGAGATGAAACTCCACAAGGTAGCGGTTACCTCTATAAATCTTTAGGGGTAAAAGTCTACAAGGCAGCTGGTACCTTTATGTATGTAAAGTATAACAAGGCGCAAGCAGTGAGTGTGCAGTTTTTAGTGTATCGTATATATATTTATACTTTTATGTATGTATGTGAGTGGTGTTTTGGGTTGTTTTTTTTTGTTATTCTAATAGTATGTAGCATTTGCATGTAAGTATGCATGTTTGCAGGTATGTGAGTGTTTGCATATACATGTGCATGTAAGTGCGCGTAGGTAGCTTTTTGTGTTTGTATGTGAGTTCTTGTGTATGTGTGTGAGTACTTCATAGAGAGATAGTGTAAGCCTGTGGCTGTGTATGTGAATGCTTGATTGCGTGTATGCGTGAGTGAGTGTATGAGTGAGCGAGTGCACGATTGCGTGTCAGTGTGCGTGCGTCAGTGTGGTTCTAACTTCTGTGTGATTGTATTCTCTTATTTTATTGCTGTGATATTCTAGTATTTTAGTGTCTCATATGCCACACGTCCGGGTGCTTTATATATTCAATGTACGTATTTATTACATTGTATTCCATTACAAAACCCCGTGACACTTTAATAAACATTTTCTCTATATGTGTTAGGAGATACAACTCTAAAAGTCAGCGGGCACCCGTGTCTGTGTTAGGAGATAAAATTCTACAAGGCAGCTGGTTCCTTTGTATGTGTGGGGATAACACTCTACCAAACAATGGGTACCTGCGTGTGTTAGGAGATAACACTATGCTAGCCAGTGGATACCTCCATATGTGTTTGGAGATAAAACTCTACAAGGCAGCAGGTACATGTGTGTGTAGGAGTTACACTTATGCTGCTCGGTACCTTTAAGAGTTGATCTTTAAGTGAAAGACGAATGTCAGCAAATGACGAATGACCGATATTTCATATATAAAAATGCGCATTGCTTCTTCCCGTCATTCGTTATTCATGTTATGGTGTCTCGAAACGCATTGACGCTCACATAAGGTGGCATCGCATAATTCGACTTATGAATATTCTAAATAATCCTGCAAAGATTCTGAATGAAAATATTACAACGTTGAATAACAACAATTTGACAGATTTTATTCCAAATAAGGTGTAATATGTTATGGATGACACTGATACAATATGATACAAATCTAACAGAATAGCCTACACTCATACAGGTTGAATGACACTAATAAACACGAAACAACACCGATACAGGTGACATGACACTAACACAGGTGGAATAACATATAGGTGACATGACACTAATACTGGAGGAATAACATACTGGTGACATGACACTAATACAGGTGGAATAACATACAGGTGACATGACACTAATACTGAAGGAATAACATACTGGTGACATGACACTAACACAGGTGGAATAACATACAGGTGACATGACACTAATACAGGTGGAATAACATACTGGTGACATGACACTAATACTGGAGGAATAACATACAGGTGACATGACACTAACACAGGTGGAATAACATACAGGTGACATGACACTAATACAGGTGGAATAACATACAGGTGACATGACACTAATACTGGAAGAATAACATACTGGTGACATGACACTAACACAGGAGGAATAACATACAGGTGACATGACACTAATACAGGTGGAATAACATACAGGTGACATGACACTAACACAGGTGGAATAACATACAGGTGACATGACACTAATACAGGAGGAATAACATACTTGTGACATGACACTAACACAGGTGGAATAACATACAGGTGACATGACACTAATACAGGTGGAATAACATACAGGTGACATGACGCTAATACTGGAGGAATAACATACAGGTGACATGACACTAATACAGGTGGAATAACATACTGGTGACATGACACTAACACAGGAGGAATAACATACTGGTGACATGACACTAACACAGGAGGAATAACATACAGGTGACATGACACTAATACAGGTGGAATAACATACAGGTGACATGACACTAACACAGGTGGAATAACATACAGGTGACATGACACTAACACAGGAGGAATAACATACAGGTGACATGACACTAATACAGGTGGAATAACATACAGGTGACATGACACTAATACTGGAGGAATAACATACAGGTGACATGACACTAATACAGGTGGAATAACATACTGGTGACATGACACTAACACAGGAGGAATAACATACTGGTGACATGACACTAACACAGGAGGAATAACATACAGGTGACATGACACTAATACAGGTGGAATAACATACAGTTGACATGACACTAACACAGGTGGAATAACATACAGGTGACATGACACTAACACAGGAGGAATAACATACAGGTGACATGACACTAATACAGGTGGAATAACATACAGGTGACATGACACTAATACTGGAGGAATAACATACAGGTGACATGACACTAATACAGGTGGAATAACATACAGGTGACATGACACTAATACAGGTGGAATAACATACTGGTGACATGACACTAATACAGGTGGAATAACATACAGGTGACATGACACTAATACTGGAGGAATAACATACAGGTGACATGACACTAATACAGGTGGAATAACATACAGGTGACATGACACTAATACAGGAGGAATAACATACAGGTGACATGACACTAACACAGGAGGAATAACATACAGGTGACATGACACTAATACAGGTGGAATAACATACAGGTGACATGACGCTAATACTGGAGGAATAACATACAGGTGACATGACACTAATACAGGTGGAATAACATACTTGTGACATGACACTAACACAGGAGGAATAACATACTGGTGACATGACACTAATACAGGAGGAATAACATACAGGTGACATGACACTAATACAGGTGGAATAACATACTGGTGACATGACACTAACACAGGAGGAATAACATACAGGTGACATGACACTAATACAGGTGGAATAACATACAGGTGACATGACACTAACACAGGAGGAATAACATACTGGTGACATGACACTAACACAGGAGGAATAACATACAGGTGACATGACACTAATACAGGAGGAATAACATACAGGTGACATGACACTAATACAGGTGGAATAACATACAGGTGACATGACACTAATACTGGAGGAATAACATACAGGTGACATGACACTAATACAGGTGGAATAACATACAGGTGACATGACACTAATACAGGTGGAATAACATACTGGTGACATGACACTAACACAGGAGGAATAACATACTGGTGACATGACACTAACACAGGAGGAATAACATACAGGTGACATGACACTAATACAGGTGGAATAACATACAGTTGACATGACACACATGTGTGTGCCACTAGCCTTATCTTCCCTCCGGGGCAGGAGAGGTGTAAGGAATTGGGGGCAGGAAGGAAAGTGACTGCTAACAAACTGTCAATTTACTTTATGTTTAAAGGTGGGCACCTGGTTTGTTTAGTGCAAGATGTGTATATGTTCCACTCATTCCAATTCCTAAGTCCATTCCATTCTCTACACTTTGAATTCTGAATCTAGGGAATCGCAGAGAAGGTCGTTATTGCAGGAAACAATATCGGAAATCTCCCATGAAATAGACACTGTTTCTGCCTTTACCTGCAACATTCCGTCATGCATAACTCTTAAATACATTCATTTTATGAAATGAATAAATACTCTCTCGCCTCAATATCTATTTAACCTCGTACCTACAATACCTAAAACTAATGATGATAACCTATGGGGAATTTCATCAGTGCGAACAGTTACATGTAGAACGCCGACATACGTCAGATCATTCTTGCCGGATACAAAATAACAATGAAATTCACTTGGTACTGAAATTCAAAATATCGATACTTTATCCCGATTAAAAAAATCGTTATGCAGACCTAAAAAGAAAACTATTATCTTGGACCGAAACTATGGCGCAAGAATATGTCAAAGTATCCATTCTCGCCTCAGGTTCCGTTAAAGTGATTTGAATTACCATAGGTTTGACAGACATATCTACCCGTGAAGGTCTGGGTTAGAATATTGGCCTTCAGTAACCCATGCTTGTCGTAAGAGGCGACTAACGGAATCAGGTGGTCAGGGTGGCTGACTTGGTTGACACATGTCATCGGTTCCCAATTGCGCAGATCGGTGTTCCTGCTGTTGATCACTGGATTGTCTGGTCCAGACTCGATTATTTACAGACCTCCGCCATATAGCTGGAATATTGCTGTGTGAGGTGTAAAACTAAACTCACTCACTGACAGACATATCGTCGACAGCCCCTCCTGCTCTTGTGGTCATAAGATCGAAAATGCTGTACATTATTTCTTAACATGCGATAAATACATGGAATTATGACAAAAATCATTCTTCTATTTAAAGGGATTTAGTATCAACACATATAGTATTATAACGGGGGTGTGGTGGGCGAGCTGGCTAAGGCTCGTGATCCAGCAAGCTTGAGGTGTCGGGATCGAACCCACCTGTGCAGCCTCTTTCAGTGTTGTAACAACCCCTAGTGTACAGTACACGGTTACAGGCCGGGAGAGCCACATTTCCGAAACAGATAGTCTAAATTGATGTGGCTTTCCCGGCAATAGTTACGGTTGCGTGAACATGGAATGTGGCTCTCCCGGCTATGCTGTCAAAACATGCTTAGTGAATATGGTATTTAACAAAACAAGGCATGTTTCCTCATAACTTTATTCAGATCACAACAGGTTTTGTTTCTATACTTAGCACAATATAATATACTAATAGGTATATTACATATAATAATAATATCACAAAATAATAATAAATCTTAATCTGTAAAACATAATAATAATGATAATGGTTTAGTTAAAACACCCCGAACTTTATGGTTTATGGAGAACTTGGAAGACAACCTATTCAGCTCCAAATCTCTAAACGATTAATTACTTATTGGTGCAAATTGAAATTTTCTCATCCAAACAACAAAATAGCAGCTTTCATTCTAGATTATATTATGGATGATGCTCCCTGGTTAAATCATGTGAAACACATATTTTGTAAATGCGGCTGTATTTGTAAACCCCTTTCATTACACTCAATCCTGAATCATATCAAAATCTGAATCAATCCTGAAAGACCAGTTTTTACAATCATGGACCAGTGAAATGAATAGTTCATCTAAAGGCTAATATTATAAGATTTTTAAAAACTCACCTTCACTCGACATATACCATTTTGAGTAATAAACAATGAGTGTAGAAGCTAAACACCACGCTTGTGAGTAGGACAGATTATTAGTTTCTTGTGAAAACAATATTATACAATGTGATTTAGAATCATAAATAGGAATAGTCTTTTACCAGTATTGCTAAACACCACGCTTGTGAGTAAGAAAAAATATTCGTTTCTTGTGAAATAAAAATTATCCATGGTAATCCATTAATTAATTAATCTATTGGAAATGTGGCTTTACCGGCTACAGCCATGTAATTGAATTGTGGCCTTCCCGGCAATAGTCATTTATTAAATGTGACTTCCCCGGCCTGTCACCCAGTACACAACCCTGTGCACTTACAAGAAACCATGAAGCGTAGGTATATGACCAGATGGAGGGCACATGAATACGTGAAAACACCTAGTTGCCGGTACAGCAACGTGCAGTAAATTGAACAAAGTACTGTGACTCTGTGTCCCAGTACATCCAGCTGGGAATGGGTACCTCGGAAAGATGAGAAAGCCGCGATAACTCGGTGCACTATAGTGGCTGCAAGAGTTGTAAGTTCCCCGATAATACGATGTACCGTTGAGATTGCAGGGGATACACTTGTTTTGTACCAGATACCTACTGCAGGGGATACACTTGTTTTGTACCAGATACCTACTGCAGTGGATACACTTGTTTTGTACCAGATACCTACTGCAGTGGATACACTTGTTTTGTACCAGATACCTGTGCAAAAAAATATTATTCCCATATTTGAATGCGAAAGCAATAGAACACAACACAAGTAAAGAAAACGTCATCATTCCTCTAGCCCCCGTCCCCATAACCCCCTGTTGTTACAAGCCACCAGACCCCTGAAGATCCGGGGTAGAATAGGTCTTCAGCATCCCACGCTTGCCACAAATGTCGTAAGAGGCGACTAACGGGATCGCGTGGTCAGGCTCGCTGACTTGGTTGACACATGTCATCGGTACCCAATTGCGTAGATCGATGCTCATGTTGTTGATCACTGGATTGTCTGGTCCAGACTCGATTATTTACAGACCGCCTCCATTTAGCTGGAATATTGCTGACTGCGGCGTAAAACTCAACTCACTCACAACAAGCCACTAATTTGTACCTCTATAGCCCCTCGCTTGGCTGTTCTGTTAGCTGTACTCACTCCACCGTAACTGGATTAACTGCTACTATCAATTATCTCGTTAGGTTGGGTGTTGGTTTTGAATAGGTGACTCCCGGTACTTAGGGAGATAATGGGCACAATATTAATGTGTGAAGCCCATTTCTGGTGTCCCCGCCGTGATACTGCTGGAATATTGCTGAAAGCGGCATAAAACTAAACTCATTCACTCACACCTTTTACTGAAACCATTTCCGGATACAGCTTGCGTAACAAATCAGATTTGGCTGTTCCTAAATTTCGCACCTCAATTCTCCAAGAGTCATTTATTTATGATTCTGCAAGTTTATGGAATGCTCTCTCCTCTACAACAAAATGTACAAATTCATTATCATCGTGTAAATCAAAGTTCTCTGGAAATAATGACAAGGTTCCAAAAGAAAGACAAATATACTACACACGAAGTTAAGACATTCGTGTAGTTCATTACAAGCAGATCTGTTTCGTGTTAATCTATCAGAGAGTAGAGCTTGCAATTGTGGTACTCCGGTGGAAGATGCTAACCATTTCTTCTTAAAATGTCCAAAATTTGTCAGTTGCCGTTTTGATCTGAAGAAAGACTTTGAACTATCAAAAGTACAGTTAGACATTGATACCATTCTTTACGGCAACGCTGCTCTGCCAAATACTATCAATGAAAATATCTTTAGACATGTGCATACATACATTGTACGAAGTAAGCGCTTCAATTAATCAATAATATGTCTCAATATTATTATGTCTATCCATTACTACCAATCATTATTGTTCATGTTTCTGATATGGGAGCGGGCGGCAATTATTATAAGTTACATAACTTGTGCCCAATCCATTTCAACACTGAATAAAATATGTTCAAACAAACTGAAAGGTTTATCATCCGGAGAAGATGGGATTCAAACAACAATTTAAAAATTTATTCTGTCATCGTATATGATTTCTTCATGTTTTTTAATCAATATTGTCAAATAAATATAACTAAATCAGTTTTTACTACAAAAAGACTTTTTGACCGAGAAGTTATACTGATACTTTGTACCAAGGACTTTTCCTACAACTTTCCAGCCATGCAACTTAAACGAATTAAACAAAAGTAAGAGAACGATTCTTTATTATCTAAACCAAGTCACCCACTAACAACCATCACCTGACCTAACGAGTTAATTCATAGTACTTAGCAGTAAATCCAGTTACAGGGGAGTGAGTACAGCTAACAGAACAGCCGGGCGATGGACTAGCGGTACAAATTAGTGGCTTGTAACAACAGGGGGCAAGAGGTGTGGAGTCAAGAACACACAACATAAGTGAAACATATTTATGTCATATATTTTTAATGCAACAAAAAATCAACGTCAGGAATGATTGTGATTATTATCCCTTGAGGAAATAAAGGTAACAGGGCTTCGTAGACTGTGTAAATGGGCATGTCCTTCGAACCCATTTCATCATTGCTATTCCAAACACATACAGAACGAGAACAATAAATATTGAGGGTAAGTAATTAAACTTGGCGTTCGCTTACAAATATGTACGGAATGTCTGAATACATTGAGGGCATGAGTTCGGTCGATCCTACTATAGGACCACATGACCGAATGTCTTGACTGGGAGTAATATATATATATTAATATAAGTATTTAAGCAGAGCTACAGATACCTTTTTGGGGTATGTACTCGCTTATACTCATCCCAATTGGGTATCCTATTTTTCCTTTGAGTAACTATAAAAATGTACTCATCTTACTCAAACTCAATTGGGTATTTTACTATTTCCATTAACTTTAAAAATACAATAAAGTTTAAATGTGAGTGTTTGTTATTTATATTTGATCTGTATTATGAGAAACGATAAGAAAAACTACAAGTTGCCAAGTTCATGTTCTGAAATAGAATGTCTCAATATCATGTTATTTTATTTATCCACCGGTACGCAAGCTAAGATTTGACATTTTTGTGTGTATACATGTAAGATCACATTTATTGAGTATTTACAAAAAATCAAGCGTACTTATTTATGCAAGAGTCTTAATAGGAATTGAATTTTCACATAGATATTTACTTAATTTACGCAGACACGCAGCTTATCTGTACCTCTGATTAAGACATTCGAGTACCAATATAATGTGATATGCGAGACAGGGCCCAGTTTAATGTAACGCTTGTTCTCCGGCGGTACAAGGGTTTGTAACCGGTTTACAAGCAATCTACCAATCACAGCGCGTGTTGCAAACCGGGGTTGGGAAATTATCCAGTCGTGTATATTGTACCACAATATACACGACGTCGTGCATATAGACGATTCGCCGTCTTCCTTGCTATTTTTATTTTGTACATGGAGGTATCATGAAGTTTTACTTACACTAAAGAAAGAAGATGGGGAAGATAGAATGGTCGATGTGGGCAAATGAACAGGCGTTAGCCAGTTCCGCTGGTTGGTCTAAATTAGTTCTTTAAATCATATGAATCATAGATCTTAAGATCCAAACTGTCTAGAAGATATGTAATTGTGTGATGTTTTGAACTCTTTCGCGAACCTTAATTTCAGTGGCATTTCGTTCCTGTATTCGTATTTCAGTTGTTGTCCTTGGAGGGATTGTCACACTTGCAGGGAAGTTCAAGAACTACCAGTTTGGAATCTATGGAATGTATCCTTGTGAGTTGGATACTGTGCCTAGGGCACAGCTAGAGGACTTCACCGAGTGAGCGATCGACAATCCATACCCACACCATTCGTCTAACTCTCTTAGACCTTTGCTGCTAAACGACTAGCTTAAGTGATTGTTGAAGGCCAGAATTATTTCCATTTTAATTAGATAAATTCATGTCAATTTTCACGTAATTGCCCACTTAAAAGACTGTTTTCACCAACATGGCAACACTTAGTCCAGAACCGTGGTCCTATACAGTCAAGTATACATCATGGCTCTCGGCTAGGCAACTCTCATTCCCCAGGTTACTTTTTCCCAAAATTTCCAAATTCTTCAGGCTTCCTGTGAGCCAAGACACCAAAGGGCCAGCAATAGTTCGTAGACAGTTCGACTCTTAGTCATGACATCATTTGTACAAATTGTACATTTGTCTTGGATGTCAACCTCTTTGACCTTTCTCGCCACATAAAGCTGTCATTTCAAACTGGCATTTGACCTCACAAAAGAGTTCCTTACGTATCTCCTGCCTATTTTTGTGTTGAGCAAACACTATAGTTTAGTCTATAGTTTATAGTTAAAAATTAGGTAGGGGGTACGTAAGGAACTTGTACCGACCACATTTCACTAATTGAATATAAGACCACTGCATTTTGGCAAGCCATTAGCCACCTGTTTGCACAGGCCAATATACAACATGGTAAAGGTAATTATTTATTTATTTTTTCAGTCAAAACACATTACTGTTTAAAATGCTGAACTCAAAGTTGAACCTAAAGTTGAACCCAATTTATTTCTCCTGTTGTAAATGGTTGTCATTTCTTGCAGCCTTTCTAATCTATTAATTATATACAGGAGAGGTGGAAATTGAGAAGAGGAATAAATAGCCTTGTTTTGATTACAACTGTGGTTTTCGATGTTATTGTCAAAAGTAAGTTCTGTGTATTGAATCCTCTTAACTGTGGTGCAGCTGTGTTGGAGTGCTCGTTGAGTTGTTGGAGTATCCTCGCAGCAAGCGCCAGAAGGGAAGGACCCTGGAGAGAAGGTCAGTCTGTTCGTTTGGCAGCAGAATTTGGTGTGGATGGTTCTTGTTTTTAACTCTGCAATCAACAATATATAATAATATGATTGCAACCTGTATGTAGTTAAGTCTGGACCTGATAATCCTGTGATGTGTATTGTGAGCAGCGATCCAAGCGATAAACAGTCTGTGACACTTAATCAGCCAAATCTGACAACCCGATCCATTTGGTTGCGTCTTGCTGCGGACCTTGTCTACTCTATAATCCTTATGGGCTGGAGAGAAGGTATCACCAACATCAGAGATATCATGAAAAGATTTGAGTTATTTGGTCAAGCTTTCGTCATCCCGATCCCCGCAGGTGCTTGTGACTTGTCCATGTTTCATCTTTAGTGTCAGCCTGTGTGTGAGTGAGTTGTGGAACAGACATGTTTCTGCTCATTAGTAATTCAGTTTCATTGCTACATCCTACATGGTCCTGATTATAACAAAGGCATTGATGTTATATTAAGTTTAGGAAAATGTTTTAACAATGGCAGTATACTACTATTACTAGGACAGACAGACAGATTTACTCGGTAATTTAGGTCCTAGCTATAGGCCCAGAATACATACATTTGGCAAAAGTATATACATACTGAGTAAAGCTGAGTATAGTTTAGTATTAATTAATGTTATATTACTCATTCCTTATACGGCGAACTTGTGAAAGATACTTTCTCAATGATTTTAAATATGGATATTGTCTGATGACATCAGATGGGTGAAGGTTTCACTGACTGACTGACTGAGTTTAGTTTTACGCCGCTTTTAGCAATATTCCAGCAATATCACGGCGGGGGACACCAGAAATGGGCTTAACACATTGTGCCCATGTGGGGAATCGAACCCGGGGTGAAGGTTTCAATTGTCGGTGGTTGGGTCTGATGACTTGATAATTTGTTGGGAATATTTTGGACATTTTAATAAAATATGGAGTTTATCTTCAATGTGATCAAAACCAGCAGCATGACAAAAGAGGCAGAGACGTTCATTGTACAGGGTGTTTATATGATGGCCACATTCCACTGCGAGTCTAAAGTTACTGAAACTGAGTTATGATTTTACGCTGATTTGGTAGCAGTTCACTGGTTAAAGAACCACTAAACTTTGTTTTTTGTTACTCTTTTAACCATTACATATGAAAGATTTGTGGTTTGTCTTATGTGGAACACCAAATTTATTCTTTAAAAACTTGTGGTTAATTAATACCGAGCGATTAAAAGTGGCCAAAAAGTCGCCTGCTTTCCTCTCGCCCGCCAACGAAACCACAGACAGGTTACGTAACTCTGTCGCCAGAGCACTGCAGTGACGTCATATGAGGAGCGATTTTCAGTTAGTTGTATAGAAAATGTGTATACGCTCATCATTTTGATGATTTCCCAACATCAACGACGACATGCGAATCGTTGCTTTGTCGATCAATTGCTCCTAGGAGTCGAGGCGATGGTGTCCCCATGCACAGATTTCCACAGGACCCGCCGTTAGTGCTAAATGGGTTATGTTTGTGAGTGCGAAGCGAAGCGTTGTGGAAGCCTGAAGCGATATCTTACTTGTGTTCAGATCGCTTACGGAAGTTAAAGAATCAAAACTACTTACTAGTTGTAGTAAAATATGCATATGATTGATGACCATAAAGATTTTCTATGACACAACTTGTAACATAACGATTTCTTCCTCGGAAGTGAGGTTGTGGTCGAGTAACAATAATATTGTAAGTAGTATTATATTGACACCCACCTGCGGCTGCCGAGAGAAATTGTTATGTTATATCGGCTTTGTCATACAAAATCCTATTGGCCATCAATAAAATACATATTTTACTACCAGTAGAATGTAGTTTTGATTTTGTAACTTTCGGTGAAAACAAACCTAAATACCATTTATCCTCAGACTGGCCGGATGTTCCCGACAGAAGGCGCCATCATTTTAAAAATAAAAAATCAGTTAGAATTAATGAGATTATAGTTTGTTTTCATCAAGTTAGAAAATCAAGACTACTTTCTACTCGTAGTTAAATATGTATTGGAATCATAACCAAAGCGGATTTTGCATGACACAACTTATAACATAGCGATTTCTTCCACGGAAGCGAGGTGGAAGTCGAAGTCACAATACTGCGATAAATTTCTTGCTACATTCCCATGGTTAATGTCCACTCACCAGTATGTAGATACTAGTCAATGTGCGTCTTTATATTTGGTCTTATAATCCTAATTAGTTTATTATCATACTTGTATGCATTTTGAAGCTAAATAAAAGCAGGCGATCTGCTGATACTTATAGTGAATTTATAACAGAACTGTAATATCTAGACATTTTATAGTTTGCCAATGTGAATCATAATTCGCACACACACCCTAGTGCATGTTGTCTCATTACATCACGCAAGTGAAAACAATGATTCTGTTGAATGCTACGACAAATGAATAAAAACAAAATGCAAATATTAAAATTAAAACAGATTAAAGTTATAGGAACAATATCAGGCCATTACCTTGTTCGAGGAATGCATCCATCAATATCCACAAAACTGTTCCAAATGATGTGTCTTTTAACAGTTTAATATACTGAAAAAGTGCTAAATCTTTTCAGGTATTGGTGTATAGTCTCATTGGTCACCAAGATAGCACACCTGGCAACTAATTGCATAATGTCCGCCTTTCTTTAAAAACAGTAATTTAGTTAGCCAATAATGGGCAATCAATCAATGTATTGCCGGTTAATCCTTTGAAAGAAGGGCGTTGTTTTACGCATGAACACCGACCACGACAGAGTGTATTCAGTATAGATTAGTAAATCTACATACATAAACACTACCTTTTGACCGCTGTGTAAGATAAAAGAAATTAATCAATCAGCATGTTATCGGTTAATCCTTTGATCGATGTTTATAATGTTGAATATTTACTCCAGACACAAGAAATGCCAAATGGGAACCTTTGTCGGGTAATTTAAGTGTGTTACCACTAATTATACCTGTTATAAATTCATTAACTGACCATCAAGTGAATGATGACAAATAACGTCTAGGTTTATACCACCTAACACGGGTTACAACAAGGGAGTATTAATTGCTGTATTGCATGTGAAAACTTATGGGCCGACACTGTTTTGAGAATACAACCAGATTTTTACAGGACATGATTAAATATCGAGGTAAAAAAACACAGAAATGGGATCAATTTGGATCAGTCATTATACAAATAGGGCCTAACGACACCAATCGATTTTGACAGAATCGTCTATGAAAACAAGTTATAACTCGGAAACAAGGCAAAGCAGGAGACAAAATTAAATGACAGTAGATTGTGAGAACATATAGCTTTCATTGTCCACAACAATTGTCACGATTTCAGGTTTATACAAGCTTGTAAACAAGATAATTTAACCCCTAAAATGTAGATGAATTCTGCACCGGCCCTCCGAGCTATTCCTCATATGACGTCACAGAGTCGCGCCGCGCTGATTGGTTGAAATTTCGTTCGCGGGTGAGAATTGTGCACTGTTGTCAAAAAGGTCGATTTAAGTCAATTAAAGGTCGAAATGAGTAGTTTTAATGACGGGGTTTCATTTATAACGATGCCAGTTAGTGATTTATGTATTTTTACCCCCTAGGGTTTATGTGACCTTTAAATATGGTTCGACGCTGAGAGATGATGTAAATTGTGAATAGTAATTACATTTAGATGACGAAAATAGCGATGCATGCTAGTTTGTGTGAAGCAGTCATAAAATCTGTGTTTAAACATTTCCATGAATGTGGCAATGCCGCCAATGTCTTGAGATATCCATAAGAAACCAAGAATACTAGGCGTGTGAACAAACCTGGTGATTTACTGTAAGTGGTGGGTGTTGATGTTTAATATTTATGTTGTGTTTCAGGTTTCAGAAACCCTTGACGTTACTGGTGCGATGTGGTGGTCTGGTGACTCGAAACTATTTCATACGTTTTGTATTTTACTTAATGTGAGTATACTCAAGTATCAGGAATAAATATATTAAGAAATATTTTAGTAACTTCCCCACAAATGAACATATGAAACACATCAGCACATATTTACAGTATTGGCAGTTTGTGATTCTTGTTTACATGATATAAGAATACACATGTACATTTATTGTCATATCCATATTTTCACTCTGTAGAATAGATATAAAATTATCAGATTGAATTATGGGCCGGAGGCCTGTTACTGAATAAAATGTCTGTCTGTCTATTGTGAGTATACATGATACACATTGGGTTTGTTCACAAACTTTTCATGAGATATGCTCACTAAGACTTCTAACTGTGTATAATTCTGTGGGAATGAAATACTCCAACAGTTGTGAAGCCCCAGTTTTTATCTTGTCACGCTGAACATGCTACATGCCTCTGCTTCTATTCCATGTTTTAACAGAATTTGTTGTTTTATGGAATGTTCAAGTGTTTGATTTCACCAAACATGCTGAAAATGTTTGTCGTCAGAATATCAGTACCATGCTGCTTCATCTTGCCGACGCTGCTGGGCGGCATGTGCTTCCTTATCACCAGTGCAATATACTTTGTGGTAGGTACACCCCATCAGTAGTGCAATATACTTTGTGGTAGGTACACCCAATCAGTAGTGCAATATACTTTGTGGTAGGTACACCCCATCAGTAGTGCAATATACTTTGTGGTAGGTACACCCAATCAGTAGTGCAATATACTTTGTGGTAGGTACACCCCATCAGTAGTGCAATATACTTTGTGGTAGGTACACCCCATCACCAGTGTAATATACTTTGTGGTAGGTACACCCCATCACCAGTGTAATATACTTTGTGGTAGGTACACCCCATCACCAGTGTAATATACTTTGTGGTAGGTACACCCCATCACCAGTGCAATATACTTTGTGGTAGGTACACCCCATCAGTAGTGCAATATACTTTGTAGTAGGTACACCCCATCAGTAGTGCAATATACTTTGTGGTAGGTACACCCCATCACCAGTGCAATATACTTTGTGGTAGGTACACCCAATCAGTAGTGTAATATACTTTGTGGTAGGTACACCCCATCACCAGTGCAATATACTTTGTGGTAGGTACACCCCATCAGTAGTGCAATATACTTTGTGGTAGGTACACCCCATCACCAGTGTAATATACTTTGTGGAAGGTACACCCAATCAGTAGTGTAATATACTTTGTGGTAGGTACACCCCATCAGTAGTGCAATATACTTTGTAGTAGGTACACCCCATCAGTAGTGCAATATACTTTGTGGTAGGTACACCCCATCACCAGTGCAATATACTTTGTGGTAGGTACACCCCATCAGTAGTGCAATATACTTTGTGGTAGGTACACCCCATCACCAGTGTAATATACTTTGTGGTAGGTACACCCCATCAGTAGTGCAATATACTTTGTAGTAGGTACACCCCATCAGTAGTGCAATATACTTTGTGGTAGGTACACCCCATCACCAGTGCAATATACTTTGTGGTAGGTACACCCAATCAGTAGTGTAATATACTTTGTGGTAGGTACACCCCATCACCAGTGCAATATACTTTGTGGTAGGTACACCCCATCACCAGTGCAATATACTTTGTGGTAGGTACACCCCATCAGTATTTTAATATACTTTGTGGTAGGTACACCCCATCAGTAGTGCAATATACTTTGTGGTAGGTACACCCCATCAGTAGTGCAATATACTTTGTGGTAGGTACACCCCATCAGTAGTGCAATATACTTTGTGGTAGGTACACCCAATCAGTAGTGTAATATACTTTGTGGTAGGTACACCCCATCACCAGTGCAATATACTTTGTGGTAGGTACACCCCATCAGTATTTTAATATACTTTGTGGTAGGTACACCCCATCAGTAGTGCAATATACTTTGTGGTAGGTACACCCCATCACCAGTGCAATATACTTTGTGGTAGGTACACCCCATCAGTATTTTAATATACTTTGTGGTAGGTACACCCCATCAGTAGTGCAATATACTTTGTGGTAGGTACACCCCATCACCAGTGCAATATACTTTGTGGTAGGTACACCCCATCAGTAGTGCAATATACTTTGTGGTAGGTACACCCCATCACCAGTGTAATATACTTTGTGGTAGGTACACCCCATCAGTAGTGCAATATACTTTGTAGTAGGTACACCCCATCAGTAGTGCAATATACTTTGTGGTAGGTACACCCCATCACCAGTGCAATATACTTTGTGGTAGGTACACCCAATCAGTAGTGTAATATACTTTGTGGTAGGTACACCCCATCACCAGTGCAATATACTTTGTGGTAGGTACACCCCATCACCAGTGCAATATACTTTGTGGTAGGTACACCCCATCAGTATTTTAATATACTTTGTGGTAGGTACACCCCATCAGTAGTGCAATATACTTTGTGGTAGGTACACCCCATCAGTAGTGCAATATACTTTGTGGTAGGTACACCCCATCAGTAGTGCAATATACTTTGTGGTAGGTACACCCAATCAGTAGTGTAATATACTTTGTGGTAGGTACACCCCATCACCAGTGCAATATACTTTGTGGTAGGTACACCCCATCAGTATTTTAATATACTTTGTGGTAGGTACACCCCATCAGTAGTGCAATATACTTTGTGGTAGGTACACCCCATCACCAGTGCAATATACTTTGTGGTAGGTACACCCCATCAGTATTTTAATATACTTTGTGGTAGGTACACCCCATCAGTAGTGCAATATACTTTGTGGTAGGTACACCTCATCAGTAGTGCAATATACTTTGTGATAGGTACACCCCATCAGTAGTGCAATATACTTTGTGGTAGGTACACCTTTACTCATATACTTTTGCACCATAGATGCCAATACTAGTTTTGCTGAAGAGACCAAGCACCTCTCTCACTCCGACATTCTTACTTAAAGACGTCTGATGTTTGTTGTGCCGATGCTGAGAGTCAGTTTCCGTCTATGATGTGCGTCCATGATGTGCTGCAGGATGTTTTCTGTGTTCCCCAGGCTGCTTTGAAAGGAGAAGAATGGAAGGCAGCTGGTCTGGACACAGAGTCGCCGTCACAGCAGCCAGGCCCCCGGGTCCTTCAGCCACCTAGCCACCCCCCTCCCAGGCGACCCATCGACAACAGTATCCTGACCCTCCCAGAGCAGTATCTGACCCTCCCAGCGCCGACAACAGTATCTGACACACACACCCCCTCCCAGTATCTGACCCCCTCCCAGACAACCCACAACACAGTATCTGACCCCCTCCCAGACTACCCATCGACAACAGTATCTGACCCCTCCCAGGCGACCCATCCAGTAGACACACACCCCGGCATCCATCAACAGCAGTATCTGACCCTCCCAGACACCCATCAACAACAGTATCTGACCCCTCCCAGACAACCCATCGACAACAGTATCTGAGCCCCCTCCCAGGCGACTCCATCGACAACAGTATCTGACACACACACCACCACCCACCCCCCAGATGACCCATCGACAGCAGTATCTGACCCCCTCCCAGACAACCCATCAACAACAGTATCTGACCCCCTCCCAGACAACCCATCGACAACAGTATCTGACCCTCCCAGACAACCCATCGACAACAGTATCTGACCCCCTCCCAGACTCCAACCCATCAACAGCAGTATCTGACCCCCTCCCAGACAACCCATCAACAACAGTATCTGACCCCTCCCAGACAACCCATCGACAACAGTATCTGACCCCTCCCAGACAACTCCATCGACAACAGTATCTGACCCCCTCCCCAGACAACCCATCAACAACAGTATCTGACCCCCTCCCAGACAACCCATCAACAACAGTATCTGAGGCCCCTCCCAGACAACCCATCGACAACAGTATCTGACACACACACACCCCTCCCAGACAACCCATCAACAACAGTATCTGGCCCCCTCCCAGACAACCCATCAACAACAGTATCTGCCCCTCCCAGACAACCCATCGACAACAGTATCTGACCCCTCCCAGGCGACCCATCGACTGACAGTATCTCCCACACACACCCACTGACCCATCGACAGCAGTATCTGACGACCCCAGACGACCCCGCCGACAGCAGTATCTGGCCCCTCCCCAGACAACCCATCGACAGCAGTATCTGACCCCTCCCAGACAACCCATCGACAGCAGTATCTGACCCCCTCCCAGACAACCCATCGACAGCAGTATCTGACCCCCTCCCAGACAACCCATCGACAGCAGTATCTCCGGGGCCCCCTCCCAGGTATCTGACCCATCAACAGCAGTATCTGTATCCCCCTCCAAGACAACCCATCGACAACAGTGTCTGACCCCTCCAAGGCGACCGCATCGACAACGGTATCTGACCCCTCCCAGACAACCCATCGACAGCAGTATCTGACCCCGCCCAGACAACCCATCAACATCAGTATCTGACCCCCTCCCAGACAACCCATCGACAACAGTGTCTGACCCCTCCAAGACGACCCATCGACAACAGTATCTGACCCCCTCCAAGACGACCCATCGACAACAGTATCTGACCCTCTCCCAGACAACCCATCGACAACAGTGTCGGATCCCTATTTGATATGACTATTTTCTTCACAAACACATAATGTATGACCCCCTTATGAAGGATCTGTTGCTACATGATCTTTTTCTACACAAACAAGATCCACCACCCTCAATCCATGAATATATGACCCACTTTTGACAGGATTTGTTGCAACATATGATCTTTTTTCTCCACAAACAAGATCCTCTCCTTGATATATGGCATTTGTGGATCTACTACACATCTCGTCTCAACCCTTCGACTGTACAAACATCATACTGTTGTGTGGTTGAAATCCTCCGATCTACAGCAGACAGGAGAGTGTTGAACTTCAGTGTTACTGTCCAAGGACTCACAACTCCACCAAACCGACTGCTGTATCATGACAGGAAGACACTGGTGAACCATCTCTGCTGGCAGAGACATTTACCACATGTGGCTGAACTCTTTTAAATACAGCAAATCCTTGAGAATGGATGTTAATGTTTTTTACTTAATGCTATAGAAAAACATTCACCTGACGAAGGGCAAGGAATAGCCCAGAAACGTTGTGTATACAATAAAGAAGTTGACAGCCATAATTGTTTGACTTATACATAAAAAGAAATGTGATGCCCAAGCAAAATTTGCACCTTACCATGGATGTCAGCCTGTTTAGATTTTAAAAGTCAGATCTTAGGAAGGATATATGCTATTTGACCATGAACCAATTAACAATTTACAACAGTAATCATTATGTGAGTACTTGTGTATTAGATCTGTATTGAATCAAAGATGTATATTATCGTAAACATGCATGATTTCTATGTTTTATGAATGTTCACCTGATAAAGTTGCCGGACCAAATGTGCCTTTTTATAGCTCTTGTTACCTAGCAACAACTTTTTTAGAATAAAGAAGATTATTACATTGTGATGTTTTCTTCTGCATCAAACAAACAAGGCTACACGATATTTTTCTTTATCTTGTACACATATCAGTTCTAGTCTGACAGGACCGCCTCCGTGGTGTAGTGGTTAGAGCGTCCGCCCGGCCTTCCGCCTGGAGAGCGGAAGGGCGCGGGTTCGATCCCCAACCGCGTCATACCAAAAGACGTTAAAATATGGTACTTGTTGGTCCCTGCCTGGCGTTCGGCATTAATGGGTACATCAAGGACTGGTCGGCTCGGAGTCAGTATAATGTGTCTGAGTGGGGTATTCATGCTTCACTGCGGCATGGTATCTCAGTGGGCTAGCACTATAAAACCAGCTTCAGTCTGGGCTAGTACAAGCAGCTGCACCTACACATACACATGCATGCACGTCGTTATATGAGCGAAATATTCTCAAGAACGACGCTAACCCCAATTTCACCTCACCTCACCTCTAGTCTGACATTGCTCATTTCTGCACTAATCTCTCCTCAGTAAAGTCCTTTTTCTACGTTTCCTATGTCCCTACCACTGAGACTGTAGTTAGGCCAAACAGATATTTCACACTTGCACATATCAACTACATAAATTGTAGAGATAAATGAGAAAATAGTTTTTTTCTATTTCCGACAGTACTTTAGTTGGTGTGACACATATCTGTGGATGACGTGCGAGATGACGCTGTGCCAGTCCTCCTAGCCTCCATGACACAAGCTGAGACTGCCTGGGACCAAGGCACTGTCATCTGTTAGAAATTGTCCAGAGTATCTATACACATTACAGCAGTTGGGTGGCAGTGTGGCTAAAGCATTTGCCTGTCATAATGAATCGCATGCTGTACACTGTGTGAAGTTCATTTCTGGTCTTTTGACAAGTGAGTGAGTGAGTATGGTTTTACACCGCCTTTAGCAATATTCCAGCAACAGGGGCACCAGAAATGGGCTTCACACATTGTACCCATGTACGGAATCGAACCCAGGTCTTCGGTCTGAGAAGCGAACGCATTAACGACTGGGCTACCCCACTCACGTCTTTTGATGAGACATTGGTGAAATACTGCTGAACTCACTCACTCACTCAAACAATGAGCTACCAGGTGTATAAAGAGTTCACCCCTCCCAGATCCTGTTGTCATCTCCATATGGGGCACACAGGTGGTCCAGTCATCTGACTCTTTAGAGTTGCTCCCCTTAGTGTAACCAGGATCTAGTAATCATGGGTTCAGATCCCAGTTTTACCATGATGCTTTTGTATGTCAGCACCATACCACATCCAGCTATCACTGAAATATTAATCATATATACACACTTGTATAGCGCTTGTTTCCGGTATAATTATCCAGTATATTAATGAGCAATGAGCAGTCTGGAGAATACACATAGACTAACAGTATCAGATTTTGAACAAATGAGTTCTCAGGTAGTGATTTGAATGTTTCTTATTTCAAGTGGGAGAGATTTCCACATCTGATTTCGAAATTTCCCTCGCCAAATGGTGTACAAGCTGACGGAAGCTTCAAAAGACACTGGAGTTTTCTCAGGTCTCTCAGGTCTTGAATGAGTGCAGAAATGTATGGTGAAGTATTTCAGAGGATAGCACGGAATGTCAGAGTCGGCACCTTAAACTTGATTCTGTCCTCAAAGTTGAGCCAGTGGAGATCTTTTAGGATTGGAGTGATGTGTTTTGATATGACATGTACACAGAAGCATTCAACTAAACCACCTCACACGTCTCCAGTGACCAACATCTGTTTTTCCAGTAATACTGAAATATCTACTCTAGAACACAAGACAAGACCGTACAGACAGATAATTTTATTTTGTGGTGTTTGACAGTATTCTAACAAAATTTGCATTTCTGTCTCAGCAGAATCTTTCTGAATCCAGTGTACAGGAGAAGGACCAGTTCAACATGCCAAGTGACAACTGAAACACATGGTCTGAGTGTTCCAAAGAAAGACATGGAAGTACTATACATATCAAATATTCCATACAACCTATGTTTGGTTCATAAACTGTTATAACTCTTCCAGGAAATGTTGTGGCTCCATGTCATAACTTGACAGACAGCTCATGACTGACAGAAATGACCGAATCCCATTCTGCAGATCAAGCTCAGCCATGACTCACCATGTTAACTCTCATTGAACACCGACTAGCTAATGGCATGCAATATATATTTTTAATTCTTATTTTACAGATAAGAATAACAAAGCAAGTACAACAATGTAGAATAATGACCACTGACTGTTGACAATTGTCAACATGACCAACATGACCATAACTGACACTGAGTGAGATTCATACTTTGCTCTACACATCAGTAATCACTTGTATCTTTGCTTTCTACCTGAAATATATTCACATTTTATACAGAAACTCTTATAACATATTCTACTAAACCTTGGATCACATTTACTACATTTAGCATCACATTGTCTACTCAAACTAGGATCCTACTATCTACTCCAACGAGGATCACATTGTCTACTCAAACTAGGATCAAATTGTCTACTCAAACTAGGATCACATTGTCTTCTAAAGCAAAGATCATGAGGATCACATTGTTCAAACTAGGATCATGAGGATCACATTTTCTACTACATACAGGTAGTATCGTGAAGCACCTGTTCTGGTAATCTCAATGCAGTTATGTATACTGGTAAAGAGAAGTAAAAACCAACAAACTCTGTCAACGTGTATTAGATTCAAGAGATATAAACAACAACTGTAAACAACATGCTTACTGACAATGTAAAAAATCTATAAAAAAGAAAACGTGTGAAAATTTATAACATGAGCTTTGACGAAACATCTTGTCAATATCGAACACATGAGCTAAGAAGAAACATTTTGTCAATATCAAAAACATGAGCTGAGAAGAACTTTCCTGTGACATGACATTTTGTCAATATCAAAAACGTGAGTATGATAGACAACTTATGACACGGTGGTCACCAAATATCAAACAACCATGACAGGTTAACGAACTATTTGGCCTAGAGCTAATGAGAAACATATTATAGGCAGCAACTTCATACTGATGCATACAGCATGACTGGGTCCAGGCCGTTCTACTTTCACTTTGATTAGTTTGTGACCATTTATTATAGTGCCTGAAATGCTATGCATACATAATAAGGCAGTTCTAGAAATACAACATGCCCATAAAGAAACTAAAATATTTCATGCTATCAGACCTATTGTTCATACTGGAAAACAAAGTGAAAGTAAACCAGGCTATGAAATTTCACATCCTGCTATGCATGCTATGCAAGGTATTCGTTTGATGGACTATCAAAACTTTGGTACACATTTGATCTATGTTTGGGGGTGTAAAACTCACTTGCATATATTGTTTCCTCTTACCTCTCACTATGATTCATTGTGTGTCTTCAAGTTTCAAAGAGTTTCAACAAGTCTTAATTTTAGTATTTTTGAATAATTTATTTATTTTTTTAGCAACAGTTAACAATTTTTTAAACCATTTGAAATATTTCTTGTCCACAGCATAACAAAATCAGTTTGATTTTTACATTGTAATTTTTGGGATGTGAAGATTTTTTAAATCAAGTTAAAAGAAAAGTTTGTCCTATGGCTAGCATGTCACCTTGACACACCCTTTGTATTCCCAAAAAACGTGATCACCTTGACAACAGAATGACATGACAACAGAGACCATATAATATCTATTTTATGGTCTCTGTTGACAACAACAACCTGAGTACAGGAACTTCATTAACTGTCAAAGAGAACAGCTAACCCAAATCATCAACAGTATTTGATTATTACAGCATCAGTATATTGAACACAAGCAAGACAAGCTGACCTAAAAATAATGTCATGGTCAGTTGTTTTGTTCATACGCTCCCAAACCTGGCTAACAAGAAGGCATCCTTGATAATCCTCATCATGTCTGCTCCATTGTTTAGCATAAATACCCTGGCTTCCGTTCCATGGAGCAAAGAATTATGAGTGAGTGAGTTAAAATTTATCGTCACATCGGCAATATTTCAGCCATATCGTGACGAGAACAATTAATTTTATACATAGTAATTAATGGTAAATTGTAAAAACCTGTCAATGAACAAGAATTCTGACTGTGGTAGTGCAGGACCTATTCACGGAACGACAACCTGGGCCCGTTCACCACCACAGCCTCATTCTGAGCATGATTTTTATGACATGATGCCAGAAATAGTCATCCAAACAAATTACTGCTTTCTATGCTAAAAGGGTACAAAAGATCTCATGAGTGACAATACATAACATGTGGATAAAACACATCCAAGAAAAATAAGACATAGTAGATACATGTATATAGAACCTTGCTATTTGGCAGGAACAATTCATGAAATAGCTGTAGTACTTCATCCGTTATCTCTCATATGACTCCTGGCACAATACTACAAATACTTTGTGAAGTCACCACGAAAAATGTGGCTTCTCAGTCTGGCAATCCATCCAACCAGATACACTGGAAGGAAAGAGTTCCTTCCGTTCCGCCATATATTGTTTTGGTAACATTACCCTGCCTGGGGCCCTTATCATACAACATGGTTCGACCCTATATATTGTAATGAATTTTAGGGCTTTTAGTTGTTTTTGTGAGTTCTTTAGTAAGTGTTGTGTTAGGAATTGTTGATAATTTTAGTATATATTAATTTAAAATATTATTTGGGATGGGCAAATGGGAGGAACTCTTACCCACTGGAACGCACCAGTGATTATGTCTGTTGCCTTCATACCCAAGGTGATGAGACGACTGCCCCACCTGGTGAGGAGACAGGAACATGGCCGAGGTATACTGAGGTTGGCCCTACAGAACCTCCATGTGTTCTACTGTATCTACCCTACTGACTCCACCAGCTCCCTGCAACATGAAACAAGAGAACACTCACTTGCAGCCACCAGCACTAGTCCTACAGGCCAAGCCTTAGGGACCGTTCATAATTTATGGCTTGTGGGGGCGATGATGATTTTCATGGAGAAGGATGTACAAGGTGAATGAGGCCCCTAAAATTTATGTACAAAGTGACCCTCCCCCACCCACCCCACCCCTCTGCATGCCAGGTACAAAATCAATGACACCCCGACTAGTGTACAAAATTGACAGGAACCAGAAAAAGTATATGTATAATCACTTGACTGTTCACAGAATGACTTTTGTCATAGTGAACCAACTTCAACAATTTATGAAAAATATAAACATTAAATAGTGACTAACACTAATTTCTCCTTATTCATATTTTTGGCAAAATAAAGTGGAGGGTTCAGTCAAGAAACTCTATGAATAAATAATTCCAAGCAAGTCCGTGTGTGAGGTACTCACCTGGGACAGTCATGCTACTGCCAGTCTCGGGAGTCGCCAGCTGACTTGCGATGTCCGTCATGAATGTACAACTAGCAGCACTTTCTTCACTCCTGAAATAGAAAACTTCAGCATAAACACACTTTTGTGAATCTTTACTGCAGTGTCCTGAATGTTACTCCATCACTGACTAATACCAGGTGTAATCCTGATGTAGGGCTAGGAACGAAACAAGGCCATGGACAACCCACTGGGAACTGTTTCATCAACATCTGATGACGGAAAGGATAAACTTGCTGTTATGAACACTGATTTGACTAAGCAGACAATAAACTTGTCCCAAAGACATTCCATTACAGTTTTGGGTCATCAGTCCTGAATATTTCTGTGATCGTTGAAATACTGAAGTTTCTTGAAACATGAGTTTGGCCTTGCATTCTTAGTCCTTGAGCCAGATCTTGAAAATATGGATTTGACTACCAACTTGAGGAAAAACAGCCACTATGATTTTCATGATTTTCATACAACTTATCTGTCAGAATGAAGACTATGACATCTTACTAATTGTTTGATCAGCATTGTAGAAGCTGGTGAGTCAAAAATGAAACATACAAAAAGTGGACTTTTAGCTTGACAAGAATGTAAGAATCTACATGGAAACATCACTTAATGTTATAAACAAGAAGTTGTCATCCAAAATGTTGTATGTTTCATTTTTAACTATGACACAAAAACAGTCTGGCATAGATGAAGGGAAGTCATTTGTAAACAGCTATTTGCTAAATTACTCTATTGTTATAGGTCAGTTAGGTATCAAATCATCTCTGATTGAAACACTCAATTTTATTGGGTGTCATGAAGTTGTCGCTATTGTTGAAACAGTAAAACGAGAGACAACAGATGACATCCACCTTTTCTTGTCTGCTTCTGAAGTCCAGATCTCGTACACTGTCAGCTTGTTGCTGTCTCTGAATGATCGAACACTCACACTGAAACATCACAATGTCATATAGTAACACAAAGAGATGGTCGCAAGGAGTAGGTCGACGATATCTATTGTCAACCAACCATTTGATGTTCTGTGGCTACCTAGAATTCTTTCTTTAAATTGTCAGGTCTTAAACCACTCACAGATAATTCGCAGGACATGTTGGATAAAGTTTATTATCTACATCAAACATGTAAAATACGAAGGCTGGCTTTAGATAAAAAGAAGTTGGCATCATAATATATCGTACATAAATTTCTGAACCATGAGTGCATGTATGTTTACACTGACATAGTTAGACAGCTTGAAAACCATGGTCTTACTTGCGACATCCACCGACACCCTGTATAGACTCCACATACAACTTGAGACTTGACTTGAAGTTGTCCAGTTCCTCAGCCTTGACTTCAAAGTTCCTCTGTAGCATCAGCATCTGTAATAACACATGGTGGACATCATAAATTGTAGTGTCAAGATAACACACGGTGGACACAGGTTACATTGTAACATCAACACAACACATGGTGGACACATGTTACATTGTAGCATCAACACAACACATGGTGGACACAGCTTACATTGTAGCATCAACACAACACATGGTGGACACAGGTTACATTGTAACATCAACACAACACATGGTGGACACAGCTTACATTGTAGCATCAACACAACACATGGTGGACACAGCTTACATTGTAACATCAACACAACACATGGTGGACACAGGTTACATTGTAACATCAACACAACACATGGTGGACACAGGTTACATTGTAACATCAACACAACACAGGGTGGACACAGGTTACATTGTAACATCAACACAACACAGGGTGGACACAGGTTACATTGTAGCATCAACACAACACATGGTGGACACAGCTTACATTGTAACATCAACACAACACATGGTGGACACAGGTTACATTGTAACATCAACACAACACATGATGGACACATGATACACTGTAACATCAACACAACACATGGTGGACACAGCTTACATTGTAGCCACAACACATGGTGCACACACGTTACATTGTAGCATCAACACAACACATGGTGGACACAGGTTACATTGTAGCATCAACACAACACATGGTGGACACAGGTTACATTGTAACATCAACACAACACACAGTGGACACAGGTTACATTGTAGCATCAACACAACACATGGTGGACACAGGTTACATTGTAACATCAACACAACACATGGTGGACACAGGTTACATTGTAACATCAACACAACACACGGTGGACACAGGTTACATTGTAACATCAACACAACACATGGTGGACACAGGTTACATTGTAACATCAACACAACACACAGTGGACACAGGTTACATTGTAACATCAACACAACACAGGGTGGACACAGGTTACATTGTAACATCAACACAACACATGGTGGACACAGGTTACATTGTAGCATCAACACAACACATGGTGGACACAGCTTACATTGTACCATCAACACAACACATGGTGGACACAGGTTACATTGTAGCATCAACACAACACATGGTGGACACAGCTTACATTGTAACATTAACACAACACATGGTGGACACATGTTACATTGTAACATCAACACAACATATGGTGGACACAGGTTACATTGTAGCATCAACACAACACATGGGGGACATGTTACATTGTAGCATCAATACATCTCATGATTGACACATGTTACATTGTAGCTACCTGTGAATATCCTGGTCAGAATTGATCTTCAGTAACACATACTCATCGCAAGAGGCGACTATTGGGATCGGGTGGTCAGGCTCGCTGGCTTGGTTGACACATGTCAATGTGTCCCAGTTTCGTAGATCGATGCTTATGCTGTTGATCACTGGATAGTCTCGTCCAGACTCGATTATTTACAGACCGCCGCCATATAGCTGCAATATTGCTGAGAGCGGCATTAAACTAAACTCACTCACTTATATTGTAGGATCAACATAACACACTGTTGACAGAACATTGTAGCGTCAATATCTCAAGCAACTAAAACAATGTGCAATATTGCTCCACTACTATCTTCAAAACTACAACAGGTTGTGGACACAAGTTGCAATATTGTTGCATCAAATTATGAAACAATAGAAGAAACAGAGGCAAGTTGCAATAACAGATGGTAACGCCAGACCAAACGACTAAATGAAGTCAAAGACGGCAACAACATCCAGGAACCATGGCTAAAATAATTTAAAATATGTCTGTACACACCAGGCAATCAGGTTCAGACACGACCTCTTCATCAACGAAGTTGTCGAAGTTCACCTGAAAAACAAAAACAACATTTGCATTGCAGATACAATGATTCCGAACACAACAAGAATGTAAAAAAAATGAACATTTTACAAATACTTTTCAAATGGTAACTATGGTAACTGCATGTATAATTTTAAGAGTTAAAAGCGGGTAATTACCTTAGATTCCAGTTTGTCTATGAGATTCTCCAGCCGGTCCACCTGCAGTGTCAGCACTTGGTTACCATAGCCTGCACAACACACAATTAACACTGCTGTAACACCCTGCACAACACACAATTAACACTGCTGTAACACCCTGCACAACACACAATTAACACTGCTGTAACACCCTGCACAACACACAATTAACACTGCTGTAACACCCTGCACAACACCAATTAACACAACACACAATTAACACTGCTGTAACACCCTGCACAACACACAATTAACACTGCTGTAACACCCTGCACAACACACACAATTAACACTGCTGTAACACCCTGCACAACACACACAATTAACACTGCTGTAACACCCTGCACAACACACACAATTAACACTGCTGTAACACCCTGCACAACACACACACAGTTAACACTGCTGTAACACCCTGCACAACACACACAATTAACACTGCTGTAACACCCTGCACAACACACACAGTTAACACTGCTGTAACACCCTGCACAACACACACACAATTAACACTGCTGTAACACCCTGCACAACACACACAATTAACACTGCTGTAACACCCTGCACAACACACACAGTTAACACTGCTGTAACACCCTGCACAACACACACACAATTAACACTGCTGTAACACCCTGCACAACACACACACAATTAACACTGCTGTAACACCCTGCACAATTAACACTGCTGTAACACCCTGTTAGTTAACACTGCTGTAACACCCTGCACACACACAATTAACACACAGTTAACACTGCTGTAACACCCTGCACAACACACACAGTTAACACTGCTGTAACACAGTTAACACTGCTGTAACACCCTGCACAACCTGCACACAACACACACAGTTAACACTGCTGTAACACCCTGCACAACACACACACAGTTAACACTGCTTAACACACACTGTTAACACTGCTGTAACAACACACACACACAGTTAACACACTGTAACACACAGTTAACACACAGTTGCTGCTGTAACACCCTGCACAACACACACACAGTTAACACTGCTGTAACACCCTGCACAACACACACACAATTAACACTGCTGTAACACCCTGCACAACACACACACAATTAACACTACTGTAACACCCTGCACAACACACACACAGTTAACACTGCCGTAACACCCTGCACAACACACACACAGTTAACACTGCTGTAACATCCTGCACAACACACATACAGTTAACACTGCTGTAACACCCTGCATAACACACACAGTTAACATGTATATGTTGCACCACACAAATGAATACAAATGAGGGAATTGAGCTTCAAGATGACTATATAAGTTTATGTGAAGGTCAAATCCGGACTGACCAAATAAGTTCTTGAAATTATCGTCATTTTTTGGGAAAAACATCCTGCTATTTTATGTTTAGTAAGTGCTACAGATACACTTGATATGAAGAATGGTATGACTGTTTCAGTTTGACATAGTTGAGGATGTCTGCTTACATCTTAGGCTGAGCTAATTGATGAACTTGACTGAAATGAAATGAGTACCAAACCCAGCACATGTGTAACCATGGCAACAGATAAGTAAGCAAGAAGTACAGCTGATACAGCAGCAAGACTGCAGAGGTTAGCTGGTGTGACGTTAAACATGCATAGACTTGCACAGTATGAAAATAGAAGTAGCACACAGATATCAAGATATATAGATATCAAACAGGTAATAGGTGATTAATTATGTTATCATCTATATATGAGATATAGTATGACCAGAAATTATTGAGAATTTTAGGAATATGTTTAATTGGATTTCTAGTATAAACAACCTTGACCAGCTAGCAAGTGCTTGGTTTCATTCAATAGAGACAACTCTGTTAATACCTTTTCATTAGCTGTGAAGAGTTATCCCCCTTTGTTTACTTGCTAGCAGACGACATTTTCAGTGATCCTCAGTATGGATGATTTAGAGAAGAGGAAGTTGATTTTAGAGTATTATAACAAGGACATCAGATCAGCTAAAGTGATTTCAAGTAGAACAGGCATCCCTTTGTCCACTGTTTATCGTTTTTGAAAAATATTGCAAATGGATATGGCATTGAGCATCCTGACCAAACAAACTGAAAAACCTTTGTATCAGCGCCCGAAGTACAGTCTGAAATTTAACGTGTGGGGGTGGCATATCTGTGTTAGGGGTACACCCCTCTGTGTATTTGAAGGGAATATGACTGACTGACTGACTGAGTTTAGTTTTACGCCGCTTTTAGCAATATTCCAGCAATATCACGGCGGGGGACACCAGAAATGGGCTTAACACATTGTGCCCATGTGGGGAATCGAACCCGGGTCTTCGGCGTGACGAGCCAGCGCTTTAACCACTAGGCTACCCCACCGCCCCCTGAAGGGAATATGAACAGTGGTGGTGGTGGAATTGGGTTTAACGTCGTGCTTGAGAATATTTCGCTCATATGGCGATGTGCATGCGTGTGTATGTGTATGTGCGGCTACTTGTACTAGCCCAGACTGAAGCTGGTTTTAGAGTGCTAGCCCACTGAGATACCATGCCGCAGTGAAGCATGAATACCCCACTCAGACACATTATACTGACTCCGAGCCGACTAGTCCTTGCTGTACCCATTAATGCCGAGAGCCAGGCAGGGACCAACAAGACTTTCTAACTTCTTTGATCAGTAGTATGCCCCGCCGCATTGAAGCCTGCATTGCTGCCCATGGTGACTTGACAAAATACTAACTGTTCACCTGTCTTTGAATCTGGAGTTATGTTCTGCTAATATTCACATTTAATACGTGAGTAATGAGTGAAAAAAATTAAAAAATTACAATCTTTAAATTCTCAATAATTTCTGGTTGTACTGTATCTTCTACATTATACAGCTTTTATCTGGCTACTTTTTGTCATGTCTTAAATCAACCAAAGGTTTGTACAAACAGTAAACGGCAATGAGCAAATATTGTTTAACAATTCAGTCGCAATCTTGCAGCAAGATCAAACAGGCCTGTAAACAACCAAGACTGGACCAGGCACATGTGACTGAACGTATGAGTACACTCATGACATGTCATGCAATCAGCGAACAAACAACGTGTGCTTGTTGTTTTATGCCACCCTAACAGTAACCACAGATCTGATTGACATTAGAGGCAGAAATCCACACTATCTGGTACAATGACTCAGGATCAAGCAAGTCTCTAAGCCTGACCATCCATCAATCACCTTTGGCCAGCGACATAGATTTTTGAAGACCTTATCTAACTTGGAATTAACAACCTAACAACCTCTTTAATCTGCACTGACAACAAGTGTGGTATCCCTACTAGGGGCCAAGTATCGGAGTCTAAGAACATGTTTAGTCTTCTCTAACAAAAAGTGTGGGATACTTGGAATCTGATCTAACCACATAGAAAGGGAAGGAGTGTTCTGTGGTCTGATAAGATCATGAAAGATGACATTATATGTAAATAGGTTCAAGATGATTCTGTTATTCCTGTTAGTACGAGGAAACCATGTTTGACCAGTGCATGTTACACAAGAAGCCAGAAGCATCAAGAACAGAGGCTGAGAATGACAGTCATTAGACAAAATTAGAAAAAAATATTTAAAAAATCTTCATGAGAATATTTACCATCCACAATATTTTCAACTGCTGCAGGTTGTTGTAAAAACAATTAAGGTGTTAACATTTTTCACAATAGGCAACAATTAAAGTCAATGAATTATATATCATCTATCTTGCATATTGAATCAGTAAAAGGAAATCCTGTATCAAATATTACTAAGGACAGACATATTTAGTATATACTGGTATCATGCCGGCTCATATCAAGACACAAGGTTAGAGATGGTCAGAATAGCAGGAGGATGCTGTATAAGGTGATCAGCACAACCCAAGCAATATATGCGAATTATACATATGCATGTCACATATCTATAGAGTATTTACACAAATATGTAATTTTCTGACTAAAATTAATATTTTATACTTATCCTGACTCATGCTAATTATGCTTGTCTCCTTCCTCTTGCAAATGGTAGTGGAACACTTGAAATCCCTTGAAGTTCCCTTCTAAAAAGCGGACGTAAAATCATTACTCACCCAGGAGTTGCCTCCCTTGCCCCTTTGGCGCCCTTTTGGTCACCTGACCGACCATGACGTGTCACTCTCTCCGTATGAATGCCCGACACCCGGATTTACAGGGAAATCCAGAGTGCCATAAGAGGGGAGGTTGAGAGGGCTAACCTCATGAGTCAGGATAAGTATAAAATATCAATTTTAGTCAGAAAATTACATATTTTTCCTTATCCTGACTCATGCTAATAATGCTTGCAGAATCCGTCGGAAACGGTGGTGGGTCAGGCCACGTTCTGGATTCACTAGTTGTTGATTTACGTCCTGTATTACCCCCCATGGGAACTTACGACGGCTCTTTTGAAAATTCTGTTCTTTCAACTTCTCTCTGATGAGTCTGGGGGGAACAACAACTTGTCAGATTTCTTCCGAAACTTCTCCTGACATTTTCGTGTGGATTTAGATATACTAATATTCCATTAGTTATCTATTGCAACTCCATCTCTTGATGCACGCAGCAAGAGGAGATGCGACCCTTCTTCATGTACAAGTATGTCCTATACAAGTACAGGGTCTATCACTCATGCTAGTCTGTCCTAGACGTGTGCATGGACTTATAGCCATTGCTCTCCAGAGCGTTGGTTTTCACAAGTCACGTGATAAAAGGGGTGAGATTTACTCAGCGCTTTTGTGGAACCGTTAGTTGTTGTGCTACAACAAGTGGCCCAAACTGGTGAATGCCTGAGACGTCTTCGGTGGCAATGTCTCTGAGGTAGTGTTCAATCTCCAAAAGCAGCCCTCCATAATAGTTGTAATCGAGCAGTTTCCATGCAGAGCAAGTGTTGACGCCAGGGCTCTGACTTCATGTGGGTTGGAGGCTCATGGAGGCTCAAGTCCTGCTGCTTTATAGGCCATTAGTATAACGGCTCTCATCCAGATCGATATCGTTGTCCTTGAGACTTCCGGGTGTCTCAGTGCATAAGGGGATGAATAGGCGCTTGAATTTTCGTCTCCTTGTTTTAGTTCTCTGTAAGTAGACTTTAAGTGCTCTGACTGGGCATAAGGATAGATCCTGTGTATCCTGTGGCCCAAGGACTGTAGAGAGTGCTGGGATGTGGAACTGTCTGTCAGGCTGACCGGGCAGTTGGTTCTTGGTGATAAAATCCCATCTCAGTCCAAGATGTACGATGTCACGATGTCTTGATTCAAATCGTGTTTGTTCAAAGTCCAGAGCATGTATTTCTGACATCCGTGCAGCTGTTGCTAGGGCGATCAGGAACAGCGTTTTCTGAGTTAGTAGTTCAAAGGATGTCCGTTCTAGAGGCTCGTAGGCATCACTGGTGAGATGTTGTAGAACTATGTTGAGATCCCAGGCAGGAGCCTTAAATTTCTTTTGTTGGTCTTCCAACTTGAACAAGCATAGTAGTGCCAGAATCTCTGGTACTTTGGTCAGCTTGATACCCGTTTTCATGGTGATAACTGTACTGAGGGCAGCCAAGTAAGTTGAGAGTGTTGAACCTTTTAAGTGTCTCGTCTGTCGTAGATGACATAAGTATTCCGCCACTTGAGGATGTGTTGCTTTCACCGCTGTAAAGCCTTTCCTCTTTGCATACTGTTCAAATCTCTGCCACTTGTCGTCGTACAAGTTGCGAGTTGATCTGCGTAGAGCTAGTGTAACTGCTTTTGCTGCTCTGGCGGACTACCCTCTGGTCTTCAGGCAAGCTTTAATATGCTCCATGCATGTAGCTGGAACAGTGTCGGGTTCCCGTGAGCTTGCTTGGTGTGTGGATGGACGAGTAGGTTTGACCACTCTGGTAGTTTCAGGGTTGGACTTCCGAGTTCTTGTATGAGGACGGGAAACCATACCCTCGCTGGCCAATAGGGCGTGACCAAAATCAGTTGCAACATAGTCATCTGCTTGATTTTCTGTAGTACTTGTGGTAGCAGTGCAGGAGGTGGAAACGCCGCGTAAGAGTTTAGTCCTTCCCATGAGATGCTTAGAGCGTCTGTTGCCCATGCCTGAGGATCTGGAATCAGTGAGACGGATGTTGCTAGCTGTTTGTTACACTTTGTTGCAAACAGGTCTATTAGTGGGGATGCTATAGTCTGTATGATGAACTGGAATGCTTCTGGATGCAACATCCATTCCGTCGGGGATGGTTGTAGTGGACGAGATAGGGTGTCTGCTATGACGGAATGTGGCATGCCTTCATGTAGATGTTCAGGTCGTCAACTATGCTGAACAGGAGAAAGCTGAGTTGTAGCAGACTTGTTGATCTTGTTGACCCTTGTTTGTTGATGTAAAACGCCACTGTTGAGTTGTCCGAGTGTACCATGAGTTGTGCGTTCTTTAGTACGCTGGACCAATGTTGTAAAGCGTTGATTACTGCTTTCATCTCCAACAGATTGATGTGTGACTTCTGATTCTGACTCGACCACTTCCCTGCTGCCACTCCGTTGTTGAAGTGCCCACCCCATCCTTGTAGGGAGGCATCCACTTAGAGACGAGTATTGCAAACCGGCTCTGTCAAAAAGGTTCCTCTGCAAACATTCGACTTCCGAGTCCACCATAGGAGATATGGTTTCAGGCTGTCCCGTAGTATTAATGGATCAAGGCTGTCTAGGTGGGCGTTCACAAATACTTGTAGTGGGCACAACTGTAGTCTCTCTCTGCGAGTCATGTCTTGAGCTGAGGTGATAGACCGAGTATGCTTTGCCAAGCACGTAGTGTCAACAGAGAGAGCATTGCTTGAGATATCATCTGTTGTATCTTGACCCAACGATACTCTGGAACGACTATACGATTCACTGGTGTGATGAGTCAAATTCCTAGAAATTGCAGATCTTGTTTCGGCTCCAGTTCCGACTTGAGGAGATTTACTAGCCATCCTAGTTGAGTGAGCAGCCTGATGGTGAAGTCTAGTTGCAGTCTGAGTTGACTGGGATCTTGATGAGCTTGAATCCCGTCGTCCAGGTAGAAAGCACTGCGTAGACCTTGACGATGTAGATATGTGACGATGGGCTTGGTCACTCGAGTAAACAACCAGGGGGCCGACGATATTCCAAACGGTAGAACCTTCCACTGGAAGTGATGTCCGTTGAAAAGGAATCTTAGGTTTTTCCTTGCACAATAATATAGCGGGATGAATTCTGGCGCAGTCATCAGTAAAATATAATACAGAATACTATTATTTAACCCACAGAAATATATCCTACTTTTGTGTATTTTAATTACAGTTTTTGCTCTATAAATTAATATGAATAAGATTACCGTGTGTATTTGAGCCGGAAATAGCAATCAGCTGTGCACCCGTTTCCCGGCGATCAAGTTCAAACATGCACAATAATATAACGGGATGAATTCTGGTGCAGTCATCAGTAAAATATAATACAGAATACTATTATTTAACCCAAAGAAATATATCCTAGCATTGTGTAATTTTAATTTCAGTTTTTGCACTATAAATGTAAAATATATATTCAACACTAAGGTTATACCGACCCTCATGAACGTGGTAAGTTGTACGCACATGGAATGGGGTAAAATAAGCAAGCCATTTAAATTCACACATTTTTACCGATGTTACTGTAAACTAGCAGTCCATGGAAAACAAGTTGGTAATAAGCAAGCCAGTTTGTTGACATGTTATCGTCTAGCTACAATATGTATGATATCTAGCTAAACAAAATATATTATCCATTTTCTGTCAACTACACTTCATTTAGATGCGTAAGTAGAAGCAATATGATAGTGAATTTTTTTAATAATGTGGACCAAAGTTATAATTATTGGTAACCGCCAGTTGTCTGTGGTCTGTGTTTGCCGCGATTAGGACCCCATCGCGGGGGGTCGGCTTATGCACGAAACATACCATTTTGACACTGATTTTAAGGGTCAAGTTTTGGGGGTCGGCTTACCTATGGGGTCAGCTTATGACGCTAATATACGGTAAGGTCCGAAATTATAAAAAGGATATATGTCGTATAGGGACTCAGGTGCTCTCACAACCGTCCTCAAGGGCGAAGAAGGAGAGAATGACAAAGCATGGTCGGTCAGGTGACCAAAAGGGCGCGCCAAAGGGGCAAGGGAGGCAACTCCTGGGTGAGTAATGATTTTACGTCCGCTTTTTAGAAGGGAACTTCAAGGGATTTCAAGTGTTCCACTACCATTTGCAAGAGGAAGGAGACAAGCATAATGAGCATGAGTCAGGATAAGGAAAAATAATTAATTTAATTACTGTCCTACATCACATATCACTCATCAAACATATTTACTCTTACAATTATGACATTAAATTAGTAACGTTGTCTGTTTCCTGACCAATGTGATAATAGGAGGCCAGGGAAAATAGATTCAATCCTTTCCATCTGGAGTTAATTCATAACATATCAATAGCGACAGTGTTATTGTGTCATTACATCAAGTGCGAAATACACACTGAGAAATCAGTACAAAAATATGCCCATGTTGACTTACCTTCACTGTTTGTGCTCTGAGAGCTGACCTGTCGCTTGGCCCTGCGGACAATCCGACCTGTAACAGTGAGTGAGTGAGTGGGTGGGTGTGTCAGTGGCTATGTGAGTGAGTGAGTGTGTTGGTGGTTATGTATGTGAGTGAGTGAGTGAATGAATGAGTGAGTGAGTCAATAAGCGTGTCTGTGGCTATGTGAGTGAGTGAGTGAGTGAATGTGTGGGTGGGTGGTGGTGTCAGTTGCCATTGATTGAATGAGTGAGTGGGTGGGTGGGTGGGTGGTGGTGTCAGTGGCCATGTGAGTGAGTGAATGAATGGGTTTGTAGGGGGAGTGTCAGTGGCCATGTGAGTGAGTGAGTTATAAAATCTACATTAGACTGAGCACAGAAATACCTATTCCCAACTACTTCCTTCCCAAACCTCATTTTGCAAATTTAAACAACTGATCTTAATTCTATAATAGTGCAAAACAATACTGTGACTCTTACAAAGTTACATCACTAACAGCAAGTGTGATAATAGGTTTTAGGCAGAAAACTTGACATAGAAACCCCACGATGGTGTACATTCAGTTACGTCAACTTGGGTCGACTTTGGATGCTACTCCTGCTGTCATGTCTCCAATGTCACAATGTTAAGACTTCCCTTATGATGTGGTGGTGGTGAAATTGGGTTTAACGTCGTGCTTGAGAATATTTCGCTCATATGACGACGTGCATGCATGTATGTGTATGTGTATGTGCGGCTGCTTGTACTAGCCCAGACTGAAGCTGGTTTTAGAGTGCTAGCCCACTGAGATACCATGTCGCAGTGAAGCATGAATACCCCACTCAGACACATTATACTGACTCCGAGCCGACCAGTCCATGTTGTACCCATTAATGCCGAGAGCCAGTCAGGGACCAACAAGTACCATATTTTAACGTCTGTTGGTTTGACGCAGTCGGGGGTCGAACCAGCGACCTTCCACCTTCCACAGTGAGTGAGTGAGTTTAGTTTTCGCCGACTCAGCAATATTCCAGCTATATGATGATGTAATAATCATAATCATAACAATCCAGTGATCAACAGCATGAGCATCGATCTGTGCAATTGGGAACCGATGACATGTGTCAACCAAGTCAGCGAAACTGACCACCCAATCCCGTTAGTCGCCTCTTACGACAAGATAGTCGCCTTTTTATGGCAAGCACATGGGTTGCTGAAGACCTATTCTACCCCGGATCTTCACGGGTCCTTCCCTTTTGAGCAACAATGATGATAATTATCATAATCATAACAATAGCTTTTGAACAAAACATTACAAAAATACTTCATATAATCTTTGCTGTGTTACTGAAGCAAATACATAAAGCAAACACTATTCAGATGAAAACTAATCTTCACTGATCCTGAAATCGCCCTTTCACCCAGAAAATATTGGGCTCAACCAGCCGCACTTCCCTTATGACTTCTGCTGTGACCAGACATTGCATTTATTCTAAATTTAGAGGCTTGAGCATTGACTTTAGAGATTTGAATAAAGGTATACTAAAAATGCCAAAAATAAAAGTATCATGTGTTATAAGGATGATAAGGTTGATGGTGACAATTGAAGATCCCCAAACAGGGCTACCTGACAGGCTTTGGATGCATTTGCCTGGAACCTCACAGGAAACAAAATGCATTATAAACACACTAAAACACCACTAAATTGGACAGTTTCGACTCACCTTTACTATCTTTACGGTGTGTGACTATCAACAATCCCAATATGCAGAATGTCTATCTATTGTCATATTTGTTTCTTCAGTTTAATCACGTCACACTAAACACTGCAGAAGAGCCAGCACATATAAACAAAACAACGGCCAGCCATCAACAACCGGCCATCAACAACGGCCAGCCATCAATAACAACCAGCCATCAACAACCGGCCATCAACAATGGCCAGCCAACAACAACGGCCAGCCAGCCATCAACAACAACCAGCCATCAACAACGGCCAGCCATCAACAACTGGCCATCAATAACCAGCCATCAACAACAGCCAGCCATCAACAACGGGCCAGCCATCCAACAACCAGCCATCAACAACGGCCAGCCATCAACAACCGGCCAGCCATCAACAACGGGCCAGCCATCAACAACAACCAGCCATCAACAACGGCCAGACATCAACAACCAGCCATCAACAACGGCCAGCCATCAACAACAGCCAGCCATCAACAACCGGCCATCAACAACGGCCAGCCATCAACAACCAGCCATCAACAACGGCCAGCCATCAACAACGGCCAGCCATCAACAACCAGCCCTCAACAACCAGCCATCAACGGCCAACCAACAACAGGTTAAGCTGAACAAAGACTGAGATCATCAGATGGTCAACAATTTCTTCATTTGTTTCCCATGTGTTAGTGGTGTTCATCTGACCGTTCTACAGTGAGGCCTCATATCGGTACCTGGTATAGTAGATCCTGTCTTCTTCATGGCTTCCACGTCAACAGGTTGTATGTCTGCCCTGAATATACAAACAACCGTCACAAAGTGAAGTACCTGGCACCTTACTGCATTCCTGCTGCACAACACAACAATGTCTTCATTTTTCAGTTCATGGATTCAACTGACCAGTGTCAGAACCAATGATCAGAAAATACAGGCCCGCAGGGGTGGAAATAACCCATTGCCCGACGTCCCAGTCTAGTGTTTTTTTGTCAGGCAAGGAAATTTGCATATCATGCTGTACTGGTGTCCAGTTGACTTTCCAATGTTAATTATGTCGTTTATTTTAAAATATCAAGAAGAAAATCGGCCGGTATTGTGGAATAATTATCAGGGCAAGTGATTTTGCATGTGCCACTGTACCGGAAAACACTAGCAATTTTAAAGTTATTTCCACACCAGCCAGGTCATTTGAATTTATTGTATTTAGAACAACTGATTCATATTAGAATGATTATAAAATATATACATGGACAAATTCATAGCAATTGTAAGGTGTTGATCTTTGCAGAACCTTTGACAACATTTTCCCAAAGTTTCCCAAACATACTGATGTCAAACGTCATGGACTTCTGAAACTCTACTAAAATGATGCCATAGTTACCAAGTGCTTGGAGTGCACTAGGAATGGTGCAGAAATGGGTGATACAAAAATGCTTCCTAAGAACCTCTCAGATGACCTTGACCTTTAACAAACATGCCATGTGGTAGAAATTGCAGACACATGTAAAGTGTTGTTTGTTTAATGTTAACCATGAAAATGCCGATGACATCACCACATTTTACAAATACCTGACTAATGCTGTTGCAAAAATAATTCATTGCTTCAAAACTTGTATTTCCTTGAGAGTATTGTTTCAAGATTTGAAACTCTCATTGAACTACTGTTTCAAAACAAAGAAAGAGTTTCAGAATTGTGAAGCAATACATTATAACTCTGGCACTCATTCAGCTCAAACAATCTTTCAAAATGTTTCCCTTATCTAATAAACCAGAATAAATGTCCCCTACCTCTCTCTGCGCGCCTGGAGGTCGAGTTCCTCCGATGCTGCCTCCAGCGGCTGCTGCAGGGCTGACAACTGGTTCTGTAGTTCCCGCATCAGGAACCGGGTCACAAACTTCTCCTTTCTATCTGCTCCCTCGTAACTCTGAAATAACAGATCTCACTCCATGTCACAAGATCTCGGATCCTGATCAATACAGAAAAGAGTCAGTGAATTTAGCCACAAGTTTGAAGCCAAGTCAAGTGAAGCATAGCAACAGTCTCTGTTTGTTTATCACTTTTGAAAAGAGAGCTATCTTTGCACGGTCTTTCCTCTGTAATTCAAGTATTTGGGGATAAAAATCTGCACAACCAGTAATTCAGATTACATATATTTCACAACCTTCTCTGTGGTTTTGTAAGGAGATCAGGAAACCAAGTACTATAAACACTCAAAGATGAGCTGCAGTCTACACATAGTCCTCCTGACTGGGACAGGTGAGCTGCAGTACCTGGGATGTAGAGAAGAGCACATTCGTGACTTTAGCTGACAGATCCTCCAGGGTCCCGTAGATCTGCTGGAAGTCCCCCAGGTGAGAGGCGAAGTAGGAACACAGCTCCCCGGTGTCGATGTTGCTGGAGTTGGACAAGCAGTCATGTCATCATTGTTGCCCACCCTCCAACATGTTCCAAAATCAATGATAAAGTATGTACATCAACAGGCTTCATCTGATAATGCCAACTAGTAGCTGAGCGGTCTAGGCATCTGATTTTGTGTGCTGGCGATTAGGTGCCTGACTCTGAGGGTGTGAGTTTGAATCCCGGATGGGACTCAACGCAAAAAGTACTGGAATCTGTACTTTATTAAGAAAGTATAATCCCAAATATAACATATGTTACAATACAAAGTAATTTCCTACAAAACCTATAAACTCCACATGCACTCATGTTTAGGTCAGTATCACACATTCCTCCATATTGTTGCTGAACCTAGTTACCATGGCAACCTGCTATAGTGGTAAATGCAATACAAAGTTTAACATACCCAGTGTTGTGGGTGTCGATCTCGTTGAACAGGACTCGCAGCTCTTCTTTACCCATTACGCCATCCGCGAAGAAGGCAATAAACTCTTCCCAAGATATAAAACCATCATCTGAAAACATAGTTGTCTATAACATACACAGCAGAAACAACCATGTCTGTATTCTCATGCTGAACAGTTGTCTGTATACTGTAGAGCAGATCACGTACTAGGGTAATGTAGTAAGTGAGTGGGTGGGTTTGTTTTACGCCACTTTTAGCAATATTCCAGCAATATCATGGCAGGGGACACCAGAAATGGGCTTCACAGTGTACCCATGTGGGGAATCGAACCCGGGTCTGTTCAACCAGTAGGTTACCCCACTGCCCCCTAAAGTAATGTATACTGTCAGAGAGAATATTTGCACTAGAGGAGACTGTAGGTAACTGTCTGGTTCTGGGTTTGATATAACCAGGTGAATCATTTGCATAGTTTCAGCATTTGAAATTACATATGAAAGCCAAGAGCTCTTTATCATAAGTTTACATTAATAACAGATGATTTAGTGAGTGAGTTAGTTTTAAGCCGCTTTTAGCAATATTCCAGCACTATCATTATCACGGCAGGGTCTGGGACATGGGCTTCACACATTGTACCCATAACGGAAATCGAACCCGGGTCTTCTGCGTGAAGATGATTTTGAAGGTCCATAGGGTAAATCAACATAGTTGAACATCAAAACAAACCAGAGATCTCCAAGACTTGGAAAATAATCATATATGTCATCATATGTCATGAATGATTGTTGTTTTATGTTCTTGGAATCGTCAATGATATCAGTTTACTGGAACAACAATCGATACACTTCATTGGTTTTATTGCAATCTTCCAGACTAGGTAGTAATTAAGTTACCCTCAATACCTGTATTTACTACAACATCTATACTGTGTGTACTCACCATCTTTGTCTGCTCGTCTGAACACCTGTGAACAGGTAGAAGATTATGCATTACTCACTACAATCAAATATTCATGAATGTTTTAAAAGATTTTTTTTTCTTGAATTCAGTTTATGTTTAGAATCACACGAGACAATATCTGTATTAGCACTGTCTTTAATTCACATTTTACTAATGTATCATCAGAAAATCTTATCAACATGATAAATATATTCAGACAAGATGGTCATAATAGCCTGTGTCACAATGGCCTGTATCACATGGGTCTGTAATCACATCTGGGACAGACAAACTGGCATGACAAATACATCTTGTTTTAGTTATTCTTTACCGCAAGCAGGAGACACCAATACTACTGGCTTTGTGAATAGGTTATTATGACAAGACTGATAATTGATTTTGAAAAGTATAATTGTTATCAATTATTGACCATTCATAAAAAATTAAACAGCGATAAAAAGCATTGATATGAGTTTTATACCATGTTGTCATAAGGACAACCAACCAAAAACGTGCAAACACTGCAAAACACATAGTCAAATTTTGCACAGCCTCACTCTCTGCTTTAACTCAGTTATGGATGTACAACAGTGAGACAGAGCAGTTTGTGCACGAGCCATTGCTCTCATGGTGTTTCCGCCTACTGTTGCCTAACATGGAAGTACTTCCTAGTAGAGTCTATCCTAATGTCTACCAGGTTTGTGCACTTGCGATTAGGTGACTCGCTCTGTCAGTGTGAGTTCGAATCTCGGACGGAACTCAAATAAATGGCATTTGAACTTTGCAGCAGCTTGCTGAGAAGTGTAAACTCAAACACAACATTGTTCATGTTGCAGCTAATATCTCCCGACCTGAGAGCAACAAGTCATCTGTAGGTATGACTCTTACTTACATCCAGAAATATCGACATCCCTCTATCTTCAATACTTTTGTCTGCCATAGTTGTCCCGTTGGTGGCAGATTCTGCTACTTGTCACTTTAAGACGATCAACAACAAATCTTACCCTTGCTGTCAGTAGACAAACCGCATTAGCCGTCCAAAACGGCACAACTCCAAAATGGCCCAATTACCAATGTCAAAGCGGAAAAGGGGAGACGCAGACGAACGTAATTTTGTTTGCTGTTTGTTTTAAGCATATTTAGTTTATAACGAAATGGACTGGCAAACAAGCCTCAGCCATATCACTCCAATACGAAGACATGAAAATATGTTGCATGACGTACCAAATCTGTGCATCCCTATATCATTCAAAACTGTGTTCCACTGGAGATATTGCTTGTGTGAGATCAAACGATATCTCCTAGGAGAGACAGTGGATTTTGAACAATGCCCTGACATCATCAATTACATAAGATAACAATGCTTTGACATCATCCATTACATGACTCCCAATGCTATGATGTCATAAACCTGATAACATCACAATGCTATGACGTCATAAACTTGATGACGTCACAATGCTATGACATCGCTGCACTGCAAGTCTAATATTACGGGTTCCCGGCTCCCTTTGCGCGCGTAACCTTTCCCAGCTTAGTCTAATATCAGTACCGTGTTCAGAGATGTAATCTCTTTCGTTGACTTTTTATGATAAACAGAATCTCACCCTCGTGTCTTCTAATATCAAATATATCAACACTCGTTGATAAAAGTAACTTTATCAACTTTTGTTGTTGATATAATTGATATCAGTAGACACTTGGGTGAGATTCTCTATTTATACAGAATCTACACCGAAACGTCGCTCCTCATTGCACATTAAGAAGTTGTTCATCCACATATCTTTTCCTTACTACATAATAAACACAGACAATTATAGATTGAAATATTTCCTTACATACTATCCAATACTGTCAGCCTGTTAATCAGAAAAACAGGTAGAAAAATAAGTATAAATGTTCGTACAGATTGAATATATACTACTGGAATGAAGTAATTGTGCTGTGTTTGATGTTATGACTTGTTTTTAATGAAAAAAATAATAACATGATTTATGGTGTTATCTTTAATCACTATTTAACTGTTCACATGATAATATCGAAATCTGAAGATTTGACACTAGGCATCGTGACACGCCCTTGAAGAGATGTTGTGTCAAAAGTCACTTCACAAATTCAGTATCGTGTGTGACCACCATTGGCGTTGATGCAGGCTTGATAACGACGACCCATAGACCACACGAAGTGATTGAAGAAAGCTTGGGGAATGTCTGAACCAACACTTGTCCCAATCAGTTAACGCCAATGGCTGATTCTGAGCTTGACTTATACGTCGCTCCATTTCATCCCTAGACCAATGCTTAGTCTCTGAATATATATAATTTTGATAGTAACAAACAAACCTATTTATAAATTGAAAAGGAGCCCCAGGGAGACCAGAGATTCAGAACCTGAACCTGGGGATATCTAGACTTGCTTCATTTAGGGCTTTAGCACTTCAGGGAAGGCTAGGCTGTGGGGAAAATAATGTGGTTCAGGGACTGTGAGACAGACTATTACATCCCAAGCATGCACAATAGTGTACAGGTCCGGAGAAACAACTGGCCAGCAACAGTTCTGCTGTCTTAGGAAATCTGTCCCAGTACGAGTGAGATGAGGACAGGCATTGCCTTGCTGAAGCGTAAAGTAACGTCTGTGTCCTTGAATGAACGGCTGTACATGAGGCCCGGTGATATCATCCCTGTCAGACTGCCATTGACAACGACAAGTAGTGTCCGACCATGAGATGTGATGCCCTCCCCCACCCCACACACACACACACACACACACACACACACACACCACCTCCCTCCCCCATACCGTTACGCACTCGCCACCACAGTGTCGACTTTGATAACATTCACCTCGCCGTCTGTACACTCTTGCCCTGCCACCTGAACTGTACAGATGAAATATCGACTCGTCGTTGAAACAACTACACCAGGCAGGACGTGCCTGTCCATGACGTTGGAGAAAAATTGGACGTATTGGAGGCGCGCCCGCGGATGTTGTTCTCCCTCAGTCGGTTCCGTATAGTCCTGAAACTGTTTGGGCGTAGGCCAGGAATGGTCCGAGCAGTCAAACTGGCAGTCTGGAATCGATTCCTTAGATAGTTCATCCGAATGTGGTTGACTTGCTGACGTGACGTCACGTGTGGACGGCTGGACCGAGGCAAATCTCTCATATACCCATTATGTTAAAAACGTCTCCATAGAGGTGAGATCGTGTTTCGATTGAGACCAAAATGTCAGGTCATTTTGGGCCATCCTAGTCTCCAGCATAACCATAACGTCGCGGAGACGTTGATTTTCTGTAAACCGTGGCATAACGTACGCACAGTTTATGTTGAAATTTCAACAACATTCAGAGGCAAGAGAATAATCAACCTTTCTCCAATTTACGATAGCAGGTGTGTGAACTTCAGGTGTCAAAAAGCATGCAAAAGTAAGTAAGTTCATTGGGCACAAAGTGCACGTGCCACGCGCGATACGTGACATCAAATTCCATGCAAAAAGCTTTGCTACATGTATATTTAGGGTTATTTTTATAACATTTCAAATAACTATTATTTTCTTGCAATTTTATGTTATGCACCGTAACTTTTTCCCGTTAGTATAGGTAAACGCCGTCGACTTGTACGTTGTGCGTCATTGCGTTTGGTGCAGTGTATGGACTCCAGCAAACTTTGTACCAGACCACAGGGCTAATAACTGTAAAAGACCTACCAGCCCCATAAAAACCAACCAGTCCTATCAACATGAAGCTGACATGTCTTGGCAAAACTGAAATACTGCATTAAGTGACGTTAACTCCATCTCTGGGTTAGAATGAACCTTCAGTGAAAAAAAACATGCTTGTCGTAAGAGGCGACTAGCGGGATTGGGTGGTCAGGCTCGCTGGCTAGGTTGACACATGTCATCGGTTCCCAATGTTGCGCAGGTCGATGTTCATGCTGTTGATCACTGGATTGTCTGGTCCAGACTCGATTATTTACAGATCGCCGCCATATAGCTGGAATATTGCTGAGTGCGGCGTAAAACTAAACTCACTCACTCACTCTCTCATTGAGCCGTTTTTATCAAATGCCATGATCCGTTTTGGCATCATTGCCGTGCGTATATATTTCTTGATAAAGCAGCGCAGAAATACTAACCACCAAATGAAATATACAGAATTCCATTGTCAATTGGAGACTAATGAAGACAACCAGTCTCATAATATAAATTATATTTTCTGATGGCACCTGCTACAGTGGAATCAAACAAGGCTATTGAAGTCTCGTGCCCTCTCGTTCTCACGAGAATGTCTCGGTTGTCAGTGAAAACAACATGGCGGCTTATACGGCATCCAGGGCCAGTTATGTTGGTGAAACTAAGAAACTGCTTCGAGAAGGTATGTTGCAGGTGGAGAACAGTTATGAATTAAAGAAGTGTCCTTTATTATTCAGTTTTTATTTCAATTCCAAGTATTATCATAGTCGGCAGCATTCTATTTAGCATCGTAGACTAGAGCGGGATGAGCGGTTTTAGCTGTCATAGGATTTGGTTGGTGAGTTAATGAATTACCAGATTATCAAATTGGAAACCTCATGTGTGAAACATATTTTTCGTGCCCCAAACAATGAAACGCATCGTTTGCCTAGTGCACAGTGAATAGTTTTGTTTATTAAGACACCTATTTTAGCTTCTGCTTCTAAGTATTGTTGACCACCTGAAATCACCAACACATAAAAAAACCCTATGACATGTTATTGAATATTGCTTTCCTTTCCAGAAGCCAACAATACACTTGCATTTGACAAGATACCCTTTGTCACATTTGTTTTATGACAAAAGCTGTACATAACAGAATGACAGTTTAATATTAGTCAATAAATGACAAAATCAGAAGATAAATTCTACAACATTTAGAGCTTCAGTATGTGACAACAATGTCAGTGACATTCAATCGAGGCATTTAAAAAGGTGTACTATTTCTCTAACTGGTGGATAAAATGACAATGTACTAGTGTATGGGTGACAGCCATCCAAACCCCTAGTTGTTTAGCTTGGCAGTTAATACTGGAGTCTGAAAAGCTTCAACTGTTACTAATGAAGGAGACTGTTCACACCCATTACCAAAATGGTGGAAGGTGTCCAGTAGAATGCTTTCTGCATTTTTAGTCAACTTGATCTTATTATGATGACCTAGAGCAAAACCCTTAACGTTTTGGCAGTTTGGCAAGGACTGTGGGACTAGTGTCAGTTCTATGGTGATTCATACATGTGTAACAAATCAGTTTTATGGTGTCATAGTGTGGCATCATATATCTAAGGCCCTTATGTTTTTATTAATAATGAATACTTTCTACATCTTTCAGTAGTTTGAATCTGTTTGAGTACGACAGGTAACACATTTATTGCCATCTTTGTTCCATCAACTGCACTATCAGGTATTATATACACAAGATGGTTAGTTGATCATGTTCATAAATACTAGAAAATCGACAGGTTCTTCCATTTCAGTCTGTGTAATACCTAATTATATTTTTAATAAATAGCAATCACTAATCATGTTTCAGGATTTGGTGTCTACACATATGAAAATCAGTTCTTCAGATATGAAGGCCAGTGGCAGAGAGGGAAGAAACATGGTAAGCTACCGGCTCTTGTACGTCTATAGAGGTTATCATGCAGGTGTGTTATGGGATGTTAATATTCTCTACTTGGAACAAACATTACATTTAACATGCTCAGTAGTCCATGTGTATATTTTCAAGTAAGAATAAGTCTGCTATAATCAGCTGGTTTACCTGTTACATACTTGAAGTAGCTGTTTTAGACTACCATGAAGTAGCTGCAGTATTGGTGAATTTGTGATGAAGTGGTGGTGATGCTGTAGTAGCAGTAGTGGTCCTAGTGATGGTGGTCGTAATTGGGTTATTATTGGAAGTGGTGGTGATGCTGTAGTAGTAGTAGCAGTAGTGGTCCTAGTGATGGTGGTCGTAATTGGGTTATTATTGGAAGTGGTAGTGATGCTGTAGTAGCAGTAGTGGTCCTAGTGATGGTGGTCGTAATGGGGTTATTATTGGAAGTGGTGGTGATGCTGTAGTAGTAGTAGCAGTAGGTGTCCTAGTGATGGTGGTCGTAATGGGGTTATTATTGGAAGTGGTGGTGATGCTGTAGTAGCAGTAGTGGTCCCTAGTGATGGTGGTCGTAATGGGGTTATTATTGGAAGTGGTGGTGATGCTGTAGTAGTAGCAGTAGTGGTCCTAGTGATGGTGGTCGTAATGGGGTTATTATTGGAAGTGGTGGTGATGCTGTAGTAGCAGTAGTGGTCCTAGTGATGGTGGTCGTAATGGGGTTATTATTGGAAAGTGGTGGTGATGCTGTAGTAGTAGTAGCAGTAGTGGTCCTAGTGATGGTGAATTAAGTAATGGGGTTATTATTGGAAGTGGTGGTGATGCTGTAGTAGCAGTAGTGGTCCTAGTGATGGTGGTCGTAATGGGGTTATTATTGGAAGTGGTGGTGATGCTGTAGTAGCAGTAGTGGTCCTAGTGATGGTGGTCGTAATGGGGTTATTATTGGAAGTGGTGGTGATGCTGTAGTAGTAGTAGCAGTAGTGGTCCTAGTGATGGTGGTCGTAATGGGGTTATTATTGGAAGTGGTGGTGATGCTGTAGTAGCAGTAGTGGTCCTAGTGATGGTGGTCGTAATGGGGTTATTATTGGAAGTGGTGGTGATGCTGTAGTAGCAGTAGTGGTCCTAGTGATGGTGGTCGTAATGGGGTTATTATTGGAAGTGGTGGTGATGCTGTAGTAGCAGTAGTGGTCCTAGTGATGGTGGTCGTAATGGGGTTATTATTGGAAGTGGTGGTGATGCTGTAGTAGCAGTAGTGGTCCTAGTGATGGTGGTCGTAATGGGGTTATTATTGGAAGTGGTGGTGATGCTGTAGTAGTAGTAGCAGTAGTGGTCCTAGTGATGGTGGTCGTAATGGGGTTATTATTGGAAGTGGTGGTGATGCTGTAGTAGTAGTAGCAGTAGTGGTCCCTAGTGATGGTGGTCGTAATGGGGTTATTATTGGAAGTGGTGGTGATGCTGTAGTAGTAGTAGCAGTAGTGGTCCTAGTGATGGTGGTCGTAATGGGGTTATTATTGGAAGTGGTGGTGATGCTGTAGTAGTAGTAGTAGTAGTGGTCCTAGTGATGGTGGTCGTAATGGGGTTATTATTGGAAGTGGTGGTGATGCTGTAGTAGTAGTAGCAGTAGTGGTCCCTAGTGATGGTGGTCGTAATGGGGTTATTATTGGAAGTGGTGGTGATGCTGTAGTAGTAGTAGCAGTAGTGGTCCCTAGTGATGGTGGTCGTAATGGGGTTATTATTGGAAGTGGTGGTGATGCTGTAGTAGTAGTAGCAGTAGTGGTCCCTAGTGATGGTGGTCGTAATGGGGTTATTATTGGAAGTGGTGGTGATGCTGTAGTAGTAGTAGCAGTAGTGGTCCCAGTGATGGTGGTCGTAATGGGGTTATTATTGGAAGTGGTGGTGATGCTGTAGTAGCAGTAGTGGTCCCAGTGATGGTGGTCGTAATGGGGTTATTATTGGAAGTGGTGGTGATGCTGTAGTAGTAGTAGCAGTAGTGGTCCCAGTGATGGTGGTCGTAATGGGGTTATTATTGGAAGTGGTGGTGATGCTGTAGTAGTAGTAGTGGTCCCAGTGATGGTGGTCGTAATGGGGTTATTATTGGAAGTGGTGGTGATGCTGTAGTAGTAGTAGCAGTAGTGGTCCTAGTGATGGTGGTCGTAATGGGGTTATTATTGGAAGTGGTGGTGATGCTGTAGTAGTAGTAGCAGTAGTGGTCCCAGTGATGGTGGTCGTAATGGGGTTATTATTGGAAGTGGTGGTGATGCTGTAGTAGCAGTAGTGGTCCCAGTGATGGTGGTCGTAATGGGGTTATTATTGGAAGTGGTGGTGATGCTGTAGTAGTAGTAGCAGTAGTGGTCCCAGTGATGGTGGTCGTAATGGGGTTATTATTGGAAGTGGTGGTGATGCTGTAGTAGCAGTAGTGGTCCCAGTGATGGTGGTCGTGAATGGGGTTATTATTGGAAGTGGTGGTGATGCTGTAGTAGTAGTAGCAGTAGTGGTCCCTAGTGATGGTGGTCGTAATGGGGTTATTATTGGAAGTGGTGGTGATGCTGTAGTAGCAGTAGTGGTCCCAGTGATGGTGGTAAGTAATGGGGTTATTATTGGAAGTGGTGGTGATGCTGTAGTAGTAGTAGCAGTAGTGGTCCTAGTGATGGTGGTCGTAATGGGGTTATTATTGGAAGTGGTGGTGATGCTGTAGTAGCAGTAGTGGTCCTAGTGATGGTGGTCGTAATGGGGTTATTATTGGAAGTGGTGGTGATGCTGTAGTAGTAGTAGCAGTAGTGGTCCCTAGTGATGGTGGTCGTAATGGGGTTATTATTGGAAGTGGTGGTGATGCTGTAGTAGTAGTAGCAGTAGTGGTCCTAGTGATGGTGGTCGTAATGGGGTTATTATTGGAAGTGGTGGTGATGCTGTAGTAGCAGTAGTGGTCCTAGTGATGGTGGTCGTAATGGGGTTATTATTGGAAGTGGTGGTGATGCTGTAGTAGTAGTAGCAGTAGTGGTCCTAGTGATGGTGGTCGTAATGGGGTTATTATTGGAAGTGGTGGTGATGCTGTAGTAGTAGTAGCAGTAGTGGTCCTAGTGATGGTGGTCGTAATGGGGTTATTATTGGAAGTGGTGGTGATGCTGTAGTAGCAGTAGTGGTCCTAGTGATGGTGGTCGTAATGGGGTTATTATTGGAAGTGGTGGTGATGCTGTAGTAGTAGTAGTAGTGGTCCTAGTAGCTTCAGCAAGAGTAGAAGAATGATCTATTCAGAAAAAAAATATTTTGAGTGTGGTTGACTTGGGTTGTCTCGTTCATCAGCCCAGCTTTCAGTTTTGTGATTGGTTCCTTTTGTATTATGCATCCTAAGTCTAATGGTGTACTATTATTGAACCTACTTTGTACTTAACATCAAGTAAAGATGTTTCTTTCTGAGCAGACAGATAGCAGTTCCTTAAGAGCAGTAGTAAATATGCTATAGGGATAACTTTAGAGCATACTTTATAGCACAGTTGTCACAGCTATACAATCAAAATCCAACTGATGATACTGACGAACATGGAGAATTGCTGTGCATCTGTCAAGGCTTGGATGAACACCAGTATCCTCAAGCTAAACATGAGAACAAGACAGAGGTGATGTTAGTCGGCCCAGCCTCCCGCCCGTCGAAGATCAATACTGTTTGTCTTCACATTGGTGACACCCATTCCCCTCTCATTACCGTCAAAGATCTTGATGTCTACTTTGAAGGTGATCTGTCGATGGAGAAGCAAGTCTCAGAGTTATGTAAATCGTGTTAATACCACATCCGAACTATTGGCAGTATCCGCCATCTTCTGACAGAGGATTCTACAGCAGCACTTGTTCGATCTCTGATACTTTCCTGTATTGATTACTGCAACAGCCTTCTGTTCCATATCTCACAGGAACTCACTAATCGACTCCAGAGAACATTCAGAATACTGCAGCACGCATGGTCACCAAAACCCCAAAATTTGCAAGTATTACTCCTGTCCTGAAACGCCTACATTGGTTACCAATCCAAGCGAGAGTTGACTTCAAGATACTGACTCTGATATAACAGCTCCAGTGTACCTCCAGGAACTCTTCAGGCCATACATCCCCGGTAGACCGCTTCGCTCCAGTCACAGAGACCTGTATGTTCCTCGTTGGCACCTGAAATCATATGGTTTCCGTTCTTTCCATGTGGCAGCGGCCAAGAAATGGAACGAATTGCCCGACCATCTGTGAACATGTTCAATTCTAACTCTATTTAGATCTCACCTCAAAACTCACCTTTTCTCAGTATCATATGACTGCAACTAGACCTCTCTGTATGCGCTATGAGCATGCCCACCGGCATGGAATTTGGCGCTTTAGAAAGTTACTTATTATAACTACCATCAGTGTCATGCATACTGATGCAGTGTAGTGTTTCAGGTCATGGTAAGCTGCTGATGAAAGACGGCACCTTCTACGAGGGTCTTTTTGCAAATGGTGAGATTCAAGGACATGGCTACAAGTACTTTGCGACATCAGGGTGCAAGTACACCGGGCAGTTCGAGCGTGGGGAGCTACATGGCTACGGGGTCATGCAGTACAAAGATGGCACCCTCTTTGAAGGGGAGTGGGCGCATAACAGAAAACAAGGTAAGAGGAGGTTGGGGAGTTGAGATGTTGATGATGATGATGATGGTGATGATGATGGTGGTGATGATGGTGGTGGTGGTGGTGGTGGTGGTGGTGGTGGTGGTGGTGATGTTGGTGATGATGGTGGTGATGATGTGGTGATTATCATTTTCAAATGAAATGCAGGGATTGGGATAGAGAACTTTGACAATGGGCCATTTTCAGGAATATTGGCCATTTTCTGAATTTAGAATGGGCCACTGACCTTTTATCAATAGTAAACTTTTAATGGGCCATTCTTTATTCTAATGTGCAAAATGGCCCATGGCCCCTGCCTTTCCCAATCCCTGGAAATGTTAGGCATTTAGGCATCTTCCCAGTGTAATACACTTGCTTCTGTTGGGGCCCAGGCTATGGGGTACTCAAGACTGGAGAGAACTCCACGTACGAGGGAGAGTTTGTTGGCAGTATGCGGCATGGAGACGGCACAATGATTTACAAGTGAGTGGAGTTTTATACACAGCTATTTTGATGTAAATGAAATACTGTTCATTAGTTACTAGTGGTAGTGAAGTATCATTGTCAAGGCTGTAGGAACACTCTAATTACATAGTGCATCTGTGTAATGTATAACAGTAGTGACAGTCTGTTTACAATGTTAACCGAATTGTTCCATTAAAGGATGGCAGTCTAAAATGCAAATAATCCAATGAGCATTTCTTTAAAAATGTGTTATATAGTTTAGTATTTAACAACATTTTTATCCCCCGCCCCGCGTTTAGCGTGAAGCGGGGGATATAGTAAGCGGGGATACTGTATTAGGCTCCGTCCGTCCGTACGTACGTACACACGAATTGGAATATCTTACCGTTCTCTAGATTCTTTTCATATTTGGTACCTAGGTTCATCACAGTATAAGAAAGGTCCAATTCAGGTTTGGTGACCTTGACCTTCATTTCAAGGTCACAAGGGGACTTTAACGTGTTACCTGCATGTTAAGCTATCTCAAGAACCGTTCATTGGATTTTCTTCATATTCAATACCAAGCTTTATCTAGGGAAGGCGCAGGGCCCAGTTGATTTTGGTGACCTTCACATAATTTTCAAGGTCATGGCGACACTTTGAAGATTTCAGCATGTAAACCTGCATGTTAAGCTATCTCAAGAACCGTTCACTGCATTTTTCTTCATATTTGACACCAAGCTTTATCTAGGGAAGGCGCAGGGCCCAGTCAATTTTGGTGACCTTCACTTAATTTTCAAGGTCACAGAGACACTTTGAAGATTTCAGCTTGTTAACCTGAATTGTCAGCAAGATATTTCAAAAACGGTACACTGGATTTTCTTCATAGACTTTCAAGACTCCCCTTGAATGTTTTTCAAAATAGCAATTTCTTTAGTACTATTTGTGCATATTTCATACACTGTGACATTCATGTCAAGGTCAAAGTCAGTCTTGAAAACGTGTGTGTTTGAACAACTAAAGAGCAAGATATCAAGAGAGGTTGATTAGTCATGTTTTTGTTGACATTTAACTTCATCTTAAACTTTCATTACTTTATAAGTTTGATTTGATAATTTGCAGTGGGGGATTATGTCACCTTAGTGACACTGCTTGTTTACATTCAAAAAGCACAGTCGTTGTTTCAGTATGCTTTGTTTCAAAGTTTCTATTACCTGTATGTAGCTGTTAGGATTTCATTTACTGTCAAACTGCTGGGTAGCCTAGTGGTTAAAGCATTCGCTTGTCACCCCAAAGACTCGGGTTTGATTCCCCAAGTGGGTACAGTGTGTGAATCCAATTTCTGGGGTCTCCCGCCGTGATGCTGCCGGAATATTGCTAAAAGCGGCGTAAAACTAAACTCACTCACTCCAGGTAGTGTGACAGTACAGTGCTGATGGAGGTGGGCAGTAGACTGCAATAACTATAGGGCATCAACATCATTGATCATGTGGATGTAAATTACTTTTGACACTTTTTTCGTAAAGTATATGAAACATCAATGTTTATTCTTGATTGTACTTTCTTATTTTACTTTCATGGAATTTGTTGTTTAAAACAAATTGCACTGAGTTTGTTTAATTGTTTGTCACTTTTTTACTTTTATTATAAACTGATAGTGTATAATTTTACACCAGACAAAATTATTATATGTTTTACGATAAACTATGATTATAATTTCAACTAATCTTCCTCATAGAAAAATGCTTTTATATTGTTGTCACTAAAATAAAATATTTATCCTAGATATACATGTTATAGATTCTAGATATACTAGATATGCATGATATGACTCTAAATTCAAAATATAACTGATATAGTTTCTAGACATACATGATATAGATTCTAGATATGCAAGATATAGATTCTAGATATACATGTACATGATATAGATTCTAGATATACGTGATATAGTTTCTAGATATACATGATATCGAGGATGTAGATTCTAGATGTATGTGATATACATTCCAGATGTATAATACATCATATAGATTCTGTCTTGCATAGTAGGAGATAGCTTCTTGTTGATTTCGCCTAGTTGTGTAGATTTCTTTTCAACGATGTCTACATGCTTTCATGTCTGACATACAATGGTGAAAGTTGACTCACTACTAATGAAATGGTTTTAAATTTTCTTTCATTCTGTCCACTTGAAGCGGTGTTTACAAAGCGAGGTACAAGCTCTAATACAGCTGTGTGTAGAACAGCTCCTCCAGCCATGTATACCCATTGTATTGCTATGTTTCTGCTATGTTGCCGCTAAGTCTCCGCTATGTTGCCGCTATGTTTCTGCTATGTTGCCGCTAAGTCTCCGCTATGTTGCCGCTATGTTTCCGCTATGTCTGTCACTGTCTTTGCTTCTTGTAACCAACCTGCTGCCAGTTTGCATGATACCTGTTGAGAGTTTTTATGGACGTCAACTTCTTTATTATGTGGAACACAACGTTTCAGAGTTTATCCTTACTCCTTCATCAGATGGTAGGAGGCAGAGAGCATGTGTATGTTCTGTTCTGTACATGTAAGAACAACAGAAGTAATAAGATAGCAAGGATGCAGGACATCACACATCATTAACGCCAGTTAACTGTTGGCTTCAATTGTTTAGCCTGCATCCTTGTGTTCCTGCTCGTTTGTGGTTCTTACATGTACATATATATATATATACCTGTATGTTCTTTGAGAGGCATATTTAGAAGCTGTAGAGATGAAGGAAAACAAAGTTCTATTGGATTGTCAACTTCTTTATTGCAATGAGTGCGACCTTTCGGTGTAGGTACTAACATTGGTATCAAGCAAGTGATACAATGAGTTGTAACATGGAGAATATGTACATAGCTGCATAGTGAGTATATACAATTGACAAGGTTGATATGTTCTGATTGTTTATACTCACTATGCAGCTATGTATGTACATTGTATTCTCCTTGTTTCAACTCTTTGTATCACTTGCTTGATACCGGTGTTAATATCTACACCGAAACATCACATTCACTGCAGTCAAGAAGTCGACTATCCATAGAAGACCAAGCTAATGTTATCACAGATGTCGCATGAAACCAGGCTTACGTTATCACCAACTTCTACATTTGTTACATTCAGATATGAAACATGTTTTGTATTTTAACAGGTGATTATCCTGCTCTGATCAGTGTATATGCCTTGTTGGTTAACGTGTTACATGTGCTGCTGCTACAGGGATGGTTAGCCATGTGTTTTCATTGATCTGTCAGGAAACAATATACATATATTTTGTTGCATCGTGGAGTTAATGTTTATCAATATATATACTGTAAACTACCATTAAACCAGGCGTGAGAGGGGCCACTAAGTTTAGTTGATTTGATTTTGTAAGCAACTTGACCAAAAGATACAGCACATGGTCAGGGAAAAAGAAAATAATTTTGTTATATGTCAGTGTGTTTGTTGTAAGTGTAGTTTATATATGTATATATTAGTAAATCTTTACCCTATAGTTAGCATATTTAGTTGTGTTTTTGTTAATAGATTTACACTGAGAATACAACAAACCTTGCACTACTTGACAATTTGAGTATTAGCAGCTGTGAGAATGTTTTCTAATTTTCAACAACAGATGAACCGGATTCGCTCACACTAATTTTAATAGATGTATTTCTCTTCTTCTATTTATTCTAAAATGATATAAATGAATGCCTTTGTTTTCTAACAAAGTAAGTGACTGTCCTGTATTCTCGACGTTCCAGTAATGCTTGTATGATGGGTGACTAACCCTGTCAGTGCTGTGACTAACAATCACTAGTTGGGTCATTTCAATATTATTCTGTTTCCACTAGATCCACTTATAATGTCAGTATGAGAAAGTGACCTTATATATCTTAAAATGGGTTGTAATAATATAAGATTGACACTAAAATCCCAGTTGATTTGTTATGTTAATGGTTGATTGTTATGTAAGTCACTTGATAATCAGCTGAAGGACAAGATCCTTGTTATGAGTCTGTGATGATAATGGCCTCAGTGGTGTGTACATCCATGGCTGGGTTCAGGTCCCATATTCACCTCACTATAGCTCTTGGTTTGTCTGCGACCTGTGAACATCCGGGTTAGAATATTGATCTTCAGTAACCCATGCTTGTCGACTAACGGGATCAGATGGTCAGGCTCACTGACTTGGTTGACACACGTCATCGGTTCCCAATCGCGCAGATCGATGCTCATGCTGTTGATCACTGGATTGTCTGGTCCAGACCGATTATTTACAGACCGCCATCGTATAGCTGGAATATTGCTGAGTGCGGCATAAAACTAAACTCGCTCGCCATCTCAGTATTTGCATCACAACAAGCTGACTTGCCTTCATCTCACATACTCACCGGGCCAGTGGGGTAGCCTAATGGTTAAAGCGTTGGTTCGTCACGCTGAAGACCCGGGTTCGAATCCCCACATGGGCACAATGTGTGAAGCCCATTTCTGGTGTCCCCCGCCGTGGTGTTGCTGGAATATTGCTAAAAGCGGCGTAAAACCAAACTCAGTCAGTCAGTCACATACTCACCACATCAGGGTGAAACTCAGACCTCAACTTTTTTATGGTCACATTGCTTGTTATACTAGTAATTATGTAACTAAATCCTTCAATGCTTCCCTTGCAACATTTATACTGTTAAGTGTTACCTGTAAATGTTCTGAAGCTGGTAAGATTACATCAAGTAGATCCAACAGTAATGAGAGTGGATGAGTGGCCATACAGAGTTGCCTCCCTTAGACCTACCAAAAACCTATGATCATGAGTTTGAATCCTGTTTATATTACTAGGTTTGTCAGCACCACACATGTATTGGTGGGTTTCTCAAAGTTGATGATGTCTGTCACCTACGTCACCTCCAACATAAAGCTTACATGCCATTATGTAACAAAATACTGTTCAAAGAGGCCAAACTCACTCAGAATACATTGAATAAAGAAATGCCTGCATATTTCTGATACACCATGTCTATCTGTTGATGTATCTGCAAGGTTTTGAAGAAAATATGTCTGTGTGTCATTGAAATTCTCCGATTATGGCTTGTGTAACATGATGCCTTGATGCCTGTTTCAGTAACGGGGATAGGTACACAGGCAACTGGGTGATGGACAAGAGGCAAGGTCAAGGACATCTCATCTGTCAAGATGGTACAGAGTATGAGGTAACTCTTGTTGTGGTAGGGCTAGCTATTGATAGAGATTGTACTAAACATTGATCGATTATCAATAAATATCGGAGAATGAACTTCATTTCACATTTCTTGTTCTCGTTAAAGAGAAGTTGGTCATGGTTCATATATATTTGTGTCAGGTGCATTGTAATACCCACCATGTTTCCAGCAGAGGAAGTCAGTAGTGATCATGAGAGGTCAATATTCAAGGTCTGTGTCAGTTACGTGACTGGACCAAGCACGGTCTGTGTCAGTTACGTGTAACTTTATCATTTCACCACATCATCTTGATTGACCAGTGAAATTAAAAGATTCTTAACAAGACCTGAGTTACCTGTGACAGGGACATCCAGAATTTTGAGTAAATGTGTCATAGTGATTTAAAGAATATATAGTGGTCTAATGGGGACCTTTAGGCTCACCTAAATGATTACCTACATATCTCAGACTGACCAATAAATCTAAGACTGACTACATGTCTGACAATGACCTATATGTCAAATTCTGCTGAAGTGGTCGTTGTAAGCACGAGTAGTAGAAATGTTTACCGCAGAAACGCACCCAAGGACAATTCCATTCCTCACTGTGTCGTTTTCTTGATCGAAACTGTCATGCTGTTGTATTATTTACATTTGATTGTGTTATATATATATATAACTACCATACATAGTAATTTTAGTAAAGATAAATTTCATGATGCACAATATTACTCGCAATCAGTTGAACAGGAACAACTACATACGGTTTCGGTTCGGGGTTGTGGAATATGGACTTTTCTGCCGTGTAGGGTACCGGGTACGTTTCTGTATTTTGACATTGTTTAGGGTACATTTCTGTATATAGAACATACCTGTATATACCTGGGAAATATACATTGTATAATACCTGTGCGGACAACGACCCCTTCAGCTATGATACTGACAACATGTTTGAGACTGACCTCTGTGAGGGAGGCTGATATTATATCTAAGCCACCTTGGTGTTGCAGGGTCAGTGGCTGAACGACATGTTCCATGGTGAGGGCAAGATGGTTCATGCATCCGGGATCATCTATGAAGGTCAGTGGGTCAATGGCTACCCAGTGGAGATGGCCACCAAGATGGTGATCGTTATGGAAACAGAATCACTGGAACTCACTCAAGGGCAGACATTCTCAGTCAAAGTTGAATGTCACAACGACCTTGGGGAGGTCATTGCAGGTGAGTGGCATTGATGTACTGTGAGAATCCAGAACAATATGTTATGTGGAGCACATATGTTGACCTGTTGCTGGTGTGATGCTAACCAAAGAGAACTGTGGCAGAAACCTGTGCCCAACACATATTGGCCCGATTGCTGAAATAACACGTAAGCTATCACCCTCCAACACAAAGTCACTATTTCACTCAACGTTTCATGCAAATACTTGATCCATCAAATCATGAAGCTACAGAAGATCCAAATGATGCAGTGATTACTAAGGCAACTGTTATTGTGTCAGTTTACCTTTGACAGCTTCAGTGTTTTCAGATGTCCCGTAGCCCGCGAAGCATAATGCGTTCACGTGCACAACACATTGTCTGAGAACAAAAACATCATCCATATACATAAACTGAACATTGATGCCAAACGCATATATTTATGGTGACATCTTAAAGTTCAATCCGTGAAGCAGATTATGTTTTCAAACAATCTGTGAACAATTATTCTGGCCCTTCAGTTTGGATACATTGTTTCCTCAGTGAGTTGCTTGTTCCTGTCATCTAAGGTTGGATGTTCCCATCCTGGCAGTTATGGGGATGATGTTATTCTGTAACCATGGATATTGGAAGGAGTATACTGTTCCCAAATATAATTGTTCTTTTACAGTGCAGGTCTGATCTTTGAGTGCTATGCCTCCAAGAGTCCTGTCTTGAATGTTATGGCAGAATACAGATTGCTGACATTCTCTAAATTTAAACTGATTTCAGATCAAGGGAGAGAACTCCTGGTATCGGCTGGCTTCAAGTACTACCCCACAAAGGAAGGCTCGGCACTGTTTGATATGATAGAGCAGGTTGAGGAGAAACCTATCGAAACACCTTTGTAAGTACACAGTTGAACCTTGACTTGTTTAACTTTAAGGGTGTGTTTTAGTAATGCTGTATATACAAACAGAATAATCTGCCGAGACATAAGCATGATTAGCACACACAGCTAACCCTCATCTATAAAGCACCACATGTTGCAGCGGCTACTCTATTGTGCCCTACCCCCTGACTGACCACATGAACACGGACGAGGAGAAGGAAGCGGAGGGGGAAAAGGAGGAGGCCGGTGAGATCAAGGTCACACCAGAACAAGAGGTTCCAGCCAAGACAGAAGACGGAGGTATGGGCAACAATCTGACCAGTTTAGGACTCCTCCACACTAAAGTGACATCAAACACGGGTAGAGTCGGCATGATTTCCCCACAGCATGCTTCTTTGATTGTCCCCAGGCATTGTCATTTCATGATAACTTAAACAATCCATTGCTAGCTAGTTGATGGTCATTTCCTGCTTTCCTGGTTATCACAAGGCTAAACGTGTTCTCTGAAGGCTAACCAGCTTATTTACATGCATGATGACAGATGTTAACTTTTGAAAGTTTCCTCAGCTGTATAGAGGATAAGAAGCAGGTTCTTGGCAGGTTCCCGCCTGTGATATGGCTGGAATATAATTATTACATGCACACGAGCTCTGTCATGAACTGTGTGCTGGGATTTATGCCACTTTCGCAATACTCCAGCAATATGATGACAGGGGACACAAAGACCAGAAATAGGCTTCACATCCTTTACCCATGTAAAGAATGGAACCTAACTGTTGGGTGTGACAGGGAACCATGACCACTAGGCTAACACTGTCTCTAAGTGAACCTACAGCATAATGTGCATGTGTTTGAGGATTATGTATTGCCTATCGTCAGATGAGGAACAGGAACAGGTGGAAGAAGGAGAAGAGAAGGGGGAGAAGGAGGCAGTTAAAGAGGAAGGGGAGAAGAGCAGAGTCATGTCGCCCACACAAGAAGCAGCACAGGATCTTGTGACAGGTATGCTTCAACCCTGTGTCTCACTGTGTCTCCCCTGTGTCTCCTGTTAGTGCTGGTCACTGGATAGGGTGGTAAAACCTCAGTGACTTGCTGTTACACGTCATTGTACCCTAATGGATGTTCCGAATGTCAAGCACTGGTTCGACTGGTCCAGACTGAATTGTTTACAGACCCATGTGTATGGGGTTATTGCAGGGTGCAGCATAAGCACTGTCATCAGTATTGGAGTTGAAGTAAGCGTGTCAACATCCCAAACATTTGATTTGTTTTTCGCACAAGTCTTGAATGTTTTACCCATAGTTTTCATTCAGTAATAAGGAATGAGAAGGGTAGAGATGTAGCATTTCACTACTCACCAACAAATATATGGTACTGATTGACAGCTCTGTGCATATTGATCATATTATTAGAACCAACCACAGAGGAGAGTGCACCTCCACAGAGAGAAACCACGCCCCTTCCTCCCCCTGTAGCCAGTCAGAGGACAGTGGATGGTGCAAGTGAGTGGAGCTGTCTCCAGCTGGCCCCGCCCCCTCCAATGTACCGCCCATTTCTAGCCATGGAGGAGGAGGTAGCAATGAAGAAAACCAAGTCCAAGAAGCTGGGCCAGTCAAAGGACAAGAGCCTGGAAAAGCAAGGTGGGCAACCTTTAACACTCTGTTGCAGCATCTGTCGAAACAATCCCTGGCATATTATTATAGTGTCTACTGGCAAACAAGGATAAGTTGTGCACCGGCCTGACAAATGACCTGTATTAGCATGTATGAGTGCCGCCCACTGGCTTGCCATTGTTAGCGAAGAGGCCCCAGGTTGTCCACAATCAAGTGTAGTGCGATGGTGAAGCAAGGCGCAAGGCTTGTGCAGCTATGTGCGGAATCAATTTTCATCGTTATGCAATGCACGTGCACTAGCCTACATCTGCTCTACCTTTCACAAACCAAATGGGTTTGCTCATTGCCATGCACTGCCTACTTCTCGTAAAGGTGTTCTCTGTGCTGGTCCAACTTATCCTTGTTTGCCAGTAGTACAGATGTTTCTTGTGGTATGCATTATTATTCTAGTATCATCATTATCTCCCTTTACTCTCTTCTTCCACAGTCATTCCATGGACAAGATGGTGTCTTTGATGGCAGTTTATTGACAGAGTTGTTTTATGGCACAAGAGCAAACAAATATATTTTAGTCAACTTATTGACCTACAGGAGATATGGCTGTGTAATGTTAAATGATTGTTTCTTTGAAGGGCTAGTTTCTGTTTTTAGTTTAAACATGTTTTATTCACAGAGTGAAAAGGATCGAGGACAAGTTATTACAACTTATAAAATCCCTCTCCATAGTTCACACACATTGTGTTATACTTAGTTGAGTTCAATACGTTCAACTGTCACTGAGGCATAAACATAAACCTCACAATAATGGATGGGAAGTATTTGATGGTCGTTGTGCCGGGGCATACACACAAACTGATCAGTAGACTGACAGTCGTCTGACAGGTTATCAGAAGTGGTCACTGATCACTGTGTTGCACAGTTTACGTCATCTTCCCATAAAGCTCGGATGACAGGTTACTTAGATATTAGTGGGCAATCACAACCTTATTTTGCAGAGACATTTTGTATCTGATTCTCATATTTCAGATGGTAAACATTCCAGAAAAGAAATTAAGGAGAAAACAAGCACAGAAAGTAACCTGGATGAGAAATTTGCTCGACAAGGTATTGATGTTACAGTTTTATGTGGATATGAAACCATGTTGTTTTGATACTCAGTAATTTGTGTATGATCCTACTCTGGCATTTGTAAAACAAACACATCTGGTGTCTTCAAAACTCACCCTGTGGATCTGATTTATTGTAATCAATTATTCTGATAATTCATCTTGGTTCTCAAGAAATGATGTTGAAGAACATATTTCCTGAATTTGAACCTGTTCTTTATATATTCTAAATAAGTGAGTGAATATGGTTGTTCTTTATATATTCAGCAAATAAAACAGGGGACACCAGAAATGGGCTTCACACTTTGTACCCATGTGGGGAATCGAACCGGGTCAGTGACAAATTTAATTTGCTCATGTGCCCTATCTAAATTGTTTGTGTTTCGGACCTCTCGAATCCATTTGTCATGTGTGGTATTGTTGTTTGTGTTGACCTCATGCATCAAACTGGAGTAGTCATATTGTTCTGAACTCACTTCATGAGGCCAAGAGATGAAACTAAAGTTCAAAATTACATAGATGAGTCATATACAATGTATTTTAAAACACATCCCAGCATAGGCTACAATTTCCATGAAGTATCATAGACCTTATATGATATGGTGTGGAATGCCAAAGACTGAAAATTCCTGTAGTTGATGACCAGGTCTGATGGTAAAGAGGCCAAGATAAGTGGAACTATGGTACAGTTGAACAATATCTGGGGTGATCTGTCCATGTAGTTGTATTTAATGATTTCACATGTACATTCTAGTTTGTTTAGTGTGTATTTCTGTTTTAATGGTTTCTCCAGGGGAGTACGTGATCATGGTACAAGATGTCACCAACCCAGCATTTCTCCGAGGACCACTCCCTCCAGCATTCATGCTCGTCAAACTCCAGAAACCTAAACTAAAGAAAAAAGACTCCAAACCAAAGTAGGTCACCTTGTCTTTGTTTCAAACTGGAGCACCTTAACAACCTGTGACTTCTGACCCGACCCAGTTGACTGACCTTCACCTACCCGATCTCAGTGACCTTCACCTTTGCTGCAGTGGAACGGATTAACCATGCACAAACATTTCATTTGCGCACAGTGTTCATTTGCATGAGGAGCACTTTGAATTGTGGGATTATTAATTGCACTGTTTGAAGGAGAATGTTAAGAATGATCATCAGTGAACATTTGAGTGTTTCCATTGGTCTAGAAGACAAATTTAATTACTTGTTTTACAGTCTATTTAATGTACAAATATACCGATCTAAATGTCTTATATACCGATCTAAATGTTATCTTCCCTCACTTCCTCCTAAACTTTTGTAAGATTATCTTGATGTGTCACAGTGTGTTTTAATCTCTGACCATGTAGTGGATATGTCACCAACTCCATGTAAATAGCTTCACCTTGGAACTTCAGAAGCAAATAAGCAACTGATAACCCTGAGGTTGTGGACTGACAATATCTGTGATATGTAGACGATGAGGATGATAGTTTCATGTCAGATTGAATAACATCATCCCATACCTACTGCAGTTGCTTGACATATGGTCGAACTTCCAGCCGATCATAAGCAGGAAATTAAAAAAGATAGACGTACCGTATGTTACAGTTGATAAGCCGATCTCATTGATAAGCCAAGGTCCTAACTTTCCCCTTAGAATGGTATGTTCCGTAGATAAGCCAACCCATGAACCTTCACTCATCTTTTCGTTGTGATAATTCATCAGAAATAGTGTGTCAAGAAATCCATATTGAATTACACAAGTTAATCATGTTGTTACACCATCTCCCTTTCTACAGACTGCATTTTTGGGGCCTCAAAATTTGGCTTATCTACGGTAATATACAATAATTAAATGAGACAGGTCAGGTCAGTGATGAAGATTGTACAGTGTTCCCAGTACTGTTACATGAGGCAGTGTTGTACAGCTGTGATACACCTGCTGTACAGCTATTGTTACTGTACTGGAGACGTACAGGTGAGACGTGCGTTGTTTGTGACTGTAAGATTGTTTGTGACTGTAAGATTGTTTGTGACTGTAAGATTGTTTGTGACTGTAAGATTGTTTGACGAGGTTACCAAGAACAAGCAGCCATCAATAGCCAGTGACTGTCAAAACTTGATGAACTTGTGTAAATGTACCGACCACACGCAGAACTTGATCAGAAGCACAGCAACCAGCACTCATTTGTGTGTAGACATTATAATAATAATAATGATAATAATGAGAATATTTATAACGTACCTTTTCCAGGCTAAATATCCTGCTCAAAGCGCACAATCTGATCATTATTACCCCGGATAACCCAAGCTGCCTGTTAGGCGCTAGAAGGTTAATACTAGTAGTCTCAAGACTTATTTCACCGGGTACCCATTTCTTCCCTCCATGTGCTGGGAACCTGACATGACAGTATACCATTATATGTCCAGCTGGTGATGTGTATCACTTTATAAATGTGAAAATGGACACTAGGATTTTTTGATTTCGTGCAATGGCAGACTATGGTATACTGCTTAACATATGTAACTTTGGCCAGTTGAGCTTAAACTGTGATAAAAAGTGTCTGTGCTTCTATTCTATATGCATTTGTCAAACAGAACTCAACAAATACAAGAGGTTCCTATATGCATTTGTCAAACAGATCTCAACTTATACAAGAGGTTCCTATATGATGTTCCTGTGATAGTTGAAGATTGCCAGTCCAACCAATATTCTGTGATATATATGGTTTTGCATGATACTTACTTTTACAGTGGAATAAAGTCTATATTTTTTGTAAGTGTGTTTGCCGTTATAGATGATAGCATGTTTAGTCACTATGTAGCAGATATATCGTTCTGTATTATATACCTAGGCTACAGGTTGTGTTGTTGTATGTGTCTCACAATGAACCTTATTTCTGTTCCGTACATGGTGATTTGCCCCTCTACAGCCCACCTACAGCTGTGGTACCTGGTGAAGGGGTGGCCCCTCCCAACAACCCACCTACAGCTGTGGTACCTGTTGAAGGGGTGGTCCCTCTCAACAACCCACCTACAGCTATGGTACCTGGTGAAGGGGTGGTCCCTCCCAACAACCCACCTACAGCTATGGTACCTGGTGAAGGGGTGGTCCCTCTCAACAACCCACCTACAGCTGTGGTACCTGGTGAAGGGGTGGTCCCTCCCAACAACCCACCTACAGCTATGGTACCTGGTGAAGGGGTGGTCCCTCTCAACAACCCACCTACAGCTGTGGTACCTGGTGAAGGGGTGGCCCCTCTCAACAACCCACCTACAGCTGTTGTACCTGGTGAAGGGGTGGTCCCTCCCAACAACCCACCTACAGCTGTGGTACCTGGTGAAGGGGTGGTCCCTCTCAACAACCCACCTACAGCTACGGTACCTGGTGAAGGGGTGGTCCCTCCAAACAACCCACCTACAGCTGTGGTACCTAGTGAAGGAGTGGTCCCTCCCAACAACCCACCTACAGCTATGGTACCTGGTGAAGGGGTGGTCCCTCCCAATAACCCACCTACAGCTGTGGTACCTGGTGAAGGGGTGGTTCCTCTGAACAGCCCACCTACAGCTGTGGTACCTGGTGAAAGGGTGGTCCCTCCCAAGAACCCACCTACAGCTATGGTACCTGGTGAAAGGGTGGTCCCTCCTAACAGCCTACCTACAGCTGTGGTACCTGGTGAAGGGGTGGTCCCTCTACAGCCCACCTATAGTTGTGGTACCTAGTGAATGGGGTGGTCCCTCTGAACAGCCCACCTACAGCTATGGTACCTGGTGAAGGGGTGGTCCCTCCCAACAACCCACCTACAGCTATGGTACCTGGTGAAGGAGTGGTCCCGCCCAACAGCCCAACTACAGCTGTTGTACCTGGTGAAGGGGTGGTCCCTCCCAACAATCCACCTACCGCTGTGGTACCTGGTGAAAGGGTGGTCCCTCTACAGCCCACCTACAGCTGTGGTACCTGGTGAAGGGGTGGTCCCTCCAAACAACCCACCTACACCTGTGGTACCTGGTGAAGGGGTGGTCCCTCCCAACAACCCACCTACAGCTGTTGTACCTGGTGAAGGGGTGGTCCCTCCCAACAATCCACCTACAGCTGTGGTACCTGGTGAAAGGGTGGTCCCTCCCAACAACCCACCTACAGCTGTGGTACCTGGTGAAGGAGTGGTCCCGCCCAACAGCCCAACTACAGCTGTTGTACCTGGTGAAAGGGTGGTCCCTCCCAACAACCCACCTACAGCTGTGGTACCTGGTGAAGGGGTGGTCCCTCCCAACAGCCCAACTACAGCTGTGGTACCTGGTGAAGGGATGGTCCCTCCCAACAATCCACCTACAGCTGTGGTACCTGGTGAAGGGGTGGTCCCTCCCAACAACCCAACAACAGCTGTTGTACCTGGTGAAGGGGTGGTCCCTCCCAACAACCCACCTACAGCTGTGGTACCTGGTGAAGGGGTGGTCGCTCTGAACAGCCCACCTACAGCTATGGTACCCGGTGAAGGGGTGGTCCCTCCCAACAACCCACCTACAGCTATGGTACCTGGTGAAGGAGTGGTCCCTCCAAACAACCTACCTACAGCTGTGGTGCCTGGTGAAAGGGTGGTCCCTCCAAACAACCCACCTACAGCTGTGGTACCTGGTGAAAGAGTGGTCCCTCCCAACAAACCACCTACAGCTGTGGTACCTGGTGAAGGGGTGGTCCCTCCCAACAACCCACCTGCAGCTGTGGTACCTGGTGAAGGGGTGGTCCCTCCAAACAACCTACCTACAGCTGTGGTACCCGGTGAAAGGGTGGTCCCTCCAAACAACCTACCTACAGCTGTGGTACCTGGTGAAAGGGTGGTCCCTCCAAACAACCTACCTACAGCTGTGGTACCTGGTGAAAGGGTGCATTTTGATTATGGATTAGAGTCCTTGTTTGCTCCAGCTATGTTTCTAGGGTTGTCAGCTCCATACCAGTGTCTCCATGTGTGCGTGCGTGCATGTCACCAGTTGTAAGCATAGGAGACCAATGTCACTTGGATGTCACACAATGGTGAACATCACAACCGTTACCAATAACAACTAAATAAGAATGTTCTAAATCCCAGCAGCCACTAACAGCAGATAACAAGAATCCTGCACCATTAACCTGTGTACCACAAGTGTTGCAGCACCAACTAATATGTACCTTTCTTCCAAGCTCACCGGAAAAGGAACCAGAAAGGTAGATGAAGTTGAGAACTCTGTGAGTAAATGGTGTAAATGATACCGTGAGGTGCAGAGTTTCACCACCATCTCGGACATGAGTGTCTTCATCAATCAAAGGTTTCATTGGTACAGTGAGGGTAAGACCACACAGGAATCATCCAGCTTGATCTATTCATGCATCCTGTCATTGTGTTGCCATAACTACCCTTCCTGCAACTTGGAGCAGAGTTCAGAATTATGGAGCCAGTCATGGTTGTTATGTTAAACAGAATATGGGTGCCTATGATACAAATACAAGAGTCTGACCCTCTCCCTTCAGTGGGAGTATGTGAGGTCCAGGAGACTATGGCAGTACAGTGTACTGTGCAGAACTTCAGCCCTTGAGTACTCCAGAAACCTTTCATTGTGGGTCAAATCTCACTAAGCCCAATTTTTTTAGGTGAAATCCTCGGTCAACGCTATATGAAAGTAGTCAAAGTCTCATATCTGCATCACTTTGGGCTCTAATCTAACATCAAGCAGACACACCCCTTGAATGATGTTATAACCGACTCCAACACTGGCTCACTCACTCACTCACTCACTCTCTCCTTGTTTTGTTACAGGTGGGACACACAGAAACACATTGCCAACATGCAGCGGTATTCGTCCTTGGGTCACTGACATCTCCCCGACCCCTCAGACCAGTGCGACCTTCACGAGGAGCCTCTACATACGTCATTCAGTACTGTAGCTCACCTGATGGTCAAGTGATAAACAACTCACTCACTCACTTTATTGTATTTATATATACATATATTTTATTGTATATATTTCATCACTTTCATTTAGAATGACAAATTTTAAACAAGGATAAAAATATTTAAAATATACATATGGAAGGGTTGGGCATTTTCTCCTTTTCTTAAGGAACATCACAAGGATGAACTTTCAACGTAGGTCAAAGAAATATATTTTATCATTTTTGGTAATTGTATATAATGTAATGTTAACATGGGAATGTTAACTGTTGAAGCTGAAACTAATTGCTGATAATGATTGCCCATTGGCCTCGATAACACTTGATATACCAAAGTTATTTATATGGTCTTGATTGTATGGGGTAGTTAAGTTTATGCAATGTATTTATATATTTACTGATGTCCCTGGCAGAGTCCAGATCCTGGGAGTACCCTTGTGACCATTTTTCTAAGGGATTTCCATGTAGCTGGATGAACTATAGCAGATCAATTCCTATAGTCATCGTAATGTGTGTGAATGGTATTGAGTGATGGGGATAGTGACCTTGATGACAGCTTGTCTTCATTTAGCAATTTGGTAAAGGTTCTATGCAAGTATCATGAATATATTTTCTTTACTCATCTTGAAGACATCGGAAACATAGCATACTTTAAATTTGTACACAAAGCCAAGTTTTACAGATTTTTGTATCAACAATTTTGAGTTCTTCTGAATGAGTAAACTACATTGTTACAAATCAAGGTGAGCTTAGTTATTGTAACACACAAATCTTTGTTGCTTCAACCCGTGACCAGTTCCGTGTTATTGTAACACACAAATCTTTGTTGCTTCAACCCAGGACCAGTTCCATGTTATTGTAACACACTAATCCTTGTTCCTTCAACCCAGGACCAGTTCCATCTTCGGACAGAAGATATACTCATGGAAACAAATAAGGGAACACATGAAATGTAGTGTTCCTTAAAAATTCCACAGACAGTGCAACAAATCATGCAGAGACACCTGGAATACGAGTGAGTGAGTGAGTGAGTTTAGTTTTATGCCGCACTCAGCAATATTCCAGCAATATGGCAGCAGTCTGTAAATAATCGAGTCTGGACCAGACAATCCAGTATCAACAGCATAAGCAATGATCTGCGCCATTGGGAACCGATGACATGTGTCAACCAAGTCAGCGAGCCTGACCACTTGATCCTATTAGTCTCGTCTTACGACAAGCATGGGTTACTGAAGATCAATATTCTAACCCGGATCTTCACGGGTACCTGGAATAAGAACACTTTTTCCTCATCTCACCATCACACTGACGACCCTGTTGTTTAGATTACTTTACAGGATGAGACAAAACTTTAGAAACTGTAGAGTGTGTAATGGGTCCAGTGGCCCAGACATTTCAAGTGCTACTAGTTATAGATACTAGAAGAAGTACATATGGGTGTGTAGTTTGTATAATACACAGATATTGTTGTCATTTGTAGGACTATTGAAAATAAGGATACATGTATAGTATGACCAGAAATTGAGAATTTTAGGAATATGTTTAATTGGATTTCTAGTATAAACAACCTTGACCAGCTATCAAGTGCTTGGTTTCATTCAAGAGAGACAACTCTGTTAATCCTTTTTTCATTAGTTTGTGAAGAGTTATCCCCCTTTGTTTACTTGCTAGCAGACGACATTTTCAGTGATCCTCAGTATGGATGATTTAGAGAAGAGGAAGTTGATTTTAGAGTATTAAAACAAGGTCATCAGATCAGCTAAAGTGATTCAAGTAGAACAGGCATCCCTTTGTCCACTGTTTATCGTGTTTTGAAAAATATTGCAAATGGATATGGCATTGAGCACCAGGGAGGCGCAGGTAGGCCCAGAAAATTGACTGTCGGTGACAGGGGGCGGCTTGGCATTCTTGTTTCTAAACACAAATGAAGGAGTTTAGAAAACTTAAGGCTGGATATGATTGATAGAGGATCTGTGGTTGTCTGTAAGGAGACAATTAGAACTGAGCTGCATGCAATGGGTTGAGTGAAAATAATATAAAAAAATTACAATCTTAAATTCTCAATAATTTCTGGCTGTTTTTGAGTGTGTTTCTGCACTGTAATATCTGATATTATTGCCTACATTCAGTGGAGGAAAGCATACTTCATATGTACATGATTATGAGAACGAAGTCCTTTCCTGCAGTTTTGGAACACCCAACGATGTTTCGCGGAAGTCCCAGAGTTTTATATATTTCTTCCATGTGGACATGAATGGGGACCCAAGGATGAGATTCGATTTCTCATCCAAAATCAGTTTTCGGACATTTTCAGTTTGTAAAGTAATAACCACTGTTCCGAGTATCAATGTACAGCTGACTTGCTTCAACAGCGTGATATATTAATGACGTCATCTAATTGTGATGTCATCCAATTGTAATGTCATGGTAACCGGTATCTCTTGTGTTATGTCCATGTTCAAAATAGTGTATATAGATATTGCAGGTCCATCTGATCACACTTAGTTGATCTGAACTGATCATTCACTGTGATCTCAACAACTTGTGAACAAGAAAAACAAACACCAGTTTTATGACAGAATATTTTTACCAAAACAAAGTCTTTACAACTTTGGCTTTCTAACCAAGTCTTCAGCAAAAAATTAAATAAGACTAAACTGAAAATAATTATTATAACATTGATCACATGAGGCCCATGGTGTTCCTCCTGACCTACTGCTGCGTTGTCAACATCGACGACAACGTCCACAGGTAGCTTGGCGTAAAATGCATAGGAATCAGTAGTACAGCCTTACACACTGTCACGCTCAGCTGTGAGGACATGATTAAAGGAAAACTTACTCCTCTCAGAAAACCAATGTTCCCTGACAAGAGGATTGAATAATGGCTGAAAATGGAAGCATATATTTGGTATGATCCCTGTTTATTTCTCTCTGATATCCAAACATTATTTGGTGAAGTCTTGAAAATGACGAGATACAAACACGTTGTGACATTTTGAGTACATATGATAGCAGAAACCCAAACCATTTCCATGGAATATTTCTTCTTGATATTCGCTTAATCCAATTTTCACAAGTTGAAAACGACAGTATGTAAGAACCAACCACCTAACAAGCTGTATTCATATTAAAGCACTTCTTTACACAGATTCTCACAATTTGTAGGAGATATCTTCACAGGGCACAGATCTAGCGGGGAAATATACACATTTATTCACTTGTCATGCAAATATAAAACCCAAAGAGCAGTATCACCAGAAGAGCATTAATGCTTTCAATTTTAGTCTGCTATGGGATGCAAAAAAACTTAACATGCACATTAAATAGAAAACAATAATTTGAGTTTATTGCTGTTTTGATTCTTTTCCTAATTAAGTAATTTGATTTAACTGCTGTATGACAGATGAGCATCAGTTTCACAACATGACAACATTTCTATGTAATTACTGAGTGACTATCCCATACATGTTGTATAATCCCTGGCTGAAGTGCACTACACATGTTGGCTGTAGGTGTACTGCCAACAACCCATATCGGTGTGTATACCATGAGGCAACATCTAGAATGATGATAGGGAGCATAAATTAAGATGACACATTCACAATGAACGGTTACATGCAATCGCCAGCCTCAGCCATGGGTCTACTGCAATATCTTGGTGGCTAGGAACGTGTAGCTTGTGATTACCAACTGGTGTCATGTGATTGCCACCTGGTATCACATGATTACCAACTGATAATGTGGTACTGATGTAGTTAATACAGTGACCTCACTGGACCAACATGTATGTACAGGTAGACTTATTTCTTGACCAGGCCAGATCCATATTTCAATATTTGTTTCCACAACTACTTTTAGATACAATAACCCAAACTGCATATTATATTTCATCTTGTTTGGACGTTCACTAACATTCATGTTTTGACCTCCCACATCTTTATATTGGCAAACAATATAAAATTTGTTTAACATTCCATAAACTTTGTAATAAACAGTATCATAAGGCCACAGTTCACATTCTAAGTACCGTATCTCCATATACCGGTATGTATTTAACACTCAGTAGTCCAGCCAGTGTTTAAATCTTGGGTCATTTAACCATACAATTAAAGCTTATTCTAAACACTCCCCTAGATGGTCTCAGATAGGTCTGCCACATGGGTTACTCATGCTTCAAGAAGACTGAACAGAGAATAAAGATCTCCGCCCTGCAGGAACACGGCAAACATTGTTAGTAGGAAGCTGGGTATTTTGGCTAAAAATGTCTTTGCATCACAAATCTTGACAGAAACAACATCGACATGTCTGCCGAGAAGACAGTTGTTACCGCAGACATATTACCTTCATATACAATACATCGTTAAAACAAACAAATTTCATTTGTCTGTCAAATCACAAACAAGGAAGACTTCGTTAATATAATGATTCTCCAAATACAAGATGGTTGCTAGGCGATGTAGCAGAGAGACACTTAACAGGAAGTTGATGGAATCGTGTACTGAGGCATGGATGAAAGGGAATAAATAATCTTCAATATTGCACTTTCGTTTCCTTTACATTGATAGACAGCTCCATGAACACATACAAGGTACACCACACACACCTACTTTAGACCACAATAAATTAAACATTCCAAACTACGTACAGACTGTGATGTTTCATAGCCTTTCACTTGTGAAATCAAAGATGGGTTTAATTCCACACAAGCACAGCCAGCCCTGTGGAATTATGCTGGAGAATATAGGTCTCCAGCAACATATACTTGTCTGAACAGGCAACTAAACTGATCGGTTGCTTTGGTTGACTGCGTGTCACAGATCATGACATCCGTCACTGGATTAACTGGTCTACAGACCACTGTCACAGACCACCGTCACAGACCTTGAATATTGCAGTATAAAAAACAAAACAATAAAACCCACAGGAGGGTGAATGTCATTGATTGCATACTCAGCAATATTAAAAGCATGTGAAAGTAACCGGGACTTGACAATCCAGTGATTGACAGCATGAGTAACCATCCATGATGATCAGGAGAAATGACACAACCAAGTAAGAAATGGTGACCACCTGATCCTCCTTAGACAGTTGTTGTGACACGCAGGAGACAATCTAATCCCAACATGGGGAAGACCAACACCATGTGCAGCTGGCCGTCATCACAGACGCCACTGATCTCAAAATACAACCATCAAGTTGATCCGAGAGATGAATGTACCTGTAGAAGCTGTTTTTAATTCATTATGGTCTGTATGTTATAAATTAATCTATCCAATTTGTCACTTCTTTCCCTGCAATAAATAAGTCCTACCAATATCATCAAGACAAGCACCTGCTATACATATCGAAACAATATTACAGCCTATGGTTGAGCAATGGCCAACAGTGTAACAATAAGCCTTGAAACTGTGCCCTGCAATGTTCAGACATCTGTGGCCAGCCTTCGCGCAGCTATCCACCAGGATCCTGGACCGCCACCGAGCATCTCACACATATATAACTCAAATAGAACAGGCAGGTTGAACAAAGCATTGGGCGTGGACAGTTCCACACACTGACTTCCGACCAGGTTATCAAGGTGGATCAGAACAGCACTATGATAGTGTATCACCAGGGGATTCGGATCACGTGATCAAAGCACTATGATAGTGTATCACCAGGGGATTCGGATCACGTGATCACAGCACTATGACTATCATAACTCATCTATATCTTCACACAGACTTGTAGCAGTCATAGCACTGCGAGTAACTAACATCAATACTTTAACAGTATGACAGTATCAATACTTAACTTCTGACAGTAGTAGCTACAATCAGTTTGAGAAAGGCATTGACATTCCGTGTGTCAAACCTCACGTCACCCAGTACAGACAACATCAGTCTTCAACAACCAGTTTACATAGTCTTTTCATCATGCGACTGAACAACAGATTCTATTTAACATTACTATTAAACTGATGTCCAACAATGCTATTTGATGTTTAACATTACTATTAAACTGATGTCCAACAATGCTATTTGATGTTCAACATTACTATTAAACTGATGTCCAACAATGCTATTTGATGTTTAACATTACTATTAAACTGATGTCCAACAATGCTATTTGATGTTCAACATTACTATTAAACTGATGTCCAACAATGCTATTTGATGTTTAACATTACTATTAAACTGATGTCCAACAATGCTATTTGATGTTCAACATTACTATTAAACTGATGTCCAACAATGCTATTTGATGTTTAACATTACTATTAAACTGATGTCCAACAATGCTATTTGATGTTCAACATTACTATTAAACTGATGTCCAACAATGCTATTTGATGTTCAACATTACTATTAAACTGATGTCCAACAATGCTATTTGATGTTTAACATTACTACTCATCTAAAATTCAACATTACTTTTCATTTGAATGTAAAGGTTACTATTCATATAATGTTCAACATTACTCTACCTCGGATGTTCAACATTATTACTCATGTAACAAACAACTTGTTCTCTGGTTAAAGGACATATACAGAGCAGCACTAGCAGGCAACAAGTCATCACATTTCTGGCACTAGGAGAAGCTGTACAAACCAATCAAGAACTCATCCAACCAATCGCATTGACACATTATGCGAAAAAGAGAAAATGCATGTCAGGTGAACAATCATGAATTTCAGAACCACACTGTATGTGACATAGTGACTTGGTCCTGCTGCTGTACAGGAGAGGGTGGACAGGTGAGGGTGGAGAGGTCTGGGGAGGACGGTTGAGGGTGGACAGGTGATGGAGGACAGGTGAGGGGTGGACAGGTGTGGGATGGACAGGTGATGGTAGACAGGTGGATAGGTGATGGGTGGGCATGTAAAGGGTGGACAGGTGATGGTAGAGAGGTGAGCATGTAAAGGGTGGGCAGGTGGGGATGGACAGGTAAAGGGTGGACAGGTGATGGTAGACAGGTGGACAGGTGGGGGTGGACAGGTGATGGTAGACAGGTGGGGGTGGACAGGTAAAGGGTTGACAGGTGGTCAGGCAACACCAACCTCCCCTCTGACTGTGGTCATCATGATAGACACAACCACACCATGTTGGCCCTTGGACATAAAAATAATATATGTATTTGTTCCAAAAGCTTCATAAAAATATAATTTCAAAAAAAGTTTCCAATTGTTTTGAAAAACTATGTTGTGTTACAAACTGTCATTTGGCTCCATTCTTCAGAGACAATAATTGTAGATAGAGCCCAAAAAATATATATTTTGTCTTCCATCCCCTCCAGAATACTAAATGGTTGATCCCATACTAAAATAACATTAGCTGACGATCCTGTCATCTACACAGGTGGTTATGTGTTATTGACAGCTGTTGTTACATCAACAGGCCCAAGTCACAATATGTCATACACAGCATTCTCTCAACTGAGGCCACATCTCAAGCTACATAAACAATATATATTTAAATTAATCTTAATAAATAATTTCTTCTTAATGTACTTTCATTCACAAAACATATGACACATCACTTTTCGATACAAAGGAAAGAGATTCTTGGGATATGAAAATGGATGAAATTGATGAAAGTTTGGGTTGAAATGAAAGACGTGGCTATTGGAAATCTACAAGCAAAATTTCCATCAAAATAACCCTAGAACTGAAGAGCAAGCACAACCACCTGAAATTAGAAAACAAAAGTAACATCACATTCACTCTGGAGACAGCGTGGCTCATCTATACATATACGCTGAAATATGCTGTTTCAGGGAAACAAAGTTTTGAGACAGTCTGCAAACACAACTGTTGATAAAAACCAATGTGAGTCCCCACCATGACACTAGCTCAGCCTCACGAGGTTAACCACACTCCTTGTCCATACAGGGAATCCTGTGGCATCAGAATCAACTATGTTGTCCAAAAATGCACTCAGTCAGCTGCAGAGTGATCTCCCTTTATCACCTGAGAGTGACCTCCCTTTATCACCTGATACATCAACCTCTCAGTTCTCTCAACACCAAATTGTTCAATGGCGATCACACGATATAAGAAAATAAATATATATATATTTGCACTAAAACTATGTCCATGACAAACTATAAGTCAGTGATGTGATATTTGGTTCCCGGCTTCGGTGGGCCATGAGTCAGTTTGTTCGGGGAAGCATAGGGAAGGGGGCCACCATATTGGTAATCAAAATTATGGCCTCCATTTTGCATGTCCTCCCCTCCCCTATTCCTGTCAGAGTTTATGATGGGTATTGACCCTGTGTTGATAGCAACAGCAGCATAGCTGGATGGGGCAACTGTGATGATCCCCCCACCTCCGTGCCGATCCGACTTTTTCTGGATGTTGAACGTGAGTGGGTCTATGTAAAACTGATCATCAGGGAACTGGATGTTGAGCCTTGCTATGTGACAGCCTCGGCAAAACAAGTGCTCCTCAAGTGGATAACATCGCTTGTCAGGTTCGTCCGTCAGCTGGATACCACAGTCCTGAAACATTTAACAAAATGTATAAATAGAGAAGCAAAATAATCATCAAACTTTCCAATTCCAATGCAAAATTAAAACAATAAACCAAAGGCTGAGTGTAAAATATATTTATAAATTACACTGTCTGCTTTCGACACATAATAAAGCAAGATAGCTGGTGTGGTGCTAAAATATAATCACTCCCAACATTATCTTTGATCAATTTCATAAAAAGAATGTATTTCAGTATTTTTAATGAAAAGAAATAACAAAATGCTTCACAGGGAGTAAATAGGTGATTATATAGAAATATGCAATTATTTGCCTTTTTTCCACTTTGTACATAACATAATCTAGAATCTACACAAACAGCCATTCCCTTCACAGAACATTGCTAGGGAGATTCCAGGAGTTCTACGGCTAACTACCAAGGTGGGAAGTCTGTAACGGTCAGCAGTACAGACAGATGGCAGCACAGGCAAGTTAATCACAACACAGGAGCTGATTAGTGTTCACATACCGTGCATTCAGTCAGATGCAGGTGTGCTACCCCCACAACAGGTGTGCTACCCCCACAACAGGTCACAAGTTGACACAACTCAGGTGCCAACCAACCACACAGCATTGTTTGTAGCTACAATACTGACTCTCCTTAAACAATGTTTCAAAACTTATGCTGTTAAGAATTAGTAAGTTTGTCTGGCACTGCTTTGAAAAGTACTAAGTTATATCACGATCAGCATAATAAGGGTCGAGAACTCAAAGTTGACGAGTTGGAGACATCAATACTCTTCAGGTCTTTGAATGGTATTTAGAAGTGATACACATAAGGAAGAGAGTTTCTTATGGATGTCAACTTCTTTATTATGTGGGACACAACGTATATACTCCGAAACGTTGTGTTCCTCACAATATAAAAGTTGATATGGATGTCAAGCCAGAGTGACATGCTGAATCAAAGCGTGACTTCATGCATAACAACCCAATCTTGGCTCTAACCCCAAACCTCATGGCAACAGACAGCCTTTGTGCTAGTGAAGTGAATATACTTGTGTATCTGTGAGGAGTCTACTACATTCCATCCTGGTGTAAAACAGTTGAATAAATACAATACCACATACATATTAGGTAAAGTGGATATCTGTGTTTGGTTGTATAACCAGCATTCTGTAATAAACAGCAGTCGAAACAATTATTGAACAGCTTGACATTTCAGTGATAAGCGCTTAAAATGGATTCATATAACCTGTTGTTACATATTACTGATACAACCATATGTGAAATTTATACTTAACAAGAACTAAACATCAGATTTGGCTACCACTAGATTGGACTACACATCAGATGTTTTACACAGTGTTCCCATGTTCTGCATACAACGTCTATATTATACAATCTAACACAGCGACATGAGGTATGTTTCCAGGCAGAGTTCTCTCCCTTGGACTGTCTAACGGTGTAAACTATTTGTAGGAAAACTAATGAATACCCAACTGCCATGCTGTGAAAGTGACTATCTGAACCCATGCATAGTGTAACATATAATTTGTAAAGACGTATACTGAAACCTAATTGAAGAAAATATTCTCATTTCTCTTAAAAAAAATGACTAGTCAAGTGAGCTGATAGACTGGTGGGACATAATCAGAGCATTAATCAGCAATGGGGCTGTATCTACTACTGTCTTATACAATAGACTACAGCAGGGAATGGGTCTGTATCAACTGCTGTCTTATACAATGGACTACAGCAGGGAATGGGACTGTATCTACTGCTGTCTTATACAATGGACTACAGCAGGGAATGGGGCTGTATCTACTGCTGTCTTATACAATGGACTACAGCAGGGAATGGGGCTGTATCTACTGCTGTCTTATACAATGGACTACAGCAGGGAATGGGGCTGTATCTACTGCTGTGCTGTCTTACTACAATTATACAATGGACTACAGCAGGGAATGGGGCTGTATCAATACTGCTGGGAATGGGGCTGTATCTACTGCTGTCTTATACAATTATACAATGGACTACAGCAGGGAATGGGGCTGTATCTACTGCTGCTGTCTTACTGCTGTCAATGGACTACAGCAGGGAATACAATGGGGGCTGTATCTACTGCTGTCTTATACAATGGACTACAGCAGGGAATGGGGCTGTATCTACTGCTGTCTTCTTATACAATGGTCTTATACTACAGCAGCAGAGAATGGGGCTGTATCTACTGCTGTCTTATACAATGGCTACAGCAGGAATGGGGCTGTATCTACTGCTGTCTTATACAATGGACTACAGCAGAGAATGGGGCTGTATCTACTGCTGTCTTATACAATGGACTACAGCAGAGAATGGGGCTGTATCTACTGCTGTCTTATACAATGGACTACAGCAGAGAATGGGGCTGTATCTACTGCTGTCTTATACAATGGACTACAGCAGGGAATGGGGCTGTATCTACTGCTGTCTTATACAATGGACTACAGCAGAGAATGGGGCTGTATCTACTGCTGTCTTATACAATGGACTACAGGACTACAGCAGAGAATGGGGCTGTATGGACTGCTGTCTTATACAATGGACTACAGCAGGGAATGGGGATGTATCGACTGCTGTCTTATACAATGGACTACAGCAGAGAATGGGGCTGTATCTACTGCTGTCTTATACAATGGACTACAGCAGGGAATGGGGCTGTATCTACTGCTGTCTTATACAATGGACTACAGCAGGAATGGGGCTGTATCTACTGCTGTCTTATACAATGGACTACAGCAGAGAATGGGGCTGTATCTACTGCTGTCTTATACAATGGACTACAGCAGAGAATGGGGGTATCTACTGCTGTCTTATACAATGGACTACAGCAGAGAATGGGGGCTGTATCTACTGCTGTCTTATACAATGGACTACAGCAGGGAATGGGGCTGTATCTACTGCTGTCTTATACAATGGACTACAGCAGGGAATACAGCAGGGGGGCTGTATCTACTGCTGTCTTATACAATGGACTACAGCAGAGAATGGGGCTGTATCTACTGCTGTCTTATACAATGGACTACAGCAGAGAATGGGGCTGTATGGACTGCTGTCTTATACAATGGACTACAGCAGGGAATGGGGCTGTATCTACTGCTGTCTTATACAATGGACTACAGCAGGGAATGGGGCTGTATCTACTGCTGTCTTATACAATGGACTATAGAATGGGGCTGTAATGGACTGCTGTCTTATACAATGGATAATGGTATCTACAGCAATGGACTACAGCAGAATGGGGCTGTGGACTGGAATGGGGCTGTATCTACTGCTGTCTTATACAATGGACTACAGCAGGGAATGGGGCTGTATCTACTGCTGTCTTATACAATGGACTACAGCAGGGAATGGGGCTGTATCTACTGCTGTCTTATACAATGGACTACAGCAGAGAATGGGGCTGTATCTACTGCTGTCTTATACAATGGACTACAGCAGCAGAGAATGGGGGGGCTGTATCTACTGCTGTCTTATACAATGGACTACAGCAGGAATGGCTGTATCTACTGCTGTCTTATACAATGGACTACAGCAGGGGAATGGGGGGCTGTATCTACTGCTGTCTTATACAATGGACTACAGCAGGGAATGGGGCTGTATCTACTGCTGTCTTATACAATGGACTACAGCAGAGAATGGGGCTGTATCTACTGCTGTCTTATACAATGGACTACAGCAGAGAATGGGGCTGTATCTACTGCTGTCTTATACAATGGACTACAGCAGAGAATGGGGCTGTATCTACTGCTGTCTTATACAATGGACTACAGCAGGGAATAGGGCTGTATCTACTGCTGTCTTATACAATAGACTACAGCAGGGAATCATATATTTCTTTGTCATCTTAGTAGAGACATATTTGGTAATTGAAACTGAGGTACAAACAGTAATAAATTCAAGATAGAAAACCATATACCCAAAGTGAAATAGCAATTATAACACTGCGTAATAAGGGGATGGAGACATGTACTGGATATTTCTGAAATAAACTAGTCTGACCAGTTGATATGAAATGATTATAGCAAGCACCTCAGACATTATGAAAACGTGTAACCATTGAAAAATATACAAAAAAACTTTGTGTTTGAATAAATTGAACATGCTGATGAGTTGGCGGGGAAGTAGTATACGAGGAGGATACCTTACGTCCCTTGCTTCCCATCTATCTGTGAAAGCAGGAAACAAAGTCAACATAAAGGTCGCGACAGACTCACTACTTAACACTGAAGAAGCAAAACACTACATGACCTAAATAAACATTGCTAACAACAGAACAATCTGACATGGCAGATATAAAAAATATAATGAATGAGAAATGAGATGATTCAGACAAGCATGAACGATGGAGTATGCAGCCAGCATGCACTGAGACGTTGGCCGTTTCATGAGTATTGCTATCTTCGCATGGACCTCCAATGAACTTGCTATGCCGAACTGGTGTCAAATGTATGTCAAATCGGAACCCAGTGAGAAGGTTTTCTTGCCCAGTCAAAATGTCTGAACTTCATTCTGATCAGGTCAAGCCTGTTTTTTCACATTTTGCATCTTGTTTACAGTCCATGAGTGAAATGTGGATACTGTGTCCAGTCTAGGACATCACATCGCAGTGTTAACATGTTGTCAAATGCTGAATAAATGCAAGGAGAGAAACATTGATTGATTGACTGACTGGTGTTATAGCTTCACTCAGCAATATTCCAGCTACATGGCGGTGGTCTGTAAATAATCGAGTCTGGACCAGACAATCCACTGATCAACAGCATGAGCATCAATCTACAATTAATTGGGATACGATGACATGTGTCAACCAAGTCTGCGAGCCTGACCACGCAATCCTGTTAGTCACCTCTTACGACAAGCATGGGTTACTGAAGGTCAATTCTAACCCGGATCTTCACGGGTCAAAGAGGGAAATGCAAAATGACTTCATGAAATGAAAAACTAAAACAATCCTAGTTACTTCATTTCAGGAAACAGTTTTCTGTCATCATTCTGGGTAAGCGATGGTTCAATCTGTCTAAATGTTACTTCAATCAAGTCATAGAAGGTTGATCTTGGAAAGGAAACCTCAAAACACTTGCAATCTTCAGCACTACACACACTTAAAACCATCATCAGAATTGTTAATCTGCTATTCATTATTACCCATACAATCTCTACTGATGGGTAGCTGTTACATGGTTTACACATTAAATGGCTTCAAGATTAATCTGGCTTCAAGAACATTCTGGGTTCAAAGTCTTGAAAACAGAGACATGAATGGGAAGAATGCAAGCAGGTTCAGGAAGGAAGGAAATATGCAAGAAAAAAAAGGTATGCACACTGGCTAAATTAGCAATGAGTCTTCTACAAAACCAACTTGCACAAACTGGAACTACATCCAGCCTAAAATGGCTGCCTCGGTGGTAACAGCTGTAGACTACATGGTCAGTCATTCTCTGTGGTTAATTTCTAGTTAGCATCAAACTCTTGTTATGTTCAATGCAATAAGACCAATGCCAAAACACCAGAACCAGGTTCTATCAAAGCTAGGAGAAAGGGAACATCTACTGAAGCTAATATTAACCCTTATTTTGATTTATATTTGAGCGTACAGCTCAGCCGATTTTCTTTTGCCCTGAAAGAGAAGCAGATGCGTGAAGGCAAGCAACACAAACATATCCTCCGTCCACAATAACAGCTAACACTCATGTATTCTTACACTGAAGAGCTTCAGGATCCATATGCAATACACAGTTATCTCCCCTAGATTACTACCTTAACTGAAGTCTGATGAGTTAAAAATGTCCCTTTTTTCATCGAACAAGATAATTCATAAATGTGAAAAATGATGCAAAGGAAAATTTTAATGTCACTAAACACTTCAACATGAATAACATCAGATACTTCAAAACACCTGATAGCAAATATTTACTATATGGGTCTTCAATTTGTGTGCTGTAATTTATTACGTTCTTTGTTCTACATTCACACTTGTATGACAGGACCGACTCAATGACTACACAAACTTAGGGATTTACCTCTGCCATCATAACTCCAAAAATTACGTAAGCAAAACATTTTCCACCCCTAGAAAACAGCTCCTCTGGATCAACAGATAGCCTGATACAGGCTTTGGAAAACCTTACAGTTTTGAACAAAAAGGGTATAAAATACACATATTTCTGGAAGTAAGCCCAATGATTTAACTTGAATTAGATTTTTCAGAGTAACTGTGTCTCTGATATTGTAAACTCTACCCTAAACAAAGACAGCCATTAGTGGTGTACTTGTGAGGCATTAGAACATTCTCCTGACCTGAGGCAACATCCACACATCCACATGAAGTATCTGGAAAGTCATTGTCTATCTACTGCTACACAATGCCTGGTGCTACCATGGCTGATCAACAATGTCCCACCTCGTACTTGCATCCACTAGCTATACACTGACATCGATACACAGATACAATACTGAGGTGTTAGTGCGTGATGGATGCTTGAGATGTCTCTATACATTCCAAACATTCCTGAATCATTTCCAGCCATATCATTGTTAGAGAGTCGTAAGAGCAGCTTATCATGGAAAGATGAGCGTGAAGAGAACTTAAGCTGAATGTGATGATACTTTAAGCGTGAAGATGACCAAAACACAGAATTTCTGTTTTTGTATTGCAGAAATCAAAGAACCATTGTAAAAAATAAGAGAACTTCAAAACTAGCATAACAAAAAATGTATGACTTGATCTGGATGTAAAGTACAATTTTGTTTATTATATTCAATGTGTCTTTTGATTTCAGAAAATACAAGGTTCAATGAGAGTCAAAGTTTCCTTACAAACTTGAAGCATCTCATACCTACATAATTTGCTCATATATTGAGAAAAGGAGACATCTCAATATTCTGATGCGTTAGTCTGCAAGTTGACATGAAGATGGATGTAGCTATGACGATGCGTAATGATTGAAAAGGGAGATAACTCTTACCTCACAATGATAACAGTCGACATGGAAGTCCTTATCCATGGAGACGACCCGTACAGTCTCCTCTGTGCCCTGTTATAAAACAACCAGCAGATACGTCATATATACCACACACACAAATGGGGCACAACAAACAGAGATGGAATATCTTATGTTGATGTATTTTTAGCTAACATGGTGCTGCAAAGGCAGATGTACCTCCGGAACAAGACATGCTACCTCATCACATCTCTACAAACACAGCTTGGTCAGCATAGTTCTTCATGACATTCACTTGGGATCAAATTGATAATTACTAGTTGCAGATATATTGTTCATCCCAAAGAGCCTGTCAGTCAGTCAGTCTGCTGTGTAGCCCCTTCCTCTCAACCCTAGTGTAATGTTAAGTGAAGAAAGTCCCAATTTTCACAGTTTCAGGGTTTCCCTGCTGTTTTAGATGGAGTTACACGTTTGTGGCAAAGCTATAAAGTTTCACAGATGAAGCATGAGCATACCCCATTAAAGTCTTTTGGATTTGGGATGTCTGTAAATTTGAAATGATCTTTGTACACAGCTGATAACCTGATACCCTGTCCTGTTAGTACAGTAACTGCAACGTGTTCCCTATGACAGGTCAGAGACATCGCACAAGTCACTCCGTGTCTACAAGTCTACTCACATCAACTGGGGTGATAGCATGTCCGCACGCGGCACACTTGGGAGCGTACACTCTGAAACAATAGAAGAGAATCATCAGCAACACCAGAAATACTTTCAGTCGTAGTTTGTGTCGACAACTATCTTCTCCAGCAGAACATATATCCCTACATCACGCAAAGGATATGCTTGATATGGAAATAATAGTTTAAAAAACATTCAACACTATAGAATGAGAACAGGCAAATTTTTGTTTCTTTTAAAATTTGAAAGCAAAGGAAACTGAAATGCATTTGAATGACAGTATTTGTCTTGTTTCACAAATACTGAAAACTGCTGTGACCTGCCAGTAAGTACTTTGACAACAGGACAAAGAGAGGGACAATATTTCTAAATTTATATATTTTTGTAGAACTTTTCCAAAATCAGTCAGATTTAAAAAGTTTGAAACAACACAATACAAGAAGTAAATCAGCTGTGGAGGTTGAGACAAACCTGTGATAATCTGCCACACAATATATCTTGTTGTCAACGTCGATCGTGAAGGGAACGCCATCCAGACACTCGTTACAAATACAACATCGAAAACAACCCGGGTGATATGACTTCCCCATGGCCTGCAAGATCTGAAAGTCAAACCGAAAACATAGAAATGGGTGCCTGCCTTTAGAATACAGCACCACAAACTGTAAAAATACGTCATAATACCCTTTTATGTAATGTGGTGTTTCATCTCTACTAGCTATGTCATTGCATAAGCCCAACGATGTTGCGAGTTTCCAGTAGTTGTATACCGGCGGATGCACAATTTTTTGCAAGCACCAGTTTGAAATATTTTTCTTTTTTCACTAATACGTTCATATTTATTTGTATTACGGGGGGCTGAGGTGTTATGTTTTGTGCATTATTGTATTTTGTATTTTTTAGATTTAGCGAGAATGCGTTACACCGGTCTATATTATATATATTCGATTATTCGCAATTTTGGTCAATGTATATATTTTATATTTCGGTTTCTAAGTAACTATTAAGTCAAAATTATTTACCAATGTGAACTGACATTCATATATATTTTTTTCATTCAGTAATTTGCACCATTACATAGAAAAGTTTTTTATTAGTATTTTATTTTTCGAAGTGGTAATAATGCATTACACTGGACACGTCAGTCATGTTTGTGCCTGTTCGGTCAATGCATTTATTAGAATTATTTCAAGGGTTAGGTACGTTAGGGTTATGGTTAGGGCTGAGGGTTGAGGGTTTAGGGTTTAGGGTTTAGGGTTAGGGACCTAATCCAATATAGTTGGTCCAGTGTGTAATACCTGAGTACTATTTGTTGTTTTCCTTTTTGCATTTTAATACTTTTCTTTCACACAAAAACGGGAAACCGAAAACATCGAAAGTACACTATGAAATGGTTTAATGTAGAAATTTTGGGCTAATGGAAATTGGCCTGGAATTTGCACTCAAGCCTCTTTCACACGCAACATAAAGTTTGTTCAGTAATGATTTGAAGGCTAACTCACCCTCGTGCCGTCACTACACATGTCCATGTCTCCCTCGTTACTTAGTGTGATCCACATTATCCTTATAGTGTTCCCTACATCACTTTTCTGTCACAAAATCACCAATTTATATAAAAGCGCGTCATTCATGCATGCACCGTGAAATCTACGTCTGACGCCTGACGTCAACAACCCTTTTCAGTTTGAGGCATACCGGCTTATTCAACGCCACACGTTATCTTGTAGATACGGAATGGGATGAGTGGGGACGTAGCTCAGTCGGTTAGCTGTCGAGCTAACAATCCGAAGGTCGCGTTCGCGTCCCACAGGTTCTCACAAACTGGTTGCTTGTCTTAATGACACGTGACCTACGGCAGAGATTGCCCTCACAAGAAGTTGTGGTGCTGTATTTTAAAGGTGCTCCGAAATGGGAAAACCTGCCATTTATTCATCTTCTTCAAAAGAGTGAGTGAGCAAGCGAGCAGGCGATTTAGCACTGTGTCAACTTGGAGGAGAGAGGAAGGCTACCCATCTCTCAAACATTTACCCATTTACATGAAAAGTAGGATTATCATATTTTCAACACAGGAAGGTACCGCTGTAAAGTGAACAGCAAAGTATACAAGCGAGTCCGGTAATTCTGCTCATCCGGTAATTCTGCGCAGTTGCAATAGCGTACTTCCGTATCAAAGGTAAAATCTTCCACAACCACATTTACCCTTGAAATCGGGACATTTCTACAATGGACTGGCTTTTAATCACTAAAGGTAAGTAAATAACAGTAATTGACAGAGAAATTGACAGTTTTATGAAAATTCGTTTTCTTCAGACTTTTAAACCTTTTTCTTCATTATCCATTATTGGATTTAATATGAAATCTCCAGCTGGATGTTATGCACATCAGTTGCTGCGCAGAATTACTGGACAGCAAGCGATGTCGTCAGAACACCGGTAAGGTCAACCGTATGGCATAATGCAACGTTAGAATCTTATAGTTGTCAATAAAACTTATATTTCTAGGTAAATATGATGCATACCAGCATGTTTAGTCACGTAAACCACAAAAAATAAGAGATGTTATTTGCCGTGTTGTGATCGATGTGCTTAGGTGCGCGGAATTACCGGACGACATTGTAACATGGACACTCACAGTACAGCATGGATACCCTACTCAGACACAGCTATATGACCTCTTACAATCAGCATCACACCAGTTGTAACCCAAATATTCCTCTATCAGAGTCTGGTAGCTGGACAGTACTCACCATTTCCATAATGAGATGACCACACACGACACACTTCTCTGCAGTCTGCTGAAAACCTGAATACTGAAGGGAAATACAAAGGTTAGTTACACCACAGCAATATTATACACACTGCTATAGCCATTTTCCTTACCCAATATCAGGTTAGATAACATTTTGAAAACACATCTTATACAACAGTCTTGCTATAATGAGTGAGTGAGTGAGTTCAGTTTTATCCCACACTCAGCAATATTCCAGCTATATGGTGGCGATCTGTAAATAATCGAATCTGGACCAGACAATCCAGTGATCAACAGAATGAACATTGATCGAGCAATTGTGATACGATGACATGTGTCAACCAAGTGGGCTAGCCTGACCAACCGATCCTGTTAGTCAGTCACCTCTTACAATAGCATGGTTACTGAAGACCAATTCTCAGCCAGATCTTCATGTGTTTCCTATTATAATGAGGTCAGAACTCCATGAAAACGTGAGGTGAGATAAGATTTTACGCCACATCAGCATTATTTCAGTCACACAGCGAAGAAACAAACTTTACACCTATACTCAAGTCCATCATTAACACAAAGTCACCCTCCATGAATACTTCCTGCCTGTGTGTGATGTCCGTAAGAAATAGACATGAATTAGATCACTGTTATATGTGGGGCAGCCTTGTGGTTAAAACCCAACTCACTCACTCACTGTTATATGGTGTAGTAAGGTCATCTGTTTGTCATGACAGGTTTATTCAGGGATTTATCTAAGAATCCAACTTAAGTAACCTCAACAGCAAATTTGGAAAAACCTATTCCTATTTTACTAAATTCCAAAGCATTGATTCACTCATTCTACACATGTGCTCCTTCCCGACCGACTGCTGTACTTACAAAATACCAATCTTGACATCAATTTCTTTTTTCAAACAACATAACACCCCACCCCCTAATTGCAGTCTTTTACTACATTCAATCATTTGTAAAAGGAAGGATATCAATAACTGGATGAACAACTTCTTTATTGCTGTGAGAGCGACGTTTCGGTGTAGGTTCTAACACCGTTATCAAGCAAGTAACAGTGTTAGAACCTACACGAAACGTCGCTCTCACAGCAATAAAGAAGTTGTTCATCCAATTATTGATATCCTTCCTTACTGCTCCAACTTCTAAATGCCTCTCAAAGAAATCATTAGTAAAAGCTTTACTTTTCACCATGAATTGACACCAGGCCTCCTAAATCTCTTGACAACCCTCGCCTATTACAGACCCTTCAAAGCACTCATGAACGACCATGTACACCAGGCACAGAGTTCAAATAACTTACCACACCTAAATCACAACTAGTCAGATTCAGCTGCCACTTGGCAGTCAAATTAGTAATAGCCTCATGACTCAGGACATAAAGCAGACAGTCATGTCAGATGATGCAGGTTACATTGCTGTGGGGGGGTTGCTGTGGGGTGTTGCTGTGGGGGAGGTTGCTATGGGAGAGGTTGTTGTGGGGAGGTTGCTGTGGGGATGTTGTTGTGGGAGAGGTTGCTGTGGGGGATATTGTTGTGGGGAGGTTGCTGTGGGGATATTGTTGTGGGAGAGGTTGCTGTGGGGATATTGTTGTGGGAGAGGTTGCTGTGGGGGAGGTTGCTGTGGGGAGATGTTGTGGGGAGGTTGCTGTGGGAGATATTGTTGTGGGGGTGGTTGCTGTGGGGGAGGTTGCTGTGGGGGATGTTGCTGTGGGGATATTGTTGTGGGGGAGGTTGCTGTGGGGATATTGTTGTGGGAGAGGTTGCTGTGGGAGATGTTGCTGTGGGGATATTGTTGTGGGAGAGGTTGCTGTGGGGATGTTGCTGTGGGAGAGGTTGCTGTGGGATATTGTTGTGGGGGAGGTTGCTGTGGGAGAGGTTGCTGTGGGAGAGGTTGCTGTGGGGATATTGCTGTGGGGAGGTTGTTGTGGGAGAGGTTGCTGTGGGAGAGGTTGCTGTGGGGATATTGCTGTGGGGATGTTGTTGTGGGAGAGGTTGCTGTGGGGATATTGTTGTGGGAGAGGTTGCTGTGGGAGGAGGTTGCTGTGGGAGAGGTTGCTGTGGGGGATGTTGTTGTGGGAGAGGTTGCTGTGGGGATATTGTTGTGGGGATGTTGCTGTGGGGAGATGCTGTGGGGGATGTTGTGGGGATGTTGCTGTGGGGGATGGGGATGTTGTTGTGGGGGATGTTGCTGTGGGGATGTTGCTGTGGGAGAGGTTGCTGTGGGGATGTTGTTGTGGGGATGTTGCTGTGGGAGATGTTGCTGTGTGGGGGATGTTGCTGTGGGGATGTTGCTGTGGGGAGGTTGCTGTGGGAGATGTTGCTGTGTGGGATGTTGCTGTGTGGAAGGTTGCTGTAGAGGAGGCTGTGGGGGAGGTTGCTGTGGGGAAGTTACGGTGGAGGAGCTGCTGTGGGGAAGGTTGCTGTGGGAGGAGCTGCTGTGGGGAAGGTTGCGGTGGAGGAGCTGCTGTGGGGGAGGTTGCTGTGGGGGAAGTTGCTGTGGGAGAGGTTGCTGTGGGGGAAGTTGTTGTGGGAGAGGTTGCTGTGGGGGAGGTTGCTGTGGGGGATACGCCATACTAAATCACACTTCTTTATACCACAGCCGTAACACTGCTTTAGGTGTTAACGCCTCATACTATTTTCCCACAAACAGATTATTTATTGCATGGACACTCATCCACTAGTGGAGTGCAGTAAATCTTTAGAGTACATGGATATTAGAAGTGTCAATACATCAGTCCATGAGTGTCACCTCAAGTCGTTGTGAGTATTGTTTAACGGTGCCACTTTGAACACTATTATATGAGATGATGTGATGTGGACGGTTCACTTAGCTACCTGAATACACTGCCACTTGTTGGCCTTTTCAAGGTCAGTAACAAACATTACATTGGCATTACATTCCATTATCATCAATGGAATTACAAAGCGGTCTGATGTAGTACTTACCAAATAGTCCTCTTCACAGTAGACCTTCCCGTGGACGTTGTAGAACGCTTTCCCTCGTAACGTCCTCCCTGTCAACACAACAGAAACAGTTTAAACTTGGACATGTGAACAAGTTGGTTCAGTCCCACATTGGACAGTATTTCTGCTGCATCAAAATCCTTGGTTCCTGGCCAGTCTAAGGGACAGAACTCTCTACTGTGAATTGCATCCTTTAACTTGGCATGCACCAAGGTTGTACTGAATGCTAAGCCCATGGATGTATGGTAGTTCTATCTCTCAAAGAGGCAAGTCTAGATAAGCGGACAGTCTGAGAACACCAGTCTGTTATCTACTATTTTTTAGAAATTATCTTTCAAACTATTAAATTTGACCTACGAGACTTGTGCAAGTCTACATTTGACTGACTCAGACACTTGTGCCCACAGAATCCTAACAAATTTGTGTTCAGCTGAAAGTGGCAATACAATCACTTTGACTTGTCGAGAAATCAACTCTCTGTCAAAGAATTTTGTAAGTTTGTTATTTGGGCTTTATATGCTTGCATGTGAATATTAGCTTCATGACTTTGCCATTCATTTACATAAATATTGAAACAAGTACCTTTGTTTGCAAAACTGCTGTGTTTCAATTAAAATGTCAAAACTTTGAACATAATCTTGTAACAAAAACATCTTACACTGAATAAAGACCTTAACCTCAAATTAACCCTGAAAAAATCTGTTCAATGGAATCACTTTTCTGTCTTCTACATCAAGCCAACACAGGGGTGGAAATAACTTTAAAATTGCTAGTGAACTCCAGTACAGTGGCACATGTAAAATCACTTGCCCTGATAATTTTTCCACTATACCGGCCATTTTCTTGTTGATTTTTTAAATAAACAACATAATTAACATTGGAATATCAACTGGACACCGGTACAGTGTGATATACAAATTTGCTTGCCCGACAGAAAAAAACACTGGAGTCGGGCAATGGGTTATTTCCACCCCTGCAACATGGCCACTATGATCTGGGAAACCAAGTACCCAATCTGGCCTTTGTCATCAGGAACATATTTTAAATACCTAAAACAGGAAAAACCTTCAAGATGAACAAATACTTCAGTTTCAGTTTCTGTATCAACATGTAGCAGTGTTCGTTCTTCAAGTAATCAGGTCAAGTGTCAGGCATCCTGTCTCCTACACCTGGACATGTCACTGCAGTTACATGAGAGATGACATCTTTCAGGAATCTTATCAGGTGTCTCCTAGCGACACGGCATATGGCATCATGTGAGAACTTTTCAAAGAATTAGCAGTAAACAGTCACTCAGTGAGTATTCCTCTACCCACTCAGTTACTCATTTAAGGTCATAACAAATACTCTACTAAAGAATTAGCAGTAAACAGTCACTCAGTAAGTATTCCTCTACCCACTCAGTTACTCATTTAAGGTCATAACAAATACTCTACTAAAGAATTAGCAGTAAACAGTCACTCAGTGAGTATTCCTCTACCCACTCAGTTACTCATTTAAGGTCATAACAAATACTCTACTAAAGAATTAGCAGTAAACAGTCACTCAGTGAGTATTCCTCTACCCACTCAGTTACTCATTTAAGGTCATAACAAATACTCTACTAAAGAATCAGGGCTTCCATCAATTCTTATGATATGTACATATTTTTAATAGGAAAAGAAATTTGATGTAAATTGATTTACAAATGAGAAACATTTCCTTCCCACATATTTGATCAACTAATAGGCAGAGATAATGTTATTAACAACCTAGAATATGAAGAAAGTTGACTCTTTCCCCTTCTGAAGTTTAATGGACTCTTTCCCCTTTCCCCTACATTGACTTTTAATCAACGGAGCTCATAAACAAGGCATAAACAACGAACAACAACCAACAATCTTGAAATCCAAATCCAGTATACTCTGCTGTAACTTGGTTAATGAATAAAAGTTGATGACAACATCATGTCAGACAAGTACAAAAAGGTTCTCATAACTTGTTTAGGTGGGAAACTTCCTTGCTGATCATACTTTGTCATAACAAAACCTTACAGGAATGCCAATAAGGAAGTGTTTCCACCTCATTAGGGCCCCAACTATCCACATGCAGCTCTGTGAATATGGAAGTGTTGCCAGCCTATCGGGACCCCAGCTACCCACATGTAGCTCTGTGAATATGGAAGTGTTGCCACCCTATCAGGGCCCCAGTTATCTACATGAAGCTCTCTGAATATGGAAGTGTTTCCACCCTATCAGCACCCCAGCTATCTACATGCAGTTCTGTGAATATGGAAGTGTTGCCACCCTATCAGGGCCCCTGTTATCTACATGAAGCTCTCTGAATATGGAAGTGTTTCCACCCTATCAGCACCCCAGCTATCTGCATGCAGCTCTGTGAATATGGAAGTGTTGCCACGCTATCAGGACCCCAGCTATCAGCATCAGTATGTGAACAATGTGAAGAGCATGTTATCAGCTGAGCTTCTCTCCACCTATTGGCCTCTCACTGACAAGACACTCTGTAGTAGCAGTTATCTTTGACTGATGGACTCGAGATGACCTCAGTATTGTAATCAACCAGACAAATTTGGGCTTCAATCAAACTGACCAATCCTGAACTATATGCTTCACAAAAACTTACCAATCGCAAACAGAAGCTGTAGGTTAAAAAACTTCAAAACTTTGAACCCTGTAGACACTTGCACAGAGAATAGAAGAGGATATCATACCAAATGCAAAGATGACTGAAATAATCTTAAAGTTTAAGTCTTTTTAGTGAACTAACCTGAATTATCAGTTATTATACAGCCAGACCATTTCTAAATCCTGGTTTCTAAATAGTGAAATGAGAAAAAACATGAATCTTAAAACAAAAGTTGGCTGTGATGGGTTTGAATCCCTGTTCGGTCTGTGTACTGTTTCAGGTTTGTCCCCACCATGTACGAGGTTTCTCCAAGGTGGTTAATGTCCAAGAACTGAATGGCTTCAGACTTTCCTCCCACACGATATCTGACACGCTGTGACATAACTTCAGTAAAGTATGAAGCAATGTTAAACCAAAGTTGTCTATATTCAGCATTATTTCTAATTCTTGTATAAGAGCTTGCAACAACTTAGACAAACATTGAACCCGTTTCTTGGCAGTCTGATTGTTATGTACAAGCATTGTTAGTGGTGCTGGAAACTTACTAAATATAAACACATTTGAAAGTGGCAAAATATCAGACACTCGAGAGTCAACTAATTCAAGGTCCGTTACTTACTGCTGGGGCAGTGTTCTAGCCATTCAGTCAAATACTGAGTGAGTGAGTATGGTTTAATTCACTTTCAGCAATATTCCAGCAACATCACAGCAGGGGACACCAGAAATGGGCTTAACACATTGTACCCATGTCGGGAATCGAAGCCAGGTTTTCCGCAGGACGAGCGAACACTTCAACCACAAGCTTAACCCACCGCCTCTTAACCAAACAAGATGGGATGGTGTCACTGAGGATTCAAGAGAGTTCGCAGTTGGTGAAAATACTGCTATGAAAATGCCATCCCTGTGTTCAATGTTCCAGATCAAGCCCTTCCTTCAGTGTGGTGTTTGAAGTGTGATGTGTGAAAACAGTAACAAAGGCATTGTGACAAAGGCAATCTAGAGAGGTGCAACCACGCCCCTCCCATACAGAGTTATGTCCCCTTGGCAGGTCAGGAATGCCTGCTTCACCTCACCTCCACAAAACACCACAGCTGCAAACACCCTCAACCTAGGGCCCTTTGTTAGTGAAGGGTAATTACTGGAACTGATATATCTGATATCCGGAACCTTTCAAAGAAATTAAATTCTTCTTCACTGTCAAGTGTTTCCTTCAGATGGCCCCTGATACAGGTGAAGAAAGTGTTTGTTGACCACAACAATGGCTCCTTCAGTGGTCAAGGGGAGCATTCAGGTAGCGTCTGTGGCCTCTGGTCATAGCGACCATCTGAACACTGGTTTGGTCGTTAAATTAGGAAATCAGTTGGAAAAATAACTTACACACATGGATGCATAAGGAAATGTTATTTTCTCATTTAATTCTGGCAGTAGATTGAATAGAGTATATTTTACAGGAAAAGTCTAGAAATATTTCTGGGGGTTGAAAAAAAATATTGTGATTTCTGTATGTTTAAGAGAAATGATTAATTAAATTTTTTTAGGAACTTATTCAAAATGTTTTGCCAAATTTCAATATAGGTGCTCAAAAAAAGAAAGAATTTGTAACAAAGTAACAGCTTCGAACGAAAGCAAACTCCCAGATCACACCTTCACACAAGTGTGAATGCAAGGCAATAACAAACAGTAATATTAAAAAAACAAAATATCCATTTTACCAAACTGTAAAAATAGTGCTGTAATTTTAAAAGTCATATATTTCATATTTCACATTGTATATCTTTATCTTGTATTTACAGAGCCAGATGTGGTAACAATGTGAAACTTTTAAATATTTACAGAACAATTTGGAACATACAGGTTCAGATCTTCAACAAATGTATATATAGACAGTTGTTCACTAGTAGTTTCATGTCACTGGTCCAACAAGACATATGCTCAAAAGACTTTGAGCCAGGTGAGCTAAATATAAAGATACAATCCATACATGACAGCTGAGATGGACTGGAATGTTATCGCACTCCAGATAATTGTGATTGTGTTAACAGCTTCACGTATGATATTTTGAAAACCATATCTGGCCATTATCACCTTATCGCCATTGATAAGCCTACTTGACAACATTGTTGCAGAGATTGGAGTTCTAGTGGTTTTGACACAGCCAGTCAATGACATTCCTATACCATTCTCCCTGTATCAGTGGTGTTCTATGTCAAGTGCTCTCAAGGACCTGACCTTGACCTTCACACAGCTCGTTATCAAGGTCTGCTTCTGCTAATTACCCCAAACTTTGAACACAAGAGTCAGCTGAGGTTAACAGTAATGACCTCAGGCAAGGAAAGGAAGCATTACTTTGAAGAGTAATGGCTGATATCCTGGTGTTTCTGTGAAGTGAGCAAGGCAGGATGTCACAGTTTGGAGTGAGTGAGTGAGTGAGCGAGCGATAGGGTTTTGGGGTGAGTGAGTGAGTTTAGCACTCAGCAATGTTTCAGCTATATGGCGGATGTCTGTAAATAATCAAGTCTGGACCAAACAATCCAGTGATCAACAACATGAGCATCAATCCTCGCAATTGGGATACGATGACATGTGTCAACCAAATCAGCAAGCCTGACGACTCAATCCGATTAGTCTTCTGACAAGCATGGGTTACTGAAGATCAATTCTAACCCGGATCTTCACGGGTCAAGTGAGTGAGGGAGTGAGTGAGTTTAGTTTCACTTATTCAGTCATGTTAGATGAAAAGCCCGACATGCAGCAGGTCACCGATGACTCCCCACTCCATTAGACCAACAGGCACAGTAGGTAATGTGCTGGCAGCACCAGACACACAACAAGGACGCTGTTTAAACACGTCTAGGCAACACAACTAAAGCATTACACCTGTACTCTGATTTCAATCTCATGACACAATCACAATAATCCAACATACAAACTGGTTGAGGCAGGAATCACAAGTCATCATTGTGTGGAAATATTAGGTCAATCTGTCCATCCTTCCCCATGTAAGACTCTATTCACTACGTTCAATGTTTGAAATTAGAACTGTGTCTGTGCTAAGCACGATCATCTTCAGCTTGATCAGCAGTAATCCCTCACTTAACATGCCCACATACAGTCTAGTGAAGCAGCTCGAGGAACTGTCTGACAAATGATTCCTCCTAAACAATACTGAGGTACAACCCAGGATATACCACTTCTTGACTGAATCTCAACAGAAGTATTTTCTCACATTTCAAAAGTTGGTTTGAAGAGATTACTCCTTCCTCAGCAATAGGTCAGTGTTACCTCCAACAGCTTGGTAGAGTAACCCAAACACAACATGCTAAATGTGTTCTGTCTTCAAGGACAGATTTCACAATAAATAGTTTCTCAAAGTTGTGAGCAACAGATTGCGATATTTTGCCACAAACACAGAGTCAATGCCAAACTAACGTTACATTGTCTTGCGTTGTCTGATTGTTAGAGTCCCATTATCAGGCCTACCAAAGAAAACTTTCCCACTGTGCAGAAAAATGCAAAAAATCCCACATTAATCGTGGAAATAGCAACATAAACACATTACATCGCTATTGAACCAGTAAAAACGGCAACGAAAAACTATGAAACTGCAACATTTTTATATCAGCGAACTTTGACCTCTACTGCGCATGCGCATTACGATCAGGGCTTCTTTCCAATTTCCGAGCAACCGTGAATCGCCTCTCGTAGAAAAAGTATTAAATATGTCGAAATAATTGCTGTCAATCGTTTCATACGAATGGAAAGTAAACTAAACAAGTGTGCACACAAGTATCATGATGATAAATGCCAAATAACACAACAGAAATACTTAAAAAAGGAATGCTACTTTTGTCCAAGCTGGAAAATGTCAACATGCAGTCAAGACTTCCTCTTCCATGTGCGCATGCGAAAAATCGAAGTTGCGGGCTCCTCGTTTTATGATGCAGTGTTAGCGGTTTAAAGTTGCCGTTTTTACTGTTTCAGTAGCAAGGTATTATGTTTATGTTGCTATTTCCACAATTAAGGTGGCCTTTTCTGCGTTTTTCTGCAGAGTGGGAAAGTTTTCTTTGGTAGGCCTGATTATACCGAACTCTTACATTGTCTGACTGTTACACACTGATTCTTACATTGTCAGTTACACTGTCTCTTATTGTCGGTCTGCTACACTGTGTCAGTTATATTGTCTCAATGTTACAGTGTGTTTGAGTTTCAGTGTTACAGACAGTTTGTGCTACAGTGTTTGAGTTACAGTGTGTTTGTGTTACAGAGTGTGCTTGTTGTGTTTGTGTTACAGAATGTGCTTGTTGTGTTTGTGTTACAGAGTGTGCTTGTTGTGTTTGTGTTACAGAGTGTGCTTGTTGTGTTTGTGTTACAGAGTATGCTTGTTGTGTAACCCAAACTCAGTCATGTTTCAGCAGTGAGATGATTTTACATGGTGTTAAATTTATATATCAACTTCAGAATAGTGATTTCACAAATGACTTGAAGTCAGAAAAATCACTTCATCCCTGGTAACCTGATACTAGTACCAGGGTGAGACACTACTGGGAGAGTTCATGGATCAATGAGCCCTTCCAGCCATCTCTCTGTCTTTTCCCACACCGGTAAGCTCTGACAGTCATGGCCACTTAGGCACCTTTAGCTGCAGTGAGAAGTGGAACAAATTCTATGTTGTCAGGTGACTTGATCTTGTCAAGGCTTGTTTATAACACAGCGTAGTTCATCCAACAGCACCCTGCTGTTACCGTGGCTACCCAACATACTGCCCTCCTGTATCGAACTGTCACTGAAAATATCCTCAGTGGGCTGTTCACTGTCAGGAAGGATTATTAGCATTTCAACATAGTGTTGACAGTTTTAGTTTCAAGATAGTGTTGTAGCTGTTTATATAAAAATACCAGGTTCATGTGAACAACTAAAATATTTTTGAGTAATTATCTAAATGTCAGTGCTATTTATTCAATGAAACATTGATTTTATGTATAACCATTTCAAACATTCTTCAGGAATCAAGGTGTCGGCTTTAATTATTCAGGAACGAAGACAAGTTTTTCTATGTATATTAACAGAAATCATCACATACTGAAGTCGAAGATAAATACAGTCACTTCTATTTATCTACCATTATGTACCAAGACAGCGACAAGAGATGTCATCAGCAGGATGTTTGGTGCACACGCAGTCAAATGAACATGTTGAGTGAGTGAGTTTAGTTTTACGCCTCGTTTAGCAATATTCCAGCAATATCAAAGCGGGGAACACCAGAACTGAGCTTCAAACATTGTACCCATGTGGGGAATTGAACCCGGGTCTTGGGCCTGACGAGTGAATGCAATTACCACTAGGCTACCCCACCGCCCCCTGAACATGTGGACGTGTTGGGTATGAAAGTGACGCACCCTGTCCAAAATAATTGTTTGTTGGTTTGTTGTTTAATATATTCCAGCTATACAGCAGTGGTCTGTAAATAATCAAGTCTGGACCACACAATCAAGTGATTTACAGCAATTGGGACAGGATGACATGTGTCAACCAAGTCAGCCAGCTTACCTCTTACAACAAGCATGGGTTGCAGAAGACCAGTTCTAACCCGAATCTTCACAGGTCTGTCTAAAATACAATCACAGAACTCGGCCCATGGCACTGCAGACATTGGTGGAGTTTGTCCAACCATGGTGACCACGGGTGCCATCATCCTGGTCAAATCTATCACCACCGTGTGTTGAGAGGAATTTGTCCAAATGACACCCATTTCACGTCAACACCACTGTCACCACTTTGTAACAGTCATCTATTTCATCACATGTGCAATACAATTGTGTTCCATGTGAAACTGAAACCTGTTTCACTCATTGTTAAACAAACTCACTGAGCCACTTCAGCTGGAGGCAGTGACCACGATGGCTACATAATGATAACAGACAGGGTACTCATCAGGGTGGGAGAGTGGGGTGGTGGGTGGTGGAGCGGAGCGGAGATGAGTGGAGTGGAAAGAAGTGGAGTAGAGAGGAGTGAGGCAGGTTGGGGAGCGGAGTGGAGTGGGATTGGGGAGTGGAGCGGAGTGGAGTGGAGGGGTGAGGTGGAGGGGGTGGGGTGAGGTGGAGAGCGGAGCGGGGTTTGGGAGCGAAGCGTCAAGTGGAGGGGGTTGGAGTGTGGTGGGGAGCTAGGAGGTGGAGCGGAGTGGAGTGGGTGGAGTGGAGTGGAGTGGAGTGGAGTGGAGTGGAGTGGAGTGGAGTGGAGTGAAGTGGAGCGGAGTGAGTGAGTGTTGGGCAGTTTTAACCAAGGTTTCAGCAGTATTACAGTTATATCATTGTATGACAGCTTAATATGGGAGGAAAGCGAAATAATGCTTATCTCAGGTGCTTACCCCTTGGTTGACACCCAAACAGGTTTGGTGCTAACAGATTGTAAAATATATTTGGGGCAAATTGTGATTTGAACCCAGGTTTTTGGTGTGCCAAAGGGATGAATTGTGGCAGTTTAGAAAACTGTGCAATTTGTGGCCACTCTCTACAGAGTTAGAGTGAGTGAGTGAGTTTAGTTTTACGCCACACTCAGCAATATCCCAGCTATATGGCAGCTATACCCAGAGCGTATTACTATATTACCCCTTCAGTCAGTCACTCTGATGGTCTAAATTCTTATTCAACAATAACAACAGATTTAACAGAACATGTCCACTTTGACAAAGCCAAATCAAATAAGGCTCCAACTTTTAAAATGTTTTCTTGCTCATCATAACACCTTGTAGATAACAATCACAGTACTTCCCCCAGTGTATATGGTACTGTGTAGGGAGTCAGTGTTGGTCTCGCTCTGATATTGTCACCTCTTTAACTGGCTCTTAAAGGGATTGTTTTGCCTCCAGGCATCAGGTGCGGGTCAGGGTTAGAGCAGGGGTGAGAGGGGGCAGGCCCAGTCTAGTGAATGAATGGGATTTGGTACAAGCTCAGATAAGGCAGGGCTTAGTTATCTGGGGCTGAGAAATGGTTATGTCCCTGGTGGTAGAAGGCTGGTTTGTTGGGGACTATTGTGGAACAAATTACCTGTCAAGACTTGAGAACAATGGCAGAGAATACCTGTGCTTCCCTGGTCCAACATGTTAATATCTATCATCTGAAGTATGCTGTAAGATTGCTACAAACTGTCCATGTCTTCAGCAAGAAACCATTTGACTCTTGCTTGTCAGAAAAGCCTTTTTCATAAAAACCAAGGTTTGTCTATTTTTATGATATAAAAGAAATTAAACTGACTGATGATGGAGCCCACTAAAGGCTCTAAATCTGACAGATGAATATAAGCTTATCTCAATGTTCAAGCAATCCAAAAGGAGACCAGAGATGTTTACAGGAACCTGTCACCATGGAAACAGGGAGCATAAGGTGCCAAAGGTTTTAAGCCAGTTCATAAGAAGTCCACATCTCAAAATGGTCAGTCAAGTTGATGAGCACATTATTCCAAGATGCTTGTGGCACCTGCTGACAGTTCCATCACAACTATTCATAATGCCATGTTATTGGCCACCGAGATAGACCCAGATAGCATTCAGACGTTTGCCCCTTGTTGGCAATGGTTTTGCCAACATTGCCAACGTTGGGCCAACATCCGAATGCTATCTGGGGATCTGTTTCAGGTCCGAGCATGCTTTGTTGATGAGATTATATTTCCAGGTATTTACTTTCCAAACTTTCAAGTTTAAATGGGTTAGTTTAGTGATTACAGCATTTGCTCATCAAATCAAGGACAGAGGTACGATTCCCACATGAGTGAGTGAGTGAGTGAATCCCAGAAATGGGCTTCACACATTGTACCCATGTGGGGAATGGAACCCAGGTCTTCATCATGACAAGTGAACGCTTTAACCACTATGCTACCCCACCGCCACAATTTCCCTCAGCCCAATTCTGGTGTCAACACTTTCAGACCACTGGAATATAGCTAAAAGTGGCATCCAACTCACTCACTCTAATTTTTATAACACAGCCTCCACAGGTCAGTCAAAGTGATAAAAAACACTAGTTGACTTAATATCATGTAGTTTCAACCAGAACCCATTGCTGACACTTGGACACAAGGATGAACACAAGCCCCACACCTATCAGCAGTGGCCAACACATCAGTCATCTGTCCAGCCAGCTTCTCTAGAGGCCTCTCACAGTACACAGAACTATCTCCAACAGTCATCAGTGGTCACATACTAAACCGGTTTAATGTCCCAGGTCAGCTGGGAGGTGAGTGCATAGTTGGAATGACCTCATAGGTGAGGTTGATAAGCTGGAGATTTATGACCCCCAAATAATGGGAAATGACAGTCTCCCAAGTCCACATTCCATCCAGCTGGAGATGAAGGTATGCAACTACAGGCAACACTATCAGCTTTACGGCAGCACTGATGGAAGCCGGATATAAAGCAACTGGAGGTTGAAAGGGGGGCTGATCTTGTGGGGATTACTGATGTGACATGAACATTTCCCCAGATTCCTTGGTGGTGACAGGTGCCCCACCCCCTACCACTACAGCCTACCTTTATCAGTTAGTGTTAAAGCTTCACAGCCTGTAATAACCATTCCTGGGTGGTGACAGGTGCCCCACCCCCTACCACTACGTCCTACCTTTATCACTTAGTGCTAAAGCTTCACAGCCTGTAATAACCATTCCTGGGTGGTGACAGGTGCCCCGCCCCCTACCACTACGTCCTACCTTTATCACTTAGTGCAAAAGCTTCACAGCCTGTAATAACCATTCCTGGGTGGTGACAGGTGCCCCACCCCCTACCACTACGCCGCCCCACCTTTATCAGTTAGTGCTAAACCTTCACAGCCTGTAATAACCATTCCTGGGTGGTGACAGGTGCCCCACCCCCTACCACTACGTCCTACCTTTATCACTTAGTGCTAAAGCTTCACAGCCTGTAATAACCATTCCTGGGTGGTGACAGGTGCCCCACCCCCTACCACTACGTCCTACCTTTATCACTTAGTGCTAAACCTTCACAGCCTGTAATAACCATTCCTGGGTGGTGACAGGTGCCCCAACCCCTACCACTATGTCCTACCTTTATCACTTAGTGCTACAGCTTCACAGCCTGTAATAACCATTCCTGGGTGGTGACAGGTGCCCCGCCCCTACCACTACGCCTACCTTTATCACTTAGTGCTACAGCTTCACAGCCTGTAATAACCATTCCTGGGTGGTGACAGGTGCCCCACCCCTACCACTACGCCCCTACCTTTATCACTTAGTGCTAAAGCTTCACAGCCTGTAATAACCATTCCTGGGTGGTGACAGGTGCCCCACCCCCACCACTCACGCCCTACCTTTATCACTTAGTGCTACAGCTTCACAGCCTGTAATAACCATTCCTGGGTGGTGACAGGTGCCCCACCCCCTACCACCACGCCCTACCTTTATCACTTAGTGCCACAGCTTCACAGCCTGTAATAACCATTCCTGGGTGGTGACAGGTGCCCCACCCCTACCACTACGCCCCACCTTTATCACTTAGTGCTAAACCTTCACAGCCTGTAATAACCATTCCTGGGTGGTGACAGGTGCCCCCACCCCTACCACTATGTGTCCCACCTTTATCACTTAGTGCTACAGCTTCACAGCCTGTAATAACCATTCCTGGGTGGTGACAGGTGCCCCACCCCTACCACTACGTCCTACCTTATCAGTTAGTGCTAAACCTTCACAGCCTGTAATAACCATTCCTGGGTGGTGACAGGTGCCCCACCCCCTACCACTCACGGCCTACCTTTATCACTTAGTGCAAAAGCTTCACAGCCTGTAATAACCATTCCTGGGTGGTGACAGGTGCCCCACCCCCTACCACTACGTCCTACCTTTATCACTTAGTGCTAAAGCTTCACAGCCTGTAATAACCATTCCTGGGTGGTGACAGGTGCCCCACCCCCTACCACTACGTCCTACCTTTATCACTTAGTGCTACAGCTTCACAGCCTGTAATAACCATCAAATCTTTCACTACACAGTCATTCACATGAACTATCCAGATTGGTTTTCAAGGCTTTCAATATACAGGACTCAACCTACCCCCTGATTTACTTGTATTAAACTGCAACTGATTTTGATGTTGGTGGTGTATATGTGAGGATAAATGGACATCCTTGTCAGACTGTTAGTGTGAGGTGACAGGGAGCTGTAGGAACATCACTCAGTTCATGTTCAAGATGTCTCAATAACTAATCTGGTAGCTGATTAATTAATTTTAACAGAAGTTGGCTGCTGATATATCATCCATATCTTTCCTGAGTTTACACTTCATTGCTTTTCATGATCAAACAGAATTTATATCTACTGCCACAGAATGAAGAAATACGGGTGAGTTAGGGTGAATGCTGCTTTTTGACTCATTGACTTTGGATTAGCACAAGGTGTATTTTAGCCATGATCAATCTCTAACATCAGGTGAGGATGCTGTCCCTGGTGTAAGTAATTGACACTCACCACAAGAGCAGCAGACAAAGCACTTGGTGTGGTAGAGATTGCCCATCGCCTGACACGCATCGTTAGCACCTGTCACCTTCTCCCCACAGGTATAGCACTGACCTGAAACAGTTGAAAACACCATTGTAAAACATGCTTTAAACAATCAATGAGACATGATGTCATACCAGTTTAAATTAAATCAACCTGACCATTGTCATAAAGATGTCAAATGTCAAATAATGCAGATGGTATATAAACATAAAAAACACACACAAACTGTCCACACTTCAACAGCAATAGAGAATAAAGTAAGTAACAGCAACATCGTCATTGCAGCTTAGAACAGTCAACAATGCCTTTGCCTTTAAAATATCAATTCCTACATACAGATGTAAACAATTTGTACAGGTCCAAATTTTACACTTTTCACTTTGGAGAGTGAGGTGAGGTGAGGTGAAATTGGGTTTAACGTCGTGCTTGAGAATATTTCGCTCATATGACGACGTGCATGCATGTGTATGTGTATGTGCGGCTGCTTGTACTAGCCCAGACTGAAGCTGGTTTTAGAGTGCTAGCCCACTGAGATACCATGCCGCAGTGAAGCATGAATACCCCACTCAGACACATTATACTGACTCTGGGCCGACCAGTCCTTGTTGTACCCATTAACGCCGAGCGCCAGGCAGGGACCAACAAGTACCATCTTTTGGTATGACGCGGTCGGGGATCGAACCCGCGACCTTCCTCTCTCCGGGCGGACGCTCTAACCACTACACCACGGAGGCGGTTACTTTGGAGAGTGAGGGAGTATGGTTCTACGGTGCTTTTTAGCAATATCCCAGGGTGGGGGACACCAAAAATGCTTTACACATCGTACCTATTTGGGGAATTGAACCCAGGTGTTCAGCATGGTGATTGGACGCTTTTACCATTAGGCTACCCAACCACCCAATTTTCACTTTAATCTTAACCATGTCATCATATCAAACAAATGTCCAAAACAATTTCTAAAATATGTCATCATATTTACAATTTTAAATGAATTCTGTGTAATACCACATCTGTGTCTCCTCATATTTGTATACTGTGTTATATATTTGTAGTTTATAGAATATTGCCACTGTTCCTTCATGGCATGCTATGCAATAAACATCTTATCTTATCTCATCTATGGTTATATAACATGACTATCACCTTCCCTGTTTTGATTCCATGGCAGTATGAACAATACACACCACTATGAGCACAAGCCCAAATAAAGTTTGTTTTTCATAATCCTGAACTTTGACAGTTTAGTAATGAGCACCATTGGAGTCAAATCAAGAAAGTGTCTCCAATGTTCGACTCATGATATTCCTAAGAACAAGATTCCACAGAAACTCATCCACACATGATTGGAGTGACTTGTTTCAAGATGACAATACATGACAACCCATCTCACTGACTGGCAGAAATCATAAACTTCCAACCATGGAATAAATGCATACTACAACAATCGGTCAAAAGCATTCCATGAATCGGTCAAAAGCATTCCATGCATCATACAATATTCCCATCTTCCAGAAGCAGCCAGGTCGCCCTGTTGACATTCACACATACACAGGACAGCTGGCCATGTTGCTCCAACATTCCACCAGTCTCCCCACATACCGCCCTGAGCGCAGGTCAAGCAGCTGGCACAATCAGGCCTAAAGAAAACAATGGCCAGTAAACCCCTACTTCCAGCGAGCCTCCACACATCTCTGTCATGTCAATCCTGGGAGCTTCCAGCAAGGTCATATATTGTGTATGGCTTCTCTGGTACTGCCAGATTGTCAGCTGTGGACACAGATCATGGAGACACCAGGAAGTCCGACACCAGGAAGTGAGTCTCCATGATAATCTCAGACAAACTTCATGGAATTGGCTTTTCATTTATTTTCACAGGTACTTGGTAAATCAGACATTTGGGATTGAATATGAAAGCAACGTTTAACGTTTGAGATTTTCATGTACGTGCAGCTATGTCTGTGGGATGTTTGTTCCCTATGTCAGTCAAGATGGTATCCTTGTATGCTTGGTTCTTGCACTGATAACAGGTAGAAGTCTATATGTTCCTTATGTCAGTCAAGATGGTATCCTTGTATGCTTGATTCTTGCACTGATAACAGGTAGAAGTCTATATGTTCCTTATTTGAATAGCAGTCAAAGGCACTCACTTTTCTTTATATTTAATACATGAATTGTTAACCATCTTACAACCATGCTGACAACAGTAAAACTATATTACTGGTATCCAACATGTAACACTCTTATAGATCATGTAACACTTGGATCCATCATGTAACACTTGGATCCATCATGTAACACTCTAATAGATCATGTAACCCTCTGGTCCATCATGTAACACTTGGATTTATCATGTAACACTTAGATCCATCATGTAACACTTGGATCCATCATGTAACACTTGGATCCATCATGTAACACTTGGATCCATCATGTAACACTCTTGTCCATCATGTAACATTTTATCCATGACAAAAACATATTTTTAGTTTGCTGAAGTTTACATCTGCCCCACCTCATCCTATCCAGATAGCGTAGATTGATGCTCATGCTCTTGATCATTGGATTGTCTGGTCCAAACTTGATTATTTATAGACCGCCGTCATATAGCTGGAATATTGCTGGCGTAAAACTAAACTCACTCACTCATACCGCCTCACTGTGTGTGTACAGATCATCAACATTGATAATTATAGAAGTTGAAATGGCTCATCCCAAACTGGCCCGGAGGCCACGTGACTATGGGTGATGATGTCCAGTGGTGAGGTGACCACTTCCTGCCACCGCTCACCTCAGGATACCAGAATGTCACATATACAACACAAACAGTTACACACTTAGCGTAATATTGACTGTGACGGACAGGATGTGAAGCATGTCGCCTGGCATTTCCACATCCATCAAACACAGGGCTACTGAACTAGGAACACTGGCATGCAGTAACTGAATAGGAACACTGAACCAGGAACACTGGCATGTACTGAATACATCATGTCATATCACCAGAACATGGCTACTGAACTAGGAACACTGGCATGTACTGAATACATCATGTCATATCACCAGAACATGGCTACTGAACTAGGAACACTGGCATGTACTGAATACATCATGTCATATCACCAGAACATGGCTACTGATACATTGCAACTATATAACATCAGCATGTGAGGTGAGGTGAAATTGGGTTTAACGTCGTGCTTGAGAATATTTCGCTCATATGACGACATGCATGCGTGTGTATGTGTATGTGCGGCTGCTGTACTAGCCCAGACTGAAGCTGGTTTTAGAGTGCTAGCCCACTGAGATACCATGCCGCAGTGAAACATGAATAATACCCCACTCAGACACATTATACTGACTCCGAGCCGACCAGTCCTTGTACCCATTAATGCCGAGCACCAGGCAGGGACCAACAAGTACCATATTTTACCGTCTTTTGGTATGACGCGGTCCGGATCGAATCCGCGACCTTCAGCTCTCCGGGCGGACGCTCTAACCACTACACCACGGAGGTGGTCACATCAGCATGTAAATAACTGGACCAGACAATCAAGTGATGAGCAAGGATCCATGTTTTTGGCCACAATGACACAATTCTAAACTGGGAAGACCTGGAATGACGTCAACTGGCAGCAACATTTTTAAACATAAAAAGTCAAAAACAACAACAAAAAAGATATGTTTGCCCATCCACAACCAACAGAGGCAGAAACATCCAGATGAGCTAGCATAACGTCCAATGGTGGCAAATGATCACAAAAAATGCAATGGATTCTGAAGATAAATAATAGAAACTTATAATAAATATCAACATCAAATATTTTCAAGAACTGAGTTGACTAACAGCAGTTGCATAACAAAATGGATCCACTGTATGATGGTCAGTTCAAATGAACATGTTTTTGTTTCATTATCTACCTCTGTAAGCAATAACAAACAAATATCATGACGGGTACACACTGTTTACATATCAGGAATAGACCACAGCCTTCTGTGGAACTAGGAAACACTTTAACCACTGAGCTAACCTACTGCCCTCAGCCACAAAGTAGTATCAGGCAGAAGAATCCCATGATAATCCCATCATGTCAGTGGTAGCAGGCTATATCCAGTTCCTTGACATTTATTCTCAACACAATTCCATCCCACTGAATGGCCAGGTGTCCTGGTCTCATGTCGTCTCCAGTAGTGGGCTAGTCTGTCTCACACTCCCTGAACCATATTATTGTACCTACAGCCTAGTCCTCCTGACTGGCTGACTGAGTTTGGTTTTACGCGGCTTTTAGCAATATTCCAGCAACATCACGGCGGGGGACACCAGAAATGGGCTTCACACATTTTACCCATGTGGGAATTTGAACTCGGGTCTTCGGCGTGACGAGCCAACACTTTAACCACTAAGCTACCCCACCGCCCCCCTAGTCCTCCTGAGGTGCTAAAGCACTAAAAGAAGCAAGTCTAGGTTTTCCCAGGTTGCTGGTCTCCTATTCACTTTAAATGGGTTTATTTGTTACAATCAAACTTATATATTCAAACAGTAGGCCAATCTGGCTTAAGCCATTATGATGACATCATGTCATGTTTCTGAAGTTGAATCTGTGCCAGGAATTCACAGGCCATTCTCAACATGCATGCTCAAGTAAAACTGATGCAATTATAGAATATTAACAAACTGATTGATAATTTACTCTTCATCGTACAGACTATGCAAGAAATCCTCAACGACTTTACCATTTAAGAAAAAAATGTTTTGTTTCACACATGGCTTCAACATGTGAAGCTTTTCATGTGTTCTCAGTCATGTGTTGCTGCAGCGATGCTGAAGAGTTGCTGAAGGCAACTGGAAACCTTTCAGACCATACTTCAGTTTAATATACGTTCATGTTGCAACATCTGCAGTTGACGAAGCAGTGCACATGGTGCAAGATGCCAAATTTCGTGATGTATGAAGACACTGATTCATTCCATTAGCCAGTAATCAAACCATCCCATGGCCCCCACCATCATCATCACCCCTCTTTAATGTCATCAATTTACCCTCCTGACCATGTGAAGCGAAACAGAAGCAATGAAGCCAACATTTAATAACATTTCCAATGATGAACAGTGAAAGCTGATGATGTGCCAAGAAGCTCAGTGGATGGGGGAAGCTAATGTGGAACAGACCGGCTCTTCAATCGGGGCATTACATGGCGGCAGTGGTAGATGAACGCTCGGTGTCAGAAAACATGTAGTTTTGATACAAACACACAACTCCATCTAAACTAAAAAGGAGCCTGAGAAAGAATATGTGAAAACTCGAGACACGCTTATTTAGTGAATATTACTTTGAAGTGAGGGCTGGACACAAGTGAAGACAGTCAAGATCGAGGACTGTGAGACAGTCTAGGGTACAGGTGTCTTGTGGTCATGGCGATACAAGGTCAAAATAGATGAGTTGTTCTCATTTCATTTCCAATCAGTTGACAGGTCTTTTAACTCCTTTGTAAAACAGTCATTGCTGTAATTATTATTGAAAACCTACTTCCAAACAAAGACAATGACCTATATTTCCTCTGATCGATTTCCAAAAGTACCAAGCCACACATGCGCGTGCCATAGACTACTTCTACCCTGGAAGGTTACAGGTCTAATACTGGTGTAGGAGGATATGTTTCCTCTGATCATCATAGGGTAATTTGTCACAAACTGTCAAGCAAGAGAACATTAGGTGGTTGTTTGACAACCAGGATCACTACAGCTATAATCTGGTCATCAAACTGCACCAGACAACACCTCTCCCTGGCCTGTGGTATGTCCACCTGCCAGCCCTGATTGACAGACCAACACCACCTGTACATGATGAACCCTGATGGAGCAGCCCCCTTGTCAGCCAGGTCCCTGTCAAGAACACTGCCGTACAGCAATAACATACATCACATCACACACTCACACTGCCTTACATTACCCGGGGACAGGCCACAGCTGACATGGCAGACTCATTATGGTCATAGGGAAACAATTGAGTGGTCTTCTATTTAGTAGCACATGTTCAGTAGAGGTCTCACGATACAGTGTGACTACAATGTAATATGTATCCCCAAAATATGGATGCCATACAATGTATATCTTACTACAGTACATCTATTTCATGAGTGTATATTCTTTCCTTTTTGCAGGTGACTTTAGATTTATTTGAGTAATGAATGGATATTGCATGGCAGAAACATGTCAGATAGTGGACAATATAAAGATTCTGCTTTTTATAGCCAACCGGGAAAGACTAGAATACCTGCGCAATTCCATTCTTGATAGTTTTCGATATAATTCCTGTTTTTACACCTGGATGACTTGTAATGTAACACATTGTATTATTGAGATACAGGGATCGTGAATTGATGTAGTGTATCCATCACAATACAAAATAGCATAACTAATGTTATACAAATTTACCTATCACTCTTACAAGAAAATCAACTTGTGAGAGAGTGTGAGTTGGTAGCTTTCTGATCTATTGATACTAAAGCACCATCATGCTTCCCACTGGAGAGTGATCTGTGCCCCTCAACAAAACATCATCATCAGTTACAGAGCAATAGGCTACCTCCACTTCTGATCTCTTCCTTTGTTTTCACAGGTAAATTGTGACCCCTTCATCTTCATAGAGCGTATGTCAGGGGTAACACTAGCTAGTCAAGTGTACTGTTTGCATAATAAACAAGCCCACCACCACCTACAAACTTTTGAAGCAGAATGGTCTCTGATCCGGTTTGCCGCCTCCATGGCCTCAACATGTAACAAGTCCCTACTAAAGACAGAAATATGCTTCAAATTGCAAACAAAAAGCTGAACAAGATTGATGATTAACTCTATGACTAACGACAAGCTGCCTTGCAGCATCACTGTCTAATCCCAGATGGCGTCTAGGTGAATAACACACGTCTCTCCTGAGTTGGGATGGCGAGGCTTGCTCATGCACATACACCACAGTCTTACAGTCCCTCAACCACATTATTTTTGCTATTGTCTAGCCCTCCCTGCAATGCAAAAACCTTAAATGAAGCAAGTCTAGATTTCCTAAGGTTCAGGAACCTGACTCTACCAACTCGTTGAGACTCTTTTTCAATTTAAATGGGTTTATTTGTTCTTATCAAAATGATATATATTCAGAGACTAAGAGTTAAGATTAATACAGCTTCATCTGCTCCTCCTACCCCATCCCTCCCACTAGCACCATCATCATCAGCAGCAGCAGCAGCAGCAGCAACATCTGACAAATCCCTCCACTGAACAGCAAGCATTCCAGAACCTGTATAGCTGCTGTAGTAGATCTACAGTAGATGTACAGTGAAACCCTGGTATTCAGGATTAGACCTCGGCTGTACAGTGAAACCCTGGTATTCAGGATTAGACCTCGGCTGTACAGTGAAACCCTGGTATTCAGGATTAGACCTCGGCTGTACAGGGAAACCCTGGTATTCAGGACTTCATCAAGCCAGAAATCTCACCCTCAGACTAGGATTGTTGAAAACATCCACATAACAATGTTTTTCTGAGAGACACCTTCACCACAACACCAACCACTGTCCCTTAACAATATTAGTGTCAATATTGATAAAGTGTTATTTTATTCACCATACTGAGTATCAGTGAGAATTATATTCTGAAGTCAACAATAACAGAGGGAAGTCATGTCACAAGTCACCACCATGATATGCGCACACTGGCCAGATTCATTTCCTAATCCATCACCGTTTCACACATGGAACAAACAGCCATGGAATGATTGTTTTGTCGGCCATCCAGAAGCTGGTTAGTCAATCATGAAGAAATGTAGAATTGTGCCCATTATTATTGCAGCCAGAGTGATTTTGCTGTAGATTCTTAGCTTGATAACCATGTAGGAATCTACACCCAAACATCGCTCTATGCAAGAAAGACGTTGTTGCCCATAAAGTTGTATGTGTCATTATTAGCAACGGAATGTATAGTCAGTAAAATGAAATAAAGTATTAATTGAAATGACAGTTATATTTTCAAATTTGAGACCAGATGTTCAAAGTTAATATGGTATTACTGCCCTAAGGATACATATAAATTCATAGAATATGACTGTGAATTATGTATCGCGATACAGATGGGATCATTCACAAAGTGCTGCATATGTATCACACTGGGACAGAGACACTGCAACATCCACAACAGAATGAGTGAGTGAGTTAGGTTTTTCGCCGCTTTTTACCAATATTCCAGCAATATCACCGTGGGGGACACCAGAAATGGGCTTCACACATTGTGCTCATGTGCTGAATTCGACAATATAAAGTCACAAATGTAAAGACAGTCCTACAAAGCCATTTGACCAACAAACTGTGTATCTCATATTTCACATTTTACTGTGTATCTCAAAGAAACCACGGACCTAATAAAAAACATTCTGTGTTTTCAACTCCTAGGGGGAGTTTCAAACAGCTTCCATAGTCCCTAAACCAGGGATTTATCAGCTGGCAGAAGTTAACAGCAGATTCGTTTATAGTTTATTTTTATAGCTCAGACATGAACTGAATAACAAACCAGCTGCTGGCTAGTTTTTAATTATTCCAAAGTGATGGATAAATAAACAGTGTTTGGAAGATGGTACATGTTTTTGGAAGACAGTACACGTGGAACTCAGTACAGGGTGGTAGTTAACTGAGTATTGGTCCACATAACAGTAGCTGTACACTTGCACAGTCTCTATGGTAAACATTAATAGTTTAAAAGATGATTTCTAAAAAAATATAAATAAGAAACTGGGGTCCTTACTGACCGCTTATCTAGACTTGCCTTTTTAAGATTAGAATTACTATACATCCATGGGCTCATCATTCAGTACAGCCTAGGAGCAAGGTTACAGTAGCTGTGTAACTCTAGGTAAGAGCAACAACTAACATCAAACCACTGCTAACTTCAAGCAGCTGCATCTATCTGCATGCACCAAGGGGCCAATACTTGGCCTCCTGTCTGCAGGAAATGTCAGTAAAATTTCATAAACTGGAATTAACTGTCCCAATTAGCACTGATATGTTCAGCATTAAGGTAAGGTTGTCAGGTGGTTTGTATTCTACTCTGGATCAGTATAATGACAACCGAGGAAGTGTCGACTTTCATGTTCAGTTAAACATAACGCTTTGATGCCATGTTTTATCAAATTCATGGTGACAGTACTTCTGAATTAAGCACAAGAACATAAATAATTATGATTTTTAACAAAATAATATTTCCCATTTCGGTTGTGCTTTTGCTTGTTAAAGACACAAAGTTTAGAATCCTACTTAACTCCTGAATATAGCTCCACGCAGGAAAAGATGAACGTATCGCATCCACCATGAAGCATCACACAGATTCATAATTCATAGCAAGGTCATATGTAACTGGTTCTGTTCATGGGCATTAGGCAATTATCATTCATGGATGACAGACATTAAAGCTGAGCAATATTCCTGGAATTATTCCAAAACCATCCTTCCAACTCATGCAACCAATGACTCAACTTGGTTAAGAACATCATCTCAACATTGTACATGCAGCAAAAATATTCCAAGGGAAGGCCTCAAATTTATCAACAGCATCAGTGACGGATTGAAAACTCATAAGATTGTGTCAGTTATCACTGAAACAGAATTGTGTAACATGAACATCTAACAAAATAAACCCACTCCTTCATATGTACATCATCACATAACTTCAAAACAATTGCAGAAACCCCACAAATTGATCATAATTTGTTTTCCCCCAAGTACAACATCTGACATGAGCATATCGCCACACCTCCTGCCCCGGCTAGCTCCTATTGAGTTTCTTCCTTCACATGAAATATTAATGACATGTTCAGGGGAGATGAAATTCATCCTAATAGTTCACATTCCATACAGGCCTAGGTTGTGTTTGATCTGAAATGATAACTGATTCCTTCTCAAATACTCCATACAAACAATAACACCACAAGTAGTCCAGCCTATGGACCAGGGGCAATCTATGGACGCAAACAAGGAATCTGTCTCCCAGAGATTCCATGCCAAATCAAACGACTTGTGAAGAATGTTGCATGCCTGCTAGTTCAGGAATGGTTGGCTATTTTCTCAGTGGCCATATGATCTACATGAAAGATCTTCACACAAAGCTCTTGATGCAAAGATCTTCATACAGCCTTTGATGCTCAAATCTCGATCAAACTTGGTGTATTGAAACTATGTACATATTGCTATCAAAGTGTATAATTTGGATTCTTGAAAAATGAAATGAAATAGCAAGACCTGAATCAAGAAAAATTACCACAAAACCTTCAAATGATTCTTTCACCGACGCAGTAGAAACTTGTAACAGCAGTGGCATGGCAAACAGTATTTATAAAAACCTATGAGTTCATATACATAACATTACTAACCAATACGGGAAGGTCTTCTAAAGCAGCAGGATGTTAGTACAGTACTTTCATAACCTTATACGTTTACTAATTAATATGACCAAATTATTAAATTCTGAGAAATCTTCTAAAAGCGGTATGATGTTAAAACAGTATTTTCCTAACTTTTCCTAACATTACAGGTTTAAGTTTTATCAAATTTAAAATGACTAAAGTTAAGATGCTGGGAAAACACCTGATAACAAGTTTCCTTAATCCTTGATGATCGTTTTTGAAATCACTAACACTAAACCACAATCAAAACATGCAAAACATCACTTAAGTCAGGTGAAACAGATAGCCCATGCAATGTATGTACACCCTGCCCTGACTTACTCTGCTCAGCTGTTAGATGTTTTACCCTAGTGAGCCAGGTATGACTCACGGTACATGACAGACGATCATGTATAACAAATTTCTATACAATACACCAGACTGAAGCCCAGGGGTGGCCCTAGAGAGGACTACAGAATTAATCAACGTTATCAGATGTACGGTTGGAGCTTCCATTGAGGGCCTTTTGTCCGTCAGACTACAGTTAATAAGATAAGGTCAAGAATGACACAACTGACACACAATCTAATGAAGACATGAAAACCATTAAGGGTATACAATGTTGTATTGATGTGACACTACACACTACACCACCCAGCCTTCTATAACCTCACTGATACACAGTTAGGGAAATATGTTGCTGGGATCAAAACAGAGCCTTTTTTCAGCATTGCCACTTAGACACGCTGTACTCAAGTGTCACCAGAGTAGATAGAATCAGATATTGTGAACAAAGCTTTGTGAGCACTAATTTACTGAATACCTACACTACCAAGATAACTGGCGCTATTTATGCTGATAAAAGCCATGGTATGCCAAACTTCTAGATCCTAGGATAAACTTAGGGACGTAGAACATTCCCCAAGCCTTTGATCCCACAACAATTGCTGAAGTCCCGGTGTTTTCTCAGACCCTACGCTAAGAGCTTCGAATCGAAATAAAAATGTGGAAAATGGGTGTGGGCTCTGAGCAACATGCTTGGGAGAACAGAGCAGCGACAATCCGATACATTGCATCCACGGTGAAGCCAGTCTGTATATGATAATAACATGTCAATAGGAATGCATCAGCCACCATCCAGGCGGCAAACTAACATCCTCCACGGAGAGCAATATAATTACCCACAATGCTACACTTAACAAGATCAAAGAGCTAACAAAATTACATAGTACTGCTTTCTAACTGGTGATGTTTTCTTCAACAGATGACACAGGAACAACTGTTAAATTATTTGTAGCTACAGTTGGATATGGTAAAAACATGGCGAACACTGTTACATCTATCTGTTACTTCACAAATTCATAAATATCCAAAAATGTTGATAACAAAATATAGCAAACTGGTTCCATTCAGGCAGGGACGGGGCACATAGTCCTCTTGAGTGAGTGAGTGAGTATGGTCTTATGCCGCTTTTAGCAATATTCCAGCAACATCACGGCAGGGGTCACCAGAAATGGGCTTCACACATTGTACCCATGTGGGGAATCGAAACCCGTGCCTTCGGCGAACCACTAGACTACCCCACCACCCCTGTTACCACTTGAAGATGTACACTCCTACTGTGTTAGTCATGTCAGGAGGTCCACAGTATTTCATTTCAATCAATAGCACAGCAGATATCACAGCATGTATGCGAAAACAAGTGTTCAACAGGTATTTCAGAACATCCTGCATTCTTGAGTTGACATGTTAACGTGTAACTGACCTACATGCAGTCATATCTAGGTGCATCCTGTATGTCGGTAAATTCACCCAAGTGTATTGAAGTATTTTACTCTAACATATTTAAGTCTAAAGAAAATGCTGTGAAAGAGTCAACAGTTCCATTTGTCACATGCCAGGTGGGGGGTTAGGATGGGTATCATTGTCACCACCAGGATCCCAACATTCTGTGTGTGTTCGTGTGATTATGTGTGTTCATGAGGATGTGTGTATGTGTGTGTGTTCTGCAATCCTGCATGGGCAGTTTACCAGAAAGACAGAAGAAGTAACATGCTTTGAGCAAAATATTTAATAAGAAAAAAATGGCTCCATACAAATGCACTATTATCAGAGGTTTTCAGTAAAATCACTTTGCATCATGCACCTAGCCACACCTGACCCTACATCTTGCCCTGGTCCAGCACAGTTGGTATGTCCAACACACTGACCCCTACCCCCTGCCCAACCTGACCCCTACCGCCAGCCCAACCTGACCCCTACCCCCAGCCTAACCTGACCCATACCCCCAGCCCCTGACCCCTACCCCAGCCCAGCCTGACCCCTACCCCCAGCCCAGCCTGACCCTACACCCAGCCCCCACCTGACCCCCACACCCCCAGCCCAGCCTGGCCTCTGACACCAAGCCGGTCTGACTCCCACACCCAGCCCGGCCTAATCCTTACACCCAACCCGACCCTACACCCAGACCAACCTGGACCCTACACCCAGCCCGGTCTGACTCCCACACCCTGGACGGCCTGACCCCTACACCCAGCCCAGCCTGACCCCTACACCCAGCCCAGCCCTGACCCTACCCCAGCCCAGCCTGACCCCTACCCCCAGCCCAGCCTGACTCCTCTACACCCAGCCCGGGTCTGACTCCCACACCCAGCCGGCCTAATCCTTACACCCAACCGACCCTACCCCCAGCCCAGCCTGACCTCTACACCAAGCCCGGTCTGACTCCCACACCCAGCCGGCCTAATCCTTACACCCAACCGACCCTACACCCAGACCAACCTGACCCCTACACCCAGCCCGGTCTGACTCCCACACCCTGAACGGCCTGACCCCTACACACCAGCCCTGCCTGACCCCTACACCCAGCTCTGCCTGACCCCTACATCCAGCCCGACCTAGACCGACCTGACCCCTACACCCAGCCCGACCTGACCCCTACACCAAGCCTCAACCTGGGGGTAGCAACAGGTGGCAGGCGAACTTGATTTCCAAGAGCTTCACTGATTTCGTGTTAAAGGATATATTCTGCAAACCCAGTAGATGACAAATGTTGATTCCATCCAACAAAGCCTGGTGACAATGAACCACTGCCATCACACACCTTCTACTTGATACACAAGGTAGCATGTCACATGTTCCGCAGTCTACAGTAAGGATACACTGATGATTCAAACAATTACTCTCCATTCCATCACACAGGACTGGTATGTCTCCCGCAACCCAGGGAGCATATCAAAGGAGCAAAATATGGGTCTTTGAATGGCATTTAGAAGTGATACACATAAGGAAGATAGTTTTCTTTATGGACGTCAACTTCTTTACTACGAGGAACACAACGTTTCGGAGTGTATCCTTACTCCTTCATCAGGTACCTCTTCCTCATGGGTAACATGTAGTCTAGAAGGACTTGGCGAGTCACTGCTGTCTCAGCTCAACCTGTGGAATTAGGCACTCTTCTGACCTCTGTTTGAAGTTTATATTATTTTTGTGTATACATGCATACAATTTAAAATGAAATAGCTTTATTTGTAAAATAAAATGTTAGTCTACCCACAGGACTCACAATGCAACTGACTTGTGTCTCCTCAATATTTAGTGTCCAGATAAACCAGGTTGATACTGCATCAGTCACAACATCCCTTCACATCAGCACCACAACAAGCGTAGGCTGAACAGGAATATAAGTGGTAAGCTACAGAAGTAAGGAATTCTTGTGCACATCATCCGCCGATCAGTTTAGCTGATGATGTCTCTGCCAGACATGGTTGAAGCAGTGAACTCATTGTGCACGACTGTACCTGAGGTCTGAAACCCCCAGCACCGCCTCATCAGCTGTCTGTCTACCAGAGGAAGGTAGGCAACTACTTCTTCCTGTAACCGTATCCCACAGCTGTTAACAGCAGCTACCTTTGTTTACATCCCTCCATGTGCTACACAGCTGACGGGGTCTGGGTCCGGGGCTGATGGGCGGGGTATGTCTTTGAAGAGGAGCATGGGATATGAATATAAGTTGTGAATTATGGTCGAAGATTCCTGACTTGCCTGGTTTTCCGATAACTGTTATACATGTTGTGGTTTCAGAGCCAGGTGTTATATAAATGTTATAGCATGCTACAGCAATATACTACATGGCACTAGACACAAGAATCAGCAAGAGAGGGGTTATAACAGTGTTATTATATATCATGTATAATATTGATACACCTGCCCTTTAATAAATATATCTGACATAACCCATCTGTAATTGCTTATTAATTATGCATCAGTAACTAACCTAGTTATACCTCACTATGTAATCATTGTATGGTTTAAAAATATCTTTATTTCGCAAAACAGAAACCTGAATTGGTGAACAAGTCTTAAGGCTTATGTGTTGGTTATGCTTAGTAATGCCTGCAGTTGCAAATGTTATAGAAAGTAGTAAGTTTAAAGTAATTTCTTCTTTAAATGAGCTGTAATTGGTTTCCCTGTATATTTTAATTGTAATCATTGTATCTATTTAAAACACAATGGTATCAGTAATACATTAAACAGATACAACTCACTTCGCTTCAAGTAATAACTTTCTAATATTTAATTGTATTTATTAAATGATGTGAAGCAGAGCTAATCATCCAAAGATATCAAGTCCTCATCCCACTGACAACATCCAACATGTGACGAAGAAGAGACAGAAATACCTCGTCATTGTGCATCATCACCTGGACTTACCTGGTGTACCTTTGCTTACATAACACTCAGGTATTAACTACACTGTGTACTGGAGTTTATACGCCTCATTAACATCCACCTCAACCCATGCTTACTTGTCACACCTGATTAGAATACCTGACAAGATCTTAATCACCTCACAGGTGAGACAATAAGCAAATTCCTGTGGTTCCTACAAAGCTATTTGTTTACTGCAGTCAGTCCAAACCTGCCGTAATGTCGACTATACAGCACGGTGGACTGTAATATCACATTTCCCTGGCCCCAGGGGGGATACTAATGTACATAGGTGTATGTATGTATACAGCTAGGCTGCTGACAACATGAAAGGTGTAGTCTCAGGTGATAATGGTAATTGCCAGGTAGACCGGGTATCTGTTGGTTGAGTAGTCAGGATAGCCATTACTGGACATACCTTTCATGGCTGGGGTTAGGTTCATAAGTCACAACCACTAGTGATAATATCATGACTTACTGAAAATTGAAATAAGGCTAAAACAGACATTTGGACATGTAAGATTCTCCACATTGGTCAAGATGTGTAGCTGATTATACAATCAATGGGGAACATCAGCCACCTTGTGATACAGTGTGATACACTCAGTAAATGGCTTTGCAAAAACAAGGCTTTATAATGTTCAGGTAATCTGTCAAGAAAGTGATTAATGCAGTCATTGAGATGCACTGCATGCTAGTTTCCATGGTGACATGCCTACAGATTCCATGACACACCTGGCATCATGGCTGGTTCCAGCACCCCATTCATGTCATGTCCATAACTATATGCCATAGCCCAATAATATGAATAATCAGACTGAGTATATTCTGTGGCACTGATGTTTCATAGACCACATTACATCAGTATGTTTCTTGCACAAACATCATAAAGTTATTCACCAAATAAAAGGTTAAGCTTGTGAGAAAGACAATGTTAACCGAGCCGTCTTGACTCTTGCCACATTCCCTGCTCTACAAATGTCCTATGAAGTAACTTGTGAACATTTTAGGGCTTAATAATAACGTGACAGGCATGACATTCAAAATACAGACACTTAAACATATTTTAAGAAATATATGTAAATAAATCTTGTCTATTTGGAGACATAGACCAAAATATATATCTTGATCATTGAATCGATGTGACAAGTCATCAAAAACAAAAATATTTCTTGTGGCCAAACGAAAATATGGCATGGTATTTCCTCCGAGCTCACTACTAAAACATAATTTGTTGGACACCACATAACACACCATACTTGGGTAGGCACTCCACACACAATACCATAACACACACCACTCACACACAACACAATACTCACACAATCATCCATGCACACACACACACCGTCAAACACACACACACACACACACAATCCATAACACACACCATACCATAACACACAACACACACCACTCATACACAACACAATACCCATACACTCATCCATACACTCATCCATGCCACCACCACCACACACACAATATCCTTAACACACACAATACCATAACACACACACCACTCACACACAACTCAACACACCATACAATCATCCATGCACACACACACACACAAACTCACACACCATACCATAACATACACCATCCATGCACACACAACTCAACACCATACCATACAATCATCCATGCATGCCCACACACACACCACAACACAATACCCATACAATCATCCATGCACCCCCCACACACAATCCATAACACACACCACTCACACCCTTCACACACCACACTCTTGTGCATGCTTCACATACACCACCATAATCCACACAGAAGATACCACAATACACATACACCACCATAATCCACACTCACATACTGTTATACACACAGAAGATACCACAATACACATACACCACCATAATCCACCACTCAATACACATACACCTGTTATACACACAGAAGATACCATAATACACATACACCACCATAATCCACACTCACATACTGTTATACACACAGAAGATACCATAATACACATACACCACCATAATCCACACTCACATACTGTTATACACACAGAAGATACCATAATACACATACACCACCATAATCCACACAGAAGATGCCACAATACACATACACCACCATAATCCACACTCACATACTGTTATACACACAGAAGATACCACAATACACATACACCACCATAATCCACACAGAAGATACCACAATACACATACACCACCATAATCCACACTCACATACTGTTATACACACAGAAGATACCATAATACACATACACCACCATAATCCACACTCACATACTGTTATACACACAGAAGATACCACAATACACATACACCACCATAATCCACACTCACATACTGTTATACACACAGAAGATACCACAATACACATACACCACCATAATCCACACAGAAGATGCCACAATACACATACACCACCATAATCCACACTCACATACTGTTATACACACAGAAGATACCACAATACACATACACCACCATAATCCACACAGAAGATACCACAATACACATACACACCCACAGAAGATATAACACATACACATACTGTTATCCACACAGAAGATACCACAATACACATACACCACCATAATCCACACAGAAGATACCACAATACACATACACCACATATCCACACTCACATACTGTTATACACACAGAAGATACCACAATACACATACACCACCATAATCCACACAGAAGATACCACAATACACATACACCACCATAATCCACACAGAAGATACCACAATACACATACACCACCATAATCCACACAGAAGATACCACAATACACATACACCACCATAATCCACACAGAAGATACCACAATACACATACACCACCATAATCCACACAGAAAATACCACAATACACATTCAATACTATAATACACACTCACATACTGTTATACACACAGAAGATACCACAATACACATACACCACCATAATCCACACAGAAAATACCACAATACACATTCAATACTATAATACACTCCACATACTGTTATACACACAGAGTGATTGGGGGTAAGTGGTTAAAGCGCTATTCATACAAGAGACCGGTTCGATTCCCCACATGGGCACAATGTGTTAAGCCCACGTGATATTGTTGGAATATTGTAAAGCTGGCGTGAAAACTAAACTCAGTCAGTCAGTATACACACAGAAGATACCACAATACACATACACCACCATAATCCACACAGAAGATACCACAATACACATACACCACCATAATCCACACTCACATACTGTTATACACACAGAAGATACCACAATACACATACACCACCATAATCCACACAGAAGATACCACAATACACATACACCACCATAATCCACACTCACATACTGTTATACACACAGAAGATACCACAATACACATACACCACCATAATCCACACAGAAGATACCACAATACACATACACCACCATAATCCACACTCACATACTGTTATACACACAGAAGGCACAGTAAAACACACACAAAATACCACCTAACCATGTTAAGTCTCTAAACTGAACACATGCCAACAAACTAGACCAGAGGAAAGGTGATACAGAGTTTTGTGCCAACAGATTCCTTGTCTCAACCAATGGCAACCCAGACGAGGGGTCGGTATTTGCACCTGTCCATCCCAGCAACACCTGGGATAATGACATTCACAGCATACCACATTCACCTCCCTGTCCCACAACTTATTGCTGTACACAGGCAGGGAACTGTCTCCAGTCATAATGACAATATTTAGCTCTTATCACCCCAACAATGAGAGCTTGATGGTGAATGGGCCATAGACACCAACCGGGATGTATTTCAACGGTTGCCGTGCAACAAAGAGAATGCTTTGAACATGTGAGAGGCTTGGTCCGGAATGTTAATTATGCGTAAGACTTGAGGGCAAACTGAGTTGATAATTAGAAAACAAACACCAGTGTGTGATGAAAGAGAATGTGCAAAGAATTGTATTTCAACAAACATGATTAGCCATTTGTTATACTATGTCAACACTGGTGACACATTTATAAATAACACTTGTTCTCCTTGTCAGCTGTCTGTAAAAGAACTGGAAAGTGTGCATGTGTTCATCTGTGTGTACCTGTGTTCATGTGCATGAGCGTGTGCATGTGTGTGTGTGTGTGCATGTATATAACAGATCACTGTACAACTGACCCTCCATGTGGTTTAAACTGATCTAACCCTACTCACAGGAGACCATTACATTGGGGTCAGAATGTATCTCCTTGCTGCAGGGCACTGAAAGAGTTTAGGTGCGCCCTTTAGAACTGAAGTGTGTCAACTAGAAGAATTTTGATCCTTCATCAAACTCAGTGGATGACAGTTCTATGATAAGCAGCTGTAAATGTTGAAAGAGTGCCCCTTCATTTCTAATGAGATTGATAATACTCAAGTTCACATCTGATTTCCCAGACTGTTATCACGAATAACTGTATGGAGCATGTTCTTATGTCAATAATTTCCATCTGTTTTTCTACCTGTTTGTAGTTTTATATAATAATGACCATCGTCATAAGAAGTGAATGTGTTTAGTTTTAATATAATAATGACCATCGCCATAAGAAGTGAATGTGTTTAGTTTTAAATAATAATGACCATCGTCATAAGAAGTGAATGTGTTTAGTTTTATATAATAATGACCATCGTCATAAGAAGTGAATGTGTTTAGTTTTATATAATAATGACCATCGCCATAAGAAGTGAATGTGTTTAGTTTTATATAATAATGACCATCGCCATAAGAAGTGAATGTGTTTAGTTTTATATAATAATGACCATCGTCATAAGAAGTGAATGTGTTTAGTTTTATATAATAATATCATAAGAAGTGAATGTGTTTAGTTTTATATAATAATGACCATCGCCATATGTGTTTAGTTTCATATAATAATGACCATCGCCATAAGAAGTAAATGTGTTTAGTTTTATATAATAATGACCATCGTCATAAGAAGTGAATGTGTTTAGTTTTATATAATAATGACCATCGCCATGTGTTTAGTTTTATATAATAATGATCATCACCATAAGAAGTGAATGTGTTTAGTTTTATATAATGATGACCATCGTCATAAGAAGTGAATGTGTTTAGTTTTATATAATAATGACCATCACATGCCATAAAAAGTGAAGAAGTGAATGTTTAGTTTTATATAATAATGACCATCGTCATAAGAAGTGAATGTGTTTAGTTTTATATAATAATGACCATCGCCATAAGAAGTGAATGTGTTTAGTTTTTATATAATAATGACCATCGCCATAAGAAGTGAATGTGTTTAGTTTTATATAATAATGACCATCGTCATAAGAAGTGAATGTGTTTAGTTTTATATAATAATGACCATCGCCATAAGAAGTGAATGTGTTTAGTTTTATATAATAATGACCATCGCCATAAGAAGTGAATGTGTTTAGTTTTATATAATAATGACCATCGCCATAAGAAGTGAATGTGTTTAGTTTTATATAATAATGACCATCGCCATAAGAAGTGAATGTGTTTAGTTTTATATAATAATGACCATCGCCATAAGAAGTGAATGTGTTTAGTTTTATATAATAATGACCATCGCCATAAGAAGTGAATGTGTTTAGTTTTATATAATAATGACCATCGCCATAAGAAGTGAATGTGTTTAGTTTTATATAATAATGACCATCGCCATAAGAAGTAATGAATGAATGTTTAGTTTTATATAATAATGACCATCATAAGAAGTGAATAAGAAGTGAATGTGTTTAGTTTGACCATATAATAATGACCATCGCCATAAGAAGTGAATGTGTTTAGTTTTATATAATAATGACCATCGCCATAAGAAGTGAATGTGTTTAGTTTTATATAATAATGACCATCGCCATAAGAAGTGAATGTGTTTAGTTTTATATATAATAATGACCATCGCCATAAGAAGTGAATGTGTTTAGTTTTATATAATAATGACCATCGCCATAAGAAGTGAATGTGTTTAGTTTTATATAATAATGACCATCGCCATAAGAAGTGAATGTGTTTAGTTTTATATAATAATGACCATCGCCATAAGAAGTGAATGTGTTTAGTTTTATATAATAATGACCATCGCCATAGAGAAGTGAATGTGTTTTAGTTTTATATAATAATGACCATCGCCATAAGAAGTGAATGTGTTTAGTTTTATATAATAATGACCATCGCCATAAGAAGTGAATGTGTTTAGTTTTATATAATAATGACCATCGCCATAAGAAGTGAATGTGTTTAGTTTTATATAATAATGACCATCGCCATAAGAAGTGAATGTGTTTAGTTTTATATAATAATGACCATCGCCATAAGAAGTGAATGTGTTTAGTTTTATATAATAATGACCATCGCCATAAGAAGTGAATGTGTTTAGTTTTATATAATAATGACCATGACCCATAAGAAGTAAATGTGTTTAGTTTTATATAATAATGACCATCGCCATAGTAAGTGAATGTGTTTAGTTTTATATAATAATGACCATCGCCATAAGAAGTAAATGTGTTTAGTTTTATATAATAATGACCATCGCCATAAGAAGTGAATGTGTTTAGTTTGATATAATAATGACCATCGCCATAAGAAGTGAATGTGTTTAGTTTTATATAATAATGACCATCACCATGTGTTTAGTTTTATATAATAATGACCATCGCCATGTGTTTAGTTTTATATAATAATGACCATCGGCATGTGTTTAGTTTTATATAATAATGACCATCGTCATAAGAAGTGAATGTGTTTAGTTTTATATAATAATGACCATGACCATAAGAAGTGAATGTGTTTAGTTTTATATAAATATAAGACCATAACCATAAGAAGTGAATGTGTTTAGTTTTATATAATAATGACCATTGTCATAAGAAGTGAATGTGTTTAGTTTTATATAATAATGACCATTGCCATAAGAAGTGAATGTGTTTAGTTTTATATAATAATGACCATCACCATGTGTTTAGTTTTATATAATAATGACCATCGCCATGTGTTTAGTTTTATATAATAATGACCATCGCCATGTGTTTAGTTTTATATAATAATGACCATCGTCATAAGAAGTGAATGTGTTTAGTTTTATATAATAATGACCATCACCATAAGAAGTAAATGTGTTTAGTTTTATATAATAATGACCATCGCCATAAGAAGTGAATGTGTTTAGTTTCATATAATAATGACCATCGCCATAAGAAGTGAATGTGTTTAGTTTCATATAATAATGACCATCGCCATAGTAAGTAAATGTGTTTAGTTTTATATAATAATGACCATCGCCATAAGAAGTGAATGTGTTTAGTTTTATATAATAATGACCATCGCCATAGGATGTGAATGTGTTTAGTTTTATATAATAATGACCATCGCCATAAGAAGTGAATGTGTTTAGTTTCATATATTAATGACCATCGTCATAAGAAGTAAATGTGTTTAGTTTTTTGCTGCGTTGACAAGTGTTCCAGTCACATCATGGTGTGTCAGCTTAATGGGAGAAGGCCTGTGAAGATCTGGGTTAGAACTGGTCTTCAGTAACCCATGCTTGTTGCAAGAGTAACGAGAAACGGTATCAGGTGGTCAGGGTCACCACACCCCAATTGCTTAGATTGATGCTCATGCTGTTGATCACTGGATTGTCTGGTCCAGATTTGATTATTTACAGACTCCATCATACCGCTGGAATATCGCTGAGTGCGGGTTAAACAACAAACCAAAGTAATAGGAGAGGAATGCATGCAGTGATGTTGGCCTCCGATGTTGGCCTCCGATGTTGGCCACAAGATGCGGGCAGACCTGGATGGGTACCCACAGTCATTGGCTTCTGCAGTGTCCAGAGGGCACAACTAGGCACATCAGATGATTATGCCATCCATGTTCTCCAAGTCACAAGGAATTATTCAAGAAATAAGTGTGCCCTTCAGGCACTGTGCAGCATAAACACCCTCACCATCTCGACAACCATATCCACATTCTATTTTTGGTACTACTCGCCACTATATTTAGGTTTCAGAAAAGTCACTTCATCATTCATTCCTCTTAACAAGAAATGCTTATTTAAAAAATATTTCATCACCGTACCATATGAGTGAGTGAGTTTAGTTTCATGCTGCTTTTTGCAATATTCCAGCAATATCATGGCGACTGTGTCATATGAACTGGTCTCAAAATTGAAAACTGATGGCGAAAGAGTCCTGGGTAGCTATCAAAATACCAAGAAGACAAAGTACACGAGACAACAAAACATATACACTACATCTACAGATGGGAACCAACCCTTTTTGTGTAACCATGGTTACATATAGCCAGCATCATATACATTAAACTTTTCAAAACAAAATTTTGATTCAAATAATATCTATGATCCTTAAATTCACTCAGACTACAAACGTGATGCTGATGAACTCCTCACACTACCACAACAAAAACTACAACAAAAACTACAACAGTCAACTAAAGTCAGACAAATTGTTCACAGCTCCCACTAATGTTTACAATCCAACTACAGACCTCCTGTCAAAATACTATTTCCCTAATCCATCATTAACCTGCAATGTCAGCAACAAAGGTAGGCATTCCTGAGCTGGACTAAATCAATGGTTCTTTTGTGAACCCAAACTGTTCCACTCAATCATTCAGCTTTTTCATACATAATGTATCACTGTGTTGTGAACACTTCCCACAAGGTGTGTGGGTTGTAGAATCTAGTAACCCCCTAACCACATAGCACTCTAGGCAGCACAGGAACCACAGACAGACATCTTATTGTGGAGTATTATACTTTATGATTACATAATGGGATATTTAGTTTGAGATCTTGAAATAGCATGTGACCTTTCCAATCCAAGGCTGAGAGAAAATATTCCTTGTAAGGAATTTCCTAATCAATAATATCTTAGCTGTGGCAATGTCTGAAACTGTCCCAGCAGTACACTGGCATACCCCTGTCTCTACACTGTTGTACTACCTGGTACATACTGTCAACAGATCGTGTCATAACTGTCATATCATACCAACTCTCAACTGTGTTGTTTATAAACATGTCATTTTGATAAAATGTATCACATGTGAGACTATTTAACCCAACAATGTCAGTTTCAACATTGTTTAACAATCTGTGACAGTTAAAGCTGACATAATAAAGGTGGTATAATACCAACACTATATTGTGAATATGTATATTGTGACATCATTTAACACAATGTTGATAAAGCGTATTGAATACAGTCTATTTCTCATAGCACTGTGGAGGCCATTTTACATCAAAGCTCCACACTGAAGGTGTTACATTTTTGATTTGACAATAAATCATTTTAAACAAGCATCACACTTAAAAATATGAGTAGTGTCAAATAACAAAATGTGATGTCAGATTTCTTCACATTTAATAGCTGTGAATAATACATTGCCATAAATGACAAAGTACCATGAAGTGACGACATTCAAGCTATGTGGATATGGCATGTTATGGTACAGTAAGTTTTCAAACATCTGGCGGATCTGCTGGTTTACTCATGAGAGAGACCAGTTGCTAAGTGAATACTGAAAAAATAAACATACAGACCAAGACGATAAATAATATAAGAACTGTGAGCCAATGACAACCTTTTACACTTACCAAAATATTCACCAACGGGTGACTTTTCCATTTCCTCTTCAAGTTGTTGTGTTAAAGCTGACAACTTCTTCTCGGCCTCTGATGGCCCCTTGGATTTAGGTGGGGTAACCTGGTAGTGAAGGTGAGGTTTAATCCCCGGGGAGCCAGGCTGGGTGGGTGGAGTGATGGGTACACTGCCTGACCGTTGGACCTGTACCCCCTGTATTGGGGCCACTAGTCGCACGGCATTCCTCTGGGTGTATGATCCAGGGAAGACCTCTACATCATGGGGGCCATGGTAGGGTGGGGGAAGGGGCATCTTGCCGGAGGGAGAGTCAGGGGACTTTTTAGACACAGATCCTGAAATTTGCATTTCACGTTCAAGCTGCTGGGTTAAAGCAGCTATCTTCTTTTCAGCATCAGAGGGCCCTGCCGACCTGGAGGGTACCGTCTCATAGTGGAGGGGGACCCGTGCAGGTATCACTGGGGGGGTCTGGCCCAGGTGGCTGGGACCGGTCACGTTAGGTTGGGACAAGCTGTTCACTACTGCAGTACTATTAATCGGGAGGGAATTCGAAATCACATGGTTTCCATTCTGGGTGGAATTTATGCTCACTGACTGGTTAGATCGTGATGTAGGGACAGGGTTGGCATAGCCCATGGTGTGCACACTAGCCTGCACCTGGGGTGGCAGGGTTCGAAGACGAGGATCGGTATATATTGGGGGTGCCGGCTCATTAAAACGGTTGTCACTTAACAAGGAAACGCTTCTTGGTCCAAGGCTAGTATAGCTCTGGGGATACTGATGAGCACTATGGCCAGACATAGATAAATTATACAATTCCTGGTCACTATATCCGGTATTATTACCCACAATACGCTGAATTGGTATGCGATCCTGAGGGGAGGATAGACTTGTCCGTGGGCTGGGAAACTTATCCAGAAGTACTCCGGTAAGACTAGTCCTGGGACTTGAATGTTTGGATTCCAACGAATTTGCACTTAGGCTTGATCTGGGACTTGCAATACTTGATCTTGGGCTGCCAAATCGTTGATCATATGGTGGAGGTGGATAGGTGAGACTTGCCCGAGGGCTGGAGCTCTTTGACTCACCCCCACTCCCAACACTTGATCGTGGACTGGAATAGTTCGAGTTTGTTCCAGGCCTGGAGACATTCACATTGTTCACAATGGGAAGATTGGCATAAACTGTGTGTTGCATACTTCCAAAGGACTGACTCTGGCTCACAGAATTGTTCATCATAGCTGCTTTAGGTGCAGGGTAACGTGTATTTCCAATGTATATCCCCCTGTTTTCGTTCCCCGGGGGGCTCAGCTTTCCCTGGGGGTGAGGAATCCCGATGGCGATCGGATGCTGGGGGAGCATCATTGATGCTGGTATCGGCGGTTTACCGTCGTGTGACGTTGACGAAATGCTAGCCGATCGCTCGGTGTTAGAGTAAAACATTGTCTTTGGCGAGTATCGAAGTTGACTTTGTTTTTGGTGAACGTGAGACATATACACACTTTGTTTGCTACGAAACGCATCTCCTGCAGTGGTATCCGACCGCTTGGCTGTCACTTCTCGCCAGTAACTCTGAGGGTGTGGGACCTCAAACAAGTTCAGATCTTCATTATACCGAGACACTTCTTTGTCGATTTCCTCGGCGTAATCAGCCATGGCCAGCAACAGCGGAAAATACTCCGCTATTGTCCGGAATTCCGTAAATAACTGTGAGCTTCAGTCCATACAACCTTTCTTTCAGCCATTACAATGGCGCTCCGGTTACTCGGCGTAGGAATATGTGAGTCACTCCAGAAAGTGTTAACCGGATCGCTTCGTGAAATGAAACTTCTTTGAAATTCAACCTCATTCATGCAATATGGTTATCTCGTATAATTAAACAAGGTATGTGAATACAGGTTCTGGATAATTCTCCCATCAAATAATGATTTAGCCCATAAGGCGCACTCTTTACTTTCGCGCATACATCTGTGGTAAGGCGGAAATAAATCTCACGCTGTATTCTGAAAGTTCCCTGAGAGGAGGAAGACAGGGAGCCGCTTAGAGACTAACCCAGTCTGTTATGGGCAGATGCCAAGACCTGAAAGCTAAAAATATACACCTGTAAACTCGTGTGTCGGCGCACATCACTGGAATCTTGGCGCAAAGCACAATAACAAATAATTCGACCCGCCACGCTCAGGTCAATGTGATCTTATCATTCAAACATTTAAAATATTTCAGAAATACATTCTTCACTATGTTCTTGACTGACAACGACTTGTAAAATTCAACAGTGACTAATAAAGTAAACATGGCCTATTTGCGTCATCCGGTATGAACTAACTTTTTACAACTGTTCAAACGGACAAAAAAGTTTTGAATGCATCTTTGTGTATATCTGCAAACTCATTGGCCCTCTGTTAATTGTATCAAGGTAGTTCCCGCTCTACGCATAAGCTCTTGTAAGTGTTCGGCAAGTACACATGCAGTACGCAATAGAGCCTCGAGATCCACACATCTTCACATATCTGTTTCACGCGTTCAGTTTCCTATAAGAGGCAGATATATATTTAAGTAGAAGCGCCTCAAGTTCATATACCTCTTTGTAACTGACGATGTTTCACTCAGTACCTAAAGCTCCTCGACTGTCAGAGTTAAACAAGAGACCATATACCAACGATCTTTTATGTAGGATATGGGAGGAATCGTACGCTGGCCGTGTGCTCTTTACGGAACATAACACACCGGATAATTACCATCTTTACGTACTTTTTCAAACTACCTTTTATGGATGTAATATAGTCGCACTGAATCCTTTACTTGTGGCGGGGTCTAAACACGCACATAAACATGTAATTATGAGGGAGGCATGTTTGCCGTCGTTTATTTACGATTATAGCTGAGAGGTCCACCAACACAACATGTGATTAAGTTGAATATAGACTATAATATCCAGTGGTTAACGTCATGGTGAATGGACGTAGAGTGATCGCTGATTCAGGAAGGTTAGCTGGTCATTTTGTAAGACACATTCAGTAGTAACTTGTTTGAGTGGCATTTTAGAAGTTGAGACGTACAATATGGAACAAGTTTTTATGGACTCACTCACGAAATAAAGAAGTTGTTATCCATAAAAACTTGTTCCATATTGTACATTCAGTAGTATTTTGGATAAATGGACTCGGTAGGTTTGTTCATTTAAGGTTCTACCTTAGGTTTAACTCTTGTAGTTTGAGTGAACCCCAGTCTATGTTGGTAGAGGTTGTTGATTGTCGTGCAGACAGTGTTTTGAGTGGCGTCGTAGTTATGTCACAGTTAATGTGCTGAACTGTACCACGAGAGCATAACTGCATGGAAACACGGCGCATGTTTAACACATATTGAACCTGCAACGATATTCATTTTGGTGATCGGAAAAAAAGTAACAGGAAAAAAAGAAACGGAAAAAAGTAACAGATTTTTCTAGGAAACTAGAAACACTAACAAAACAATTACAAGCACATTTTTTGCATCCATAAGCAGTGTTCTCAGTGTTCTCAGTGTTCTTATTGAGTCACGGGGATGTGCTCAACTTTGTTTGTTGTTGACACTGTCATGAGACGCGTTTTATAGTCCGTTTGAGACAAAATGATACCGATGAATTGCAATCTAACACAAAAACAAATAGACATAAAAGAATCAAACCAACGCGGACTGCAATAAAAACAACAGACCAACTCTAGAAAAAGAAAGCATAATTTGTGTCACAAAAATAAAAAAGTTGCTTAAGAAACTGTCATAATTTATTTGTGCGTTTTCCAAGTTTGATACAAGGGCGCATTGGCAACTAAAGGAACAGCCCGAAAAGCGAGATGCACGTGCATTAGTGACGTCAGAGACGTGTGATTACTGCTGATTGACAAAGTGAGAGAAAATGAAGGTCTATGATTTACGAAGTCTATGATTTCTTCAAGGATGAAAATGACAGGGGGTGACCCAAGTATGCAATTACTAAGTACATACAGCGCACTGCCTGTGCAGCTGGGGTACGTGTCATATCGCAGGCTCAAAACTTTGTTGAGAACCCGTTAACGCACGTGCATCTCGCATTTCGTGCTGTTCCTTTAGTTGCCACTGCGCCCTTGTAACAAACTGGTAAAATGCACAAATAAACGATGACAGTTTCTTAAACAACTTTTTTATTTTTGTGACACAAATTATGCAATTTCTTCCTAGAGTTGGTCTGTTGTTTTTATTGCAGTCCGCGTTGGTTTGATTCTTTTATGTCTATTTGTTTTTGTGTTAGATTGCAATTCATAGGTATCATTTTGTCTCAAACGTTGACACTGTCAGGGGGACGGGTTTAACTATGATTGTTGTTGACACGGGGATGGGTTTAACTATGATTGTTGTTGACACTGTCAGGGGGATGGGTTTAACTATGATTGTTGTTGACATTGTCAAGGGGATGGGTTTAACTATGGTTGTTGTTGACACTGTCATGGGGATGGGTTTAACTATGATTGTTGTTGACACTGTCATGGGGATGGGTTTAACTATGATTGTTGTTGACACTGTCACGGGGATGGGTTTAACTGTGATGTTGTTGACACTGTCAGGGGGATGGGTTTAACTATGATTGTTGTTGACACTGTCACGGGGATGGGTTTAACTATGATGTTGTTGACACTGTCACGGGGATGGGTTTAACTATGATTGTTGTTGACACTGTCAGGGGGATGGGTTTGACTGTGATTGTTGTTGACACTGTCACGGGGATGGGTTTAACTGTGATGTTGTTGACACTGTCACGGGGATGGGTTTAACTATGATTGTTGTTGACACTGTCAGGGGGATGGGTTTAACTATGGTTGTTGTTGACACTGTCAGGGGGATGGGTTTAACTATGATTGTTGTTGACACTGTCACGGGGATGGGTTTAACTATGATTGTTGTTGACACTGTCACGGGGATGGGTTTAACTATGATTGTTGTTGACACTGTCACGGGGATGGGTTTGACTGTGATTGTTGTTGACACTGTCACGGGGATGGGTTTAACTGTGATGTTGTTGACACTGTCACGGGGATGGGTTTAACTATGATTGTTGTTGACACTGTCAGGGGATGGGTTTAACTATGGTTGTTGTTGACACTGTCACGGGATGGGTTTAACTGTGATGTTGTTGACACTGTCACGGGGATGGGTTTAACTATGATTGTTGTTGACACTGTCAGGGGGATGGGTTTAACTATGGTTGTTGTTGACACTGTCAGGGGGATGGGTTTAACTGTGATGTTGTTGACACTGTCAGGGGGATGGGTTTAACTATGATTGTTGTTGACACTGTCAAGGGGATAGGTTTAACTATGATTGTTGTTGACACTGTCAGGGGGATGGGTTTAACTATGGTTGTTGTTGACACTGTCACGGGGATGGGTTTAACTATGGTTGTTGTTGACACTGTCACGGGGATGGGTTTAACTATGGTTGTTGTTGACACTGTCAGGGGGATGGGTTTAACTATGGTTGTTGTTGTTGACACTGTCACGGGGATGGGTTTAACTATGGTTGTTGTTGACACTGTCACGGGGATGGGTTTAACTATGGTTGTTGTTGACACTGTCAGGGGGATGGGTTTAACTATGATTGTTGTTGACACTGTCACGGGGATGGGTTTAACTATGGTTGTTGTTGACACTGTCACGGGGATGGGTTTAACTATGATTGTTGTTGACACTGTCAAGGGGATGGGTTTAACTATGATTGTTGTTGACACTGTCAGGGGGATGGGTTTAACTATGATTGTTGTTGACACTGTCAGGGGGATGGGTTTAACTATGGTTGTTGTTGACACTGTCACGGGGATGGGTTTAACTGTGATGTTGTTGACACTGTCACGGGGATGGGTTTAACTGTGATTGTTGTTGACACTGTCACGGGGATGGGTTTAACTATGATTGTTGTTGACACTGTCACGTGGATGGGTTTAACTGTGATGTTGTTGACACTGTCACGGGGATGGGTTTAACTGTGATTGTTGTTGACACTGTCAGGGGGATGGGTTTAACTATGATTGTTGTTGACACTGTCACGGGGATGGGTTTAACTGTGATGTTGTTGACACTGTCACGGGGATGGGTTTAACTGTGATTGTTGTTGACACTGTCACGGGGATGGGTTTAACTGTGATTGTTGTTGACACTGTCACGGGGATGGGTTTAACTATGGTTGTTGTTGACACTGTCACGGGGATGGGTTTAACTATGATGTTGTTGACACTGTCAGGGGGATGGGTTTAACTCTGATTGTTGTTGACACTGTCAGGGGGATGGGTTTAACTATGGTTGTTGTTGACACTGTCAGGGGGATGGGTTTAACTATGATTGTTGTTGACACTGTCACGGGGATGGGTTTAACTATGGTTGTTGTTGACACTGTCACGGGGATGGGTTTAACTATGGTTGTTGTTGACACTGTCACGGGGATGGGTTTAACTATGGTTGTTGTTGACACTGTCAGGGGGATGGGTTTAACTTATGATTGTTGTTGACACTGTCACGGGGATGGGTTTAACTATGGTTGTTGTTGACACTGTCACGGGGATGGGTTTAACTATGATTGTTGTTGACACTGTCACGGGGATGGGTTTAACTATGGTTGTTGTTGACACTGTCACGGGGATGGGTTTAACTGATGATGTTGTTGACACTGTCACACTGTCACGGGGATGGGTTTAACTATGATTGTTGTTGACACTGTCAATGGGGATGGTTTAACTATGATTGTTGTTGACACTGTCACGGGGATGGGTTTAACTATGATTGTTGTTGACACTGTCACGGGGATGGGTTTAACTATGGTTGTTGTTGACACTGTCACGGGGATGGGTTGACACTGTCACGGGGATGGGTTTAACTATGGTTGTTGTTGACACTGTCACGGGGATGGACACTTTAACTATGATTGTTGTTGACACTGTCACGGGGATGGGTTTAACTATGATTGTTGTTGACACTGTCTGACACGGGGATGGGTTTAACTATGGTTGTTGTTGACACTGTCACGGGGATGGGTTTAACTCCATGATTGTTGTTGACACTGTCACGGGGATGGGTTTAACTATGATTGTTGTTGACACTGTCACGGGGATGGGTTTAACTATGATTGTTGTTGACACTGTCACGGGGATGCAGGGGATGGGTTTAACTATGATGTTGTTGACACTGTCACGGGGATGGGTTTAACTATGGTTGTTGTTGTTGACACTGTTGTTGACACTGTCACGGGGATGGGTTTAACTATGGTTGTTGTTGACACTGTCACGGGGATGGGTTTAACTATGGTTGTTGTTGACACTGTCACGGGGATGGGTTTAACTATGATTGTTGTTTGTCACTGGGTTTAACGGGGATGGGTTTAACTCACGGGATGATTGTTGTTGACACTGTCACGGGGATGGGTTTAACTGTGATGTTGTTGACACTGTCACGGGGATGGGTTTAACTGTGATTGTTGTTGACACTGTCATTGTTGGGGATGGGTTTAACTGTGATTGTTGTTGACACTGTCATGGGGATGGGTTTAACTGTGATGTTGTTGACACTGTCATGGGGATGGGTTTAACTGTGATGATGTTGTTGACACTGTTGTCACGGGGATGGGTTTAACTATATGATTGTTGTTGACACTGTCACGGGGATGGGTTTAACTGTGATTGTTGTTGACACTGTCACGGGGATGGGTTTAACTGTGATGTTGTTGACACTGTCACGGGGATGGGTTTAACTGTGATGTTGTTGACACTGTCACGGGGATGGGTTTAACTATGATTGTTGTTGACACTGTCACGGGGATGGGTTTAACTGTGATTGTCGTTGACACTGTCACGGGGATGGGTTTAACTGTGATTGTTGTTGACACTGTCACGGGGATGGGTTTAACTGTGATGTTGTTGACACTGTCATGGGGTGGGTTTAACTGTGATGTTGTTGACACTGTCATGGGGTGGGTTTAACTGTGATTGTCGTTGACACTGTCACGGGGATGGGTTTAACTGTGATTGATGTTGACACTGTCATGAGACGCGTTTTGACTGTGATTGTTCCTGATACTGTCGTGGGGTGGGTTTAACTGTGAATGTTCCTGACACTGTAACTGGATGGTTTTAACTCTGATTCTTGTTGACACAGTCACGGGGATGTGCTCAACTTTGTTTGTTGTTGACACTGTCATGAGACGCGTTTTAACTGTGATTGTTCCTGACACTGCCAGGGGGATGGGTTTAACTGTGATCGATTCCGGATTTTACCGGATATGCATTGCAGTTTCAGACAAGTACAGGATATCGAATAAAGTATATTGGTTTAAATTTCAGGTAAGTACAGAATATTTGTTGCTTTTGCTTTGGACAATACTGGAAACTGGTTTCTTAGACTGAAAATACTGGGAACTGGTTGCAGCGTCAGATAATACTGGGAACTGGTTGCAGCGTCAGATAATACTGGGAACTGGTTGCAGCGTCGGATAATACTGGAAACTGGTTGTAGCGTCGGATAATACTGGGAACTGGTTGCAGCGTCGGATAATACTGGGAACTGGTTGCAGCGTCAGATAATACTGGGAACTGGTTGCAGCGTCGGATAATACTTGAAACTGGTTGCAGCGTCGGATAATACTTGAAACTGGTTGCAGCGTCGGATAATACTGGGAACTGGTTGCAGCGTCGGATAATACTGGAAACTGGTTGCAGCGTCGGATAATACTGGAAACTGGTTGCAGCGTCGGATAATACTGGGAACTGGTTGCAGCGTCGGATAATACTGGGAACTGGTTGCAGCGTCGGATAATACTGGAAACTGGTTGCAGCGCGGATAATACTGGGAACTGGTTGCAGCGTCCGGATAATACTGGAAACTGGTTGCAGCGTCGGATAATACTGGGAACTGGTTGCAGCATCGGATAATACTGGGAACTGGTTGCAGCGTCGGATAATACTGGAAACTGGTTGCAGCGTCGGATAATACTGGAAACTGGTTGCAGCGTCGGATAATACTGGAAACTGGTTGCAGCGTCGGATAATACTGGAAACTGGTTGCAGCGTCGGATAATACTGGGAACTGGTTGCAGCGTCGGATAATACTGGAAACTGGTTGCAGCGTCGGATAATACTGGAAACTGGTTGCAGCGTCCGGATAATACTGGGAACTGGTTGCAGCGTCGGATAATACTGGGAACTGGTTGCAGCGTCGGATAATACTGGGAACTGGTTGCAGCGTCGGATAATACTGGAAACTGGTTGCAGCGTCAGATAATACTGGGAACTGGTTGCAGCGTCGGATAATACTGGGAACTGGTTGCAGCGTCGGATAATACTGGGAACTGGTTGCAGCGTCGGATAATACTTGAAACTGGTTGCAGCGTCGGATAATACTGGGAACTGGTTGCAGCGTCGGATAATACTGGGAACTGGTTGCAGCGTCGGATAATACTGGGAACTGGTTGCAGCATCCGGATAATACTGGGAACTGGTTGCAGCGGGCGGATAATACTGGGAACTGGTTGCAGCGTCGGATAATACTGGAAACTGGTTGCAGCGTCGGATAATACTGTGAACTGGTTGCAGCGTCCGGATAATACTGGGAACTGGTTGCAGCGTCGGATAATACTGGAAACTGGTTGCAGCGCGGATAATACTGGGAACTGGTTGCAGCGTCGGATAATACTGGAAACTGGTTGCAGCGTCGGATAATACTGGAAACTGGTTGCAGCGTCGGATAATACTGGAAACCGGTTGCAGCGTCGGATAATACTGGGAACTGGTTGCAGCGTCGGATAATACTGGAAACTGGTTGCAGCGTCGGATAATACTGGGAACTGGTTGCAGCGTCGGATAATACTGGGAACTGGTTGCAGCGTCGGATAATACTGGGAACTGGTTGCAGCGTCGGATAATACTGGAAACTGGTTGCAGCGTCGGATAATACTGGAAACTGGTTGCAGCGTCGGATAATACTGGGAACTGGTTGCAGCGTCGGACAGAAGTGGATATTGGTTGCAGCTGGATATTGGTCAGTGGAGATAAAGTCCCCTACCGTGACCTGAATGGATGGCCGAGGACACGTTTCATTTCCCCAGATTCCGCATTGACCTTACCGAGAATATTGACACATGTCACTAGTGAAATTGACATTGCAACACACAGGTCTTTGTCAACTAGACTTTGTATGTGAGACACGAGAGCAAAGACCAGTGGGCGTGACCCCCCGACCTGCTGACTCAGTTCCGTCAACCCTTTCCTGCATGCGGTAAACATCGCTGTCACCATGGAAACAAGGATGGATAGGTCGAATCTCAATTGTAAATTAAGTTTTCCGTACCATTTATACCTAAATTATACTGAATTAAAACAATGATATAAAGAAGTAGAGAGAGTGTTCGTTCTGTTTTGGCCGTAAATTGAATGATAGAAGGTGAGTGAGTGAGTTTAGTTTTACGCCGCTGAGGCCGCACACAGCAATATTCCAGCTATATGGCAGTGGTCTGTAAAATAATCGAGTCTGGACCTGACTCGTATCCTCTTTGGGGGACTGAATCTGAGTACATGGGACGTATTTGACCCTGCATGCCACACAGGAGTCGGGACCAGACAAGCCAGTGATCAACAGCATGAGCATCGATCTACGCAATGGGGATACGATGACATGTGTCAACAAAGTCAGCGAGCCTGACCACCCGATCCCGTTAGTCGCCTCTAACGACAAGCATGGGTTGCTGGAGGCCAATTCTAACCCGGATCTTCACAGGCCTTCTCCCATTAAGCTGACACACCATTATGTGACAGAGGATGACGTGTTACTGTACTGGTCTGTTATGGCAGGTTATTGAAGTGAAAAGAGACAATAGGACGGTTCTCAAATCGTTGTTTGTTGAATGATAGGAAACCTTTGGTCGCGTGGATTATTAGCCTTGGTTAGTGATGAGGCGAGTGAAGGTTTAACGTGGCACCGGCGTTATTTCAGCCATATAGCGGTCAGTGGTAAGACACAACACGTTTCTTAACCCGCATTGTGCATGTTCCATCAGCAAAGGACGTTTGGGTCAGACGTGGTTAAGTGCAACATGGTGACCTATTTAGGATGTAAATAAGTACACTTCGGCCGTGTATGGCATGCCCTGAAATATAATCCCGGCATAATGAACTGGTCATTTACTACATGGGAGAGGGGTGGGGGTGGGAGATTAAGGGAGGGTCACGAAACAGTACACCGCGTCAGAGAGGGGTTCGACAAAATTGATCACAACTGTATGTTGACCAGTAGGCCCACATGCAGTTGCCCGTGTTGACGGACATGGGCGGTCAGCGTGACATGTGGCTGGTATTTATTCATGTTTAATTCATACACATGCTCGTAGGGCTGTGTTGGATACGTGATGTGTTTTCCTTCACTCGGCATTCGCCGCCATTATTTGTTCCAAAATCAGGTCATATTATAATGAAATTCTTATTCTTAAGTCTTTTCCAGCAATTTTGGAAATAAACCCTATTCCCTATTTCAAACACATTTCAGGTTGAATGTGATGATCAGGTAAACCTATATACAGTTGCCATTGATGAAACTATACAGTACTATAGAGCAGTTCATGTTAATGTACCACAGCCCTCATTTAGTCAGTCGTATGTACACTATTACAGGTTAGTGCAGACATTTATTGTGGGAAAGGGGTTCAGAAATATACTGACAGTGGCAAATAACGGAACCATGGGTTGCGTCTAACGCCACTCTAGTTTACACGTGTCATGACGGTTGTAGAGATCCCAATAGACTTGCACAAGTCTCTAAGGTATAATTGATAGTTTAAATGATATTTGAATTTTTTTTATACATATCCCACTAACAGACTGGCGTCCTTACTGCACTGTCCACTTATCTAGACTTGCCTCTTCCCCGAAGGTTAGAATTACTATACATCCATGGGCTCAGCCTTCAGTACAGCCTTGGACCAAGACTGGGGTCCCACCACCGTCGTAAAATCCACGCTGGGGTATGGTGTGGCCAAACCAATATAGTAATCACAGAGAAATTCGAACTCACGACCAATGGGTTCAAGTCTAAGGGATCCAACCCTGCATCCATGAATTGTTACGACAGCTGGACCGCTCCATGAACGGACCTGGTGGTAACAGATGTAAGGCAGACACAGTTCAACATTCCTGTACCAGTTTCAGAGCATTCACACAGCAACAGGTGTTTTTGTGTCTGGTTTTGTGCTGAAATGAAAGATGACAGTATTTGAGTGCGACAATAACGTCCACAACACCGCTGCATGCCCCCTTACTTTTACCCATCAGTATATGCGTCAGGGCTGTACATGGGGCACAGTGTCATGCATAACTCTCACACTATGTAGTGCAAGATTTTCAAACACAAGGCATACTGATCAACAACAAAATCCCCATACAGTTGTCTTCAAACTCTATTGTCGTGTGCAAGGAAGACAAGAATTTCAAGACGCTTTTCACACACACACACGTACGCACGCACGCACGCACGCACGCACGCACACACACACACACAACACTTTTGCTACATGGCGTTTAGCGCGACTGGCCATGTGTAATATTGAATCAAAAGAACTTTGATGTCGTCATACACACGCATGCACGCACGCACGCACGCACGCACGCACGGACGCACGCACGTTCGCACACACAGTGTCAATCATTTCTTGTGTTTGTATGTAATATTCTCTGATAGTACTGCAGCATGTGAACATAACTTGAGCTATTTGTAGTTGACCTCTACTGACTTGTGTGTACGTGTATGTATGCATGACGTGACACACCGTTCTAATCCCGAGTCCACTTAATACAGGCAGCGTTTATTTCCTTCTTGCGTGTTGTATATCCACACACAGTTGTGAGATCACACGAGACAACAGCGTGAATACGTTGTCTTTGAATCATGTCTGTTAAGCTTGCGGTGTATAACGTCTATATCTACCATCGCCGTGTTGGCGGCCATCTTGGCGTTGAATGGTTATGCAACTACCCTGCGTAACATTATCTGCTTGTGTGTAAATATTGTTGATAACATCTTCAACTACATCAACAACGCAATACGTCGATTAGGACAGAACTACAACACCGTAACGTAAACAGAGTATTGTCATGTAGCCGCAGTCCCCTTGTTATCAGAATCAAGATGGCCGTGTCGATGTGCCATACCCCAGCACATTAGCGTGTCTGTTCCATATTGTTCAATCTACGTCGTGGTTGTCTCATTCATGTCATGTTATAGAATGTTGACCTTGTCTTGCGTTGATAAGGACGATAGGGTAGCCGTGTGGTTAAAGCTTTCGTTCGTCATGCCGAAAGTCCGGGTTCGATTCTCCACTTTAATACAACGTCTGAAGCCAATTTCTGGTGTCCCCCGACGTTTGCGGACTATTGCTAAAACGGCGTTAATGCATGCTCACTCTATCATCCTCTCGTGTTGATAAACGAAACCCGTTGTTTTCATAATGAAGTGTCATCTGGTACGCTGGAAGTTAGTCTGTCATACAGACCCTGAAACAAACATATCCAAGAAAACCCATGCAAGTCTAGAATATGTGGCAAGTCTAGATTTCCACAGTTTCTGAAAATGAAGAAATTTTCCGGGCTGCTTTTCATTATATTTTATTTTTTTAATTATGAACTGTTTTTTTCTGTAAAATATGTCTATTTCAGAGACTAGTTGTTAGTCTAGCTGGAAGTATTGTAAGGTGTTACTGGATTGTTCCAGGTTTACTGGGACCAGGATTCTGGTTGTACAAGATATGATGGTTATAGTGTGATGAATCAGTGTGGTTCGTGTAAACAGTTCCTTCACAATTTGGTTCGATTCCCAATGTATCCACAATTCGTGAAACCCATTTCTGATGTCAGGATATTGCTGGAATATCGCTGACAAATGGGTTGTACTGACTCACTCACTTTACAGGTCCCGTTATCATGTGCCATTTATTCCTTGAAGAATAACTTTAGTGTTACACAATAAACCGTGCGTACACGGAGCACAGCTATGTCCGATCCATTTGTCTTCTGACCAATAAATGCGTTTAAAAGAAACAAACAAGTCCCAGACGCTCTTCCCACGTGCTGGTCTGGGGCCACAGACTGCTATATATATATAGATATATATTGAGTGTTTCTTCTCCCCATTTAGCTATATTCTGCCATTATCACGGCGGGGGATCACCACCAGAAATTGACTTCACACATTGTGACGACGTGGGGATCGAACGCTGTAACCCCTGACTGTCGATAACACCCATACTTTAATATTACAGTGCTATACAAAAAGAAAAAAAGAAAACACTTAATGGCATCGTCTGCGGGTCACAAAACCTATCGCTTTATCGCACATCAAGTGTACCTGTCTTCTTTGTGTTCAAAGATGGAATACCCGATTATTCCAGAACATCAACCAACTCTCCGTCTCCCAGTGACTCCGCGAGTCCAAAGACTCATCATCCGGGTGACTGGACCTCTGTTACCTTTGTCTATGGACATGTTTGAGTGCGTGCACACTGTCCACACCTGCTGCCATTACAATCCAATCATACCTACTGAAGAAGTGGAGCCTTATACACGTCCCCGACTGAAGAACAACCGCTTGTCATCGCGGGTATGTTACCCACCCTATACGTGATTCATCTTGCCATACACCCCGACCTGCTATTGTGCAGCGAATTCATTAATTTCTAACTGGGAAGCATTTCGACGCTTACAAAACAGCGTCAACAAGGAACCCCCGAGTCACGTTGTTTCCGGCGACATAGTTGCCTCGTAAGTCACTGTTGATCGTCTGTCAGCCTATCATAGACCGCCGGGGGTCACAGTAGGTGAATTGACAGAAATCGGCGTATTTGCAGTCACGCTTGACTGCGTTACTTCTTTTGGCGCTAATGGAATGCGTCCGGCGAAACGATCTGCCGCTACATCTGCTCTTGCGTGAAGTGACACAACTTTCACATGCCATAGCTGTGCACATGCACATGCATGCATATGTTCGGGCGTCTGGCCACCACATCAGCAAGTCAAGTATTACCTGGCCAGTGTATCACCAGGTGCACATAGTGTTATGTTAATTCTATTCAGGGAGTGTTGCAACTGACTCTAGAGGGGCTATTTGTTTTTAAAACGAGACGTATGTATTTAAACAGCATACGAACTGGTATAAATTTTAATTTTGGAATGTCCAATAAAAGAAAGGATGCGATTTGCCATAATGCGTGTGAAATGCGTGATGCCGGGTGACTGCTGATGACGTATCATCACGTGTTGGCTGAACGCTGTGTACAGTGCAACCCAAATAATGCGGTCGGACCACACAGTCACCGTGTAAACCCTGTACGATAATACCCGATACATCTCGGGCAAGTCTGCAATAAGGCGGCAAGGTTTCTACAGTTCTGAAAATGAAATGATTAGGATTAACTACAGATGTGTGTTATGTAGTCAGGGAATACAAGGACTGGGTCAAGTAACATACGTCCCCCCACCTGTCTCCTAAACACAGAGCTATTGCTGTTGTATGTGTCCATATGTCCACTCCCACAAACACTGTGGTATGTCCACTCCCACATACACTGTGGTATAGACCCATGTAACCACTGTGGTATAGACCCATGTATGTAACCACTGTGGTATAGACCCATGTAACCATTGTAGTATAGACCCATGTATGTAACCACTGTGGTATAGACCCATGTATGTAACCACTGTTGTATAGACCCATGTAACCATTGTGGTATAGACCCATGCATGTAGCCACTGTGGTATAGACCCATGTAACCACTGTGGTATAGACCCATGTATGTAATCACTGTTGTATAGACCCATGTAACCACTGTGGTATAGACCCATGTAACCACTGTGGTATAGACCCATGTAACCATTGTGATATAGACTCATGCATGTAGCCACTGTGGTATAGCCCCATGTAACCACTGTGGTATAGCCCCATGTATGTAACCACTGTAGTATAGACCCATGTATGTAACCACTGTGGTATAGACCCAAGTAACCACTGTGGTATAGACCCATGTATGTAACCACTGTGGTATAGACCCATGTAACCACAGGAGTTACAAAGCTGTTATAGCTACGACTGTCATTAGTGTGAGTCAAGTCTGAGTGTTATGATAATGTCAGTGTGAGACTCTCGTCGTGGAGCGATAAAGCTTGTCGAACCGACGACGTCTACTACAATACTACAGCTGTAGGCGACATCGCCATCAGTGCACCGACCCGACCGCTGTAGCCGATGACGTCGCGGCTGACTGTCGCCCTGCTGGGGAACGTCGTACACGGAGAAAGCAGCATGTCTGTGACGGAGTGGGCCATCAGTTTCATCCCTCGCCTCTCCCAGCATTGTTCAACACCACAAGCGAGGATTTCCGCATGTTGAAAATATGATTCAGATACGATTTAAATTAGTTTGAAAGTGAGTAACACTCCCTGAGGTCAATCAACGCATTCCGTTACCGCGGGGAAATACCTCTGATATGTGATGGAAATGAAAATTGAAAAAGTAATTCATCAAGTTTTACGGACTTTTTGAGTGATGCTATCGATTTGTATTATATTCATACACATGAATTCTCCATCCGCTGTCGGTATTTTTGTAGAGTGTTGAATCTCAGCAAGTTCGTTGAACTCTCATAGTTTCGATATAACCACCACATTTTATGTTGATTATTTTGAAAACCATTTGTCTTCGTTCGGGGGCTGTGGGATAACCCAGTGATTAAAGCGTTAGCTCGTCATACAGATGGCTCCGGTTCAGTTCCCCATGAGTAGATGCCATGTAGACTGTCCCCCGCCGTGATATTGCTGGAATATTGCTAAAAGGGGAGTAAAACTCATCTCACACACGCACTATCTGTGGGAGCGGCGGGTTTTTTTCTGACATTTTGGGACTAAAATTTAATCATTTTCTACATGTATAGAATACACGTGGATAAATGTCTAGAACACTATATTTCCTATATGGTCTCGGCCTGTACACAGACTAGACTTACACCCGGGACAGTAAGCCAGGGTCAGTGAGTGCATGCAGACTGCTGACACCCGGGACAGTAAGCCAGGGTCAGTGAGTGCATGCAGACTGCTGACACCCGGGACAGTAAGCCAGGGTCAGTGAGTGCATGCAGACTGCTGACACCCGGGACAGTAAGCCAGGGTCAGTGAGTGCATGCAGACTGCTGACACCCGGGACAGTAAGCCAGGGTCAGTGAGTGCATGCAGACTGCTGACACCCGGGACAGTAAGCCAGGGTCAGTGAGTGCATGCAGACTGCTGACACCCGGGACAGTAAGCCAGGGTCAGTGAGTGCATGCAGACTGCTGACACCCGGGACAGTAAGCCAGGGTCAGTGAGTGCATGCAGACTGCTGACACCCGGGACAGTAAGCCAGGGTCAGTGAGTGCATGCAGACTGCTGACACCCGGGACAGTAAGCCAGGGTCAGTGAGTTCATGCAGACTGCTGACACCCGGGACAGTAAGCCAGGGTTAGTGAGTGCATGCAGACTGCTGACACCCGGGACAGTAAGCCAGGGTTAGTGAGTGCATGCAGACTGCTGAGGAAGCAACGTGAATGGTACTCATCAAATATTTTTTTTATCATTTTGTTTCTATTTGTTTGGGTAGAGATGGGAATATTATTACAGTTATACATTGTATATTACACATTGCTGAACAAATGAATATTTGAAGTTAATCTGTTGTGATACCAAGTAAATACAAGCGGGACAGGCATACTGTACAATACAGTATGATTATGTAAGTGAGTGAGTGAGTGAGTTTAGTTTTACGCCGCACTCAGCAATATTCCAGCTATATGGCGGCGGTCTGTAAATAATCGAGTCTGGACCAGACAATCCAGTGATCAACAACATGAGCATCGATCTGCGCATTTGGGAACCGATAACATGTGTCAACCAAGTCAGCGAGCCTGACCTCCCGTTCCCGTTAGTCGCCTTTTGTGGCAAGCATGGGTTGCTGAAGACCTATTTTACCCCGGATCTTCACGGGTTGTATGATTATGTAAAAGGACAGCGGCGTGATGGCCAGAACGTCATAAATTTGTCACATTCACATTTCGTGCATGAGACATATTTTTCTGTGATATAAATTAAGGATGTCGTTTTTAGTTCGGTAGTATAAAGGAAGGGTTGGAGTAGGTTTGTTTATAGACGCAGTGTGTGTTTTGATGCAGTGTGAAATACACTCAAGACATAATTTCGTTTTTCTTCAAATCCAGAAATTATGCGATTCTAACTAACATTATTTTAGTTGAGTACCAGTTATATTCTCCACCCATTCCATCTGGCTGGTCACAACAGGCTTTCATGGGTACATGTATATTCAAATAAATGGGGAATATATTCAGTTTGAACATTGCAGAAAGAACTCAAGTTACAATTTTACAGTTGAACATTGGCATGTTGTCACCGATCTATGATTAATACGGTATTGGATCCATGTGGCTTTGTGTTGTGTGTAGTTCTAAATGGCAAATAGTTGAAGGTCCTCCAAATATCCTCCGATAGTTCTGTATCGATATCATTTTCCATTGGAACCATGTTGGCTTTGTGTTGTGTGTAGTTCTAAATGGCAAATAGTTGAAGGTCCTCCAAATATCCTCCGATAGTTCTGTATCGATATCATTTTCCATTGGAGCCATGTTGGCGTTGTGTTGTGTGTAGTTCTAAATGGCAAATAGTTGAAGGTCCTCCAAATAACCTCCGATAGTTCTGTATCGATATCATTTATCGATATCATTTTCCCTTGAAACCATGTTGGCTTTGTGTTGTGTGTAGTTCTAAATGGCAAATAGTTGAAGGTCCTCCAAATATCCTCCGATAGTTCTGTATCGATATCATTTTCCCTTGGAACCATGTTGGCTTTGTGTTGTGTGTAGTTCTAAATGGCAAATAGTTGAAGGTCCTCCAAATATCCTCCGATAGTTCTGTATCGATATCATTTTCCATTGGAGCCATGTTGGCGTTGTGTTGTGTGTAGTTCTAAATGGCAAATAGTTGAAGGTCCTCCAAATATCCTCCGATAGTTCTGTATCGATATCATTTTCCCTTGAAACCATGTTGGCGTTGTGTTGTGTGTAGTTCTAAATGGCAAATAGTTGAAGGTCCTCCAAATATCCTCCGATAGTTCTGTATCGATATCATTTTCCCTTGGAACCATGTTGGCTTTGTGTTGTGTGTAGTTCTAAATGGCAAATAGTTGAAGGTCCTCCAAATATCCTCCGATAGTTCTGTATCGATATCATTTTCCCTTGAAACCATGTTGGCGTTGTGTTGTGTGTAGTTCTAAATGGCAAATAGTTGAAGGTCCTCCAAATATCTTCCGATAGTTCTGTATCGATATCATTTCCCCTTTTTTATTGTTTTTATTTGTCCTTTTAATGTATATTCGTTTGATAAATGACCTAGATCGGTATGCATTTTTTACCCTCTTTGGGAAAAGCTCTAAAATTACATTTAATAAATGATTCTTCAGATTATTGATCAAATGATAAAGATATATATTTAATATATGTTACAAACCGAAACACGAGTCTCATTAACCAATTCAGACAATGACCTACTTTTCAGCCGATCCGAATGTTCTCGTGTGAAAGTTAAAAGAGACACTATAAGCAACTCTGGTTACACTGAATTCGAATTATTTGCTTCATAAGAAAATGGTATTTACAAATTAATCTTAATTTTTAAGTTTAATAAAATCGTATTTCTATATTTAATGTCGAGTTATAGGCAGCATGTCGTTAACTAAGACGTCACAGACTGCCCCTGCTAGAAGAGGTCGTATACAATGATTCACAATTCATCTGCCTCACTGGTTGCACCTGTTATGTGTTCTTTGCGCTTATTAAGTGTATTTTTGTAACGTACAACGTTATTGATATGATGTTAAGGCCGTAAAAGACCGCCAAACCTTTCTAGCGGCCGAGCCTCGTTTTGAGATTTCCACGATTTCCAGAGTTCCGTTTGTCAGTGCACGCTGTACGACAGAGCACGCTGCACGAAGTGTTTGCAAGGATTAGAAGGAGCGCAGGGTTGCAATATGCAAGTGATTAGATGGATCAAATAATACGGATTAATATCTATATATCCAGTTGAATGAGTGGGTCTCAAAATTCTGGACTGGTTATTGTACTAAGTTGCGCCAGAGGACGGAACCCAGTCAACAGGAATTGAGACAGTTGTGTAATCAATGTTTTGACTTGTAGAGATTAGATAAGACCGGCATATTCTTAAAAAATATTTTATAGGATATTCATCTGTAATTTCTCTCAATGTAAAGAATGTACCATTATGTTTTAATAGATCATTGGCGGTATTTTAGACCATGATTCCTTAACATCTTTCCCAAAAGGGTTTCTGATTTTAGCTACTGCGTTTTGTTCTGAAATATTTACATCCAACTTCTACTGGACGTAAGAATTATCATGGGATAATTAGTTCAATTGGTATGCTAAGTTTTGTATTTGGGTTGTTACGGTTAATAATTTGACGTGACAAAAGGTTTAAGAGTCCCCTTTGAACCAGCAAAATAGAACACAGACAAGTCTAAAATATTCAATAATATATTGAATAAACAATGAGCAAGCTACAATGAATGACAATCGTAACAGGGTAAGCATTCTCCGTATCCATGTTAATTATTGAACTTCTTACGTCTTTGAGGGGCATGTTTCGAAGTTGGAGAATCAGATAAGGACGAACTTTATGGATGAACAACTTCTTTAAATGGATGGTGCGACGTTTCGATACAGATTCTTGTATCGTTGTCAAGCAGCTATTGAACGTATATTGTTCAGTATTAGCACACGCACACACACACACACTTTTTCAAAAAGCTGTATTGGCCCCCCGATTGGTGCCATCAGTCCGCCATCTTTATATGTGGGGCGTCTTCATCTATCAGGTGTGCCATTGCAATTTAAAACATTTGTTTGCAGATTTGTAAGTGTCCATTGTGGTACTAGGAAGTGTTGTGAAAAGTAAATTTAGACTTCTGAGGACAGTAATTCTTCCAAACATCTATCAATTCTACTGGTCTTAACCAGTAGCAACCATAGTGTGATTATGCTGTCTTTTGCTTGTCTTCTTAGTTCCGTTCAACCATTTCTGCCTTATTATGTTGAATATAACTCCCTATTATTACGGAACGTCGCTGGGACTAGTCCAGATTTAGTTATTTACTGAGCACTTGAATATTGTTTCGAGTCTATTTATATTATTTTAGTATTTTTTCTATGTTACATTTTGTCCCCCAAAATAAAAATATTTTATTCTTTTAAAGAATTCTACAGGTGTCTGAAAATAGTAGTCGGATCCGTCAAGGTCAAAACATTGTCGGCATGGACATACGAAAAACGGTGAAAGATGTTATTGGAAATAATTACATTATGTTGTAAACTCGACATTTCCATACTTCTTGGATTGACTTGCTTGTAGCGGGTAATCACTCGAGTTTTGTGATTAAAGAAAATCGCCCAACAATACTGGCATGCTGAACATGGGATGATATTCTTGAAATGTCGGTCTCATTAAATGGTGTTTCAATAGAAAAGGCTACTTGGATTCCCTTTCCAGCTCTGATGTGTCCATTTCATCATGTATACAATGACGGATTTGTTAGCAAAGCCATGTTTAAAATTGATCTGAACTGTCACGAAAAGGAAATCACTTCTCGCCCTGCTCATTGTGTGTACTGCGGTACTGGTGCCTTGAGATGTACTTCCTGTGGTCTGATCAATAAAGCGTCCGTAACCTTAGTGAATGTGAGAGTGAGTATGGTTTTACGCCGCTTTAAGCAATATCCAAGCAATATCACTCAGGGACACCAGAAAGGGGCTTCACACATTGTACCCAGTACCCCTGGAAGGAGGAGAGGGGGTTCGGCTCGGGGATCGAACCTGGGCCTTTGGCATTAGGACCGATCGCATTAACCACTAGACTACCCAACCTCCCAGTATTAACTAAGATACGAGAGTCGTAGCGCTACGAACGTTTTAAGAACCTAAGATGTACCTTCACCCTGGTCTTCTTCCCGTTTATGTGTGATGTACATGAATCAAAAGAGTATACATGTTACTTTGTGTGAGATTATGTAATATCTAGTGTGGAGAGTGGACCACATACACTTGCCCCGACTGAAGACTTGATGATCTCTGCTATTGTTCGTGATTACCAACCATACCCATCTCGTAGGTCCCAGATTACAATCATACGTAGTTTTACAATCGTGTTTGATCACTCGGGATTAGTGTCAACACGAACTCCATCGTGAGACCCAGTCTCCTGATAACCTGCACCTGGAATCAGTCCGGTGTTACCTCCACACAGAACAACACCAAGCACGGTCTGGTTACACCAGGCACACTGTGGGTTAGAACACTAGACCTAGTGATGGCGTGATAAGGGCGGTGTTTGTCCACCTTCTCCTATATGATGTAAGTTAAGAACGTCACCGGTGACTCACATGCTGCCACCTAGGTCCCATCTGTTTGTTAACATCCATTATCTTCTCCAGTTGTATACGAGATAAGTCGGGTCGGCCCGAGAAGTGGTGTTTTAATAAGGGGGAGATCTTGTTAACACGTAACATGGCGCCCGATCGTCATCCAGCCTGCCTCAAATGGCGTCGTGGCAGTTTGTGTGCAGTTAATAGACTTCCCTCTTGAATCCGAAAATAGAAAACAAATAACTGCAAAACACACATATGCACGAAAAATAACAATATAGAAACCCCACATACACACACAATCAAACACACACACATACACACACTCACACACACATTCACAAAAAGTACACACACACACGTCCACAGAAACACACACAAACGCACACACCCTTCAAAGGATATACGTACAAACAAACGCACACACAGACACGCACATAAACGCAATAAACGAAACAAAAGACAACCTCAAAACTAAATTGTTTATGGAAGTGAGTGAGGTTTGCAGTTTGGTTCAACAGCGTTTCAGTTTTATCATAGCTTGATATGGGAGAACAGCATGCATGCAGTGAGATCCCATGCAATAGTCTACTGGTTTGCAGTTTCAGGGAATGAAGAGATTCCTTGTGCTCCTTTTTGTTATATTTCAGTGAGATGATTCAACAACTGTCTTTTCTGTATAATATCTTCACATCAGAGACACAATGTTAGCCTGAGAGAATTGCATCGACCCAGAAATCTGTCAGAAACAATATCTCAAATTCTCAGAAACAATATTTCTCATTCGTAGATAACGGTTGTTCGCAGGTAAACTGTCTGTGAGAATACACCATGCCAGGGTTACCATAACAACCACATTTTCGGAAGCCTTTTAATTCCAGTACACAAATTGCTCGTGTTAGTGCCAATGAAATCATTTCTCATTGTTTGATACATTTCAAGAGGAGACAACTCTCTCACCAGTGTACAGGGGAACTGAACTGTTTTACTTCACAGATATGAAGTTATCTGTTTGAAAATACTTCACAGATATGAGTGATAAAACCCCAAAAGAGCCCAGAACCTTTCCTATTTTCAAATCTGAAGATATTTACCAGTCCAGTCATTCTAGGCTTGAGTTGGAGACCTGTATATATTTCCCTAGCGTCTGGGATACAGAACGCTGTTTTACTAGCACATACTCATAGTATACATGTTCTGATTTCAGTTCTCTACTCTATAGTTGCTGTAAATCTAGGATACAGGACCGTGTGATTGAAATATATATATATAAACAAAGCAAACATCTATTTTATGAATCGTCACACTGAATTTTATGAATCGTCACACCACCACCACCCCCACATATACACATGGGCACAAGGTGTAAACTCTGTTTCTGGTGCCTCCCGCTGCAATTTTGCTGGTATTGCTAGAAGCGGCGTTAAACCTCACTCACTCACCCACTCACTTTATTATGAAAGCTTTGTCGGGTAAAAAAGGCCCACTGTGCCCCTTCATCCGCCCTCGATGGTTCAGACAGAAGATACAGTATAATGTGCATACGGATCGGTGATAAAGTGGACGAGGCGACTGAAGGTGAGACCATGCTCGCCGGGATTCGTCATGTTGTGTCGCTGTGTCGAGACATACTGTATCGTCATGGTCGTATTGAAGTTTCAATGAGAAACCATTGGAGGGCCATGTTATAGACAGGTTAAAACACAGGTATGTAAGTACTTATCTAAATTTAAAGTTATGCAAGGGCAGAGATCATTGAGTATAACAGTGGCATCCGTGAAATGCTGCAGATGTTGTTGACCTTCACGCCCTGCAGAACAATGTTTGAAGTATTTCAATGGAGTTGTAATAATCTAAACTCTCCATGCATCATGTCAGTTACAACGTTATACACGTCACGGGTCATAGGCAGATGACAGGTCGTTATAGTATATAGTGAAGCTGATGCCCGGAGTGCTGCACAAGTTACGGGGTCCAAGTGCTGGATAACACTCGCTGTAAGTGCTGCACAAGTTACGGGTCTCAAGTGCTGGATAACTCTCGCTGTAAGTGCTGCACAAGTTACGGGGTCCAAGTGCTGGATAACACCCGCTGTAAGTGCTGCACAAGTTACGGGGCCCAAGTGCTGGATAACACTCGCTGTAAGTGCTGCACAAGTTACGGGGCCCAAGTGCTGGATAACACTCGCTGTAAGTGCTGCACAAGTTACGGGGCCCAAGTGCTGGATAACACTTGCTGTAAGTGCAAGTTGGGCCCAAGTTACGGGGTCCAAGAGCTGGATGACACTCGCTGTATGTGCTGCACAAGTTACGGGGTCCAAGTGCTGGATGACACTTGCTGTAAGTGCTGCACAAGTTACGGGTCCAAGTGCTGGATGACACTGGCTGTAAGTGCAGCACAAGTTACGGGGCCCAAGTGCTGGATAACACTCGCTGTAAGTGCTGCACAAGTTACGGGGTCCAAGTGCTGGATGACACTTGCTGTAAGTGCTGCACATGTTACAAGTGCTGGGACACCGCAAGTGCTGCAAGTTGATGTGCTGATAACACCCGCTGTAAGTGCTGCACAAGTTACGGGGCCCAAGTGCTGGATAACACTCGCTGTAAGTGCTGCACAAGTTACGGGGCCCAAGTGCTGGATGACACTGGCTGTAAGTGAAGCACAAGTTACGGGGTCCAAGTGCTGGATAACACTTGCTGTAAGTACTGCACAAGTTACGGGGCCCAAGTGCTGGATAACACTCGCTGTAAGTGCTGCACAAGTTACGGGGTCCAAGTGCTGGATAACACTCGCTGTAAGTGCTGCACTAGTTACGGGGCCCAAGTGCTGGATAACACTCGCTGTAAGTGCTGCACAAGTTACGGGGTCCAAGTGCTGGATAACACTCGCTGTAAGTGCTGCACAAGTTACGGGGTCCAAGTGCTGGATAACACTCGCTGTAAGTGCTGCACAAGTTACGGGGCCCAAGTGCTGGATGGCACTCGCTGTAAGTGCTGCACAAGTTACGGGGCCCAAGTGCTGGATAACACTCGCTGTAAGTGCTGCACTAGTTACGGGGTCCAAGTGCTGGATAACACTCGCTGTAAGTGCTGCACAAGTTACGGGGCCCAAGTGCTGGATAACACTCGCTGTAAGTGCTGCACAAGTTACGGGGTCCAAGTGCTGGATAACACTCGCTGTAAGTGCATCACAAGTTACGGGGCTCAAGTGCTGGATAACACTCGCTGTAAGTGCTGCACAAGTTACGGGGCCCAAGTGCTGGATAACACTTGCTGTAAGTGCTGCACAAGTTACGGGGCCCAAGTGCTGGATGACACTCGCTGTATGTGCTGCACGATGACACTCGCTGTATGTGCTTCACAAGTTACGGGGTCCAAGTGCTGGATAACACTCGCTGTAAGTGCTGCATAAGTTACGGGGCCCAAGTGCTGGATGACACCCGCTGTAAGTGCAGCACAAGTTACGGGGCTCAAGTGCTGGATAACACTCGCTGTAAGTGCTGCACAAGTTACGGGGCCCAAGTGCTGGATAACACTCGCTGTAAGTGCTGCACAAGTTACGGGGCCCAAGTGCTGGATGACACCCGCTGTAAGCCAAGACCAGGAAGAAGGTAAGGCTTTCACCGGCTTCTACACGGCGTGCCTGGCGATGACTCACCAGCAGGTAAATAGGAATAGACAAAATAAATTCATTAATTTAGTCACGGCGGGGTCCAAAATTCCTCCTCTCTTGTAACTGAGCCTGCTTGGTCCCGGCCTGGAGCTTCTAAACGCTTTGTTGTTGAGAGATTAGCTCACAGGTCACGAAACGTCGGGGAAGTTTACACACGTTCGAGTAGTCGGACAGACATAAGTCGCATGCGATATGTTTCTGTAGAATTTGGTTCGTCGACAAGCAGTATATGTTGGATGAGTGGTGTGCTGTGTAGAAGGATGCTAGTCCGAGGCAGTATTGGTAGTTGATGGCGGTGGCCATAGCGTTAACAGGGACACATGACATGCATACAATTTGGCGAACAGAATTTGCATCTAAGGAAGATACCAACTGTGTAAAATATGTATTGAGTCTCATATATAAATGTCCTTTTGAGGACCATACTCACCTCGCCTAAATTCAGCCTGGCAGGTTAAGTGAAAAGCAGTATTCCCTAAACAGCATATGTACTGTCAACAGCGTCACCGTCCTACGTGTACACTGGGGGAAACCGAGATAAGCATGGATGGTGTTTTTTAGTATGTGCGTGTTGAGTGGGTGGATATAGGACGTACAAGAGGGGTTAAAAGGGGTTCAGAGTGGTGCAAAAGTGATTCGGCAGAATAGATGGATCTGCCACATACTTAAAAGGTTTACATTTTCAAGTGAGTGCAAATTTGTTTTTTAAACAAATATGCCTGCATGCATTCCGGCGTTATCTAGCGTGTTTCTTTACACCTAACAATGGAGGTAGTGAAGACAGGCACTCGCCGCTCGATGTGCTAGATTCAAACAGTCTAAGGAGTTTGTCCTAAGCAATGGCGTCCTCTACAAATTCCGTCACGTCCACGTTGACAATGGCCCCGTGCAAAATTCAGACAACAATAAAAACCTCAGGTAATATGTCTGCTGTAAGTCACACCGCGGGGACTGAAGTCTTGACAGTCCCCTCCCCTTCCCCTGTTTAAAATGGAGCATAACGCGGCAAATTACCAGGTTTACCCTGATAGAGTACTGGGTTATAACGGTCGGCGTTATCGGCCGGGCCCCTGTAATCCACTCTTATTAAAGATAATCATCACACAGCTTTGCCCGTGTCGCTTTCCTGTGTACACTCAGGTTGTTCGTGTCGGCATTCTTCGAGTAAACCAAACCCTTCAGTTTATGAATCACTCAGCCAAAGAAATGAATAATTTTGTCAATTTCGGCGTTCTAATGGCCCCGTAGATAGCACTGTCTGTTAGTACTGTAACGGGATATGTAGTAATTTCACCCAATTTACCCCTTCCGTAGATCGCCTCGTATTGACACAGCAAACCCAGCCAAGTAGAACCCATGGAGGTATTCCTGAAGGTCGACATGTTTTGTCCTATACTATACCGTGTGTGAACGCCGAGTATTGTTTAAGGACAGTCAATAATTTGCCAGCTGTTTGGCGTCGGCTTGTCAATATTCCAGCATGGATCAGACAATCCAGTGACTGACGTCAAGAGTATCGATCTACTTAACTGTTTAGTTCTTCCTTAACGCCACATTCAGCAATTTCCAGCAATATGGCGACGGTTTGAAACAACTCGAGTCTGGACCAGATAGTCCAGTGATTGACGTCAAGAGCACCGATATATTTAAACGGGATACGATAACAAGACATTGCCAATCTATCCCATTAGCTTCCACTTACGATAAACATGGGTGGCTGAAAACCTGTTGTAGATCGTATGTCTTCATTGGGGGAATCAGAGGCTGGATGCATGGGACGCATTTTACCCGGCATGCCATATATAGAGTGTTATGTATATTTGTGTTGCAAACTTGCTGAATCGATCATGCAATCGGACGCGAAAACTACAATCTCCTTGTTCTAGTGCAGTAGGGCCCCTATGACAAATCTCTGTAGAAAATGATTTTGTGTAGTTGTGTATTACATGATCCGCCCGGCGACAGTCGTACACCTTACACCGCTGTTTACATAGTTTGCTCTTACGAAAACATGGAGTGCAGCTGTATACTTAACTTCTGTTCAGCACTTATATAACCCTCCATTTTTTAAAACAAAACAACAAAAGCAAATCCCCCCCGCCACCCAAAATACGGGCCACATTAACACGCGGCGGAAAAGAACGCAACCCTCTTTAAGGCGGATCAATTCTTTTGAGTGACATTTTAGAAGCTCGGATCTTCACGGGTTGACAAACTTTATGGATAACAACTTCTTTATTACGAGAGTGCGACGTTTCGATGCAGATTCTGCTTGACAACGGTACAAGAATCTGTATCGAAACGTCGTACTCTCGTTATAAAGAAGTTGTTATCCATAAAGTTTGTCAACCCGTGAACATCCGGGGTAGAATAGGTCTTCAGCAACTCATGATTGCCACAAAAGGCGACTATGCTTGTCGTAAGAGGCGACTAACGGGATCGGGTGGTCAGCCTCGCTGACTTGGTTGACACATGTTATCGGTTCCCAATTGCGCAGATCGATGCTCATGCTGTTGATCACTGGATTGTCTGGTCCAGACTCTATTATTTACAGACCGCCGCCATATAGCTGGAATATTGCTGAGTGTGGCGTAAAACTAAACTCACTCACTCACTCGCTTACATAATCATACTGTATTGTACAGTATGCCTGTCCCGCTTGTATTTACTACGTATCACAACAGATTAACTTCAAATATTCATATTGTTCAGCTCACTCACTTACTCATAAAGTGTGTCTTTTTTGTAATTCGGTTTAAGAACTCCACAGCTACCACACAGGTATTCTAGGAGTCACTGACTTAACCACATGGGTTCGAATCACTGTTTGGACAATAATTTTTAAAAATAAAACTCTAGATATTTGCAACCGTATATTGTTTTTATATGTTATGAGTAACTTATATTTCAAATTTGAACGAAATCAGTGAAGAATGTTTTAGAAAATTCTCCCGCTAATCACCGATTTCGTTCAAATTTGAACTAAAAGTTACTTATAACATATTAAAACAATATACGGTTGCAAACATCTAGATTTTATTTAAAAAAATTATTATCCAATCAGTGATTCGAACCCTGTGGACTAAACGCTCACCTTGATGTCTTGGCAAAAAATATACATAATACGAACGATCATAGTGAGAAAAACTCAACTTAAATGTTCATAATTGTATCACATTCTTGACTTGGGTATTTCATGTGTGTTGGAAGTGTTTCTGTGATAACAGCAAGTCTTTCGGGAATCCCACGTCAATCAAAAATACATGTTTCTAAAATTAAAAAGTTCCTCTTTTAAATATTCAAAATATTTATTGAAAGTATTATAGCATACCATACATAGACATCATGTGATCCATAGCATACTTACTTGAAGAAAACACCAAGCTAATGTGGTTTCCTCGTTATAAGAACGGGTTAGACGTGTAGTACCACACCGGACGGGCCAGTTAGTATCAAGGGAAACAATCTTTCCGAGTCACCATATATATGTTACCATGTACATTAACTTGTAGTTTCGTAATCATGATTCACTAGTTGATTAACTGTTGTATAAATTTAACAACAGTGTTCTAAACATTCAGTGATGAAGTTTCTCTGTCAAAGCTTCATCGATTTAAATGCAGTGTAATAACAAATATGTTCACTCAGAGTTACCCGGCCTCATGTGAAGGTCAGAACGTTCTTCAGGACGGTACTTAGCCAAACTCTTATGACACAGCTGTGCGCTATACGTTCTCAACAACGTATGGTATGGATTTACAACTTCTTTAATATTTACAACGCGACGTTTCTGGACTATTTCTTGCCCCTTCATCAGGTGCAAGAAGTAGCCCAGAAACGTCGCGTTGTAAATATTAAAGAAGTTGTAAATCCATACCATACGTTGTTGTGTTACCTCCCAACTTCTAAATGCCCACCAAGCATCTGACTATACGTTCTGTATTTTACGCCCGCTTCCATCACTAAGCGCTTCCCTGCTCTTTCGACGGCGTCTTTACAACAAACAACGTCCATCTCCTGAGGTGGTAGTTAGGTATAGCTATTATAGGATTATTCTATTGTGATATCGAGGTATTTGACAGACATCATAGTTGCGTTGAGTATGTCTCATTTTAACAACATTTTGATAACGTGTGTTACACGACAGTTACACGACAGTTTAGATTGTGGTCCAAACATCGATGGGGTGATTATTTAGACTGACAAAGGTTGGAAGGTTGATATTAACGATGTTCTGTATTTCCCCATCCATACATTGAGAGAGAGAGAGAGAGAGAGAGAGAGAGAGAGAGAGAGAGAGAGAGAGAGAGAGAGAGAGATATTATTTCCTCCAGATGTTATTCCGAAGATATACATTATGATTCATTTACAATCGAGCATGGACTATAAAAAAACAATATACATATGTACAAGTAAATTGAGTTATAATTGAAACATATCAATCATAACAAAGCAACAAAGGTTGTCTGATGGAATACACAAACGATGCAAATGTGATTATAATGTCTCCATACGTTCAATCGTGTAAGTATCACCTCCAAACAGGAACGACAACATGTCGTGTTCGTCCAGCATTTCAAATTTGACATAGCTTTCAACATCTAGGTGATCTATTAGATAAGAAAAAAATCTGTTTCTGCTTTGCAGAAGTTTCTCAAAGTGCAATAGCACATGACAATCGTAATCATACGCATGTTTGTCACAGAGTGTACATGTTTTAGAAACAATATTACGGGATGATATACGAATACAAAATTGCAGCATTGATCTGTGTTGTGGATAAAGAAATATGATATCCCATAGAATATGATATGTGAGGTTACAGTGGAGTTTCCAATACCGAAACATACCGGCGTTTATGGAAACCTTGTTGAGCCATAGTTGCTCCTCATAACCGTGAATTGTATCAAACACCATCTTTCGCCATTTATCTTTGGTAGAAACATTCCATGGTTCACATAGGACCTAACATTCGGTTGGTTATATATGATGATAACTAACGTTAATTAAGACTAGATCTCATTTACCGGCATCCGATTTAGACAAATTTCACAGTTCCAAGAGCATAATCCATTCTTGTAGTTCGGAGTGTCACCTTCCGATTGAGATTGGAAACAAAATTACAAACAAAATTAACAAAATGGACGGACTTTATTTCTCAGTATTTACATATATCACAGGGTGGCTTGATGTTTCCTATAGGTACTGTAAATAAATAACAATGAAAAGTAAACTGGAAAAGAGACTATAGTCTTACTGCAAAAAAACAAATTCAAGCATGAGAAAGACGACCTCGATGCAAGATAGATTTACATAGCAGTTAGATACACACAAACCTGGTTGACGGAGTTATCTGACCTTGGATGTACATGTATATGGATGTTCACCACAACGTCGTCCTCGAGATGAAGTTCTGAATGCTTGTCTACTATCCCTGAACTAAATATACCGATATGTGACTGGATACTAGGTTGAGTGAGTGAGTTAGGCCAAACCGTACTTCAACGCGTGCAACATGGGAGGGTACAGCGTTACAGAGACGTTCACGTCGTTTTTGGACCCACGAATTCAGGCGTGGGGTCATAATCGAGGAGAAGCGGGATTCGAACCCCGACCTGCAGATCCTGGAAACTAATGTTCGGATTAAACCAAGTCTATTTCTGAATAATTCAAAGGTAATTATGAATATATCAACTTTTTGTTTTAAAGTACGAAACAGTCTTCTCAGATAGCACATCTAACATATCACCAAGGCATTGTTGTAGCTCTGTTGTACCGCCTGTAGTTCAGCTAGTTCCTGTGGACGACCAGCGAGGACAATCGTGAATAAGATAAGCTGCGTAGAGTAAGGATGAAGTTATGAAGTACCCAAATTAGGTCTATCTCAACAGATTGGTTCTAGCCGTCCTATAAGTTCTGGAAAACTTAAATAGGACTCGAGTAAAGTTTCTCATATATTTGCGATTCAGGGACACATATGCCAACATATTAAATCGCGAAAGTAAAATGATATAAATTTAAAGGGAATCAGTTAAAATAGTGCTGTTCTCCAACCGCCACATATACACTTCACATGTGCTACTCAACGCTCGATACATATTCTTCCTCTATTCTGTTACATACCCAAACTGAATTATATTTGTATATGTAGTATGTAAATAGTGTGTCATATTTATGTCCCTTTCAATAAGTGATTAGTATACACTGTTTAAATAGATATGTAATAACCTTAGCACATACTTATAGAGCTAAGATCGTCCAGTTGAACAGAAGAATATACACACATAACCTTATGATCGAACTATTCCCCATTACGACAGTAGACAGCCTAAAGGTCCACGACTACATCTGTACATCATTATCTTTCCACCTGTACAGGGTAGTCTGCCCGATCACATTTGGTGACTGAAGCGACCTGTAAAAGGTGACTCACTGAGCAGAGGTGCCAACATTGTAATGATGCCGTATGTGAGTGAGTGAGTTTGGTTTTACGCCGCTTTTAGCAATATTCCAGCAATATCGCGACGTTTATGGGCTTCATACATTGTACCCATGTAGGGAATCAAACCCGGGTCTTCAGCTTGACGAGCGAATGCTTTAACCACTAGGCTACCCCCATCGTGTGTACACTCAAACACTAGAGCAATGAGAACAATCAGTCGAGATTGATAATTATTATAAGCATGGAAAGGCAAACGTTGTTTTAGGTGATGGGCCACGGCAACCATCAGACCAGACCTTCGCCTCTCTTTGACCACCCAACGCCGAAACAGTCTGGTGAATGATGCACGTGTAGCATCTCAAACATACACATTAACATTAAATAACAAATACAGGCAGTCAGACGTGTGTCCATTCACTGTAGTCGTCTCCACACGCCAGGGGTGTGACCAAGGCTATGGGCAGGCTCTCGGGTCGATTGTGAAAACTGTCGTCATTTCGTAAGCCAGAGAATTGTGAGTTTTTCTTAGGTTCTGGTACATATCTGTAAAGACAAAAGAATAGTGAGCGAGTTTAGTTTTACGCCGCTTTTAGCAATACTCCAGCAAAATATCACGGCGGGGGACACTAAAATGCCCTTCACACATTGTACCCATGTATGGAATCGAACCAGGGTCTTCGGCGTCACGAACGCTTTAACCACTAGGCTACCCCACCGCCTCGACAAAAGAATAGATTTAGACAATTCAAGGTAATGATTCATTTACAAAATGCTCCAAAGCCGTTTGCCTGGTTTCACAGCTGCAGACGTGTTCTCCTGAAGAGCCCTGGTGGATCGCCAGGCAGAGTTGCGGCCCTTACACGGCCAGGATGCTATTCACGACTATGATGAAACCCCAGCTGCACCTTGATTGGCGTCCAGTCCTGTCAGCACCATGCACAATATGCACATACTCCTGGATTTCACCAGGCAGGTAACATCTGATTCCTGTCTCACTTCTTCTGGCCAACACACGCTGATATTACTGGAATATTATTCGCCCGTGGAAGATACTGCAGTGTATTATTTGTACGGCGATAATACACTGGTGTGATACCGCTAGAAGCATGACGCGATACATGGTTTACGTTATGACGTCACAAAGCTAATACCTCTGTCATAATGACCTTGCTTACTTGCGGAAAGCCGAGAGTCATCACACTGTAGGCAGTTTCTATCAATATTAATGATGGAGAGTAATAAACAGAACACTAAAGTGGCTTCCGTGAAATACCATTCTTATTAAACTCGTGAAACATTTAGTATCAAAATCGCTTTCGCCCTTTTGATACCAAATCATTAAGTCGTTTGATAAAAATGTTATTACACGGAAGGTCGTATAATATCCTCTATATACTGCCCACTCCACTCACTGTACTGACCAGAGGCAATGCAATCACTGACCGGTATTCCCATCTCCTCAGTCACAAATGAGCAAGGCCTGATGCGCCGTAAAAGGACCATGCCACTGACGATGGTTGAGTTTTGTTCAAAACAATAACCTGTTGGTGATGGGTGGGGGATACCTCCACTTTGAACAACAGTCGGTACATTGCCGCCATGTTTCACAACACGTGATTTCAGTTGTTTGTTTGCATTTCAAACATGGGACATAAGGGCACAGTGCCGATGAAGGGATAAGAAGCGATGGCTTTATACAGTTGATTACATCTCATCAGGGGTGTGACTTAATCAATGACATCCCCGTGGTTCAAATGTCAGGGTAATGACAAATCACATCTTTGTCGTTCAAGGTTTCGGTTATATACCTCAGAAAAGTAATTACACATCCTCGTGGTTCAAGGGTTCCGCCTAGCACAGCAGGCTCATTATATCCTCGTGGTGAAGGGGTTTCCTTTCACACTTCAGCAGTAATAGCAAGCATCCTGGTGTACCATTCATTAAATACGCCAGTATAACCACCTATCATCATTTATGATATCATCGTCACATCTTCATTCAAGACGCCGGGTTAGAATTGGTCTTCAGTAACCCATGCTTGTCATAATAGGCGACTAACGGGATCGGGTGGTCAGACTTGCTGACTTGGTTGCCAATTGCATAGATCGATGCTGATGCTGTTGATCACTATATTGTCTGGTCCAGACTCGATTATTTACAGACTGCCGACATATAGCTGGAATATTGCTGAGAGCGGCGTAAAACTCACTCACTCATTCATTAAATACGCCAGTATAACACCTACCATCATTCATGACATCCTCCAGGTTGAGGGGGCTCCGGAACAGGTGGACGGTGACGATGTGGTTGGGGTCCTTGTAGAAGCGCCGGATGCCCATGACGCTGGGGGTCTGGACGACGTAGGGCTGGGAGTGGTACTTCTGGAGGAGGTCGGCGAAAGGCGTGGCAAAGTTGTGTTTGTAGTGCATGTAGGAGTCGGGGTCCTTCAGTCGGATCTCCGAGATCATGAATGTGTTCAGTGCTGCAAGGGAAACATCGGTAGTTCCCGAATACTGCCAATGTATGACGATAGTACCGATAATCAGGTATCCTTAGGAACCGTTCATAATTTATGGCTGGGGTGGGGGTTATGTAGGTGGAGAGAGGGTGGGGTTGGGGTTGGGGTTCGTGATGATGATGTTAAGGCTGGGGTGGGTCACCCATTTTGTTCTGGGGTGGTAGGGGGTCATAAATTTTGTGCACGTACTAGGGGGGTGTCATTGATTTTGTGCAGGATATGCAGGAGGGGAAGGGAAGTCACTTTCTTTGTGTATAAATTGTAGGAGGGGGGGCATTCACATTGTACATGCTTCTCCATATAAATTATCATCACCCTAGCCATAAATTATGAACGGTACCTAACCTCACATCGTCTGAAACAGGTATGTCAATATAACTAGCTGATTAAACACCTGGTCTCTCTGAAATGAACATATTTTACAGAAAAAACTGGTTTCTAAGTTGTGTTGATAAAATATAATAAAAACTGAGGTCATCTTGACTTGCAAGAGGTCAACTAGATCTGCAGTGGGTCTATTTGTCTCAGGGTCTGTGTGACAGACTACATAACAGACAAAAAGTCAGTGCTGTTTTCTCAGCACACCTTTGCCGATTTAACAGTTTATGTAATTTCTCCACTCACTTGCCTGAGGTGAGACCTCAGCTGATCTGACCTCGGTTGTAGAGCATACAGCACCAGTATACATACATGTTGACGATATAATATTTATCTGTTGGAACACATTGAAGTGCAAACACTACCTCGTATCTTCAGGGTTGGTTAGTGGAGCACGGGCAGCTGCGTCCAGTAATGTCCGCTACGTTAAGTGTTATTTCTAGTACAACACAACCCTACACCCTCTCACAGCTTTGTCATGAATCGAGTGACACGACTTGACGTCGATCATATTCCACAAACAAACAGGTGGAAAATACCTGATTGGTAATATGGATACGGTAACGTCCCCAAAAGAGCCACGTTTGAGAATGCATAGGCGGATCCAGAAGGGGTGGGGTGGGGGTGGGGGTGCGGTGCAGGGTTGCGCGCATCCCCTTTTGTCCTGAAACTTTATTAAATGACCATTGAAACTCGTGAAAATGAAGTGTGCACCCCTCCTTTCTCAATAGTGTGCACCCCCCCTTTCTCAAAAAGCTGTATCCGCCCCTGGAATGGGAATGAATGAATGAATGATTATTGCTCTATGCCGCATCAGCAATTTTCCAGCTATTCGCGTAATAGGGCCGGGGTATTTATCATACAATAACTACCCGTGAAGGTCCGGGTTAGAATTGGTCTTCAGTAACCCATGCTTGTCGTAAGAGGCTACTAACGGGATCGGGTGGTCAGACTCGCTGACTTCGGTGATACATGTCATTGTATCCCAATTGCGTAGATCGATGTTCATGCTGTTGATCACTGGATTATCTGGTCCAGACTCGATTATTTACAGACCGCCGCCATATAGTTGGAATATTGCTGATTGCGGCATAAAACTAAACTCACTCACTCATACAAGAACTGAAATAAGCACACTGGGTAATCAATGATGGGTCCACTTATAAGATTAAAGGTGAATCTATTATTGCAGCATATTGCCAGCCCACCTCCTTCGTTGTCTGGGGTGTAATGGCGGTCCACCACCCACGCCTGGCAGTGACCGGCACCCTGGGGGAAGTCGGGCTGCTTGAACTTGGCGTCGGACCGGAAGAACTTGTCTGCGGCATCACGTGACGGGAAGTAGAAAACGATGCAGCCTTCATCCATCGACGACTCGTAGCCATAACTGAACACCTTACAACAGAACAAAACACGTCGTTAGTATCATGGACAGATCAGCTCGAGTGGAAAGCAGGGTACTCTCTTAAACATCATATGAGGGTGAATTTACGTTCACTCTTGACCCAAATGATTGTATCCAGCTGAATAGTGTTGGTGGTTCAATACTGCCAAAACACTCGCTCTTTCATTAGCCAGTCTGGAAAAAACTAGCCAGTTTGTGGGCGTGGCCTATTCTTTTTTAGTTTCAATTATACAGTCAAATGCCTTAGCATTACTTCCAATGTATATATATTCATGAACATTTCTAGCACAAGCATAGTTCAGATGCAACTTCTGAACACATTAGCAATGCATCACAGTTTGTATGTGTTTGCTAAATATCCTAAGAAGTTGTGATGTCTGGTGTTCGCGATCAGTAAGGTGTTTCCTTGAGCCAGTACTCACCTTCCTGGCAATGCCGACAAACCTGCCGCCGTATATCCCGACGGTCCGACTGGCCCTCACACAGTCCTGCCCCGCCTCCTGCACGTTCTTACCCCCGTGGGTGGGGAACAGGATAAACAGGTAGCACCCGTCGGTCTGAAACAACAACAGCCATGACATAGAAGCAACCGCCAGCAATAATGATTAAACTGAAACAACCATCATTTAACACTCACTAAACTGAAATATTCAAAAGGGGGAAGTACTGAAACGGAAACAGGGAGATGTATTTAAGCTGAAACAAGCAGCAGGGAGAAGTATTTCAACTGAAACCAGCATTGTCACTAAGGTGACAAATCAAGCTTAAAAAGGTAGTGAAAGTGATGGTTGTAGTTCAAGATGGAGGTGTTAAATGTCAACAAAAGCATGACCAGTCAACCTGCATCTTCCCAATATGATGATTTGTGTCAAATATGAAGAAATACAGTGAATCGTATGTGACATGTCTCGCTGACAAGCTTAACATGCAGGTTAACATGCTGAAATCTTCAAAGTGTCGCTGTAACCTTGAAAACGATGTGAAGGTCACCAAAATTGACTGCGCCCTGCGCTTCCCTAGAAAAGCTTGGTGTCAAATAAGAAAAAATCCAGTGATTGGTTCTTGCGATATCTCGCTGACAAGCTTAACATTCAGGTTTACACGCTGAAATCTTTAAAGTGTTGCCGTGACCTTGAAAACTATGTGAAGGTCCTGCTCCTGCTCCTGCCCAAGATAAAGCTTGGTGCCAAATATGAAGAAGATCCAGTGAACGGTTCTTGAGATATCTTGCTGACAAAGATAAAACGTTTAAGTCCCCTTGTGACCTTGAAATGAAGGTCAAAACTTGACTGGGACCTTTTGCATACTGTGATGAACCTAGGTACCAAGTATGAAAAGAATTTAGTCAACGGTTCTTGAGATATCCCAATTCGTACGTACGTACGGACGGGCTGACGGACGGAGCTTAATACTATATTTCCCGCTTCGCGCTAAACGCGCGGCGGAGGATAACAACCAACAGGGAGAAGTCATTACTTTCCAATAACCAATAGGGAGAAGTCATTGCATTTAAGCAACTAACAGGGAGAAGTCATTACATTCAAATAACCAATAGGGAGTAGTCATTGCATTTAAACAACCGACAGGGAGAAGTCATTACATTTCAATAACCAACAGGGAGACGTCGGCACATGGAAACAACGAACAGGGAAAATATTTTAAGGGAAACAACCAACTGCTAGAAGTCCAACTGCCACATGTACACAATGTTTGTGACTTGTAATTCACTTTCAAAACACATTTCAAAATATTTACGTTGGTGGAAAGTAATCCCCAAACATAGGTGTGCTGTTTCTTTTGTACGTCAGTGTATGTATATGAACATATGTGATTCAGTAATAATTAGTAGCAAGGATTACTATCATGTACGACAAATAGGTACATGTTTCTCCCAGATGGAATCAATTTCATTTTCTGCCATCTTGAAGAACAAGTTTTGTGACGGTATGGATTCAAATCTTTATCGTAGGAAATGACATGAACATAAGCATTAGAAATACCGATAAAATTACAAAGAAACCATGTTGTACAGCCTGAAAGCTATAATACTTCGCTCGAACAGGTTAATCGTCAGTATTGGATATACCAGCGCTATAGTATTTCACCAATAAACGATGGTAATTACCCTGTTTGTCTCCAGGAGGTACGTCGAGGCGCCAAGTGACACAACATAAAACCAATACATACTTGTGTAGGGTTTTGCAGAGAGTTACAACAATGTACAGTATAGATTTCCGCAGCGTTAAGAAACATTCTGAAGTAAAATTACTAATTGTAGAAGGTCGCGGTGCTTTCAAACAACACAGTTGCGTGTGGAGTTTGATAAAGATGGCGACCAACACACAGAGATCCTATCACGAAGGCGTTGAGCCAGTCTACGTCATTGTGCGACGTTCGGTACATGGATTGTCGGCCATGTTCTACAGAAGGGGTTGTATGAAAGTGAATAGTTTGGACAATGGGGAATAAAGCGAGCTGGGCTGTCTCAGTCGTGGCCACAAAAGCCATGTTGGTTCTCGTGGCCACATTCAAAGTGAGGTTACCCGCTTGTACTTGACAATTAACCAGGTAAATCGCGTAACGCCGAGTAACACATGAAGATCAGCCAGGTAAATGGCGTAACGCCGAGTAACACATGGTGATCAGTCAGGTAAATCGCGTAACGCCTAGCAACACATGGTAATCAGTCAGGTAACTGGCATGACGCCGAGTAACACACGGTAATCAGTCAGGTAAATGGCGTAACGCCGAGTAACACATGACAATCGGCCAGGTAAATGGCATGACGCCGAGCAACACATGGTAATCAGTCAGGTAAATCGCGTAACGCCGAGCAACACATGGTGATCAGCCAGGTAAATGGCATGACGCCGAGCAACACATGGTAATCAGTCAGGTAAATCGCGTAACGCCGAGTAACACATGACAATCGGCCAGGTAAATGGCGTAACGCCGAGCAACACATGGTGATCAGCCAGGTAAATCGCGTAACGCCGAGTAACACATGATGGTCAGCCAGGTAAATGGCATGACGCCGAGCAACACATGATGGTCAGCCAGGTAAATGGCATGACGCCGAGCAACACATGATGTAATCAGCCAGGTAAATGGCATGACGCCGAGCAACACATGGTAATCAGCCAGGTAAATGGCGTAACGCCGAGTAACACATGACAATCGGCCAGGTAAATGGCGTAACGCCGAGCAACACATGGTGATCAGCCAGGTAAATGGCATGACGCCGAGCAACACATGGTGATCAGCCAGGTAAATGGCATGACGCCGAGCAACACATGATGGTCAGCCAGGTAAATGGCATGACGCCGAGCAACACATGGTAATCAGTCAGGTAAATCGCGTAACGCCGGCAGGTAAATCGGCGTAAATGGCATGACGCCGAGCAAACACATGCCAATCAGCCAGGTAAATGGCATAACGCCGAGTAACACATGACAATCGGCCAGGTAAATGGCGTAACGCCGAGTAACACATGATGGTCAGCCAGGTAAATGGCATGACGCAACACATGATGGTCAGCCAGGTAAATGGCATGACGCCGAGCAACACATGATGGTCAGCCAGGTAAATGGCATGACGCCGAGCAACACATGGTGATCAGGCCAGGTAAAATGGCATGATGAGCTAACACATGATGGTCAGCCAGGTAAATGGCATGACGCCGAGCAACACATGGTAATCACAGGTAAATCGCGTAACGCCGGTAACACATGACAATCAGCCAGGTAAATGGCATGACGCCGAGCAACACATGATGGTCAGCCAGGTAAATGGCATGACGCCGAGCAACATGATGGTCAGCCAGGTAAATGGCATGACGCCGAGCACATGGTAATCAGCAGGTAATTGCGTAACGCCGTAATTATGACAATCAGCCAGGTAACGCCGAGCAAACATGATGGTGACATGACGCCGAGCAACACATGGTAATCAGCCAGGTAATTGCGTAACGCCGAGTAACACATGACAATCGGCCAGGTAAATGATGTAACGCCGAGCAACACATGGTGATAAGCCAGGTAAATGGCATGACGCCGAGTAACACATGGTGATCAGCCAGGTAAATCGCGTAACGCCGAGTAACACATGGTAATCAGCCAGGTAAATCGCGTAGAGCCGAGTAACATATGAAGATCAGCCAGGTAACTGGCGTAACGCCGAGTAACACATGACAATCGGCCAGGTAAATGGCGTAACGCCGAGCAACAGATGTTGATCAGCCAGGTAAATGGCATGACGCTGGGCAACACATGGTGATCAGCCAGGTAAATGGCGTAACGCCGAGCAACACATGATGATCAGCCAGGTAAATGGCAAAACGCCGACTAACATATGACAATCGGCCAGGTAAAAGGCGTTAAGCAGTGTAACATATGACAATCGGCCAGGTAAATCGTAACCACCGGCTGGTTCCATGTTGAGTGATCACGGTTCTTGGAGACAGCTGATGGGTCAAGTCTATATGTTTAGTTGCTTGTACGGTCAGCTGACATCCAAGTTTCTGCAGGCAGCAGGAGTGTGTCCCCAAGCTGCAGGATCCGCTGCTCGTATGTTCCATGTCTTAATAAGCACAGGTTACGATATTTGTCAGCAACATTCCCTCCATTGTGGGCGATTTTCCCCTCATTGGCCTGCCTCATGCAAGTGCTGAACTACTATCCAAAGAGCTTAAAACCACACTCACTCACTAACTCGTCACTATATTTTTGTTTGTTTGTTGTTTAACGCCGCACTCAGCAATATTCCCGGTATGTTGCGGAGGTCTGTAAATAATCGAGCTGGACCAGATAATCCAGTGATCACAGCATGAGCATCGATCTACGCAATTGGGATACGATGATATGTGTCAACCAAGTCAGCGAGCCTGACCACCCGATCCCGTTAGTCGCCTCTTACGACAAACATGGGTTACTGAAGATCAATTGTAACCCGGATCTTCTACTCGTCACCACGACCAGTGACAGAAACAGTAGACGCGAGGGCTTCTAAACATTTTCTTTGATATTGCACTCGATATTGATCAGTTATTGATAGCTAGTCGCCTGGGTTAGCTTTTAAGTTGATTTAATTGAGTGTCAATCCCTTTCGATCCCAGAAACCCCTGAGTTTGATTGACACATGTCTAAGTACATTCTCCATGGCTACACCTTTACCCAGAGACCCGAGAGGGATACACGTATATCCCAGGGTCACCTACGTCTATGGTTGCTTGGATTACTTTAGATATGTGGGGAGACGGCGTTACGATTCCCCTGATGGCATGTCGGGGTGACTGTACTGTAAATCTAACACTTCACATACTTGTTTATGGATTGGAATGTTGTAACTCTGATATCGCGTCAAGTACCTGTATTTCAATCTTTCTGATTCGTGCATGTAGGTGTGAGCTCCTAGTAAATATTAAATTTTCTATGTGATGACAATGTAAAGTTTCATGGTCACTGCAACTGAACTATTATTTTTTGACGCAATACGTTCACATTTGGAATAATAATAAAGAGATAGAGTGACCTTCGGAATGAAATGTAACATTAGTCTTAAAGGAAACAGATTTGAATGGATGGGGATGATGTGTGTGTCCTGCTTCTAGGATCTGTTCAGTACAAGTCTGGATACGGTTCTGTCTATCTGGTTAAAAGCTGAGACATTATGTCAGAAAGGCGATGAGCGTGAACTTCAGCAGACCGACACGGTATCGATGAAAGACTTTCCGAGCCTTGCACCCTTTGAAATGTCCAGCTACTTTAGTGACCTCATAAAGTAACAGATGGTAATGGTGTGACCTCGTAAGTAACAGACGGTAATGGTGTGACCTCATAAAGTAACAGATGGTAATGGTGTGACCTCACCAAGTAACAGATGGTAATGGTGTGACCTCATAAAGTAACAGACGGTAATGGTGTGACCTCACCGAAGTAACAGATGGTAATGGTGTGAAAGTAACAGATGGTAATGGTGTGACCTCATAAAGTAACAGACGGTAATGGTGTGACCTCACCAAGTAACAGACGGTAATGGTGTGACCTCACCAAGTAACAGATGGTAATGGTGTGACCTCATAAAGTAACAGACGGTAATGGTGTGACCTCACCAAGTAACAGACGGTAATGGTGTGACCTCATAAAGTAACAGACGGTAATGGTGTGACCTCATAAAGTAACAGACGGTAATGGTGTGACCTCATAAAGTAACAGACGGTAATGGTGTGACCTCATAAAGTAACAGACGGTAATGGTGTGACCTCATAAAGTAACAGACGGTAATGGTGTGACCTCATAAAGTAACAGACGGTAATGGTGTGACCTCGTAAAGTAACAGACGGTAATGGTGTGACCTCATAAGGTAACAGATGGTAATGGTGTGACCTCACCTAAAGTAACAGATGGTAATGGTGTGACCTCATAAAGTAACAGATGGTAATGGTATGACCTCATAAGGTAACAGACGGTAATGGTGTGATCTCGTAAAGTAACAGATGGTAATGGTGTGACCTCATAAAGTAACAGATGGTAATGGTGTGACCTCATAAGGTAACAGATGGTAATGGTGTGACCTCATAAAGTAACAGATGGTAATGGTGTGACCTCATAAAGTAACAGACGGTAATGGTGACCTCGGTGTGACCTCATATGGTGTAACAGATGGTACATGGTGATGACCTCGGTGTGACCTCGTACAAAGTAACAGATGGTAATGGTGTGACCTCATAAAGTAACAGATGGTAATGGTGTGACCTCACCTGGTAACAGATGGTAATGGTGTGACCTCATAAAGTAACAGATGGTAATGGTGTGACCTCTCAACAGTGCAAGTAACAGATGGTAATGGTGTGACCTCTCGTAAAGTAACAGATGGTAATGGTGTGACCTCGTAAAGTAACAGATGGTAATGGTGTGACCTCGTAAAGTAACAGATGGTAATGGTATGACCTCGTAAAGTACCACAGATGGTAATGGTGTGACCTCGTAAAAGTAACAGATGGTAATGGTGTGACCTCGTAAAGTAACAGATGGTAATGGTGTGACCTCGTAAAGTAACAGATGGTAATGGTGTGACCTCTCCAAGTAACAGATGGTAATGGTGTGACCTCACCAAGTAACAGATGGTAATGGTGTGACCTCACCAAGTAACAGATGGTAATGGTGTGACCTCACCAAGTAACAGATGGTAATGGTGTGACCTCACCAAGTAATAGATGGTAATGGTGTGACCTCATAAAGTAACAGATGGTAATGGTGTGACCTCACCAAGTAACAGATGGTAATGGTGTGACCTCACCAAGTAACAGATGGTAATGGTGTGACCTCACCAAGTAACAGACGGTAATGGTGTGACCTCGTAAAGTAACAGATGGTAATGGTGTGACCTCATAAAGTAACAGATGGTAATGGTGTGACCTCGTAAAGTAACAGACGGTAATGGTGTGACCTCATAAAGTAACAGATGGTAATGGTGTGACCTCATAAAAGTAACAGATGGTAATGGTGTGACCTCATAAAGTAACAGATGGTAATGGTGTGACCTCATAAAGTAACAGATGGTAATGGTGTGACCTCACCAAGTAACAGATGGTAATGGTGTGACCTCCTCGTAAAAGTAACAGATGGTAATGGTGTGTGACCTCACCAAGTAACAGATGGTAATGGTGTGACCTCATGGTAACAGATGGTAATGGTGTGACCTCATAAAGTAACAGATGGTAATGGTGTGACCTCATAAGGTAACAGATGGTAATGGTGTGACCTCCTAAAGTAACAGATGGTAATGGTGTGACCTCATAAAGTAACAGATGGTAATGGTGTGACCTCGTAAAGTAACAGATGGTAATGGTGTGACCTCGTAAAGTAACAGATGGTAATGGTGTGACCTCGTAAAGTAACAGATGGTAATGGTGTGACCTCGTAAAGTAACAGATGGTAATGTTGTGACCTCGTAAAGTAACAGATGGTAATGGTGTGACCTCGTAAAGTAACAGACGGTAATGGTGTGACCTCGTAAAGTAACAGATGGTAATGTTGTGACCTCGTAAAGTAACAGACGGTAATGGTGTGACCTCGTACAGTAACAGATGGTAATGGTGTGACCTCGTAAAATAACAGATGGTAATGATGTGACCTCACCAAGTAACAGACGGTAATGGTGTGACCTCGTAAAGTAACAGACGGTAATGGTGTGACCTCATAAAGTAACAGACGGTAATGGTGTGACCTCACCAAATAAAAGACGGTAATGGTGTGACCTCGTAAAGTAACAGACGGTAATGGTGTGATCTCATAAAGTAACAGACGGTAATGTTGTGACCTCGTAAAGTAACAGACGGTAATGATGTGACCTCACCAAGTAACAGACGGTAATGGTGTGACCTCGTAAAGTAACAGATGGTAATGGTGTGATCTCATAAAGTAACAGATGGCAATGGTGTGACCTCGTAAAGTAACAGACGGTAATGGTGTGATCTCATAAAGTAACAGACGGTAATGGTGTGACCTCCTAAAGTAACAGACGGTAATGGTATGACCTCATAAGGTAACAGACGGTAATGATGTGATCTCGTAAAGTAACATACGGTAGTGGTGTGACCTCATAAAGTAACATACGGTAGTGGTGTGACCTCACAAAGTAACAGACGGTCATGGTGTGACTTCATGGTGCCACTGATGGTAATGTTGTGACCTCATGGTACCACTGATGGTAATGTTGTGACCTCATGGTGTCACTGATGGTAATGTTGTGACCTCATGGTACCACTGATGGTAATGTTGTGACCTCATGGTGTCACTGATGGTAATGTTGTGACCTCATGGTACCACTGATGGTAATGTTGTGACCTCATGGTGTCACTGATGGTAATGTTGTGACCTCATGGTGTCACTGATGGTAATGTTGTGACCTCATGGTGTCACTGATGGTAATGTTGTGACCTCATGGTACCACTGATGGTAATGGTGTGACCTCATGGTGTCACTGATGGTAATGTTGTGACCTCATGGTACCACTGATGGTAATGTTGTGACCTCATGGTGTCACTGATGGTAATGTTGTGACCTCATGGTACCACTGATGGTAATGGTGTAACCTCATGGTGTCACTGATGGTAATGGTGTGACCTCATGGTGTCACTGATGGTAATGTTGTGACCTCATGGTGCCACTGATGGTAATGTTGTGACCTCATGGTACCACTGATGGTAATGTTGTGACCTCATGGTACCACTGATGGCAATGTTGTGACCTCATGGTGTCACTGATGGTAATGGTGTGACCTCATGGTGCCACTGATGGTAATGTTGTGACCTCATGGTGCCACTGATGGTAATGTTGTGACCTCATGGTGCCACTGATGGTAATGTTGTGACCTCATGGTGCCACTGATGGTAATGGTGTGACCTCATGGTGCCACTGATGGTAATGGTGTGACCTCATGGTGCCACTGATGGTAATGGTGTGACCTCATGGTGCCACTGATGTGGTATGGTGTGACCTCATGGTGCCACTGATGGTAATGGTGTGACCTCATGGTGCCACTGATGGTAATGTTGTGACCTCATGGTGTCACTGATGGTAATGGTGTGACCTCATGGTACCACTGATGGTAATGGTGTGACCTCATGGTGCCACTGATGGTAATGGTGTGACCTCATGGTACCACTGATGGTAATGGTGTGACCTCATGGTGCCACTGATGGTAATGGTGTGACCTCATGGTGCCACTGATGGTACGGGTGTGACCTCATGGTGCCACTGATGGTACGGGTGTGACCTCATGGTGCCACTGATGGTAATGGTGTGACCTCATGGTGTCACTGATGGTAATGGTTTGACCTCATGGTACCACTGATGGTACGGGTGTGACCTCATGGTGCCACTGATGGTACGGGTGTGACCTCATGGTGCCACTGATGGTAATGGTGTGACCTCATGGTAGCAGTCACAAACAAGTGACGGTGTTTGGCAGCTTGACTCCAGAGAGTTTCTAACACTTCAGTCCTGCCCAACAACGAAGCACATGTGACACATGTGGCCTCATCTTTGGGATGTGAGTTAGTTCAAAATTGCCTAAGTTCACCCAGCAGCGAATGGGTACCCGGTGGGATAAGATGGCCATATGACTGTTAACCTTCTCGCGTCTTACACGTACTTGGATTAACCGGCATAATAATGCAGGGGCGTAGGAACAGGGGGTGGGGCCTTGATGAGATGAAACCATATCTACCTTACCATAACTACAATTTCATTTTGATTTTCAATACTTTTCATAAATTAGCCCCCCCCCTCTGAAAACCGTTCCTACGCTCCTGTAATGTCTGCGCATAACTTGTCCTTAACGCCACTGCGCATCTTTGATGTGCATATTCCTCGTTCAACAAATGTATTATGTGTATATTACGTATGTATATATACAAGAAGTGTCTTGTTTTGCAATAATTAAATATACATGTATATTAGATATTGCCTGGTCATGGGGCAAGCATGATCTCCCTCTAACCATCAAACACACCATTACACACAGGAACGACTGCAACAACAATAGTAGACAGTGTGTTCAGGCAGTATTTTAATTCAATCTATTTTTGAAGACCTAACGACGGTGAGATTGACAGGAGTTAGGATGTCTCGACATAACTCATTCAAACACTCCACAAACCTTAACACATTGACATAGATCTGATCTTAACATTTGAAACTCAACTTACAGGGTTATTTGTTTTACTGTTCCCCTCCTTCTCCTGTTCTTCTAACTTCCTAAGCTTGTCAGTGGGAGAAAATCCGTTACAGAACGCCATGTCAAAACCTCAACACGATTCCAATCTCACTTGAAAAACTCAAAGCACTGAGATTTCTATTCACTGAACGGTCCCTCCGCGACAGCCGTCGCCGTAGCGACCACCGATACCACTAGCTAACTGGGCTCGCTACTCGAGAGCGTACTTAAATTGTCAACAAGTGACAAAGATTGCTCCCTCAACATACAAGACTAAATACATACAATACATTTGCACAACATGACAAGGTCGAGCAGAGTTATCGTTCTTGACTTGCATTCATACGACAAAAATGATTGACTTGGGTGAAACATGGCCATAGAAAGTAACGAATAATGGCATTCTCGGAACAGTATTGATTGCATTAGCGGCTTCGTAAGACGGACACGTTCATAAACTACAGGAATGAGCTGTATTCCGGATTATTGGCGATATACAGAGTCTCATTACTGCACAAGTAACCGGGAGCTTGTGTTGTGGAGTGTTGATGTCTATTAGGAGTATCTATGTGTTTGGTCACGATACATACACCCATATTTGATTTGGTCGTATGTCGCATTTTACCAGGTCAAGTGGTTGTATGAACACTGATTCAAGCTTTAGAGGAAGCTTCAGTAGAAGCCTCCGTTCTGCTTGGCGTTTGTTCCCTGGCAACGGAACATTTAAACTGACCAGTAATGTCAGTTTCCTAACAATATATTTCACAATGTATGTGGAAGGCAGGCGTGTAGCATGCCATTTTTTCGTGTAAGCCCGATAGGTTACACAACTTCATATCTAGATAGTATTAAGGGCTTGTCCAGGACTTTTAGCAACAATCACGTGTAAGCCCGGGCCTTATATATTATGGTAGCTACGCCCCTGGCCGCATATGTTTAGTTTGGATTTAAGGTGTATATCTTAGTCATCATGTGTGAGACAGGGGTCGTGGGGTAGGGAAGTTGTCCAAGTTAGGGTAGTAAACGTCCACTCACGAGGTGGAATGACCGTGTTCGAATCTCGACTTGGTTACAAGGTGTCAAGCCATTTCTGGTGTTCCTCGCTGTGATGTTTTTTTAATATTGCGATAAACCTCACTCACTCACTCACTGTTGGACACCAGTGTAAGTATGAGCGAGGTATAACGTCACAGGGAAAGCACTTACGTCACATATGATCACGTGTTTTAATTGAGAAACATACCTAATGTGGCGCTGAAAGTCTACTGTTTGATAAAACACGATGTCCTGTACAACAAAGACATCGTGATGAGTCGACTGAACACCACAGGGAAGGGGACAACTCATGCTAGTGGTAGGATACACAAGAAGGCTGAGTGAAACACACGTGCTCGTTGAGACACACCAGTTTGTTTAAAAGGAGAAGTAATGTGAGCCCTTCACAAATGCGGTTTTGACAAATTGGTATCTGCGATGATGTCGTAAACGGTGCTGTTGCCAGCGTCGTCGCACAGCACTTACCGTTGAGGGTCTGCTGGGGAGCTGCGTGTAGTGCACCTGGGGGTAGACGGCGTCAAAATAGGCCATGCTTCACCGTACACCCTGCAGCAAAAGTAACGCGACATAACAGCCAGATGGCAACTCAAGTACATACAAATAATGTCAAGGAATGTGTCCCAACAGAATACACACTGAGTGAGTTCCACCTAAATGTGTTAGATATGACCACTTTCCAAATGACATTGTTTATTCAAAGGGCATATTATTGGACATTAAGTCCCATATGGATAAGATGTGTAATACTTGCTAAAAGTAAAGGTGAGACACAGATTCACAGGCACTTTCATACCGCCACGCATATACAACCAGAAAAATACCCCAACGAAATTGGTAAATTAATGTAAAATGTACAAATATACTGAGTGATGTTAATTGTGACTCGGAAACTTGACGTTAGACACAAGTGGTAGCGTGAAGTAGGTCAACTCGAGAGGTAGCTGGTGTGTATCCCGCCGTTTTATAAAGTGACCAAAATTAATGTATTTCTCTCACGGAGGAAGCGGAAGGCTGACGATGAAAACATATCCCATTATTACGATTGGCCCATAAGTTTATTCAGTTACAGCCACACCCACATTAAGACTCATAACAATTTTACCTGTTAAACATCATTTGACCATGTAAACATTATTGGCAAAAGGAACATGTATAGCTTTGTGTTTTAGAATATTTTTACATTGTAGTGAGGAACATGTGCAACACTGCACGCTTGTATGCAACTTAGATAGGTTTATGCTACACTGCAAGCTAACCAATGCATACACTGCTCTACTCACTGTACTTGAGCGCATTTAGTTTAATCTGCTTTTATTCCAATTATATCATCGGGTAAATTTCAAGTGTGTTCCAGGAACGCAAAACATGATTCGGGTCAATGGAAGATACACCTTTGGAGAGATCTACAAGCACGGATAGTGACAGAACAAGGTTCATAACGGGAATCTAGGATTCAAACCCAGGACTTTACCTATCGTGTCGAGGTGGGGATTCTAACCCTGTTCCTTGTCTGGGAGAGGAGTGCAGCGTTCGGTGTCCTACACAGTCAGGTATCACAGTGGTAACATGCTATCTGGCAACGTTATCAGTGTCAACTCTGGTGTACTGCCCCATTAAGGACACCTGCCCAAGCTATCCGGGTTTCCTGTCAATAATCTGTGTGATTGTCTTCGACTCAACACTCACAGACTTCCTGGGAACACTGGCCCCTTATTAAATCACTATCAGATCGCCAGGCTGGTCTTAGCTCACGTCGCTTGGTGGTACAGTTTGGTTACTGGGGGCAACGGATTGACTGAGTCCAACTTTACAACCGTAGTGTGTGTGTGCGTGTCCATGTCAGTGTGTGTGTCTCGGTGTGTGTATGCGTGTCCGTGTCAGTGTGTGTGTCTCGGTGTGTGTATGCGTCTCCGTGTCAGTGTGTGTCTCGGTGTGTGTATGCGTGTCCGTGTCAGAGTGTGTGTCTCGGTGTGTGTATCCTTGTACGTGTAAGTGTGTGTGTCTAGGTGTGTATGCGTGTCCGTGTCAGTGTGTGTGTCTCGGTGTGTGTATGCGTCTCCGTGTCAGTGTGTGTGTCTCGGTGTGTGTATGCGTCTCCCTGTCAGTGTGTGTGTCTCGGTGTGTGTATCCTTGTACGTATGTAAGTGTGTCCTGTGTGTCTAGGTGTGTATGCGTCTCCGTGTCAGTGTGGTGTGTCTCGGTGTGTGTATGCGTGTCCGTGTCGAGTGTGTGTGTCTCGGTGTGTGTATCCTTGTACGATGTAAAATTGTGTGTGTCTAGGTGTGTATGCGTCTCCGTGTCGGTGTGTGTCTCGGTGTGTGTATGCGTCTCCCTGTCAGTGTGTGTGTCTCGGTGTGTGTATGCGTCTCCGTGTCAGTGTGTGTGTCTCGGTGTGTGTATCCTTGTACGTGTAAGTGTGTGTGTCTAGGTGTGTATGCGTCTCCGTGTCAGTGTGTGTGTCTCGGTGTGTGTATGCGTGTCCGTGTAAGTGTGTGTGTCTCGGTGTGTGTATCCTTGTACGTGTAAGTGTGTGTGTGTCTCCAGGTGTGTATGCGTCTCCGTGTCAGTGTGTGTCTCGGTGTGTGTATGCGTCTCCCTGTCAGTGTGTGTGTCTCGGTGTGTGTATCCTTGTACGTGTAAGTGTGTGTGTCTAGGTGTGTATGCGTCTCCGTGTCAGTGTGTGTCTCGGCGTGTGTATGCGTCTCCGTGTCAGTGTGTGTCTCGGTGTGTGTGTGTGGGGTGTCCGTGTCAGTGTGTGTGTCTCGGTGTGTGTATACTATACGATTCTGGGTCTTGTATTTAAACCTATAGACACAGTTAGTATTATCAAGGGGATATGTAGGTGTTCAGGACTTGGTGAAGGGGGTGGGGATACGTAGGTGTTCAGGACTTGGTGAAGGGGTGGGGATACGTAGGTGTTCAGGACTTGGTGAAGGGGTGGGGGTACATGGAGGTGTTCAGGACTTGAGAGTGAAGGGGGTGGGGAGTACGTAGGTGTTCAGGACTTGTAGAAGTGAAGGGGTGAAGAGGGGGAAGTACGTAGGGTTCAAGGGTGTTCAGGAGGACGTGGTGGTGAAGGGTTTGGGGATATGTAGGTGTTCAGGACTTGGTGAAGGGGTGGGGATATGTAGGGTGTTCAGGACTTGGTGAAGGGGTGGGGGTATGTAGGTGAACTTGGTGAAGAGGGGTGGGGGGTACGTAGGTGTTCAGGGGTGAAAGGGGGTGGGGTGTAGGTGTTCAGGACTTTGGTGAAGGGGTGGGGATATGGGTGTACTTGTGGTGAAGGGGTGGGGGTGTTCAGGACTTGAGTGAAGGGGTGGGGATATGTAGGTGTTCAGGACTTGGTGAAGGGGGTGGGGATATGTAGGTGTTCAGGAGGTGAAGTGAAGGGTGGGGGGTACGTAGGTGTTCAGGACTTGGTGAAGGGGTGGGGATATGTAGGTGTTCAGGACTTGGTGAAGGGGTGGGGATATGTAGGTGTTCAGGACTTGATCTGAGTGAAGGGGGGGGTGGGGTGTTCATGACAGGGGATATGTAGGTGTTCAGGACTTGGTGAAAGGGTATCATGGAGGTGTTCTAGGGGGTGAAGGGTGGGAGGTACATGTAGGTGTTCAGGACTTGGTGAAGGGGTGGGGATATGTAGGTGTTCAGGACTTGGTGAGAGGGGTGGAAGGGTGTTTGGGACTTGGTGAAGGGGTGGGGTAAGGTGTTCAGGACTTGGTGAAGGGTGGGGATATGGAGTGTTCAGGACTTGGGAGGGAGTTGAGGATACGTAGGTGTTCAGGACTTGGTGAAGGGGTGCTAGTACGTAGGTGTTCAGGACATGGTGAAGGGGTGGGGCGTATGTAGGTGTTCAAGACTTAGTGAAGGGGTGGGAGAACATAGGTGATCAGGACTTGGTGAAGGGATGGGGATATGTAGGTGTTCATGACTTGGTTAAGGGGGTGGGGATATGTGGCGTTCAGGACGTGGAAGGGTGAAGGGGTGGGGATATGTAGGTGTTCAGGACGTGGTGAAGGGATGGGGATATGTAGTTGTTCAGGACTTGGTGAAGGGGTTGGGGATACATGGAGGTGTTCAGGATCTGGTGAAGGGGTGGGGGTACGTAGGTGTTCATGACTTGGTGAAGGGGTGGGGATATGTAGGTGTTCAGGACTTAGTGAAGGGGGTGGGGGGTACGTAGGTGTTCTGGACTTGGTGAATGTAGGAGGGGTATGTAGGTGTTCAGGACTTGGTGAAGGGGGGTGGGGGTACGTAGGTGTTCATGACTTGTTGAAGGGGTGGGGGGATATGTGAAGATGTTCAGGACTTGGTGAAGGGGGTGGGGATATGTAGGTGTTCAGGGGATTTAGGGGGGTGAAGGGGTTGGGGGTACGTAGGTGTTCATGACTTGGTGAAGGGGGTGGGGGGCATAGGTGTTCATAGGACGTGGACTTGTTGAAGGGTGAAGGGGGTGGGGGATATGTAGGTGTTCAGTAGGTGTTCAGGACTTGGTGAAGGGGTGGGGATATGTAGGTGTTCAGGACTTGGTGATGGGGTGGGGGTACGTAGGTGTTCAGGATTTGGTGAAGGGGGTAGGGGTACGTAGGTGTTCAGGACTTGGTGAAGGGGGTGGCTCATCACAGGACACCGTAACCTGCGTGTCGGACTACCTGGAGAAAGGAGTGGTCGATTATGTGCAAGTAGAACGCCGAATAAATCTGTGGCGGGGGAGCATGACCCACTCGCCTAGTCCTGGTCTAGAGGTGTGAGTACTCTTTCTAGTGTTTTATAACATTTTTACTATCGTTACTGCTATTACAACTGCTGATATACAACATATAGTGAGTGTTTGAAGTGATGGGAAGTAATCATTTGTGAATACAAAGCTCAGAGGAGTAGGCAGTGCTTTATATTCAAATGTAACCCGAAGTCAAATGTTTATTGTCTTATATAAGCTGTATCGGAATAGAACATTCGGCGTTTATATCGGAGATGTGTTGGTTTTCAAAGTTGCCGACGTGAGAAGGTTCAGTCGGGGAGACCAGTTAATACCTGTACGTACACCTGGAGACTAACACAGGTGAGCAAGTCTGACAATACTCCAACAACAAACACAGAGCCACTAAAAAATAAAATCAATGATTGCACAGTGACATTGGACTGAAACCTACTGCAGACATGTAACGTGGTCGGGGTTAAGTATTCTTATCGCTGTGTATTTGACGACTGTAAGTCATCGGAACGGTTTGTATAGCGTTGAAAGTGTCCAACCCTAATGTCGTAAACAAGTCTGAAATATGTGGAGGCGACAGTGACATGATACGTGGTATATTGTATACCTGCCACACACCCACATTATACCCACTGTGTTCCAACAATAGTGTAATATACCCGCAATATTTAAACATATATAATAAATTTTGACATACTACACAATATAATATTTTAACATACTCATAATATGACCAAATATACATGCAATATACCATAATAAGCCTCACCCGACAAACAAAACCAAAATCACTAAAAAAATAGAATAAAATGAACATAAAATAAAAAACCAAAGTTGAAACAAAAATATAAACAACCCCAAAATCCGGAACATATAGCCATGCCAAGCCTGAATACCTCCCTGAAAGCTGGTACCGTGTGTCGGGTGAGATGTCGACATTCAGGCACAGTAGACATTATGGTAATATTGTATGGAAGCAGTGCATTGCTTACAACACAGTTGATGCTCGTGAACAGGGACGGGTACAGGTACAATGATATAATCAATATTACCCACAATGCATTACGCAGGAAACCTATTGATTTCGATCACTGGGTATGAGCTGGAATGATTACTGTATGTCTCAGTAGAGGCACGAGGTTTAAGGTTCTGTTTTGGATGAGGATGGTTACTGCATCACGAAAGGAATTCTCCCCTGGTATAAAGTCTTTCCACTGAAATCTGAAATCCTGGTTGATCTAAATACCCATAATGCAACACCAGGAAGTGTATGGATACTCCATACAAGTCATGAATTCCTTAACAATAATCGTAGAACAATCAGGGACATGTATTATTTCTGCTGAAATAGTTATTGAGAATCGGTTGATTCCGGAGGTAGAATAACGAGCCCAGGATCAACACGCTGAATATTTCAGCTTGAACCATGTTATATACTATCCACGCTTTGCTAAGGATCAAGTCATGGATCCAAAAGAAAACTATCATATAGGGTCAAATTTGGTTTAAATATCTAAGCTATTTCAAGCATGGATCCTTGGTTTCAGTATGTCATTTCATCTTGTGGATCAATTACCTGATATTGACAAGTGTTGTGTACTTGTCCATGACCCGTACCATGATATGCAAAATGGTTGATTGGTGCCATGAAAACCATTTTTATGGTTACTCATGTATCAAGTGCATAATGTTAGATTACAGTGTCTGTTTGCCTGGAAGGTGTTACCATATTATTATTTATCCATTTTTAAATGGATACAATTTCAAATCATATCTCTACGTGTAAGTAAAGCTGTGAATTTGTGTGATCCTTAGCAAAGTGTGAGTAGTATATAATGACATATTTCTCTATTACTTTGCACATCGAACCACAGTTGTGTCAATGTTACTTGTTTCAATTTTCTCCGAATGGTCAGTGAATTTGTGGCGGAGAATTAACCTTCGGGGTCTACCCACTATTTCTCGAAACAACAGATACGAGTGGTTTCTCAATTACGGAATGGATACATTTTACTCATAGTAAACGAGCACAGAAATGATCTTTTCATCTGTCAATCAGTTTAACTAAGGTTTTGAGCCAAGTTTGGTTGATCTCTACCCTCAAGCAAGACCGTATAGTCCGTGGCTCAGAAGCGGACCGACGAATTGCAATCTAACTCGAAAACTACTTAACATATAGTACTCAATGAAACACTGAGCATAATCAAAACATCAGACCAACTCCGTGATTGTTTTCAGAATTTATGTCCTAAAATTAAAAAAGTTGTTAATAAACTATCATTAAAATCTTGACACAGTTCACTATTTGTTACGAGGGAGGGCTGCAAAGAGAGGAACAGCCATGTGTGCAAGAAAGGATGGAGACGGCACAGCCCAGGTTAAGGAATCAATGACTTTGTCAGCACTTGTGCACGTGCTTCGCGTAAACCTGGCTGTTCCTCCCTTTGCAATCCTCCCTCGTAACACATAGTGAACTGTGTCAAGACTTTAATGATAGTTTATTAACAACTTTTTATTTTTAGGCCATAAATTCTGCAAAAAAATCAGTTGGTCTGATGTTATGATGATGATGATGATTATTATTATTTTTATTTTATGTTTAGTTGTTTACGAGTTCGACTGCAATTCATCAGTCCGATTTTGAGCCAAACGGACTATAGTATCTGAAGACGGAAGATGAATAGAGAATGGATGGGAGACTGTTCTTAGTCAAGAGACAATTTGGTATTTAAGTGATCAAAGCGTTCTCTCATTTCATCGTTTGATTCTGTATTTAGGTACAATTTCTGAAGCCGTCATTGGTCATAATATTGGTCTGGTAATGCTAAAAGCGGCGTAAAATCCTACTCAGTCGCTTTAGGTGAACAGATGTAAACTTTTAGGGTATTTGATGACATGACTATGGTAATGTATGTGTACCTGCCCAACAAATAAAGTACTGTATTTAGCTCCGAGCTGAGATTGTTCTGTAATTGATACAAGGCACGTTCGATTATTGACGTATAAACAGTCAGTTGGATAACGCGACATAACACGTTCGGGGCCCTTTCAAGTGGCGACATACGGTCACATTGTCACTTTCAGACGTATTCTATTACAAACAGGGCGTGTCATCAGCTCCCGACGAGATCGGGAAGGCCGAACAACACAGACTGCTGTCGGCTTTTGGGGAAGCCATTCTCTTCAGCCATATTCTACCCCAGATGGGGTCATATTTATCAATAACGGACCTACATCGGGGTCATGATGGCTCCTTAGGCACAGTAAATCATATTATTATGAGTTGTAAAACGCTAAAGAGTACTTACAACACTGGAGCAAGACTCAACTTTGACTGGAGTTACCAGAAACTTCAAAAATATGGCGATCTTTGCGCCGCACGTCAAGATCGGAACGGCCTTGTTTGTTTGTAGATTGGTCGGTCGTTGGGTACTACCAGATCGAAGCTGGGAGAATGTGGGGCTTTTGAAGTTGGCGATTTGCCAATGCAAAGGTGTACAGATATAAATTGGTGTCACTCTGAACAAATACGGCCGCTACTTAATATGAAACTTTCTAAGGGAGGGTTATCGCGCTATTTGCACGTCGTATGTATAGGAGGTGACCTTTCGCTTAAGGCGCGCTGTAGAATGGGACCTGCTTATACTGCCGTTATTGCTATAGTTCCTGGATAATGGGGCCCCGTTGTGTGCGTTGTCACTTAGCGGTAGTAGAGTGTATGGGGCTTGTAGCGGTGACAGAGAAAGATGGGCGCTTGTTTGACGGAACTATATCTCGTCAATATGCGATGAACGTCTGTTGTAGACATACAGTGGACAACATTGATCACGCTGTTGGTGGTGAACCTCGGAGACACTTGCTTCTTATAATGAACTTGGGTCGAGTTCTTGTAAGCGATTGTCAGGGGTAATTAAACTTGACAAAAGGTGTATAATGGCCAAAAAGAGAACACATTTTTAGGCCTGAGGACCATTCACTAATACTTTGAGAAATGGTAAGGATTATTTTAGTTTATCCTCCACAGGTGATATTGCTTGGGTGAGATCAGGATGTCTGTCGGGACATAGTACCACAGTCCGCTCGAGTCAAAATCTCCTCAAGGAACTGCACTCGAACTCAAAATCAAATAATCATAAATCACAAACCAACGCCAAAGTAAATAGGAAAAACACACCAACGCTGCAAAATTGTTATAAGTTTTGTCTACAAAATAAAAAAAAGTTGTTAAACAAACCATCATTGTTTTCATTAACTATATCACGATTTGAGACAAGGGTGTAGCGATGTCGACAACTCAGGTAACAGCCAGGTAAGCGAGTGGCACGTGCAAATTTGTCACGTGACTGTTTATCCTACCGATTGCGCGATTAATCTAAAAATTTACTTTTCTTAACTTTTGTCCACTCTTGTCGGTATTTTTCACGTCAAAAGCCACACGGGAGACTCAATTTGTCAGAGTTGATGATGCAGGCAGACTGGCTCCTTGTCAGGTTGAATGTTCATGTGTCCTGTTCAAGAGCAATTTGTTTGTGAACATATACCACAGTCGATCTGCTCCGCACCAAGACGCCAACAGACGTCACGTACAGAGAAGAACAATGTAATATTGTTCCTGATGTTACGAATGTTAACTGCCACCATGAACATAAACAGTGCACATAATGTACATGTTGCGACAATGCATTGGGTGGTATGAGACGTCGGGGTGGATCGGGTGGTCTGGGACGTCGGGGGAGTGGATCGGGTGATCTGTGACGTCGGGGGAGCGGATCGGGTGTCTGGGACGTCGGGGGAGTGGATCAGGGGGTCTGGGACGTCAGAGTAGATCGGGTGGCCTGGAAGGCCGACTGTCACTACACACCAACAGGTCATATCGGATTCCGTGGATTATCAGTTACTGATTCGTCTGGCGTTGGGTCACTTAGAGATCGCATCTGCAATAATGCTGAATGTGGCCTTTATAGGCTGAGACAAACTTGGACGATATTTTTTCCATCTTAAAAGTATGGCCAGTGGCATGACAATGAAATTAAGGAACCTCACTCGTAGCAAGAATGATTCACATTTCATATCCAATTTGGACGAAGTACTTGATGGAAATATACATTGACATGTCTTACTATAACAAAGACCAGACGTTTCGAGTGTTTTACGCCGCAATACTCCAGCTATATGACGGCGGTCTGTAAATAATCGAGTATGGACCAGACAATCCAGTGACTGACATAAGCATCGATCTACGCAACTGGGATACGATGACATGGAATCTTCACAGGTCCCATCTCGCGTGGAACCATCGTCAAACTCACAAGAAGGATTGTGAAGGTAAAATGAGAAATCAACAAAAAGGTAAAAGTACTGCGAACCGTTTATTTAGACTCTGAACCAGATTACCGTCAGAGGTTTCACGCCACTCATGCCAGAGAAACGGAAGTCATTCTGCGCCTGTGCATCAACAAGGCACTTCCGCCCATCAGCACGGTGAGGAGGATGGCCATGGTCAGGATAACTACCGGGGTCTGCCACCAGGGGTTGTCTGATGCCGTGTTGGGAGACAGTCCTGCAACCAAGTCAGTCTTGTATTCTCCTGGTAAACTAATCGTGGAATCTAATTTTGATAAATAAAACAACAACATTATCGCCATTGAAAAATTCGTCACAGACTGCCATTTAGGGAAACATCTTGAAATCAACGATAATAGCGGAAGTGTTCACATTTTAGTATATCTTCGCACCCACATTATAAAATACAAAGTTAACAGTAATTTTGGCATTGTTCCTGGATATCCAGACTTTTTAGGTTGTCACAGGCAATATAGTGTTGGGACCTGTCTTCCCCTTGTCCCCCATGTTTCGCAAATAGGCTGTACCAGTATTTCTCAGAGAGTGGTAGTTGACATCCACGTCATCATTGGCCACGTCTTCACGGTCCACGCCAACACGGTCCACGCCAACACGGTCCACGTCCCCGGATTCACGTTGGTCGACCTGACCTTCATCCTGCATCTCCAGTACATCAGACACTGCGATCACGTGACCGGAAGCATCTGTTGAATTAACGAAACAAGGATGGAGTTGGGTCCAGTTAGTGAAGTGCACGATTCCTACAAATATAGAGAGATCGTCTAAAAAGCGATATTTAAGGGATCCACAACACTGGCTGTATATACAGTATGAGTCATCTAATCTTTAGGAAATGAACATCCACTCTGTACTTTGCTTGTCCGGGAAATCACACGTTTGTCAATGATAGGGCAATGCAACTATCGAGAGGGAGTTACTAAATAGAGACAAAACCATTGCCATATCTACAAGTATTTCCATATCTACAAGTATTTCCATATCTACAAGTATTGCCACATATTTCCATATCTACAAGTATTGCCATATCTACAAGTATTGCCATATCTACAAGTATTGCCATATCTACAAGTATTTCCATATCTACAAGTATTGCCATATCTACAAGTATTTCCATATCTACAAGTATTGCCATATCTACAAGTATTTCCATATCTACAAGTATTGCCATATCTACAAGTATTGCCACATATTTCCATATCTACAAGTATTGCCATATCTACAAGTATTTCCATATCTACAAGTATTGCCATATCTACAAGTATTCCCATATCTACAAGTATTGCCATATCTACAAGTATTTCCATATCCTCTGTTGGAGGTGATTGTACGATTCCCACTATACCACGATGAAATAGTTTGCGAAAAGGTGAGTGTATGTCCCACAGGTGAAACCCGTCACAAACACATGCAAAGGCTTCGGAAACGGGCTTCACACATTGTACCCACGTGGGGAATCGAACCCGGGTCTTCGGAGTGACGAGCGAACGCTTTAACCACTAGGCTACCCCGGCCATCCCCCGGATCAGTACAACTATAATCTAGCTGTGTGACGGCAGCCTACAGGTACATGGCAAGATACATCAGTTATAGTAATGTGCACGAGAACCTGTTACTGGGGGCATATTCTAATGGAATCCCCCACAGGAAGTGGTACTGCGGACCTATCCTAATGGAATCCCCCACATGAAGTGGTACTGCGGACCTATCCTAATGGAATCCCCCACAGGAAGTGGTACTGCGGACCTATCCTAATGGAATCCCCCACATGAAGTGGTACTGCGGACCTATCCTAATGGAATCCCCCACATGAAGTGGTACTGCGGACCCATCCTAATGGAATCCCCCACAGGAAGTGGTACTGCGGACCTGTTCTAATGGAATTCCCCCACAGGAAGTGGTACTGCGGACCCATCCTAATGGAATCCCCCAGAGGAAGTGGTACTGCGGACCTGTTCTAATGGAATTCCCCCACAGGAAGTGGTACTGCGGACCTGTTCTAATGGAATTCCCCCACAGGAAGTGGTACTGCGGACCTATCCTAATGGAATTCCCCACAGGAAGAGGTACTACGGACCTATCCTGATGGAATTCCCCCACAGGAAGTGGTACTGCGGACCCATCCTAATGGAATCCCCCACAGGAAGTGGTACTGCGGACCTGTTCTAATGGAATTCCCCCACAGGAAGTGGTACTGCGGACCTATCCTAATGGAATTCCCCACAGGAAGAGGTACTACGGACCTATCCTGATGGAATTCCCCCACAGGAAGTGGTACTGCGGACCTATCCTGATGGAATCCCCCACAGGAAGTGGTACTGCGGACCTATCCTGATGGAATTCCCCACAGGAAGTGGTACTGCGGACCTATCCTAATGGAATCCCCCACAGGAAGTGGTACTGCGGACCTGTTCTAATAGAATCACCCACAAGATGTTGTACTTCAGATTTATTCTCGGCGTTTGTTTACTTGACTGGCCTCCAGCGTTATATAACAAGTTACAGGTATTAGTGTTCTTCCATCATGTACAGGTGCACAACTTACACATGCCATCAGGGGATCGTTGTGACCGCGCGGCTTGGTTGACACATGAACTCTGAAAATACAAGACAGTGCCCGGAGGAGATAGTGAGGAGTGAGTTGAGTTTTATGCCGTTTTAAGCAATATTCCTGCAATATCAAGGGCCCCGACACCATAATAGGCTTCACACTTTGTACCCATGTGGGGAATCGAATTCGAGTCCTTGGCGTGACGCGTGAACGCTTTAACCACTGGGCTACCCCAGCACTCCGACCCGGAAGATAACTTGGCAATTAAAACATGTTTACTGCCAACGTAGAATTACAGATCAACTTTATCATGATATAGATGCATTATTCCAGGGTAAGTTTTGTGTCATTTGGATCATTTCTAAAGGGGGAGGGATTGTATCGAAACCCTCTTTACTAATGCTATTCATGTTTGTAATTAGATGTCTATGTTTTGATTGTTAAATACAGTGAAAGAAAACGTTTGCAACACTAAAAGCTACTGCAATACAATCTCACCTTCTCTTGCACATTCCAGATAATTTTGTTCAGTTTTCAAATATTGACTCGCGGTCGGTAACTGAGGTTACCGTTTTGAAAAAAGTGCCATAAAGCTAGTAAAAGCTGCTTTCTGATTGGCTAATGCCGACTCACTAAACATTTAATTTGGTCCGAGAAATATGTGAAAGATCGTTCTGACATGAAGTTGTTTGTATTGTGTATTTATAAGACATTTGTATTGTGGTAGGAAGCACAAAGATTTGATTTCAATGAAAATGCATTTGTTACAATACATACAGGGTTGTCTCCCTTGACACCGGTACCTACCCCATTGCAGTTCGATGTGCACAGTGTGTAGTTGCATTCGAATCTCAAAGAAATGCTGTTTTTCAGATTGAAGATACGAAAAAAGGGACTATAGACATTTAAACCCTTTGTCGTGAAACCCTCTGTCTGTTTGAAGACGATGCCATCTCCACAACTGCAAAGAAAATAGTAAATACTTTACGTTCCAGCTTTCAGCCATGACAGTTACACGTGTCACTCTTGTTCGTTAGCAAGTGAGTGAGTGAGTTTGGTTTTACGCCGTTTTCAGCAATCTTCCAGCAATATCACGGCGGGGGACACCAGAAATGGGCTGCACACATTGTACCCATGTGGGGAATCGAACCCGGGTCTTTGGCGTGACGAGCGAACGCCTTAACCACTAGGCTACCCCACCGCCCCTCTTTAGCAAGCGTGTATCAGTAATGAACAATATTGTTACAAACCTGCATAACAGTGAAAGAATTCGTTGAAACATGCATTGAACAGCATTTCACATCACTTGCTTGACAACGATATAAGTGAGTACTGTTTTGCGCCGCTTTAAGCAGTATTCCAGTAATATCACGGCGGGGGAAATGGGCTTCACACATTGCACCCATGTGGGGAATCGAACCCGGGTGTTCGGCGCAACGAGGACAACGATATAAGAATATACACTGAAACGTATCATAACAGCATATAGCCGTCATACCTTATCTTTAAAAGAAGAAACTGGGCAAAATGCACTGGGTTCAGTCGTCACAAGGACGCGGAACCCGTTTGCTCCAGACACTCTAGCAGCTTGTACTGACCCTCACTCACCCAGCTCTCAGTACAGCGTAGTCTACGCCGTTATTGCCCACAGCGTCACATGCAGTCGCCAGCAGCCCGTACTGACCCTCACTCACCCAGCTCTCAGTACAGCGTAGTGTACGCCGTTATTGCCCACGCAGTCGCCGCAGCCCGTACTGACCCTAACTCACCCAGCTCTCAGTACAGCGTAGTGTACGCCGTTATTGCCCACGCAGTCGCCCCAGCCAGTACGACCCTAACTCGCAGCCCGTACAGCGACGCCTCACGCAGTCGCCAGCAGCCCAGCTGACCCTCAGTACAGCGTAGTGTACGCCGTTATTGCCCACAGCGTCACATGCAGTCGCCCGCAGCCCGTACTGACCCTCACTCACCCAGCTCTCAGTACAGCGTAGTGTACGCCGTTATTGCCCACAGCGTCACATGCAGTCGCCCGCAGCCCGTACTGACCCTCACTCACCCAGCTCTCAGTACAGCGTAGTGTACGCCGTTATTGCCCACAGCGTCACATGCAGTCGCCCGCAGCCCTGTCTCCCCGCCAGCTCCTGGAAACATCATCAGACAGCAGTAATGAGTCGATTAACACATCCGTCGGCAATTTTCCAACTCTGTTATTTACCTGACCAAGACATGCCAGTGGTATTCTGCTTTGAAGCGCGAATGGAATGAGTTGGCCGACATAGCGTCCAGGCCATCAGTAATACCTTGTGATTTGTTGTTCCTGATTTATAGCGACATACAGTATTTGTTTGAGTCTGGACCAACCTATGGACCCCAACCCCTTTTCTGCACACAAGGCGAGGATTCCACTACCATGGGTGTAGCCTGTCATCTGTCGACCTGTGGTGCGGCAGGTCCTAGGTTAACGACTGGGAGGGCCCGGAGGCGATATGCGGTCACAATACTCCTGTTACACTAGGCATAATCCCACAAACCTCCCGTTTGTATCTTGGGGGTAGTTGTTTACTGGGAAGGGACATTATTCCGCCCTGAACATGGGCAGACACACTGGTACATGAGAAAAGCTGACAGTAGAAAGGACTTCTGTAGACAGTATAAATAACGTATGGCTATGATCTGTTAAGGATAGTACTGTTATAATTATTAACAACGATACCTTGTGTTCCTTTATTCAGAATATTGATTTTGTAAATCAAGAGGACATTTTTCCTCAGCATTTTCGGGTAGATTTGTATCCCTGCTGCCTGGCCATTTAGGAAACCGTTTAATATTTTATCACAACAATTTACATAACATATCAAATACATGCTAAACCAGTGCCTTTTCATGATTTTGTATTTTTACTTCCTTGCCCCGCTCAGTTCATAGAGGCTGCAACGGAAACAAGTTTCATCAGAAACTGCTGCCAACAAATTGATAGCATATATTTCTTCTTGACTTACCCCTTTATGCACTTCAAGTGGATAAAGGTGTGTAATAATAGATGGTGTGGGGGAAGATGGGAGTCCAGAAGAAAAATATGCATGAGAACAAACAATTCTAAAGTGCAATATGACGGGGAATAGTGATAATCCTAGGGCCCTGGTCCGACTTACCGTCAGAACTTGCTGCGAGTCTCACCAGGTGGCCGCGTTTCATTTGCCTGGGTGTACTTTTGCCCATGATGTTGACGACCCGCAGCTTCAGGCGAGAGGCCCCGTGTTTACCTTCATTGGCCTGGATCTCTTTGGGTGCGATCAAACTGAAACATGTTGTGATGCCATGTCAGGGTGGCGTGCTGCCCTCGGGCACACAGCGGACGCTCGGAACACAGCAGCCGCTCGGCAGACAGTCGGGCACACAGCGGCCCACAGCAGACACTCATTACACAGCGGACGGTTGGCACACAGCGGCCACAGCAGACGCTCATTACACAGCGGACGGTTGGCACACAGCGGCCACAGAGGACACTCGGGACACAGCCGATGATCGGGACACAGCTGACGATCGGGACACACTTGGGCGCACCGGACACTTGGCAGACGCTTGGCACACAGCGGCCAATCGGACACACAGCGGATGCTCGGCACACAGCGGACAAAAATCGGCCACACATCGGCCACTCGGCACACAGCGGACACTCGGCACACAGCGGACGCTCGGGACACAGAGGACACACATCGGCCACTTAACTCGCTAGGTCTCAGATACGGACGCTTATAACGCCACAGGGGCGGTGGGGTAGCCTAGTGGTTAAAGCGTTGGCTCGTCACGCCGAAGACCCGGGTTCGATTCCCCACATGGGCACAATGTGTTAAGCCCATTTCTGGTGTCCCCCGCCTTGATATTGCTGGAATATTGCTAAAAGCGGCGTAAAACTAAACTCAGTCAGTCAGTCAGTTATAACGCCACAAAACAAAATGTTAAACCAAAAATAGACAGTTTTTATAAACAGCATGGTGGACAGGAGCTTATTCCTTTTCATGCGTACCGTTGCAAACAACGAATGAGAACCATTATCGGAGAATGTAACTTCACCTGAGAACGTGTTACTTTATTCCCCGACCCTGGAAACAACTGGAATACGTTTATACATGTATACCATGAGGCAAATCACAGTAAAGGAAAGAAAACGATAATTGTAAACAAAGAAGATTAGGATAGCTGCATTCGGGATGTGTAAACGTATTGATTAGAAACGTCTCATACGACGACAGAAACATCATGGAAGGCGGATATGTTGAGGTGACACATAAGACACTGAAATACAGTTGAACACGCCATGAGGCTGTAGTACGTACCCGCGTCCACTACCTTGTTAGATGGGAGGCTGTAGTACGTACCCGCGTCAATACCATGCTAGATGGGAAGCTGTACTACGTATCTGCGTCCAATATCATGTTAGTTGGAAGACTGTAGTACGTATCTGCGTCAATACCATGTTAGTTGGGAGGCGGTAGTACGTACCTGCGTCCAATACCAGTTACTAGTAGTTGGGAGGCGGTAGTACGTACTTGCGTCCAATATCATGTTAGTTGGAAGACTGTAGTACGTATCTGCGTCAATACCGTGTTAGTTGGGAGGCTGTAGTACGTACCTGCGTCAATACCATGCTAGATGGGAGGCTGTACTACGTATCCGCGTCCAATATCATGTTAGTTGGAAGACTGTAGTACGTACCTGCGTCCAATACCTTGTTAGTCGGGAGGCGGTAGTACGTACCTGCGTCCAATATCATGTTAGTTGGAAGACTGTAGTACGTACTTGCGTCCAATACCATGTTAGTTGGGAGGCGGTAGTACGTACCTGCGTCAATGCGTTTGGAAGACTGTAGTACGTACTTGCGTCCAATACCATGTTAGTTGGGAGGCGGTAGTACGTACCTGCGTCCAATACCATGTTAGTTGGGAGGCGGTAGTACGTACCTGCATCCAATACCATGTTAGTTGGGAGGCTGTAGTACGTACCTGCGTCAATACCATGCTAGATGGGAGGCTGTACTACGTATCCGCGTCCAATACCTTGTTAGTTGGGAGGTAGTACGTACCCGCGTCCAATGCCATGCTAGATGGGAGGCCGTACTACGTATCCGCGTCAATACCGTGTTAGTTGGGAGGCGGTAGTAGTACGTCCAATACCATGTTAGTTGGGAGGCGTAGTACGTACCTGCGTCAATACCTTGTTGGTTGGGAGTGTAGTACGTACTTGCGTCCAATACCGTGTTAGTTGGGAGAGGCGGTAGTTCCAATACCATGTTAGTCGGGAGGCGGTAGTACGTACCTGCGTCAATACCGTGTTAGTTGGGAGGCGGTAGTACGTACCTGCGTCAATACCGTGTTAGTTGGGAGGCGGTAGTACGTACCTGCGTCAATACCGTGTTAGTTGGGAGGCGGTAGTACGTACCTGCGTCCAATACCGTGTTAGTTGGGAGGCGGTAGTACGTACCTGCGTCAATACCGTGTTAGTTGGGAGGCGGTAGTACGTACCTGCGTCCAATACCTTGTTCGTTGGACGTCCGTGTACTGTGTGGGGGTCGTAAGCACAAGTGATTACGTAAGGCTCAACAATTGGCCGGACCCGGGACTCTGGTTCTCCGTATTCCAAATCCACATGTAATATGTACGTGTTCGAGTCCGTGTTTTTCTGCACATAGAACAAGGAATATTACAGGTTGTATACTGCACCTCGTACATGGACATGTTTCCATTAGTTGTACAGTAGCGACAGCGTGTAGTTGGTTAGATTCAGTCACATGAAAGCAGACTGATTACAAGAGAGCGAGTGAGTCTGATGGGTTTAACGAACAGTATTCCATATATATACTAGCCACATAAAGAAACTGTGCATTGTCAAAATATTATTCCAGTTGATAAGTACGATAACAATGTCAAAGGTACATATAAACTTTAATCGAGGGATCATGAGACCATAACAAGTGGGGAGAATTTCAATTGAAAAGTCAATCACAGGGACGTCACGAGTCCACAAGCAGGACAGGGGTCAAACGACCATGTCACAAGCTCAATAACGGGTATGTCCACCATTGGCATTGAGAACAGCAGTGCATCGACGACGCATAGAGCCTATCAAACGTGCAAGGAAGGCTTGTGGGATGTCACGCCAGATTCTCTCAAGTTCTGTTGCAAGGTCAAGGACGTTATCTGGCGGATGAGGAAGACGGCGTAGACGTCGATCCATCTCGTCCCAAACATGCTCTATCGTGGTGAGATCCGGTGAATTTACAGGCCAAGGCAGTAATTCAACGTTGTGGTGTTGCAAGAAATCCATAGCAACCCTTGCCGTATGAGGGCGGGCATTGTCCTGTTGGAATGTTAACCCAGGGCCATGACGTTGCAGAAAAGGAGTTGCCACAGGTCGAAGAATCTGATCCCTGTAGCCCACACCAGTTAAGTTGCCCTGAACAATCACCAAAGGAGTTCTTTGGCGTGCTGTTATTCGAACCCCAAGTCATCACGGAACCACCACCAAAGCTATTCCTCTCCCAGACACAGGCCTGTGCATAACGTTCTCCCACGCGGCTATAGGCACGTTGACGTCCATCACTATGGGAAATGTTAAACCTGGACTCATCTGTAAAAACAACATTTCTCCACCAAAACAAGGGTCTGCGGACATGATTTCGGCACCACATTCGGCGAGCTTGTCGATGACGTTGTGTCAGGATAGGCCGTATGGCGGGACGTCGTGGTCTGATCCCGTGATGACGTAAACGTTGTCGAACTGTGTTGGAGTGGATAAGGCGAAGACCTGGGATGGTTCGGGCAGTCATCACTGCAGTCTGAAACCTGTGGCGAAGATGGGTCACCCTTATCCATCTGTCCTGTCTTGGCGTTGTTACACGTAGACGTCCAGAACGTGGCCGATAGAAGACGTCATTTGTGTTCTGGTAGCGTCTCACCAATGCAGAAATGGTGTTCCGGTGGCAGTGGAAATGTGCGGCCACTTGTCGTTGAGACATTCCCCCACGGACCATCCCAATGGCCTCATGACGTTGTGCAGACGTGAGCCTTGGCATGCTATGCGTTTCAATAGCCGTTTAATTTTTTGAACGATCGCAAGGGCAGGGGTTGAGCTTTCCAACTTTGCTCTGTTTCTCTTTCCCGGAATGCCCGTGCATCAACGTATTGCACGTCTCAAGGACGAACCCACTGACGTCACGGAACGTGGCACGTGCATGCATGTTGGATACATGTCACTAATCTCTGAGTTCAAATCCTTATGTGTCTACACAGGTTTGATAAATTTAGATTTTAAATTTTTGTATGCACAGTTTCTTTATGTGCCTAGTATATATCACGTCCTGTCAGATTCTTGTGGAGAAACCGCCCGGAAGTATGCAGGTTTCAAACATTTCCCGCTTGGCAGAAACCCACACGGATGACATACAGAAACATACAGGCAACTGGTATTAAAAACCCACGGCCATACGTTCCTAAGTCACACTTAAAATGCTTTTTCAAAATATTTAAGTTGTTTTTCGGAAAAGCAATCCAAAAGCACCGGGTGTATACTTTCTTTGCTGCGTCAGTATAATTGGCCTCCAGCACTGACAGTTTACAATTGATGAACTCTAATAATGTTGAAACCATATATAGTAGGCTTGTAATTTAATTGTTTTCTTTGCCAATTACAGCTGCAACGACTGACTGAGTATGGTTTTACGCCGTCTTTAGCAATATTCCAGCAATATCACGGCGGGGGGACACCAGAAATGGGCTTCACAAATTGTACCCATGTGGGGAATCGAACCCGGGCCTTCGGCGTGACGAACGAACGCTTTAACCATTTGGCTACCCCACCGTCCCCAGCTGCAACGAAGGTTAGGGTGGCAACCATACGGCCAGCGGTTTTAAGCAAACCAAGGTAATACACTGGATAATTGATGCCTGTCATTAAAATATTTAGGCACCACACTGAATACTCTTTAGGTCAACGTGCTCATTATGTGTCAGCTGGGTTTCCCGTCCTATGACTTGTTTATGTGACCCCCTAGGTAAAGATTCGAACTGGTCTACAGCTACCCCTACTTGTCGAAAGATGCGACAAACAGGGCCCCAATCCACAAGGCGGTCGCAGCGCTAATATGATCGTAACTCCCACACTTTAACATAGACTAACGACTGCCGTAGCGCTAAGATGATCGTAACTCCCACACTTTAACATAGACTAACGACTGCCGTAGCGCTACGATCGGTTTGAGGAACGAGGCCCTGGACGGGTGGTTAAACTCGCCTACTCGGTCGAAGAATGACATCTTAAATGTGATGGGTACGTATTTGCCTGATGAGGTCATATTGTTATGACGAACAATTTAAGTGAGTGAGCAATATCCCAGCTATATGGCAGCGGTCTGTAAATAATCGAGTCTCGGCCAGACAATCCAGTGATCAACAGCATGAGCATCGATCTGCGCAACTGGGAACCGATGACATGTGTCAACCAAGTCAGCGAGGCTGACCACCCGATCCCGTAGGTCGCTTCTTACGACAAGCATGGGTTACTGAAGATCAATTCTAACCCGGACCGTCACGGGTCTGAACAGTTTAAGGAATATAACTTACATTTAAGACACATTCTTCTCTGGAATTCCCCCTAAAAAGAGGATCGAAGTCGAAGTTTACTTCGTCCCGACTGTGAACGAGTGTGGTGTAATTGTCCTTGCAGTAGGCGCGGACAAGCAGATTCAAGTCGGTCAGAATGAGCACGGGGAGACTCCCAGTTGGTGTAGTGGGGCAGTCCGCCTTCACTGAAATGTGGAATGATGGTTTGCAAGGGTCAACATGTAAACCAGGCGGCTTACAGTGGGGTAAGAATGTTTGCAAGGGTCAACATGTAAACCAGGCGGCTTACAGTGGGGTAAGAATGTTTGCAAGGCTCAACATGTAAACCAGGCGGCTTACAGTGGGGTAAAAATGTTTGCAAGGGTCAACATGTCAACCAGGCGGCTTACAGTGGGGTAAGAATGTTTGCAAGGGTCAACATGTCAACCAGGCGGCTTACATTTGGGTAAGAATGTTTGTGAGGGTCAACATGTAAACCAGGCGGTTTAAGTGAGTGAGTGAGTTTTATGCCGCACTCAGCAATTTTCCAGCTATATGGCGGCGGTCTGTAAATAATAGAGTCTGGACCAGACAATCCAGTGATCAACAGCATAAGCATCGATCTGCGCAATTGGGAACCGATGACATGTGTCAACCAAGTCAGCGACGCTGACCACCCGATCCCGTTAGTCGCCTCTTACGACAAGCATGAGTTACAGAAGGCCAATATTCTAACCCGGACCGTCACGGGTCCCAGCCGGTTTAAAGTTGGGGTACGTGTCAGTCAACCATGACAGTATTACCATGGATTTATCTTGGAATTTCTAAGGAAAAGCCAATGGTGGCCAACTGGAGAGATGTTTTGTACAAAATGGTGAATTTCAGTATGTTCTAAATTTGTAGCATCAGAACATTGTAATGCGAAAGTAAGCCTTCTCTTTGGAGGTCCTGTTATGAAACCCAGTGGTAGAACTGAATGAAAGAACAGAAATGTCCTATTCCGATTTGGGAATTGTGGCCATACCAACAGCAGACGTGTGCCGAGTATTGGCCTCTAAACAAGTCCACATAAACCCATGATTACAGTTGTGTTACAATGTTCTATCTTGTGGCAACTGCTTTCGGTTGTCTCCCCCAGGTAGCAATTTAAAAAAGGTGTCGATGAGGACATCACGTTTGAGACAGTGTAACATTATCCCAGCATTAAAGACACAAAGGTGATAAGTGGTGAATATTCTTTCGGGTATGTTGTCTGTATATTGTCTGTATATTGTCGAGATATGTCCATGATCTACTCACTCTCCAGTACGTAATCTCCGTACACTTCCTTGTGGTACTGGTAGGCCTGGGGATGGAAAATATGGATCCTGCTCATCAACCTTCAAGAACGCAACTTTCCGCCAACGAAACTATTTCCCACAATAATGCCTTGCTATTTCTGCCCAACCGAATCATATACATATTTCATGTCACATTTGTACAACTAACAATGGAACACCCATGTAGACACTAGAACACCCATGTAGACACTAGAACACCCATGTAGACACTAGAACACCCATGTAGACACTAGAACACCCATGTAGACACTAGACACTAGAACATGTAGACACTAGAACACCCATGTAGACACTGGCGAATATTTCGTGTGAACTAAATTGAATGATAACCACTGACCTCTACTGCCACCATCATCATCATCATCAGAAACAGTAGCATCCTGAAACAGATGTAGAGAATACTGATGTGCAAATAGTCTTCACTGCACCCGTCAACACTCGAGTGACATGGGTCTGAAAATAATCGCTACCAGACAACCCAGCCATGATCTGTGCAACTGGGACGCGATGCATCAGGAAGTTGACGAACCGGTCAACACTATCTGTCAACGGACAAGATGGTCCCTGAACACACATTGTCTTCATGGCTCTAAAAGAAATACGGCAGCGCTACATATTGCGAAACAACTTTAAACATTAGATGAGCGAGTTTGGTTTTACGCCGCTTTTAGCAATATTCCAGCAATATCACGGCGGGGGACACCAGAAATGGGCTTCACACATTGTGCCCTTGGAGGGGGGATTTGGGTTGAACCTGGGTCTTCAGCGTGACGAGCGAAAGCTTTAACCACTAGGCTACCCCATTGCCCCTTTAAGCATTATGGGAAATAGTATGCAGGTATCTACCCCATTCCCGAAGGAATACGCTCCACATTTCCATGTCCTGTAACAGCAGTAAACAGTTGGTATGGTATGGTCTGCGTCTTATACTCCCAACAGGTGGGACGTTTCTCGTGCTTTAAATCACTGAATTGTCTGATCTACACCATATCATGGAAAGATTTCCGCCCTTAACCCATGTTATTTATCATTCTGTTCCTGAATATTGATGGGGTTATTATAAATGGGACGCGTATTTTGGTTTTTGTTTTGTGTTTGTTTTGTTTTGTTGTTTGTTTTTGTTTTGTTGGGGTTTTGGGGGGGGGATGGGTGGGGTGGGGTGGGGTGGGGTGTTAGAAGTTCTGGGGAATAAATAGAATTTCTTAAAAGAGTCAGTTCATATAATATACGCCCATAGGTGTTCGGGGTGCGACAGTTCGAATGATGTACAACACCGCCTGAATGTTAAGTACCAAAGCAAACCGTTACAAAATTGACCTCACCTTGAGCGGGGCGTTTCCCTGAACGAAGACCGATCCCAGTCACCTGTAAGGCAGCAAGATACTACAGGAGAAAAGCGAGTACGATTTTACGCCGCTTCAGAAATCAGATCAAACGAATAATTGCTTCCCACAGACTGTCAACTGACCAGTAGACACATGATCACAATAGTCACGTGAATCGTTCGTCCTTATATGGTAATATGTCAGCCGATTGACGGGACCTAGTTATAGCCAGTGTGTATATATATATTAAGCAACATACCACGGATGCTACCACAGTGCCTAGCCATTCGATCCACCCGCCCCCCGGTTTTAGCAATATTCCAGTAATATGACGGCGGGGGACACCAGAAATTGGCTTCACACATTGTACCCAAGTTGGGAATCAAACCCTTCGGCATGACGAGCGAACGCTTTAACCACTAGGCTACCCCCCCACCGCCCACGGGGCACACGAGTGTCTATTTGCAGACTTGCATATTTCAGTAGCGTGTTTGGTAAGGCGGAAACTGATTCGTAGAACTCCAAAATCCCTGTTACTTACACCGATATTTTGCAACTCACCTGCAGAGAATGACCAAGTTAGGTACCCGACCTGACACACGTCGACCGCTGCCTGTAAACAAGGTGTTTGACCGTGCACGTGAAAGTCGTGGCCCTCTGTGCTCGGCACGCTCTTCTCGGAAGCGAATGGACTGCACGTGCGCTTATTGCATTATGAGTGCCTCCAAAAGCGGGTGTATTGTGGAGAATGATCATGATTTTTAAAACTTGTTTTAGGTATTAAAATCAGCGTGCGGGGTTAAACAACAAGCAAACAAGCAAAACAACGTGTATAGTTGTCCGAAAACAGCACATCAGCAAACAGTGGACATTGTCGTGAAAGACTATGCGCTGGTCCTCTGCTGACTTTTCCGAGCTCAGTCAAGTAAACGATTGCCAGTACCTGTAGTTCCTTAAGTTGTACTAGCTTTTTCCAAATAATTCCATTTGACTCAGACCATCGTCGACACATGCAGATCCTGGTTAGAATTGGTCTTCAGCAACCCTTGTTACAATAAGCTCTTGTGGCAAGAAGCAACTAACGGGGTCAGCTGTTCAGGCTTGCTGACATGTTCGATGGATGTCCTATTCCAATTGGGTAGATGCCGTTAATCACTGGCTTGTTTGGTCGAGGTAAGATTAGTTACAGACCATCGTTATATAGCTGGATATTGCTGACTGCGGTGTTATACCACAAACAAAGCACAAACGTATGTTCACGCCCCAAGGAGCTGGGGAATTGTTTCTACTGACAACAAAATGTCCAGATCTTTTTGTTTTTTGTTAGCTGGTCATTTTGGGCTTGTTAATTCCGTACATAAAAATATTCTTGTCAAACCAGACAATCCAGGCTGTTGTTATGATCTTTGAAACCCGGGAAGATACGGGTTGGAATTGATCTTCAGTAACCCATGCTTGTAAGAGGCGACTAACGGGATCGGGTGGTCAGGCTCGCTGACTTGGTTAACACATGTCATCGTATCGTTGCGTAGATCGATGCTCATGATGTTGATCACTGGATTGTCTGGTTCAGACTCGATTATTTACAGACCGCCGACATATGGCTGGGGTATTGCTGAGTGTGGCGTAAAACTAAACTCACTCACTATGATCTTTGTTCCACGCCCCCGTGGTATGACGACACACACTTGTCAGACCCGGCCCTGAAGGCTGACTGTTCAACTTGTACACAGCGGCGCCTACTAGTGAAGGTCCGGGTTAGAATATTGATCTTCATTAACCCATGCTTATCGTAAGAGGCGACTAACGGGTGGTCATGCTCGCTGACTTGGTTGACATCGGTTCCCAATTGGGCAAATCGATGCACATGCTGTTGATCACTAGATTGACTGGTCCAGACTCGATTATTTACAGACCGCCGCCATATGACTGGAATATTGCTGAGTGCGGCGTAAAACTAAACTCACTCACTCACAGCGGCACCGACAAGAAAGGCCCCAGACACAGCGTCACTTCCATTCAGATACAACAACATTTACGACCCTTGTATGTGCCAGGTGATAGAAGTTTTATAAAATCTCAAAACTATGCACAATGATTGATTCGTATGTTATTGTCTGCGCTGCAAACTGAGTAATTCCCCAGTTGATAGATTTTCTAGAGTTTGTTGGCTGTTTCCGTTGGCACTACGCAATATTCCGGCTATAGGACGACTGTCTTTGCCAGACCTGGTCCAACTGAATAACATCATCATGGTCGATCTACCAAGTTGTGATATGGTGATATACTTCAACCAAATGAGCGAACTTGCCCATCTGATCCCGTCGGTCGCTTCTTACCACAAACGGGTGGTTAATATAGTCCAGGTTTTATCCGAATCTTCATGAATTATTTAGAAAGTGAGAATGTTTACACAGTAGATGTGGAAGTGGAATAATGGGGTGCAGTGTGTCACTTTGCACTCCACGATACTGTGATGTTCGTAACATGTCTTTGATAAAGATTTATGGGAAAAAAAAGATTTATGGATGTCAACTTCTTTATTGTGAATAACAATTGTTAATCCGACAATTGTGTTATTTACAATAAAGAAGTTGACATCCATAAATCTTGCTTTTCCTTTGTATTCTACTTCTAAATGCCCTTCAAAGATTTGATGTCTTTGAGAAAGGAAACATTCTAACATCTGCAACATTTATGTATTTGAATGTTCTGTGGGTTTATGATTTACACTGTACTAGCAAGCTGAAAAATTGCAATTCATTCAGCAATTTTTTTTTTTTTAAATGCAACGTTTATCACGCCGTTCCTCGATTTGAGAGGAAACCCGTCAACTGTGAGCCTTCCAACCCAAACTGCATGAACAGTGTGCTACCAGAGATTGGCCGTCGGATTTACAGGCTGCCCCTAGAACAGCTGAATATTGCTGACTGCTCCGTCATATGCCAACATACTTTAACACATTCCTCGGACACAAAACATTAACACAACTCGAATAATAACTGACCTTTATTCCCTGTTGAATAACAGTGATATATAATAGTACACAGAGATACAGCACTAGAACAAATGGGTATATTGGCGTAATATCAGGATAAGTAAAGGCAATTAACTGCATAAAAATCAACAAGAGATAAAATGAAGCATATGTAAAAATACAATCAAGCAATCATACACGAATCAAAGATGGACTGAGGGTAACAATAGTGAAGCTGAGAACACCCAACTGAGGGTGAGTGTTGTAAAGATTAGGACTGCAGGGTCGAACGCTTCACACTTAATGGGGAAAAGAATGCTTCCGATTCCCCAAATTATTCGTTTTCATCTGATGAGGATAACTGTAACTGGGAACTCAACTGTAACTGGGGAACTCAACTGTAATTGGGGAACTCAACCGTTTCACACTTTTTATCGACACGACCTTCACATGCGGCCAGTTTCCCATCATGGTATTGTAGACAATATCACAGAATACTGAACGATTGAAACCTCAAGAAACCTCGGAACACAACACTCATGGGCGGGTCTTAATGATTTGGAAGTAAAACGCAGCTCATATACAGGTTTGGCAAGGTGTCACGTGACTTCAGTGATTGTGGCTTTATACACGTCGTAAACTCAGTGTAAATGCTTATATGAATCAGGTATACAACTTATACTTCAACACATATCTGTCCGGAATGGGTATACTTCAACACATATCTGTCCGGAATGGGTATACTTCAACACATATCTGTCTTGAACGGGTTAATACTGCTGGCTTAAAAGTAAACTAAAACTGTATATTGAGGAAGGCAGACACATATTGTTTAAAAATTCAAAATGATGGTGAAAACAATCTTGTAACACGTTTCAGAAAACAATGGCAGAACCTCGGGTGTCAGTCGTACCAATTACATCATGCAACAGGTTCAGCTGAGCTAAATTAAAATCGGTTTACTCGGGAGCTTACGGATATTATCATCTTTCTGAAATACTACAAATACACTACTCAAATTAATACTGAGGATCGTGTTTTGTGGACATAGACAATACATCCAACACGGGAAGACCTGAGATATCTCAGGCTCTCATCGCATCACACGGATTGGCGATCTGGTTCTTTTTGACGATGCATTACTTTTTAGGACGTTTCAGTTACGTGAAGATATCATTTTGACGTGTGTCCTGACTGACTGTGTGCACCATATTGGTCTGTAGCATTGTATGACAGGGGCCTTTTCTTCAAAGATAGACTTCTTCACGCATTATTGTCTTTGTTAGACGATTTACCTTTTAAAGTGGTGCTCCTTAGCAAAATTTGAGTAATATAGAGGCATGATATTGCGGACTACTGGCTTTAAACGACCACTTCCTGTTCAATATTATAAAACTATAGTAATAGCCTGGGTGCCGTTCCACTAACCGATCTTAGCCCTACGCCAATCGTAAACCCCTAAAATCCCAATCTTAGCGTGACGTTACGATCGGCATACCGTTCCACTAACCAATCTTACCCAAGTCAAACGTAAAGTTAAGATTCAAATCTAAGTTGCTCATGACCAACTTAGGATAGCTAAAATCAATCGTAGAGAAACCAAAATGGTGGCTTTCCTATTCTATGTGAAAAATAAGAGCGAGCATTTCACCGTGGGCGTCCCCTAAAGTCCCCCATGAAATGAATTTGTATATTTCTGTGATGTAAACAAACACTGCACTGAAGCCTTACAAATGTCAGGCCAGTCTGACCACTGTCGTCATGGGAACACAACCGAGCAAGTCGGTGTAACACATTTGTACAACAATATTGCTACGTCATGGTTAAGAATAGGGACAGCCATGAAGTGAACAATGTTCTGAAGCAAAAAGATACAAATATGTTTGATTTCACTGCGCATATTTGGTGGGGGATTCTAAAGGCAGGCCGCGTGTTATTCAAGACCACTGACAGATTTTACATAGGTTATAGCCTCGTCACGCCTTGTTTATTCTGACTGACAAGGTTCAGGCACATATTAAAAGCTCTGACACAATTGACATTTTTAAAGTCCAGACTTAAAACCTGTTCTCAGTATATTATTTATAATCTCGGCTGTAAATATTCTCGAATTCCTCTGTCTCTCGCACGAAAGAGTCTCGATCTAAGCTTGGATCGGATCGTAAGATCGGGACCGGCTACGATCGGCCTAAGATCGGTTAGTGGAACGGGTGTAACTTTTAGCTAAGACGATTGTAAAACTGGCGTACCTTGCTAAGATTGATCTTAGAAAAAATCGGTTAGTGGAACGGCGCCCTGAAAGATTAGGCCATCAAAACGGATATAGAGCCGTTTCCCACCATATGCAATTACAATATACCGTGTATAAAGTCTCAATGCGATCAATATATGTTTGGTCATATCCGACAATGAATACCAATCGAATATCAATTTTATAATTTATCACAAGAAATATTTTTTATTTCCTGAAATATGCTGCCGTGAATGCTGACGAGTTTTCTGCGCAAAAGAAAAAATCGGAGGAAAGCTGACCTGGTCATTTTATACAGGATGTAATTTCATAGTTTTTCTTCCTAATGAAAGCTCACTGTTAAAATAGTTGTGTAATATGTTAAGAAGGCGGCTATGAGATCTTGGGGTCGACGGTAAAGAGAACTGTAGTCGTTTCACTGAGGCCTTCCCGAGTCTCCTTCAGTTGCTGGAAGGAATCTGGGGAGAGGAGACGGGGCCATTAAACCAAATATACGTTCTGTCCACCATTAAACCAAATATACGTTCTGTCCACCATTAAACCAAATATACGTTCTGTCCACCATAACACCAACATTTCTAAATCGCACAAGTCAATGAGTGAAAACACAGGCGAAGGACCAACACTATGTATTCTTCAGAAAGTTTAAGCTTTTTAAAAATGTTTTCAATTGTATGGGATGAGTTTTGTATAATTCGTCAACAAAGAAGGACATTAAATGGTGCAATGTCCAAGAGAATATATTACTGATCGTTTACCTTTTCATGTTTTTGTCAGCGCCTTAGACGTAATTTGTAACACCTAACACCCATAACACCTGTTCTTTGTTACCCCCACCGCCCTACCTCCCTGAACCACCAACCGCCACGTAATAGCACCCACAACAACTGTCCCGTAGCCCCATCCCTTAACAACCTCTCCCTGTTCCATCCGAAACTCCCTCCCTGTGACACCCGTCCTCTGTAACACTAAGTGCCCTCTAACCACACCCCTCCTCCGACACATCCCCCCTGTAACACAGGTCCTCTGTTACACTAACACTAAGCGGCCTCTAACCCCAACCGCTTTTACCCCGAACCACCCCATACCTCTTCGGAAACATCCTCTCCGTAACACCCGTCCTCTGTAACACTAAGAGCTCTGTAACCACACCCCCTAACACCCTGTAACACCCTCTTATGAAACATCCTCTTATGAAACATCCTCTCTGTAACACCCGTCCTCTGTAACACTAAGCGCCCTCTAACCACATCCCCTACCAGCCCGTACCACCCTCTTCCGAAACGTCTTCCCTGTAAGACCAACCTGTGTTGTAGATCTCCCAGTACTCCTGCTCCGAGTTGTACAAGTCGAGCCTGAAGTGGGCGTTCTGTTGAATCCAGCAATCTTTCAGTCTGTCCAGCTGGGAGGCCTCCTTCTCCTTGATGAAGACCAGGCCATGGTTGACGCCCCTGCTGTCGAACAGGTTGGACACTTTGTCCACGTACTCCGCCTGGTACGACCCATTGCTCCTGATGCGGCTGATCTCCGTCCAGCAGTACGTCTGTCGGCCTGAGTGAGTGAGTGAACACTGTTATTTCACTTGACATTGACGTTTACTGTTTGTTGAGATCCATAAGGGGAAATCTAGGACACCGGCCCGAAATCTGGTGATCAGGGATCGCTTTAGGCGTAAACATAAAACGTTGCAAAAGAATACCCTGTCTTGACTGTCCTGGGAAACAGATTCCATCTACACAATAGCTGTCAAACCCACATGAAAGGACGACTGAAAATCAGTCATGACACCAGGTGTTCGGGAAACTGAGCACAGAGAAGGAATTGAAGGACTATTTAAGGACATCAAAATCAGTGGAGAATTATTTCGTTTAAAACTTGTGCCCAAAATATTGAATAAATCCCCTACAATTACTAACTGAGGGGCCGTAGAGTGGATGCTCGTGTCACAAAGGAAACACAGACACAAAACAACATTTGCAACATATTTTGGAACAATTTTCTTTCAAAACTGATTTACTGATGTACTGTTTTGCCTCTATATCTACAGGTTAATCACTTAATATTGTCTTGAGCTGTGGCCATCTGGGCGTTCTGTCCTGGATCTAACATAGCTGATTTGGAGTGTCACATATTATCAACCTTATCAACCACGTGCTTATCTTCAATGCTGTCCCGTAGAGGTTACTCTTTTCACTAGAACTTGCGGGGATATAACTGTGCTTCTGATTGAAACAATACCGATCAGCTACCTGACTTTGGGGATATATCTGATGGGGACAGAGAACACTTGGAAGCCATCTGAGATGGGCGGGAAGTCGTGTTACTTCACATCCGGTTCACTGACGAACCAGAACCTGGCCTTGTGCTGTGAGGGGAAGGCAATGGCCGTCACACACCAGTCACTCCGGCGCAGCCATGGGCTCCCCTCTGGAGCCGTCACCGTCACCTACGAACGAAGAGTAATATGCGGGAAGTCATCACTGTCACCTACGAACGTAGAGTAATATGCGGGAAGTCATCCTGTCACCTCTCTTACCGACTTTGGGGATATATCTGATGGGGACAGAGAATACTTGGAAGCCATCTGAGATGGGCGGGAAGTCGTGTTGCTTCACATCCGGTTCACTGACGAACCAGAACCTGGCCTTGTGCTGTGAGGGGAAGGCAATGGCCGTCACACTGAACAAGAGTCACTCCGGCGCAGCCATGGGCACTGTCCCTCTGGAGCCGTCACCGTCACCTACGAACGTAGAGTAATATGCGGGAAACTGTCACCTACGAAGAAACTAATTGTGACTAAAAACAACAACAGATCGTATGTGTGTGTGTGTGTGTGTGTGTGTAATATGCGTGAAGTCATACTGTGTGTGTGCGTGCGTGCTGGAAATGCCCGTGCGTAAAACGTGATCGTATGTGTGTGTGCGTGTGCGTGTGTTGCGCACACATATCTATCACATTAGGATACCATTCCGTGGTAGCTGGCCACCAGACCCAGGTTTACGAAACAAGGCAAAGCAAGAACAACCAGTGTGTTGGGATGAAACAACCATAACAGGAACATGCTAAGGTATATTAGCAACATGAACTGAATATGTTCAGGTTTGTCATCAAGAGTGCCATCGTGGAACATGGAGACATTCTCATATGTTATACTACGCCAAGCCCATTTTTTTCATTGCTAAAACTATATTCACGCACTCATGCCTGAGATCATGGTTGATTGGCTCAAGGGCAGCTGACCGCTACTGCAGGCCAGTGTCACCTGCTAGCTTGGAACATGACCCAGGTCGGAAGTATAACATCCCGATCAGGACTTCCGTCATTTGGAGACGTCATCTTCATTGCCAGTTTGTCACACTTCTAGTTTTGTGGGAGCTGCGTTGGCTGAGTAAGGATGTTAGGTAGCTGACTTTGTGTGCTGACGGGTACGTGCCTGACTGATTGTGGGTTCGAATGCAGGATGGGATTCAGTGCCATAGTACTCGAATCCGTACTTACGGAGAAAGCGTAATGTCAAATATAATAGGTTTCAGTTAAACTGGTTGCTGACAAAAGACTGGCATGTTTATTCTGTGAAGGATGAGTTGCAACTGTGTGCTCACATGTGTGGAGATGCCGAGGATCTTCCCGCCATAAGACTTGATCCTCCCGCTGAATTTGATAATGGCGTTCCTGACGCGGCGGTCAAACTCACTCCGATACACAAAGAACAGCAGAGCCTCGCCTTGTGCTGGCTCCACCTGTGGACAGTACACTCACTGCTCAGTTACACACCAGGAAACTGACGTGTTTAGCACCGTTACTATGTGCCTTCAATCGCGGTTCAACAGCAGTAGGCACACTGCTCAACATACAGTTTGTGGCCACCTGGACAACTCAGCAAAATCGCCCGAGATTTAGTTCACTACCCGTTAATATACATTTAGTTCACCACCCGTGAATACACATTTAGTTCACTACCCGTTAATATACATTTAGTTCACCACCCGTGAATACACATTTAGTTCACCACCCGTGAATACACATTTAGTTCACCACCCGTGAATACACATTTAGTTCACCACCCGTGAATACACATTTAGTTCACCACCCGTGAATACACATGTAGTTCACCACCCGTGAATACACATGTAGTTCACTACCCGTGAATACACATTTAGTTCACCACCCGTGAATACACATGTAGTTCACCACCCGTGAATACACATTTAGTTCACCACCCGTGAATACACATGTGTGTTCACTACCCGTGAATACACATTGAGTTCACCACCCGTGAATACACATTCAGTTCACCACCCGTGAAAAACTTAATACACCAATATTTGTGTTTATCGCGGGTCATCAGTGTTATCAAGTAAAGGTCAGAGTCAGGTACCTGGATATCCCCGGGTCGGGCCTGCTTCGTCTCCTTCGTCTGGTCGGGCTGGCACTCTGTCACTGGCATTCTGTAACACCATTGACAAACAACAAGTCCCATATATACATATTGGCAAACGATTCACATGTATACGTTATTGACATTCGGGAATTCACATATATCGTCACTGACAAACACATACACAGTTGATCCGTATATCGTGGTTTGACAAACAACACTTACACAGTTGATCCGGGATCCGTGACGTTTCTGCCTATTTTGTCTGGCCTGGAACAACAGTCTTCTGCCACTGGCATCCTGAAACGTCATTGACGAACAACAGTTCACATATTTACGACACTGACGAACAACAGTTCACATATTTACGACACTGACGAACAACAGTTAACATATTTACGACACTGACGAACAACACTTCACATATTCACGACACTGACGAACAACAGTTATCCATCCGTTTACGACACTGACTGGAACAACTTCTGCCACTGGCATATGAAACGTCATTGACGAACAACAATTCAAATATCACATGACGAACAACAGTTCACATATATACGACACTGACGAACAACAGTTAACATATTTACTTGACACATATCACATATATACATTGACGAATACGTTAACATGGCCCACGACATTGACAAACAACAGTTCACATATACATGACACTGACGAACAACACTTCACATGACGACATGACAACACAACAGTTGATCCGGGATATGGTTACGACATTAGGGCTGGTCTGCTGCCCTGACATCCTGAACAGTTGACGAACAACAATTCAAATATCAACGTTCACATATATGGTTAACATTTCTGCCTGGAACAACACTTCACATATACACGTCATTGAACAACAATTCATATATGGACATTGGGCACTTCACATGGACAACAGTTCACATATACGTGACACTGACGAACAACACTTCACATATACACGTCATTGACGAACAACAATTCAAATATACACGACATTGACGAACAACAATTCAAATATACACGACTTTGACAAACAGCAATTCAAATATACACGACATTGACAAACATCAATTGACATGTTATGCGTCACTGACATACGACAATATATACATATACGTCATAAATAGCTGATGTATAAGATAGATGCTGTCAAAGGCCGAACCAACGCTGCACTTATGTACAGCAGTGTAAACCACGGACTGGGAAGGACAAGGTAATGATGTTATTTCACCAAATAAACAAATCAGTATGCCATACAATATGCCAATCTGTGTGGTGATATCACTGCCTGTAGCCCATTCTGCAACATGCATATTTGAAGAGTGAAAATGTGACTTGTCTCCCGTTGCAAAGCTCTTACGCCACCACCGCTCTTGGTCTAAACAATACTTACCCTAAATATCCTCAAAATAAGGAACCAGGGTATATTTATCAGCGACAGTTTATATCAAGATCACTAACTTAGATAGATGAGACATTTCTGTATTCCCGAAAGTTAATATGGAATGACAATACTGGTATGTTAACTACAACCCCCACAGAAGACAATGCTGACAAAACAGACGACAATAGACTTCACGTCCTAGCAGGCGTGAGTGAGTGAGTGTGTGAGTGAGAGTCGTTACACGCAGGTGCATCATATCTCAGAGCTGCCTACAGATTATCAAGTGTGGACCAATCAATGAAAGCAGTGCTAGGACACGTGGGTAGGCAAAGCCAGTTCCTCTTTACTTTATCTCGCCTGTTCTTACAATCACCGGATACAAGGAACCTTCAAGACAACAAACAACAAACAAAAGTCACAGAAGACAACAAACGAACCAAGACGGCACCATAGAGCTGACAAATTGAAGCGGGGATATGGTTGAGCAGGCGATGCGTCAAAGAAAACCACAGACTACAGCAAACATCAGGTTGTTGAAAGCCACACAGGAAACTGACGGCAAGCCATAGCAGAAAACACAGCAAAGCAGACGACACAGCAAAGCAGACGACAAATCATTATCACAAAGCAATGCACACGACACCCTAGACGAGAGCGTCAAAACACAAACACAACCCCTCGCAGTTTATGCGACCTCTCTCTTGTATTCCGCTGCCCTTAGACTGGTAACTACTGACTCATTGTGAACACACGCCGTATAGGAAGATAAGTTTAGAGCGCTCATTGTGTACGTGCAACACGATCGTTTGACGTGTTGTCCCGGTCAAACATTATTGATACGGTTGTGGGTTCTGGAGTACTGCAGCTACCCTAGCGTGAAAGGAACTAATGTATACCCTCGATGCACCGGTCAGACAAACCATACTGGTTTCAGGTTAGCAAATAGCTACGGATCTATCGTGGTGGCAATTGTGTTGTAGATTTGAAAGACGAGACAATATTTCGTTTTCGAAATAAGATATGTTTCTTATAAATAAAAATCTCGAACACTTCCTCAGAGAAACATTTCCGATTTTAGGTTTTGTTGCTTCGTGTTCACAGGTCGTGGCACGAAGATGTTCTGATTTCTGGAATGGACTACGTTTGATTCCTTTTCTATATGTAAAACTGAAGAGAAGCCATTACTGTTTCAGGAAACCCTCTAATGTTATTATGTTGAGTTGGTGAGTTGGCTTAACGACGCTTGGAAAGCATTCCCGTTATAACGCGGCTTAATGTGTGGGACAGCTAGAAGTGATGCAGATTTTCATTTTCCGACATCGTGCGTATTTCTCACACAGGCCCCCCAGGCCATTCAGTGTTTGATCAAAAGAGGGTTGATTTGACCGATAGACGTGGCAACCGGAGGAGGGGCGTTAGGGTTACATAATTAAATATGTATTAATTCTTAGTTTGGAAATTTGCTAGAAGTGGTAGGGGGAGCTGAAGTACGGGGTGGTTTGCTTGGTGTATGTTTTTATGTTTTGTTTTTGATTTTGTCGGGTTATGTGGTACAATTTATTTATGTGGGATTATGTGCGACCTGGAAGGCTAGTTCTGATCAGAAATATACCTAAGGCTTTGTAGGTTAGGGTGTTATTGAGTGGACTCGGGAGTGTTTGTTGTGTTAGGTGTGTGTTAGTTTCCAGTGAACTTTGCTATATATGTACACAGTTGTTATTGTCTGGACATGGTATATACAACAGTATGTCTCCCGGTAGACAATACCCTGGTCATACAGGTATGACAAGCTGCTGCAGCATGCAAATCATATCACTCATGACCACAGTGCGATATTCTAGTATAAATCATTTATCAAATCAAGCTGTTTGGCTCAACTCCTGAGAGTTACTAGGACTTCAGTCCTGCCCCCCAACGAAGCACATGTGATACATGTGGTCTCACCTTAGGCAAGTGAGTTTGTTCAAAATTGCGTCTGTTCACCCAGCAGAAAATTGGTACCCGGTTGGATAAAGTCATATGACTATAACCTTCCAGCAGCTTGGGTTATCCGGGTAATAACAATAAGATTCTGATAAAGCGCAGCGAGAAATCACTTGGTGTTTGGAAAGTGTGCGCTATAGAAGATGACTTATTATTTTATTATTAATATAACCACACCTTGTGTCATTAAACTGAGCAGTCACCAATATCATCCTACCATAAAGCAAACTGAGTAGTATTTTCAATTAACAACTATCAAGACTATTTCACGTAGTTGTATTCAAATTTATGCCATTTAGCATTTTGTTTCGATTTTTGGACAATACATTTTTAATCAGTCTCGAAAACCCATACCTGCTCAGAGGCAAGTGTATTAAACATACAAGTACGTCGACGAGCTATTGAAAGGGACGTATCGTATATCAGCCATACATAAAACTGTAACAACAGCAGTCCCAACTGTGGTCGATACGTTTATATTGTCATGCTAGATCCTAATTCCGTCCACGACAGCTTCCGTAAAACACTACCTATTATACATGTTATTTTCGCTAATTATTATTTCGATATATAAATACGATGAAATGTGATTTTATAACATCGAGACACGAATAGCTGTCACTTGTGATTGTAAACGGCCATCACTCTATCCCTGATTGTCTGTCTCGATGGCTGTACAGGTAATTACATCCCTGCATTATTAATGCAGGGTCACTGATAAGCCTCTCTGGGTCGATTAATACACAGTAATCAATGCCAACCAACCAGAGGTACACGCGTCCTACCAAACTGTACATGTTCCGATTTCGATCGTAAAGACAAAACCTAAGAGACGACCAAGCACCTGTCGCTTTGCATGTTTATTGCTTTGCTATGCTCACCGTTGTTTATAGATACAACAATCAATGTACTGAGGTTCGGGTAAACAAGCTGAAATAGATTCGTGTAGATTTCACCCTTACCTGACTATAGACAATAGTTATAAACGTGCTGAGCTGAAATCCCCTTGAGATGTCTCGTCGCTAGCGAGTGTTTATAGAAGCGTCCTCGTTACCAAAGCGAGGGTCCCACAAGCATGACAGTGTATGTCAGGTCAGAGTCCCCTGTCGGACAGGTAGCAACTTGAAGACGCTTCAGGGAAGATAACTCTAGCTCGTATTGATCGTATGGCTGGACGAGGTCATAGCGAAATCGAGTTCAAACACATGGGAAGTTGTGTACTCCTGAAGTAACTAACACTTGTTTTGTCGATGTTGTTTTCTAAATATGGATTCGTTTTGGAAAAATGTTAGCCCTGCTTACAATCCTGTCTGCGTGGCAGTTCCGGTTGTATGAATGTGTGTTTTTTTCTTTTCTCGCCCGCTTCGTAGTGAAGTTTATCTGAATGATCCTGAATTGTCCAATTTCTCATCTGCTTTGGGTGTTGTTTTCCTAACTGTGTTGTCTTTCTTCTCGCTTCCAAGATGAGTCCGGGTTCCAGTTTTGATGATCGCGCAACGGTCCACAAGCGTCTCTGGGAACGTTTCAGGAACGTCTCCATCACATCAGTCCTCAGTTTTGGACGTGAACACAACTAATCCACGTGAAGGTTAATTTGAACGGCATTGCTCGAGATCATTCTCTATCATGTGTGCAAACTAGAGACGTAACGTGACGGTGCGGGAAACGTCCCACCACGTTTGTACTTGGTGATGTGCTTTGAGGCGGCATTCCATTACTGTCCTGTCATGGAAGTCTGTTTCTCCACGCTTCGTTCCCACAGACCATGTCTGAGATGAGATGGATGGACACCTACGATAGGACTGTGTCTGGGATGAGATGGACGGGCACCTACGATAGGACCATGTCTGAGATGAGATGGACGGGAACCTACGATAGGACTGTGTCTGGGATGAGATGGACGGGCACCTACGATAGGACCATGTCTGGGATGAGATGTACGGGCAACTACGATAGGACTGTTTCTGGGATGAGATGGACGGGCACCTACGATAGGACCATGTCTGACATGAGATGGACTGGCACCTACGATAGGACCATGTCTGGGATGAGATAGACGACGACCAATGACAGGACCATGTCGGGGATGAGATGGATGGGCACCTACGATAGGACCATGTCTAGGATGAGATGGATGGGCACATACGATAGGACCATGTCTAGGATGAGATGGACGGGCAACTTCGACAGGATCGTACCCGTCGGTAACGCTAGCTCAGTTGGCTCAAATCTGGGTAGACATTTAGTTATTTTTCAGTCATTTGTCGTTGTTTGGTCTGCATCCAGGCAGATATTGACATTGTTAATTGAGTTGTGAGACCATCCTTGTATAGGGCGTGCCACTTTATCTCCTCGTATTTGGTATCGGATATATTCAGTATTAGTTATAAAATGTTGGTCAGACAAAAGATTGCATATTATGTTGTTATCATCAAAAACATTACATTTACGCCAGTTTGTATGGAGCACAGAAGCTCTGTAGGAGACAAGTTAGTATCAGAGGAGGAACACAGATACATGGCTACCTCTTCTAAACATGGCTAATCATGATACCTCAATGGTGAGGGTCGTTTCAGTATTCCTGAATGTGACTTTTCACAATAACCACTCACCCATGCTGCCACGTGACTGCTTGTTTCCAGCTGCGTTCAGAGGGCTAACTAGCATGATATACTCATGAAAACGAAAAAGGGGAACACATGAAAGTACTAGTGTACTTTCTTCACAATGTATGTAGCGTTGACTCGTCACGCCGTAGACCCGTGTTCGAATCCCCACATGGGTACAATGTGTAAAGCCCACCGCCGTGATGTTGCTGGAATATTGCTAAAAGCGGCGTAAAACCAAACTCAGTCAGTCAGTCAGTCACAATGTATATATTGCACTGAGTGAAATTCTGGAAATAAATAAAGGAACACTTGTACTTTTAAGTGTTCCCTTATTCGTTTCTATGAGTATATTGGATCTGAGTCAATTGTAGGAATGTATGTGAAATAATAACCTTGAGGAGGCGTGGGTTCCATGCAAACCGAAATATGAGTCTCATTAACTATTCAGGCAATGACCTACTTTTCAGCCGATCCGAATTTTCTCGGGATGGCCTAAAAGTCGGGGCCGGGCCGGGCCAAGGCGGGCCAAATCTATTATTGGCTAATAAACCCATTAATGAAAAACATGCCTACAATTAATCAATGCAACATACACTCATGATAATAATGATCAATCGGAAGCCACAAACGCATACCATAATAACTCTATTACGAGTAAATCGGCTAAAACCCAGGAAGACGAGAAGCCTGTGAACTGGCTGACCGAGGTTACGTCTAAAAGTGGAATCGTTAAACGAAACGGGATTTAAAAAGTATAAATACTTCAGTCAATTCCGATACACATTTCCGTTGGCCCGAAAATGTGTTTACATCTATATTCAATCACATACCACCCCATAAATTCACTATTTATCGTATTTAAAGCATGCCCACCTCTTCACCACACTCTCAACATTATCTCGGCCACAATTGTTCGGTCCGGCTTGGATCGAGCCGTCAAAAGCAACTTAAACGTAACACACGTATCTTGAAATGTGTTTCAATCAATAGATTGGTATTATATCTACATAAATATCGCTTTGTAATGTTATCAAATGCAACATGTAAAGAAAACTGCTCCGTTAAAGTGAAGCCCTTGTCTCTCATTTTTCAACATAGCCTCAATCAAAAGTGTTTAGTCTCTGTTCAGCCCGACTTGGCCCGTGCTGTCAAAAAACAACTTAAACCTCAGACATGTATCTTGAAATGTGTTTATGTCCATAGATTATAATTATATCTACCTAGATATCACTTCACAGAGTCTCAAAGCGTAGTATTTGAAGCAAAAACCTTGCTGAAAGAGAAGCTCTCTTTTCTACATATTCTCAACAAAGACACAGTACCACAAGCGTTCGGTCCGCCTTGGCTCGGGCTCCCAAAATACACAAGTATTCTGATTTGTGTTTAAATCAATAGATTAGTATTATATCTACCTAAATATCAATGTGTGATGTTACAAAATGCCACTTGTAAAGATAACTGGTTCGTTAAAGTGAAGCCATTTTCTCTCTCCATTCACAACATAGCCTCAATCAAAAGTGTTTAGTCTCTGTTCAGCTCGACTTGGCCCGTGCTGTCAAAAACACCTTAAACCTCACACATGTATCTTGAAATGTGTTTAAATCCATAGATTGGTATTATATCTACCTACATATCACTTCACAGAGTCTCAAAGCGTAGTATTTGAAGCAAACACCTCGCTCAAAGTGAAGCCCTATTTTCTATACATTCAAAGACACAGTATCACAAGCTTTCGGTCCGGCTTGGCCCGGCTCTCAGACGCACCTTATACCTCACAGATGTATCTTGAAATGTGTTTAAATCCATAGATTGGCATTATATCTACATAAATATCACTTTGTAATGTTATCAAATGCAACATGTAAAGAAAACTGCTCCGTTAAAGTGAAGCCCTTGCCTCTCATTTTTCAACATAGCCTCAATCTCAGTCTTTTCAACATAGCCCCTCAAAAAATCAAAGTCTCTGTTCAGAAATGTGTTTGGTCTGTGCTTATATATTCTCCTACAAATCGTATTTGAAGCAAACACCTCGCTTGTGAAATACATTCAAAGAGAGAAAGGGTTTCAAGTATTCTGATTTGTGTTTAAATCAATAGATTAGTATTATATCTACCTAAATACTTACAAAATGCCACTTGTAAAGATAACTGGTTCGTTAAAGTGAAGCCATTTTATGAAGTGTTTATTGTTCAGGCTCGACTTGGCCCCGTGCTGTCATAATACCACCTTTGTGTATCTTGAAATGTGTTTAAATCCATAGATTGTATTATATCTAGTAAATATAAGCATATGCATACGCGCTGGCTATCTGACGCACCTTATACCTCACAGATTTGGGCTGGTATAGATTGCATTATATTACATAAATATCACTTTGTAAAATGCAACATGTAACATACTGCTTTTGTGTTTGTGGCCCGTGCTTTAATGCATAGGGTTTCACTTTTACTTTACTTTATTGGTGTTTGATCCTTTATGTGTATTAGTACATATTACAAAAGTTTGTGATTTCTTTTAATATACATAATCATGTCATATTTGCCATGTCATATTTGCCCATTGACACTCGCCGATATCCACGTCTCTTAAACATAAACATCCTGTGCTGTTTCAGCCTGAGACAATAAAGGTTAATTAGGGAACCCTAATATCTTAATTAAGGAAAGAAAAGCAGTCAAAATACTGTTACTTGCCCAGGACCCCCGGATGTCACACGCTAAGACATATCAAGGAAAACACATAACAAGAAGACGGTGTCTTTTCTAAGGGAATCTCGGTATGTAGTCATTGTTGTTGTGTGGATCTTTTCACCATTAACTATACATTTTCAATCAAACTATGCATTTGTGAAGGCGGGAAGTGTATCGACCCAAATGTGCAGGTTTCGTTTTAATATTCTGCAATCCATTTTTAGTATTACCCGGTGGCCCGGCCCGGCCCGACTTTTCTTGGCCCGACTTTTAGGCCATCCCAATTTTCTCGTGTGAAAGTGAAAAGAGACACCACAAACAACTATGGTTACTCTGAATTCCAAATGATATTTACAAGTTAATATTAATTTTAAACTTTAATAACATCGTATTTCTATATTTTTTTGCGAGGTGTAGGCAGCATGACCCTAACTAAGACGTCACATACTGTCCCTGTTTGATGAGATCGTAAAATGATTCACAATGCATCTGGCTCACTGGTTACACCTGTTATGTGTTTTTTTGCGCTTATTCAGTGTAGTTTTGTAACGCACAATGTGATTGATATAATATGAAGTCCGTACCAGACCGCCAAACCTTTCTAGCGGCAGAGCCTCGTCTTGAGATTCCCACGATTTCCAGATTTCCGTCTGTCAGAGCACGCTGTACGACAGAGCACGCTGCACGACGTGTTTGTAAGGATTAGAAGGAGCAAGGAGCGTTGCAATATACAAGTGCTTAGATGTATCAGATATTACTGATTAATATTTATGTATCCAGTTGAATGAATTGGTCTCAAAATTCTGGACTGGTTATTGTACTATGTTGCGCAATAGCACGAAACCCAGACAGCAGGAAACGAGACTGTTGTGTAATCAATGATTTGACTTGTTACGATCATGCAATGCATGAGAAAATAACCAGGTGGTTTGTCTGTTACATATCACCTTATTGCCTGAAAATGTTATCAAAAAGTCCAAATCTAATACAGCTCCGGGGCCTGATGGCATTCGAAACCGGTATTGGAAACTGTTCCCCTGTGTCTAAACATCATTACTTCACTGTTTCAGTTCTCTCGTGGACACAGGCGATGTTCCTCCGTGGTTCTGCAAACGTCGCACAAAACTCAATCCCAAAAAAGGAGACTTAACTGATCTCCAAAACTTCCGCCCTATCACATGTTTGAGGACATACTGTAAAATATTCACATGGTGTTATGAGAAACCTCGTGTCATCTTTCTGCTCTTCCAATGATACAATTTACAGAGAGCAGAAGGGGTCGAGAAAGGGATGTTGGGGGTGCAAGGGTCAACTTCTTGTACAAAAAAATGATTTTGGAAGAGGCTAAAACATATCACCGCAACCTCTCCATGTGCTGGATTGACTACGAAAAAAGCATACGACTCTATCCCTCATGAATGGATTCTGAAGTCTCTTGATTGTATTGAACTCCCTGAGCGACTACGTCATTTACTCAAGTCTTGAATGAACTGCTGTTCGACTCAACTTGAGATGTACTCACAGGGGCAGGTGCAGACTTCGGAATCTATTCCAATAAGAAGGGGAATATTCCAGGGGGATTCCTTTAGTTGTTTGCCTTTTTGTTTGTCTTTAAATCTTTTGAGCTTTCTGCTCAATAAAGAGGAGGGTTACCATCCCGGACCTCTTCAGCACAGATCCCCAACACCGCTTACGCATCTCCTTTACATGGATGACATCAAGCGCCTTGCCAAAGGAGATACCAATTTGAAAGAACAGGTTCTTCTTATCGAGTTCTTTTCAAATGATATTGGCATGACGTTTGGACTCGACAAATGTAATACTCTTCATTTGAAACGCGGCAAGGTAATAAATGATGGATCGGTCAAGTTACGGGGGCAGGAGTTATTGAACATCTTGTGGAAGATCAGGCCTACACATATTGGAATGCAAGTTCGAGACAAGCTTCGGGTCGAGTATATAACTCGCTTAAAGAAACTATTGAGCTCAGAGCTAAATGCTCGAAACAAGGTCAAAGCCACTAATATGTTTGCTGTGCCAGTCCTCTCCTATTCCTTTGGAGTATTCGAATGTACAAAACAAGATATCCAGAGTCTTGAACGCCTGGCCAGGAGGACCATGCGTGATAACAGAACCCACCACCACCACCTCTCTTAATCGTGCATATCAATTCGGGAGGTCGGGGTCTGATTAATGTTGAGGCTCTTCATGATAGAATTTTATTGTGTACTTTTGCACATATTTATTTATCGGATGATCCTCTGGTGTTGCATGTCAAGACTCATGGTGAAAGCAAGAAATTCCACATCTATTTTAAGCGTGCCAAGACTGTTGAACACAATCTGAAATTTGAGGTTGATTTTGTTTATGGCGATGTACTGCTGGACGGTACAGCGATGGGAATAAACCAGGTGAAGTCCTTCACCAAGTCTGCCCAGAGTCGGTCATTTGTGGAGACACTTTCTAAGAAGCCATTACATCGTGTGTACATGCAGTGTATGGAAGAGAATGGAATCCAACCGACTCCTTTGCCTGGATGAGGTCGGTTGGTCCTAAATGTGAAACTGTGATATACAGCCTAAGAAGAATACCAGCCAACAAACCTGACCTTGTCCTTTGCCAACGTGATTGGCAAGATTCAGGAAAAGCATGCTAAATATGCGGACCTTTCCTTTGAAATGTCTCGCTTGCATCCCAAGTATATTGTCGTCAGGCTTCCCATTGTTCTTGGTGCCCTTGGTTTGGTACCTTCTGATCTCTTGGCGCAGGAGCACATCCCTTCGACGCTCTGGGTTGTGTTGAAGGCTGCAGTATTGGGGAATCTACATATTCTCCGGTGGGTTCGACCAGGCAGTGTTTCCTGGGAGAAGTCCCTTTCGCTGTCTGGGCTGCGTGTAGAGGGGGCTAGGGCTCTGAGCTGATGATGAGCCTAACTAGCCTGACAGTGCCAGGATCACCCGAACCCTCTCTGCTGCAATTTTCATCTTAATCTGTAAAACATAGTAATAGTAAGGGCATTTGTAATGCGCTGAATGCCGCACCATGGAGGGGTACGCTCAAAGTGCGACAGTTTTATTATTGCCCCGGATAACCCAAGCTGCCGGAACATTTCAGTATTGATTGAACAGTTTTCTTAGTCTTGCTACCACCAAGTCTGAGTTTTAACCTGAAAGTGAACACAGATGGACACTTCAGCAATGAACAGTGATTCTTATTATGATTATGAATCAGTCTGAAAGTGACTATTGCATTTATATTGTCGGATTATGTTTGGGGTTAATGACATGTTTAATATAGAACAATTTTTTATGGATAACAACTTCTTTAATTCGTGAGTGCGACGTTTCGATACAGATTCTTGTACCGTTGTCAAGCAAGAGTGATACATGAAGTGTTATATATATATAACAATGAGACAACATAACTGACAAAGAAAACAACATAATTGCCATAATTGGTTAAGCAGTAAGCTGATGAAGCCAGTGAGTACACAAAGGGTAGTGAATGGAAGCCAGAGATGTACAAATAAAGGAATAGTTACAATAAAGGAGATGTTTATACAATAGATGAGATATTTATACAATAGACTGGGCTTGGTGCAGGAGTGCATCATAAGCGGATGGAAAGAAGTATCCTTGGTCACGGTTGATGGTGGGGCTTATGGCGTTTGATGTGAATGGCTTCGGTGAGCTTGCGTTTAGTGAAGTGCGTTTGGTTGTTGGCAAGAATGGTGATGTCAGACCACTCTATTTGATGATTTGGGTTTGCTTTGTTCTTTATTGTACATCTCAACTTCTAAAATGCCACTCAAACAAGTTAATGACATGTTTTACAAATAATGTTGTTTATGGATGTTTAAGCGTCCCAAAGCCAATAACACGAGGATACCTGTAACATTGGTTCAGATTCTCAACCTGTACTTAACCATACAACGTAAACACATTGTTAATCAGCTGTTTAATGCACATCTTACGATTTGTAGCTTGTTTGAATGATAGCCATTGGCCACAGATGGAACCACATATTTTTAAAAAACCAAACACGTGTACGTTGTTTTTTCTCGAAAAATGTAAGACGTTCAGATTGATATCTGCGTTTTACAGCCAGTGTGTTCCCCATTGCAACAAAAGTGTAAAACTGCAACGTGATTAGTTCACTTAATGAAACCGATTTATCGCAACCAATTATACGAAGCACCTTGGTTTTTCTTATTACACTGATATGCCGGTTTTGCACTATCATTCTGAACACGGTTTGAAAGCGATGAGCTGAGTTCAGAGTACTCAAAACCCGTTTCGGAGAGAATAGGTGTACTGTTTTGTTTTTCAAAGACGTATTTAAGTTTTGCTTGAGTAGCCAAGTGAAAACAAACTCGTGATGTGCTTCAGATTTGTATTTATAGGTGCACTGAGCCACTGGCATGACTAGGCAGGTACCTGTACTGTGCTCCATGTTAACGAATAGTGAGCGAGAAGTGCAGCCTAGAATGATCGCTGGAACATGAATACATGTCAATACATGTCACGTTGTTTATGAATAACAACAGTAGTAGTATAGTACAGGTCCACAGGACCCCCCTTTTCCCGGATCATCTGGATCAGAGAAGAATATGCAGTAGAGTGAGTGAGTGACTTTAGTTCTACGCAATATTCCAGCTATAAATATGCGGTTTAAACATATTTTATTCAATTCAAGAAGAAAGACAAACAAGCCTAAATGGCTTATATTAATGCCGCTCCATAATACATGTGAAGGTTCACATTTGTGCATAATGTTGTAGATATTTATAATGGTTATAACAAGTTATCTCTGAATAATAACAATCATGGATATCAACCATTTATCTTGGTTTTGTTTCGTGGCCAGTTGATACAAATAGAAAAATAAGATAAGCTACAAAACTTTTATTAATCAAATCGTTTTGATGTAATAATGAATTGATGGACTGACCGTAGAATATCCATATTCGTCTGATGAGATACTGAGTTATTGCCATTTAGCACATCCCGCAGGGAGAAACCTTTCACATAGAAATATGGTTCGTATCGAATGGTATTATATTTAGGAATATAAATATGCAGTAGAACTCATTCAGATGGTAAAGTATGCATGACGTCACAGGTCAGAAAGGTCAATGAGCGCTCATGTTATTTTGAGTAAAAACTTTCATTAAAACAGTGCATGCTCACCGACAGCCCGACCTACTTCTACAGCTTTTCTATTCAAAGCTGAATAGAGGGTGTGTGTTGAAAGTACAAATTACCACAATAGAGACTGGAGTAGATGTTTTATGATACCTATCCATCCATCAATCCATCCATCAGTATTAAATAATGAATATCAGTTGTCTTAATGATTCATTCATCTATGAAGTAGGATGAAATATGATGAATAATTAACAATTATGATAATGAATGAACGATGCAGACGAAATAGAGAGGAAGTATGTGGAAGCACAGATACCACGTTTTAGACATCAGATCTTGAGAGCGGCTACAGTTCAAGATGTCTTACCTGTGTGACCCATGGCGAGGTCTGCTGCCTCTGGATGTCAACGGTGAAGATCATGAGGGTTTGTTTACTAGTGTTTACTGTAAGACCAGACTGAAATACACTTACTCTCATTTCTTAATACATAGCGACAAGTGTGCCGTGAAGTAAAAAGTGTCTTTCATGTTTCTCTTCTGTAAATGTTACAGTAAAGAGCTAGAATGAAACTCCACGGTAGTGTGGAATGACTGACAGTTTCACTCTTGCCAGCTGACGCTGACAGACAAGACCTGCTCTTTCAACATGACGAGAGTTAAAGAGGATATAGTTGGACCAGGAGATAATGTTCTCTTATTTAAGCAAGACCAAGTGAAAGTTGAGAAAACCACGCCAGAGGAAAACAAAGGCACCAAAGAGGACACTGCTGAAGAAGAGACAGGTTGTACCTAACAAGAAGAGACAGGTTGTACCTAACAAGAAGAGACAGGTTGTACCTAACAAGAAGAGACAGGTTGTACCTAACAAGAAGAGACAGGTTGTACCTAACAAGAAGAGACAGGTTGTACCTAACAAGAAGAGACAGGTTGTACCTAACAAGAAGAGACAGGTTGTACCTAAGAAGATGATGACAACCAAGAAGGGACAAAAGACTGTACTGAAAACACAACCAGTGAAAATACAACATGTGTTGGAGATGAAGGCTGTGGTGGAACGGGCACTAGCAACCTTGAAACGTCCACAAAGTAAAGGGTATAAAAGAAGGCTTCAGACCCTCTGATTCCATATCATATTGGATCACACAAACTGGGTGTAAGCAGCTGTCCAGGTTGTGGAAAGAGTTTTACGTGAAATGATAATATACAGAGAAATCAGATTGATCAACTCAAAACTTACCTCCTGCTCTGGAAAGACACCTTCCTCATGAGGACCTGGTGAGTTGTTTTCACTGACAACAAAATGCTCAGTTTTGTTTTTGTTGCCTTGTCTTTTCAGTATATTTTTTTTTATTTCCTTTCATAAAGATACTCTAGCTAAACCAGGCATTGATGTTATGATCTTTGATCCACGCCGTCGTGCTATGAGGACAGCAATACCCAGACCCGGTCTAAAGACTGACTGTTCAAGTTGTACACAACAGCATCGACAACAAAGGCCCAACAGTTTCACTTCCATTAAGATACAACCACAGTTGTATGTGACAGGTGAAAGAAGTTTTATAAAATCTCAAAATTATAGACAACGATTGCCACGTCAGTCAATGCTACACATTGAGTAATTCCCCATTTGATAGACTTTCTAAAGTTCGTTTGTTGTGTCAGACATGGACCTGTTGTTTAACATCATCATGATAGATCTACCAAATTGGGATATGGTGACATACACCAACCAAATGAACGAACTTGTCCACCCGGTCCTGTTGATCGCTTTTTACGACAAACGGGTGTTTCATTTGATCTGTATCGCCTGCCTCTTCACGAATTTCCATTAAGTACGTCATTGTGAGATCGTCCACAAGAGATGTGGAAGTGGAATAATGGGGTGCAGCCTGTCACTTTTCACTCCGCGATCCTGTAATGTTCTTCGAAACATGTCATGGATTAAAATAGTTGTTGGTATTTGAGAAAGGAGACATTCTAAAATATGTAACAGTTATGTATTTGCTTGTCTGTCGGTTTATCATATACACTGTTCAAGCAGGCAGAACAACTGTAATTCAGTCAACGATTTAATTTTCTTAAATAGCAACATTTATCACCGTGATCCTCGATTATGAGAAGAAAACCGTCAACTGTTTGCTGTCGACCCCAAACTACGTGAACAGTGTGCTACTGGTCACTGGTTGTCGGATTTACAGGTCGCCTCTAGAACAGCTGTAATATTGCTGACTGCTCCGTCACATGCTAGCATACTTTAACACATTCCTCGAACACGAAACACTAACACAACTCGAATAATAACCGACCTTTATTCCCTGTTGAATAACAGTAATATATAATAGTACACAGAGATACAGCACTAGAACCAAACATGAGTCGACTACACCGGTAACACTGGTAAAGCTGAGAACACCCAACTGAGTCGACTACACCGGTAACACTGGTAAAGCTGAGAACACCCAACTGAGGGTGAGTGTTGAAAAGATTAGGACTGCAGGGTCGAACGCTTTACACTTAATGGGGAAAAGAATGCTTCCGATTTCCCCAAATTATTCGTTTTCATCTGATGAGGATAACTGTAACTGGGGAACTCAACTGTAACTGGGAACTCAACTGTAACTGGGGAACTCAACTGTAACTGGGGAACTCAACAGTAACTGGGAACTCACCTGTAACTGGGAACTCAACTGTAACTGGGGAACACAACAGTAACTGGGAACTCAACTGTAACTGGGAACTCAACTGTAACTGGGGAACTCAACTGTAACTGGGGAACTCAACTGTAACTGGGAACTCAACAGTAACTGGGGAACTCAACAGTAACTGGGAACTCAACTGTAACTGGGGAACTCAGCTGTAACTGGGGAACTCAACTGTAACTGGGAACTCAACTGTAACTGGGGAACTCAACTGTAACTGGGGAACTCAACCGTTTCACACTTTTTATCGACACGACCTTCACATGCGGCCAGTTTCCCATCATGGTATTGTAGACAATATCACAGAATACTGAACGATTGAAACCTCAAGAAACCTCGGAACACAACACTCATGGGCGGGTCTAAATGATTTGGAAGTAAAACGCAGCTCATATACAGGTTTGGCAAGGTGTCACATGACTTCAGTGATTGTGGCTTTATACACGTCGTTAAATCAGTGTAAATGCTTATATGAATCAGGTATACGACTTATGCTTCAACACATATCTGTCTGGAATGGGTATACTTCAACACATATCTGTCTGGAATGGGTATACTTCAACACATATCTGTCTGGAATGGGTATACTTCAACACATATCTGTCTGGAATGGGTATACTTCAACACATATCTGTCTGGAATGGGTTAATACTGCTGGCTAAAACTAAAACTATATGTTGACGAAGCCAGACATATTTTCTTTGAGAGGCATTTTAGAAGTTGTATAGATGAAGGAAAATCAAGTTCTATGGATAGTTTCGTTGTAGGCACAAACACCGCTTGATCACTTGCTTGATAACGGTGTTAGTACCTACACCGAAACGTCGCACTCGTTGCAATAAAGAATTTGACTATCCATAGAACTTGGTTTTCCTTCAGACATATTTTGTTTAAAAGTTCAAAATGATGGTGAAAACAATGATGAGATCTTGGGGTCGATGGTAATGAGAACTGTAGTCGTTTCACCCAGGTCTTCCCGAGTCTCCTTCAGTTGCTGGAAGGTATCTGGGGAGAGGAGACGGGGCCATTAAACCAAATCTAACTTCTTTGAGTGGCATTTTAGAAGCTGGGAAGTACAAAATAGACAAACTTTATGGTTAACAACTTCTATATTATGAGAGTGCGACGTTTCGATACAGATTCTTGTACCGTTGTCGAGCAGGAATGTAACATGCAGTGGTGGCAAAGTATATATACTGAGTGCAACAAAGAAGTGAGTGAGGTTTTATGCCGATCTATTGGTTGTGCGTGGAATGAATGAAGGAGTGAGTGAAATTTGATGCCGATATATTGGTTGTACGTGGAATGAGTGAGTGAGTGGGGTTTTATGTCGATATCTTTGTCGTGTGTGGAATGGATGAGCATGAGGTTTGATGAAGACATATTGGTTGTACGTGGAATGAGTGAGTGGGTGAGTGAGTGAGGTTTCACGCCGATATATTGGTCGTTTGTGGAATGATTGAGTGAGGTTTGATGCCGATATATTGGTTGTGTGTGGAATAAGTTAGTGAGTGAGTGAGGTTTTATGCTGATATCTTTGTCGTGTGTGGAATGGATGAGCATGAGGTTTGATGAAGACATATTGGTTGTACGTGGAATGAGTGAGTGGGTGAGTGAGTGAGGTTTCATGCCGATATATTGGCTGTGCGTGGAATGAGTTAGTGAGGTTATATGCCGATATATTGGTTGTGTGTGGAATGAGCAAGTGAGGTTTTATAGCCATATATTGACTGTGCGTGGAATGAGTGAGTGATGTTTTATGCCGATATATTGGTTGTTTGAGGAATGAATGAGAGAAGGTTTATGTCGATGTATTGGTCGTGCTTTGAATGAGTGAGTGAGGTTTTGTGTCGATGTATTGGTCGTGCGTGGAATGAATGTGTGAGGTAGATTGTGTTACTAATACTACGGCCAGGAAGTGCCTCTTATAATGAACCCATGTTTATAATTGTAGCCGTGTGTTTCGCCTAAAGCTCTAACAAGTAATCTACTCCACCATCCTGTGTCAATATTTGTTGCTAAGCAGCACGCGCGTATGTAACCTCCATCGAGTTCCTTGTGTCCTTTATAAATGTCTTCAGTTAATATTCCACAAAAAATACCCAATACTGCCTTATCTTCCAGAACTGTAAGCAGCCATTGTATTCAACATTTTTTACATAAACGAAATGTACATCACGCTTAACGATATTCAGCGACAACAACGTTTCCAACGTCAACGAATTCCACTTACAATTAGTTGTATGTTTTTCAATGACTTCTCATAGATTCTGTTTTCTGTCATGTTCATTGAGTGTTATAGCCTCGATGGTCTTTACTAAATCCGTGACTCAAAATAATCTCAGCTCTAATGAGAAAGCAGAACATATCTGCTTCATGCTTCTCTGCATGTATATACAGTTTACCTTATTAAAGGAGTTGCCTGGAGGTTACAGTGTACGGACGTGGCACCAATGACCCGGGTTCGAATCTCCACATACATACAAGTTGTTTAGCAGGTCACTCTTATGAAAGACCGTTGAAAGCAAACTGGAAAGATTGTTGGGTGCATATTGTGATACTAAATCCGCGTTTAGTAATGTGCAAGTCTTGGAAACCAAGTGAGCAAGGCAGAGTGTTGCTTAGCATTTACATATACCCGCTCACTTATAACAAGTGTGGATGTATCAGTGCTAAGGGTGAGTGAGTGGGTTTGGTTTTACGCCACTTTTAGAAATAGTCCAGCAATATCATGGCGGAGTACACCAGAAATGGGCTTTACACATTGTACCCATGTGGGGAACGAACCTGGGTCTTCGGCGTGACGAGCGAACGCTTTAACCAATAAGCTACCCCACAGCCGGTATCAATGCTAAGAACACTTCAACAACAACAACAACAACAACAACAACAACAACAACAACAACAACAACACCCTCCGCAACTGCCTACTGTTTCAGTGTATGGAAGAAGTGTCAAATCTAAATCTCAGCCTCTGTTGTTGATCATTGTACAATACTCTCACGTTTGTGATCTCCAATTTAGAGAGGGAATTTATGCAAAACGTGAGAGTTATCGTCCTTCAGATTGTTGCTCCAGCCTGAAGATATTCTAGTTGTTGAACAAAGTCTACAAAATACAATCTCAACATTACCAGCGCGATATGTTTAAGATCTCAAACGTGTAAGTAATTGTTGATGTTTTTATAGGAACTTAGTCACACTCGATTGTTAGCGTTCATATAGTAACCGTGGTTACCAGATTCCATTCAACGCTGAATGCTATGTCTTACCGATGAGAGTGTTACGCCGCTTTTAGCAATATTCAAACAATATCACCGCGGGGGACACCAGAAATGGGCTTCACACATTGTACGAATATGGGGAATCGAACCAGGGTCTTCGGCGTGACAAGCGAACGCTTTAACTGCTAGGCTACCCCACCGCGCCTCGCCTTTATGTAAAAAAATGGCTGATATTTAAGGACTCGCGGGTTTTGACAACGGTCATGAAACTGTTCGTCATCCCTTCGTGCAATTCTCAAGGTCATGTGCTGTGATTATAAATGTGTATACTCATGGTTTAAAGTAACTGATCATGTTCTTAATGTCATAATTCGACTTAAAAGATGTAGATACTCTCAGACCTGCTCTAATAGCTATGAGCATTCACTGATGAAATGGACAAGTGTTTATTGTGGTGGACAGATGATCTTTCTGCAAATGTGAATAACCTAAAATACAAAATTTTATTAAATAATGTAACAAATATCATATCGGAATTAATCCTCGCATATTGTACGTTGACGTTCAAAAGGAAGTAGAAACCTGTTGCTTTGGGATTATTCTCCATGAAACAATACAAATATTGTGGTTTCTGTACGCTACAGAGAGAGAGAGAGAGAGAGAGAGAGAGAGAGAGAGAGAGACAGACAGAGAGAGAGAGAGAGAGACAAAGAGAGAGAGAGACACAGGGAGAGACAGAGAGAAAGAGAGGAGAGAGAGAAGAGAGCGAGACACAGAGAGAGACAGAGAGAGAGAGAGAGAGAGAGAGAGAAGAGAGACAGAGAGAGAGAGAGAGAGAGACAGAGAGAGAGAGAGAGAGAGAGAGAGAGAGAGAGAGAGAGAGAGAGAGAGAGAGAGAGAGAGAGAGAGAGAGAGAGAGACAGAGAGAGAGAGAAGAGAGAGAGAGAGAGAGAGAAGAGAGAGAGAGAGAGAGACAGAGAGAGACAGAGAGAGAGAGAGAGAGAGAGAGAGAGAGAGACAGAGAGAGAGACAGAGAGAAAGAGAGACAGAGAGAGAGAGAGAGAGAAGAGAGAGACAGAGAGAGACACAGAGAGAGAGAGAGAGAGAGAGAGAGGAGAGAGAGAGAGAGAGAGAGAGACAGAGACAGAGAGAGAGAGAGAGAGAGAGAGACAGAGAGAGAGAGAGAGAGAGAGACAGGAGAGAGAGAGAGGAGAGAGAGAGAGAAGAGAGAGAGACAGAGAGGGAGAGAGAGAGAGAGACAGAGAGAGAAGAGAGAGAGAGAGGTTCCTGAACGTTAATTAGATGATCATGGAAAACGGGAGAAAATGAGTGTGCGCGACACGCACACACACACACACACATTACCACTCCCTCTCTCAAGAGTGCGCATCCCTCCTGTCTCAAAAAGCTGTATCCGCCCCTGCGAATGTGTGAAGCCCATTTCTGTGGTTCCACGCCATGATATTGCTGGAATATTGCTAAAAGCCGCGTAAAACTAAACTCTCTCACTCCTCGGCCAATGTAGACGACTGAGTCGATGCAGAGTAACCTGCCCCGAAATGATCGATACAGCCCACAGCCAACAGCCCACAGCCCACAAGACTCTATCATCTCATCCATGTGTTCCTGCTGGTGCTGATGACGCTGTTGATGCTGATGATGTCTCAGTGATTCTAATTCATGTAGGTTTCAATTTTTATCCAGGATTCCCTTAAGGTAGCGTATCTTTAACACCCCAAGCACTGGTGGGTCTGTGGCGTCTGTAACATGCGCTAACACTCTGTTACTTTTTGTGTTTGTAAATATTCTTTCCACACATTGACAGGATGTCCTTAGTTGAGAATTAAGACATCCGCCGCCGCGAGGTGAGTTCGGCCATATGTTGGAATAATTGAGTTAGTATTCATTGTTTGCAACAGCCATGTTTAAACTTTGGGCTGGACATGGACGGGCTTTGTCTGCACAAATACTCGTGTCTCATGATTGGCTAAGAGCTTGCAAACACACATACCTGTTTTATTTTCTATAGGAACAACAATCTGGTTAGTACGAAACTCAGAAACGTTTTAGTTGTTAAATAGTTAATTAAATTCTTCATTGACAAAACGAGCGCCATGAGCGTATCCTCAACAAGCATCAAGTGAGTGGTAGTTTATTCAAGCAATGCTACGCGATGGAGTGTTGTTTGACGCCGCAGTGCTCCTCCATCACGAAGGCTTGTCCATAATGGAGTCTGGACTCAAACAGAAACAAACATGAGCAAGTGTCCTGGGGACAAGACACCCAATCTAAACGCACATGCATGTGGAGAGGTCATCCCGTCTGAACACTCGGTCTTGAGTAGAAGATATCCAATTTGAGGGGGAAAACATCCGGCCTGGGCACACGTTCAAGGGTAGAAGACACTCAGTCTGAACACACGTCCCAGGGTAGAAGACACACAGTCTGAACACACGTTCCAGGGTAGAAGACACTCAGTCTGAACACACGTCCCAGGGTAGAAGACACTCAGTCTGAACACACGCCCATGGGTAGAAGACACACAGTCTGAACACACGTTCCAGGGTAGAAGACACTCAGTCTGAACACACGATCCAGGGTAGAAGACCCTCAGTCTGAACACACGCTCCTGGGTAGAAGACACAAAGTCTGAACACACGTCGCAGGGTAGAAGACACTCAGTCTGAACACACGTCCCAGGACAGAAGACACTCAGTCTGAACACACGTTCCAGGGTAGAGGACACTCAGTCTGAACACACGTCCCAGGGTAGAAGACTCTCAGTCTGAACACACGTCCCAGGGTAGAAGACACAGTCTGAACACACGTCCCAGTGTAGAAGACACAGTCTGAACACACGTCCCAGGGTAGAAGACACTCAGTCTGAACACACGTTCAAGGGTAGAAGACTCTCAGTCTGAACACACGTCCCAGGGAAGAAGACACTCAGTCTGAACACACGTCCCAGGGTAGAAGACACTCAGTCTGAACACACGTTCCAGGGTAGAAGACTCTCAGTCTGAACACACGTCCCAGGGTAGAAGACACACAGTCTGAACACACGTCCCAGGGTAGAAGACACACTCAGTCTGAAACACACGTCCCAGGGTAGAAGACACTCAGTCTGAACACACGTCCCAGGGTAGAAGACACTGAACACACGTCCCAGTAGAAGACACTCAGACACAGTCTGAACACACGTCCCTGAACACACAGTCCCAGGGTAGAAAAAGTCTCAGTCTGAACACACGTCCCAGGGTAGAAGACACAGTCTGAACACACGTCCCAGGGTAGAAGACACTCAGTCTGAACACACGTCCCAGGGTAGAAGACAGACTCTCAGTCTGAACACACGTCCCAGGGTAGAAGACACTCAGTCTGAACACACGTCCCAGGGTAGAAGACACTCAGTCTGAACACACGTCCCAGGGTAGAAGACACTCAGTCTGACACACGTCCCAGGGTAGAAGACTCTCAGTCTGACACACGTCCCACACACAGTCTGAACACACGTCCCAGGGTAGAAGACTCTCAGTCTGAACACACGTCCCAGGGTAGAAGACACACTCAGTCTGAACACACGTCCCAGTCAGTCTGAACACACGTCCCAGGGTAGAAGACTCTCAGTCTGAACACACGTCCCAGGGTAGAAGACACACACGTCCCAGGGTAGAAGACTCTCAGTCTGAACACACGTCCCAGGGTAGAAGACACTCTGAACACACGTCCCAGGGTAGAAGACTGGGGTAGAAGACTCTCAGTCTGAACACAGTCTGAACACACGTCCCAGGGTAGAAGACACAGTCAGGGTGAACACACGTCCCAGGGTAGAAGACACTCAGAACACACACGTCAGGGTAGAAGAACACAGTCTGAACACACATCCCAGGGTAGAAGACACTCAGTCTGAACACACGTCCCAGGGTAGAAGACACTCAGTCTGAACACACGTCCCAGGGTAGAAGACTAGTCCCAGGGTAGAAGACTCTCAGTCTGAACACACGTCCAAGGGAAAAAGACAGTCTCAGTCTGAACACACGTCCCAGGGTAGAAGACAAGACACTCAGTCTGAACACACGTTCCAGGGTAGAAGACTCTCAGTCTGAACACACGTCCCAGGGTCCCAGGGTAGAAGACACCCATTCTGAACACACGTCCCAGGATAGAAGACACTCACTCAGTCTGAACACACGTCCCAGGGTAGAAGACACTCAGTCAGAACACACGTCCCAGGGTAGAAGACTCTCAGTCTGAACACTCGTCCCAGGGAAGAAGACACTCAGTCTGAACACACGTCCCAGGGTAGAAGACACACAGTCTGAACACACGTCCCAGGGTAGAAGACAGTCCGTCTGAACACACGTCCCAGGGTAGAAGACAGTCAGTCTGAACACACGTCCCAGGGTAGAAGACTCTCAGTCTGAACACACGTCCCAGGGTAGAAGACACAGTCTGAACACACGTTCAAGGGTAGAAGACTCAGTCTGAACACACGTCCCAGGGTAGAAGACACTCAGTCTGAACACACGTCCCAAAGGTAGAAGACACTCAGTCTGAACACACGTCCCAGGGTAGAAGACACTCAGTCTGAACACACGTTCCAGGGTAGAAGACACTCAGTCTGAACACACGTCCCAGGGTAGAAGACACTCAGTCTGAACACACGTCCCAGGGTAGAAGACTCTCAGTCTGAACACACGTTCCAGGGTAGAAGACTCTCAGTCTGAACACACGTCCCAGGGTAGAAGACACTCAGTCTGAACACACGTCCCAGGGTAGAAGACACTCAGTCTGAACACACGTCCCAGGGTAGAAGACACTCAGTCTGAACACACGTCCCAGGGTAGAAGACTCTCAGTCTGAACACACGTTCCAGGGTAGAAGACACTCAGTCTGAACACACGATCCAGGGTAGAAGACTCTCAGTCTGAACACACGCTCCTGGGTAGAAGACACACAGTCTGAACACACGTCCCAGGGTAGAAGACACTCAGGGTAGAAGACACTGAGTCTGAACACGTCCCAGGACAGAAGACACTCAGTCTGAACACACGTTCCAGGGTAGAGGACACTCAGTCTGAACACACGTCCCAGGGTAGAAGACTCTCAGTCTGAACACACGTCCCAGGGTAGAAGACACAGTCTGAACACACGTCCCAGTGTAGAAGACTCTCAGTCTGAACACACGTCCCAGGATTGAAGACACTCAGTCTGAACACACGTTCCAGGGTAGAAGACTCTCAGTCTGAACACACGTCCCAGGGAAGAAGACACTCAGTCTGAACACACGTCCCAGGGTAGAAGACACTCAGTCTGAACACACGTTCCAGGGTAGAAGACTCTCAGTCTGAACACACGTCCCAGGGTAGAAGACACACAGTCTGAACACACGTCCCAGGGTAGAAGACACTCAGTCTGAACACACGTTCCAGGGTAGAAGACTCTCAGTCTGAACACACGTCCCAGGGTAGAAGACACACAGTCTGAACACACGTCCCAGGGTAGAAGACACTCAGTCTGAACACACGTCCCAGGGTAGAAGACACACAGTCTGAACACACGTCCCAGGGTAGAAGACACTCAGTCTGAACACACGTCCCAGGGAAGAAGACACTCAGTCTGAACACACGTTCCAGGGTAGAAGACATTCAGTCTGAACACACGTTCAAGGGTAGAAGACTCTCAGTCTGAACACACGTCCAAGGGAAGAAGACACTCAGTCTGAACACACGTCCCAGGGTAGACGACACTCAGTCTGAACACACGTTCAAGGGTAGTAGACTCTCAGTCTGAACACACGTCCCAGGGTAGACGACACTCAGTCTGAACACACGTTCAAGGGTAGAAGACTCTCAGTCTGAACACACGTCCAAGGGAAGAAGACACTCATTCTGAACACACGTTCCAGGGTAGAAGACATTCAGTCTGAACACACATCCCAGGGTAGAAGACACTCAGTCTGAACACACGTCCCAGGGTAGAAGACACTCAGTCTGAACACACGTCCCAGGGTAGAAGACTCTCAGTCTGAACACACGTTCCAGGGTAGAAGACTCTCAGTCTGAACACACGTCCCAGGGAAGAAGACACTCAGTCTGAACACACGTCCCAGGGTAGAAGACACTCAGTCTGAACACACGTCCCAGGGTAGAAGACACTCAGTCTGAACACACGTCCCAGGCTAACTTGAAACACTCATTCAGAGCACCCTAATAGTCATCTCCGGGATGATGAGCTCGGATACCAACGGAGTTCCTGTTTGTGTAGAGATCATATGGTTTGGGTTAACAGAGAACAACTAAGTTGTAGACCCCTTCAGACAAAATATACACATTAGGCGATGTACAGCTAGATATTAACTTAGCGATACTCGGAAACGATGCACAGCTAGATATTAACTTAGCGATACTCGGAAACGATGCACAGCTAGATATTCACTTAGCGATACTCGGAAACGATGCACAGCTAGATATTAACTTAGTGATACTCGGAAACGATGCACAGCTAGATATTAACTTAGTGATACTCGGAAACGATGCACAGTTAGATATTAACTTAGTGATACTCGGAAACGATGCACAGCTAGATATTCACTTAGTGATACTCGGAAACGATGCACAGCTAGATATTAACTTAGTGATACTCGGAAACGATGCACAGCTAGATATTAACTTAGTGATACTCGGAAACGATGCACAGCTAGATATTAACTTAGCGATACTCGGAAACGATGCACAGCTAGATATATTAACTTAGTGATACTCGGAAACGATTCACAGCTAGATATTAACTTAGCGATGCTCGTTAGAAATTCTCGCGATGCACAGCTAGATATTAACTTAGCGATACTCGGAAACGATGCACAGCTAGATATTAACTTAGTGATACTCGGAAACGATGCACAGCTAGATATTTACTTAGTGATACTCGGAAACGATGCACAGCTAGATATTAACTTAGTGATACTCGGAAACGATGCACAGTTAGATATTAACTTAGTGATACTCGGAAACGATGCACAGCTAGATATTCACTTAGTGATACTCGGAAACGATGCACAGCTAGATATTAACTTAGTGATACTCGGAAACGATGCACAGCTAGATATTCACTTAGTGATACTCGGAAACGATGCACAGCTAGATATTAACTTAGTGATACTCGGAAACGATGCACAGCTAGATATTAACTTAGCGATACTCGGAAACGATGCACAGCTAGATATTAACTTAGTGATACTCGGAAACGATGCACAGCTAGATATTAACTTAGCGATACTCGGAAACGATGCACAGCTAGATATATTAACTTAGTGATACTCGGAAACGATGCACAGCTAGATATTAACTTAGCGATACTCGGAAAGGAGCACTTGTGGATTCGGTCAAGACAAAAACAACTGTCCATATTTGATGGGGATGGGAGAAAGGGAAGGGCTGGTATGTGTGGATGTGTGTATATGTGTATCAGAGTGTGTGTGTGAGAGAGAGAGAGAGAGAGAGAGAGAGAGGGTGTGAGAAAGGGGGTGTGTGCGCGCGCGCGCACGTGCGTGTACGTATGTATGTATACGTAAACATGTTTGTGTGTATACAGGGGTAAACCAAGCACCTGTTATTCTGTATCTCATTGAGTCTTTATTCAATCAGGCATTTCAGCGGCCATTATCTGATGTGACAGTAAATGACGCCGCAACTATCTGTTGGATTGTTTGGACTAACGACTAATGAACGCTAGTTACTCTCCCTTCTCGTTTGTGTCAGCTTGTATCCATACAACCTGATCTATCAAATGTTACATTATACAATGTAGAGTCTGTCGTATATTGCGGTTTTAACAACATTAACCACCACATCATTAAAATATTTGCTTGGTGATATAAATAAACTGGCGTCACACTCAGGAGACGACGTACAGGTGTCGTTAATGTTATTTGGTATTATCAACCGGACGAGTGGTCTGTATTCAATGGTAACGATGTCACTGTGCTGGTCTAGACGTTCATTATCCTATAATACACCACGACATATCGATGATGATGAAATTAGGACCTGAAAGATTTATAATAGTTCTGTGTGTCCTGGTACTGGCCAGTCCTCGAGGTTTGTAACAAAACATAGTCTATGGAAACAAAGAAACGTTGTATACTTCATCAAGCCATGTGTACACTTGTATATACATTCTCGACTACAAAACAAGCATCAAGAATGCATATTTTGTTGAGATACTGAACGTATGTTTGGACATTGCGTGCCGAGGATGCGTCTTACAGACAACGGACACCCGTGATTTATGACTGAATATGTTACAATGTTGTGTCGTTCTTTTATAAGGGTATTCCAAAAGTGCCACGTGAAACATATCCTTTAAACATACATCCCGCAGTGTCACGTTATACCTCCCCCAGTGTCACATTATACCTCCCTCGGTGTTACGTTATACCTCCCTCAGTGTCACGTTATACCTCCCTCAGTGTCACGTTATACCTCCCCAGTGTCACGTTATACCTCCCCAGTGTCACGTTATACCTCCCTCAGTGTCACTTTATACCTCCCTCAGTGTCACGTTATACCTCCCTCAGTGTCACGTTATACCTCCCTCAGTGTCACGTTATACCTCCCTCAGTGTCACGTTATACCTCCCTCAGTGACACGTTATACCTCCCTCAGTGTCACGTTATACCTCCCTCAGTGTCACGTTATACCTCCCTCAGTGTCACGTTATACCTCCCTCAGTGTCACTTTATACCTCCCTCAGTGTCACGTTATACCTCCCTCGTTGTTCAGTATACCTCCCCCAGTGTCACGTTATACCTCCCTCAGTGTCACGTTATACCTCCCTCAGTGTCACGTTATACTTCCCTCAGTGTCACGTTATACCTCCCTCGGTGTCACGTTATACCTCCCTCAGTGTCACGTTATACCTCCCTCAGTGTCACGTTATACCTCCCTCAGTGTCACGTTATACCTTCCCCAGTGTCACGTTATACCTCCCTCAGTGTCACGTTATACCTCCCTAGTGTCACGTTATAACGATGCACAGCTAGATATTAACTTAGCGATACTCGGAAACGATGCACAGCTAGATATTAACTTAGCGATACTCGGAAACGATGCACAGCTAGATATTCACTTAGCGATACTCGGAAACGATGCACAGCTAGATATTAACTTAGCGATACTCGGAAACGATGCACAGCTAGATATTAACTTAGTGATACTCGGAAACGATGCACAGCTAGATATATTAACTTAGTGATACTCGGAAACGATGCACAGCTAGATATTAACTTAGTGATACTCGGAAACGATGCACAGCTAGATATTAACTTAGCGATACTCGGAAACGATGCACAGCTAGATATTAACTTAGCGATACTAGGAAACGATGCACAGCTAGATATTAACTTAGCGATACTCGGAAACGATTCACAGCTAGATATTCACTTAGTGATACTCGGAAACGATGCACAGTTAGATATTAACTTAGCGATACTCGGAAACGAGCACTTGTGGATTCGGTCAAGACAAAAACAACTGTCCATATTTGATGGGGTTGGGAGAAAGGGAAGGGCTGGTATATGTGCATGTGTGTATATGTGTATCAGAGTGTGTGTGTGTGAGAGAGAGAGAAAGGGGGGGTGGGGTGTGAGAGAGAGTGAGTGAGAGAAAGGGTGTGTGTGTGTGTGTGTGTGTGTGTGCGCGCGCGCGCGCACGTGCGTGTACGTATGTATGTATACGTAAACATGTTTGTGTGTATACAGGGGTAAACCAAGCACCTGTTATTCTGTATCTCATTGAGTCTTTATTCAATCAGGCATTTCAGCGGCCATTATCTGATGTGACAGTAAATGACGCCGCAACTATCTGTTGGATTGTTTGGACTAATGACTAATGAACGCTAGTTACTCTCCCTTCTCGTTTGTATCCATACAACCTGATCTATCAAATGTTACATTATACAATGTAGAGTCTGTCGTATATTGCGGTTTTAACAACATTAACCACCACATCATTAAAATATTTGCTTGGTGATATAAATAAACTGGCGTCACACTCAGGAGACGACGTACAGGTGTCGTTAATGTTATTTGGTATTATCAACCGGACGAGTGGTCTGTATTCAATGGTAACGATGTCACTGTGCTGGTCTAGACGTTCATTATCCTATAATACACCACGACATATCGATGATGATGAAATTAGGACCTGAAAGATTTATAATAGTTCTGTGTGTCCTGGTACTGGCCAGTCCTCGAGGTTTGTAACAAAACATAGTCTATGGAAACAAAGAAACGTTGTATACTTCATCAAGCCATGTGTACACTTGTATATACATTCTTGACTACAAAACAAGCATCAAGAATGCATATTTTGTTGAGATACTGAACGTATGTTTGCACGGCGTGCCGAGGATGCGTCTTACAGACAACGGACACCCCTCATTTATGATTGAATATGTTACAAAGTTGTGTCGTTCTTTTATTAGGGTATTCCAAAAGTGCCACGTGAAACATATCCTTTAAACATACATCCCGCAGTGTCACATTATACCTCCCTCAGTGACACGTTATACCTCCCTCAGTGTCACTTTATAACTCCCTCAGTGTCACGTTATACCTCCCTCAGTGTCACGTTATACCTCCCCCAGTGTCACGTTATACTTCCCTCAGTGTCACGTTATACCTCCCTCAGTGTCACGTTATACCTCCCTCGGTGTCACTTTATACCTCCCTCAGTGTCACGTTATACCTCCTCCAGTGTCACGTTATACCTCCCTCAGTGTCACTTTATACCTCCCTCAGTGTCACGTTATACCTCCCTCAGTGTCACGTTATACCTCCCTCAGTGTCACGTTATACCTCCCTCGTTGTACGGTATACCTCCCCCAGTGTCACGTTATACCTCCCTCGGTGTCACTTTATACCTCCCTCAGTGTCACGTTATACCTCCCTCAGTGTCACGTTATACCTCCCTCAGTTTCACGTCATACCTCCGTCGGTATCACGTTCTAAAACCTCAGTGTCACGTTATACCTCCCTAAGTGTCACTTTATACCTCCCTCAGTGTCACGTTATACCTCCCTCAGTGTCACGTTATACCTCCCTCAGTGTCACGTTATACCTCCCTCAGTGTCACGTTATACCTCCCTCGTTGTACGGTATACCTCCCCCAGTGTCACGTTATACCTCCCTCGGTGTCACTTTATACCTCCCCCAGTGTCACGTTATACCTCCCTCAGTGTCACGTTATACCTCCCTCAGTTTCACGTTATACCTCCGTCGGTATCACGTTGTACAACCTCAGTGTCACGTTATACCTCCCTCAGTGTCACGTTATACCTCCCTCAGTGTCACGTTATACCTCCCTCAGTGTCACGTTATACCTCCCTCAGTGTCACGTTATACCTCCCTCAGTGTCACGTTATACCTCCGTCGGTATCACGTTGTACAACCTCAGTATGATTATACTATGATAAACAAAACCAAGTACACGATTGATGTAATCTATCTATCTATCTATCTATCTATCTATCTATCATGAGGTTAGATGGCATACAACTCGACCAAATTCCCACTTTCCAATATATTACGAAATACATTTCAAATGGAGAATCAGAAAAGTAGCTTCAAAGGATGATTTTTCACAGGAATAAATAAATCTCTGACATCAATTACTTCTCTCAGATATCAGTAAAAAAACTCAGTTTATTAAACTGCCGACCCACTAAAAAGCATCGCGTGTAATGATCTTCCCCTCCTTATAAATCACATGAACGCACGTGTCGCGTGGGAGATTTGACATGTCTATATTGAGCGGCAAAGACAATTCTCAGCGCGAAAGAATGCTGCCTGTCCCACCGCGCTGCCAGGACCCTGTTACCCGGCATGTGATGGCAGAGTGTAACACATTCATTTGTAGTCCCAAGGCCCGGTTAGGCATTCTCAATGAGCGGCCGGACTGAATCCGTGGCCAGATTTGCCCGACCTCGTTCATTCTAACAGCATTGTTTCCGTTCCATGACGGACTAGGTGTCTATGGTTTCGACCCACGTATCGAGTCTGTGACACGGTAATTAGATTGGAGTCATTCCGCCACCTGCACCCTCAAGCGGACGGGGATGATATAGAAACATGGCGTCACTTCCGAAAGGGAGGCAATTCATCTCGGACCACAGGCGGCATTTGGGAACCGTCTTATTGACTCATTGGTCAATCACTGAAGCATTCTCCAAGATTATTTCTTCAACTTGCGGAGTGAAAGAGAGAGGTAAGTTGGACTTCACGCTTATATTTGTAACACAATTCCATACCTACAAAACGTTTGCATATATTGAAAATACTAACTAACTGAGTTAAATTCTTTGGAAAGTATTACCGTTTAGAGAACACCTGGTGTCATCATTTCAGGAATCTGCGGGTAACCAAGACTGGTTATTGCCTCTCGTCGACGTGTTGTATTGTTAATATATATGTGATGGCCTCAGTTATAATAGCTGTATATGTAGCTTATCATATATTGGATAATACAAGCCAAATATAAATGTATAAAAAACAGGGGCATGAATCAACGTGGAAAGAATAAAAGCAAACATTACTGATTGTGACAATCTGACCGCGTTATGTAATTCCGAATCTTCCCTTCCGACTAGTATAGAGGACCAATACGCGTGTATCCTTGTCTAACACTAACAGACTATAGTGGTAAGATGTGCTTTCAAAGAGTACCTTGCTCCAAAGTTACAACATTCAAGGGAAATATTTCAAACAAATTTAAGGTAAAAAGGTGGATGATGTTTCCAGATTTGCCACATTAGTGAAAAGTAATTATATGTGTTTGACTTGTATCATACAATCTCGTGTGTTTTAGATAAATAGTTGACTTGCCTATACATGTGTTTGGGATCGTTGCGACCTGTGGGGCACGATACGATTCATAAATACATGATCATTATATAACAGGAACCGTCCAGCGGACTCAGGGTCCAGCAGATTGTTCTTCTGACCGTGGTAATGGTTTACGGTATGCGGTGATGGTTTACGGTATGCGGTAATGGTTTACGGTATATGGTAATGGTTTACGGTATATGGTAATGGTTTACGGTATGTGGTAATGGTTTACGGTATACGGTAATGGTTTACGGTATATGGTAATGGTTTACGGTATGTGGTAATGGTTTACGGTATACGGTAATGGTTTACGGTATGTGGTAATGGTTTACGATATGTGGTAATGATTTACGGTATACGGTAATGGTTTACGGTATGTGGTAATGGTTTACGGTATGTGGTAATGGTTTACGGTATACGGTAATGGTTTACGGTATGTTGTAATGGTTTACGGTATGTGTAATGGTTTACGGTATGCGGTAATGGTTTACGATATGTGGTAATGGTTTACGGTACGTGGTAAGGGTTTACGGTATGCGGTAAGGGTTTACGGTATGCGATAAGGGTTTACGGTATGTGTAATGGTTTACGGTATGCGGTAAGGGTTTACGGTATGTAATGGTTTACGGTATGCGGTAATGTTTTACGGTATGTTGTAATGGTTTACGGTATGCGGTAATTGTTTATGGTATACGGTAATGGTTTACGGTATGTGGTAATGGTTTACGGTATGTAGTAATGGTTTACGGTATGCGGTAATGGTTTGCGGTATGCGGTAATGGTTTACGGTATGCGGTAATGGTTTACGGTATGTGGGAATGGTTTACGGTATGCGGTAATGGTTTACAGTATACGGTAATGGTTTACGGTATGCGGTAATGCAGTAATGGTTTACGGTATGCGACCCTGCTGAATGGACGTGGTCATACTCCGGTGGCGTCCTGGCAATCAATGGTTTGTGTGGTGCTAGTTATTCACGGACTATACTGATGGTGCTGTAATTGCGACGACGTCGGGGTAAAACTTCCAACAAAACCAATCTACTATGCTAAATGATACCTTAATCACGTCCACTTACTCGAGTCTACAAATTACCTGATCAGGATGGTTAACGCTGTTAAAGTAGAGAAGATTGCAATAGTCTGGTGTATTTGGAGCCAAAGAAACTAAGGACAGGACCACCATAGACGACAAACACGTTCTCTCGTGAGTAACTGATGAGCAGACCGTCCCTCCTAATCATCCAATCGAATAAGGGACACTGAGATAAAGAACACGCGAATGCATTACCATTTTGAGTGGTTTCGATCTCCCGAACTGGTCAGCATTTTGTCTAAGTCACTGCACCTACCTCCTGGCAACATCCGGGTTCTGCTACCTCATCAACAGTCTTGTCACCCTGTCAGTACAGTACATCCTTTTGTTGCCTCTAAAGCAGTTGTGTTAACGCACCTAAATCTTGTAGCAGGTGCTTTTATGCATGGATGTGTCTAAATTCATGACGAGTTTTAACACGCTTGTTTACACAGACAAATTCGCAATTCAGAGCGTAAACATTAACTGATCCAAGGTTTGCGGGTTTCAAGAGCTACTGTGAAGTTTAAAACCGCAACGTTTAACACTGAATATTCCAATCTTCTTTCAATATGGTGTCAACATCGCCTACCACCCCTTGGTGTTCATCGCATACTTAATGTTGCTTCTGAAAGACAACTGACGACAACCGAATTTTTATTAACCTCGACGTAGTCCCCTCATGCGCTTCGGGTTTGTTAATCGTCTATTGACAAGGAATATCATGGATTATTAAGAAACATCAATTAGAATGGATATGATGTTAGATGTCACAGATTGTGTTCTAAGTACCAGGTTTTCTTACAGCCGACATTTCCCGTGGAAGGCTGGAGTGAGTGCATGGTATCCAAGTCATACCTGGTATCTGTACCATACAGGTGCATTGTTCCACCATCATTTTCTTACTTATGGACAATGGATCAGGGAACAAATCACTGAAATAAACATGAGAAATCTGCATTCATATAAAGACATGTGTTATGAAGTGTTTATGAAGCTTATGATGACAATGGACGTGCGCGAAAATGTGAGTGAATCCTGCCCCATTGGTGGCCTCGTGTGTGTGTGTGAGAGAGAGAGTGAGAGAAAGTGCGTGTGTGCGTGTGTGTGTGTGTGTGTGTGTGTGTGTGTGAGAGACAGATCTACAACAACCTGTATTTAGATGTTGAGATCGGTGGGTCAGGTTTGGTGATTTGGGTGATTGTGCGTCATCGTATCACGTGACCTGGGAACTGGGATGACTCCCTGTCTTGTCAGGTCCACCATACTCCATTCATGTACACGGCGTTCACAACAAAGAAACCCAAGTCAAGAAAGAACAAGGTGAAGATTTAATGTGCGTCATAATGAATCTCGTCTCATATAGCACTTCCCTTTCGACCTACTGCACATCCCTTTTAGGTGAAAGTAAGGTTGCCAAACAGCCCGACATATGCAGAACATTATATTTCCTTGAAAACGAGCCGGGTATGAGCACGAGTTATACATGCTTCTAAGAAATACCGTATGATAAACGAGAACGTGATCACAGTTGCGTTACCCTGGGGTGATACAATAAGATATGATGACAGTGTGCCACAAATAGCTGCCCGTTGTCATTAAAGGTGGCTTGTGCACATGAGCCTTCTCTCTATTCCATATCCGGATGTTTTCAGGATTATGTTTTAAATCAGGGAGTGTCCCTCGCAATATACCACATGTTGAGATGGAAATGTTTGCATTATGAAGAACGTGTCGTGCAAAATATAGCATACGTGAATGACTGTTTGTCACAGGTGCTATTATTAACAGTATTTTGGATTGGCAAATTCTGTACTTTTATCGGACCTCACCTACCTCCGGACATCATTTAGAACTTCCGGTAGTCAAAGGAGTGCCCGGATGTGACTGGTGTTGCAGGTGTAGCAACGTTGTAGATCACGTCACGTACGTGAGGTGTGTTCCCCGATGCCTGGCGTGACGAATGGCTGCTTGAACCAACTCTCTCCGTCTCTGTGTTTTCACGTAATGACGAAGATGGCTCCTACAGACCTGAGAGCCTCAGGCGACGTCCGTCGTGTTGGAGTTTAGCAACATCGGATACACAGGATTAGCATGACAATGCCATTATTGGCCAAATAATCTTTTTATGTTATGCAAGATCACGATAGGCGATTAAATACATATAGTCACGCAGACATAAAGAATAAAGTTATTGTTGTTACTGAGAGCAAGATGGAAACATCTAACTCATCAACACGATCAACTCATGTAGTCTCACATCAATTGATAAAAATAAATATTTTACATGGCGAAATATTCTTAAACAGGAGCTGACGAACTAACCAACAGACGATATTTGCTAACGCTCAATGAATTTTGACCACGTATACAACCAACCTGAAATGATTAACATTTCTTCATCTCTCCTTCAGTTTCTTCAGTTTGTAACTGCTTCAAGAGTCCAGCTTCAGTTTGTAACTGCTTCAAGAGTCCAGCTTCAGTTTGTAACTGCTTCAAGAGTCCAGCTAAGACTTGCATGCGGTACGCTGGGCATATAAACTAACGGGCAAAAGAAACGACACCAAATCGAAATCACTGATATTACAAAACGACAAACCACCATTGTGAAAAATGAAAGTAAATTTTAATAACAGGTGTATGGGCTAAAGTGGCGTACTCTGACGGGCTGAGGAGAAGATTCCAAATTACGAAAAGACAACAAAAGCTGCTGCAAATAATAATGTCAGTATTCGAGCAAATAATCAAAGGGCACATTCACGATGAAATGAACTTGAGGATAATTACACCGATCAGTCACTAACGATTGTGTCCTCCACTGACTGCGCCCTTGACTGAGTTCGTCACACGTCTGATGAGGAAACCTAAAACCCGGCGTCTCAGTCTAACATGGTCTTGTGAGAAGATGTACAGGTCGCTCTGTGGTCCAGCAAACCCAACAGTACGACAGATGCTTTATAGGGGAGAAGTCGTAAAATCATGGCAGCCAGGGTAAGGTTGATCATGACTTGATTGATCAAGACAGGAGTTGTCTTGTGGAACAGGGCTGGGGTCCTGCTGTACAGGATACAGAACCCTCCCGTACCCTTGTCGGCGGGGAGTCCACCATCAGTACGGTACGGCTGGGACCCACGTATGTGGCTCTCATCTTTGGGCGTGGTCACGTCTCCTTGACTCTTCTTGTTGGGCTCGGTCACGTGTGTCTGACTCTCCTCGTTGGGTGTGGTCACGTGTGTCTGACTCTCCTCGTTAGGCGTGGTCACGGGTGTCTGACTCTCCTCGTTGGGCGTGGTCACGGGTGTCTTAACGTCATAGTTGGGCGTGGTCACGAGTGATCTGGTGCCCTGGGGCCCGTCCCTGACACTGCCTGTTTGGCGGAAGCGAGTATTCAGTCTGGTCATTGTGATGCACCATGCAGCCTAAGATTGTTTCCACATGTCAATGGGTAGTCCGCTCTCTATCATACCGAGGACCTCTCTCAGCTCATGTGATAATCTGGGCATGTCATGACGATGTTAAATTGCTTTGATAGCCCTGTAGCTAGTCTGTCTCACAGTCCCTGAACCACATTATTTCCCCTACTGCTAAACCCTCTCTGCAGTGCTAAAGCCCTAAATAAAGCAAGTCTAGATTTCCTCAGGTTCAGGAATCTCTGGTCTTCCTAGGGCTCCTTTTCAATATAAATGGGCTTGTTTGTTACTATCAAAATTATATATATTCAGAGACTAAGCCTTAGTCTACCCTGTAGCGTGTGGTGGTTCGTTGAACTGCACACGAAGTACATATTCATTTTAAGTCATATCTGAGTGATTACTTCACAGTTTAGCGTGTATTGGAATCTGGTTTTGTAGGTAATCGGGACTATATTTATTCCGTGGCGTTGACGATTTTTCGCGTTAACTCATTCCGGAAACTACGGTGAGTAAGTGCAGGCGTCCGTATATACCAAGTTTCAATGTACATGTGAAATCATCCCTTTAATTTGAATGTAAAGTTTCCAGATCGTTAATTACCACTGCCGCCATGTTATGAAACACGTGTTATACAGAGTATATTCATCTTGGCAGAGGTTGATACTGGTGTTGATAGGTGGCGCCACCTGTGGTTGGGTCAAGTTCCCAGTACAGCGTTACGCAACACGTCCATGTTACCACCTCCACGTCCATGTTACCACCTCCACGTCCATGTTACCACCTCCACGTCCATGTTACCACCTCCACGTCCATGTTACCACCTCCATGTCCATATTAGCACCTGTACCAACCGATAAGTGGCAGCTGTGAAATTTACACTGAAAAATATCATTTAAAAGTGGATGTTTTTCTGGTGTAGTTAGAAAGCAGATATGTCATTGGTGTTTACGGCTGTTAAGAAAGAATGGTTTCACAGATAGAAACTATGGAACTTCTTTATTACAGCGAGGACGACGTTTCGGTGTAGGTTCCAACACCGTTATCAAGCAAGTGATGAACAGAATGAGAATAGAGAAGCATATATACAAGCGTGAGGAGATGTTTGTACGGTACTGTTGGGGATTATGACTGCAATCCATATGTTGTCATCCTTCCATATGCATATTCCTTCTAACTTCCTCTCAAAGAAGTTAGAAGCTATGATGCTATATGAACCTACTGTGCTAAAATAAAAACAATAATAAAATTGATTTAAAAGTCAGAAGTATCAGTTCCATATTATCGTGTTCTTAACGGCGACGTATAAATCGAACACATGATTATTATAGAGCACATCGTGCGTGCTTTATGTTAATATGATCTATTATTATCAATGGCGAGAACTAAAGTATCTTGCTGCAGTCAAAACGTTTGTAGTTCTCGATATCAGATAGCTTAATCGACCAGTTCACTGCCTAGGGACATCATTTGCAGTGGGAACCACTTCACGTCAAGACAATTTCCTCAAATACAATGTTTATTTGCCAGTATTATCAGCTCTTAATATCGGCGGTATATCACATTCCATATCAAACCGATAACAGGGATGTGATTGGCGGTGATCCGTCACAGAGAAAAACAACATTCATTTTAATGAATTAACCACCATATCCCCATCAGCAAAATATAATGAACCTCCAAATGGTATAAAAACAAACTTGGTGCCATATCGTCATGCAATGTGTTATTCCCTGGGCTTGGTTTAACTTACTTCTGTGACATGCTGATCGCTATGAGAGAGTCAGTGGGTAGTGGGTGTGGCGAGGTGAGGGTGGGTGAGTTTGGGTGGGTGGGTGAGTGCGTGCGTGAGTTGAGTGTTTGGATGGGTGGGTGGGTGGGGGAGTGCGTGCGTACGTACGTGCGTAAGTGAGTGGGAACCCATGAAGGTCCGGGTTAGAATGAACCTTCAATAACCCATGCTTGTCGTAAGAGGCGACTAACGGGATCGGGTGTCAGGCTCGCTGGCTTGGTTGACACATGTCATCGGTTTCCAATTGCGCAGATCGATGCTCATACTGTTCATCACTGGATTGCCTGGTCCAGACTCGATTATTTACAGACCGAATACAGCTGGAATGTTGCTGAGTACGGCGTAAAACTAAACTCACTCACTCACTCACTAAATGAGTGGGTGGGTGATTGAGTCAGTGAGTTTGTGATTGAGTTTGATTGTGATTGAGTAAGTGAATGAGTTATCATTATCTGAGTTGTTTATTATGTTTATTGTCTACATCCATGCACTGTGTGACGAGATAGTCCTTGCCAGGGCACCCGTGATTTCCCTTGTCTGATACCTTGGAAATGGTTTCAGAAAGTACATCAGAATGTCTTCTGATGTAAGCCTACTGATACAATGGAGAGTCTAGCGCGACTTCAGTGTCAGCTGCATTTACGAGGCATCAACTATACATTAATCTCGTGGACAATGTGTGACGACAATCCGATTCATTCTTAGACAGCTGTTGTTTATATATGTCCATGTTGTGATATGAACTTTCGTAATGGCTGCAGGTATGATTCATCCATCATCCAAACTCAACTGACACTTTGAAAAAGTCATTTTGCATTTCTTACAACGTCATTATTCCTTGTTTATTTGTGGCTGTAATACTACAGTAGCCATTACAAGATGTTGTGTTGTCTTCTAAAGCATCGTCTTACAGAGGACAGTGTGCTGATGTAAGTAGTGTTATTCTCTTACGACACTAGTGAGTGTTTCAGCTAGTCCATATAAGGCATTTCATTGTCTACGTTGAGTTAATGAATCTGGCATTTGTCTGTATTATTGTGTGAATTGCTGTTGGTCAGGTTAAAACCAGCAAAGGGTCTGGGCTAGTACAAGCAGCCAAACAGACACGCGCATGCACGTCGTCACATAAGCGAAATATTCTTAAGCACGAAGTCTCGCCTCGCCTCGCCTTGCCTTGCTCGCCTTGCCTTGCCTCGCCTTGCCTCGCCTCGCCTCGCCTCGCCTCGCCTCGCCTCGCCTCGCCTTGCCTCGCCTTGCCTCGCCTTGCCTTGCCTTGCCTTGCCTTGCCTTGCCTTGCCTTGCCTTGCCTTGCCTTGCCTTGCCTTGCCCTGCCTTGCCTTGCCTTGCCTTGAATTACTGTTGCCGAGTGGTGAATATTCCCGTCACTGTGTTTTTGCTATAATCACTGCTGTTGTATTTTATGTACCTATAAACAGGTTTATACTGCTATGGTTACACATTTCAATTTGTATTGATTTGTGAACTTAGTTCATTTTAGAAATCAATTGATAATAACAGCACATTTGTTTGGTTGTTTTCACACCTAGTTCACTTTACGGACTGATTCCTGGTCCACGTTTCAGTTTCTTCTTGGGAACAGCGCAATTCACGTGTTTTTCACGTTCCCACAAGACATGGGAAACCTGGAAATTTCACACCCCATTTTCCAGTCTTTAAAAAATAATGGAATTTTAACAAAATGGATGAAATCATGGACAAATCCTGGAATAATCTTGTTTTTATTTTGTTGTCTAACAGAACAGTATCTCTTAACAGTACTGCAAGGGCTATGGCAGCCATCAATATGTCTATCTGGATTAGTTTGCAGATATGTGACTACTTGCTTAAATACATGTACTAAACTTGTAAACAATATGATGTATTCAGGGTTTGAAGGTTGAAAGGGTTTTGCGCTCCTTGCCTCCAGAACTTATCTCGGACACAGTAATATATATGTATGCATTAAAGGTATCGAAATAACCTAGGACATATATTGTTGTGTCTGGAAAAGCAATATTTGTCTCGAAAAATCATGGAAAAATCATGAACTTTTTTCACAAAAATGTGGGAACCCTGCTTTTTTCATTCATTTCACGACGAACAAAGCCACGATTACAGTGTTAACAGTTTTCCGACGCTTTAGAAATATTAGTTGTTTTCTGGTATACTGTGTGAACAACCGTTGAAACATATTTCTCACTATAGTTACAAACATTTGTCACCCGAATACCAGTTTGTACAACGTGTTTGTGTCACCTCTCGTTATAGCACGTGTAACGGTTAAACATTTTGTCCCCTGAAAACATATACAGAATATAAGGGAATCCCAGATACAATGACAGGAATTCCCTTCTGACTCAACTGTAGCATTTTTCATATAGCCTTTCAATGAATTTCATAGATATTCACAAGTCACCCTTCGAGGCAGAATTTGAAGGCAGGAAGAAATGAACATGCAAACGGGCAAGCTCGCTCGTTGGTTTTCGAAATCATATTTTTACCGACCATGTTTTCCTATTCTGGGAGATCTAGGGTTTGAATCTGGCGGTTGCAGACCATGACATTTGAAACTGCCGCCTTATGTTAAGGTATGGGAGTTAAGGTCTCTCAGACGTATCTGTTCTTGGTGCCGTTGTACAAAACAACTTCAGACTGCCTTAAGTCTATGTTAAAGACTTGACTACCTTAAGTCTATGTTAAGGTATGGGAGTTACGGTCACCTTAGTGTCTAAGTCACCTTACGCCTTAAGTCTATGTTAAGGTATGGGAGTTACGGTCACCTTAGTGCTAAGATTGCCTTAAGTCTATGTTAAGGTATGGGAGTTACGGTCACCTTAGTGCTAAGATTGCCTTAAGTCTATGTTAAGGTATGGGAGTTACGGTCACCTTAGCGCTGAGATCGCTTTGTACAACGGCACCCAGGTCGGGCCCTGTTGTAGTTATTCTCGCCTCTTGCCGTTACTGACAGGTCGTACGAATACGCAAAGCCTTGTAGAAAGTTTTCAAATGTAACATATGCTATATTTGGGATTACACTTTCTCAGTAAAATACAGATTCTAGTACTTTTGTCGGGTTGAGTCCCATCCGGGATTCGAACCCACACTTTCAGAGTCAGGCAAGTGATGGCCTTCGTCTGCTTGCGATTGGGTGCCTAAATATGAGAGTGTGGGTTCGAATTGATATCTTAGAAGGCTCGCTAAATACAATGGTTATTCCTAATGCAGGATATCAACCATCAAAAAACACACTCACGTGATAACTGATATTTATGTCTTTTCTGTTATGGAAATGATTCCGATCTCAGCCAATGAAGTGTGTAATCAGTGTACTCACCTGTGTAAATATCAGCAGTATTTCAAGAATCTGAACTTAACGGTCACCATGGTAACATGTCCTTGGTTGTATTGTATTTCATATACACACGTTATGGAAATCTAGAAATCCAGATTCGAATTTAACTATGACAGCAGGTGCCTGGCACGCCTAAAGGGAGGCAACTCTGTATCACCTGTTGTCGGTGAAGTTGAAGGACACGGGAGTGGTGGGTCACCTTCGGAAGTCCTGGCAAAGTCTCTGTCTGACATTGGTTGTCTATGGCGCAGAAGGACACGTGATATGCAGTAAATAAACATCCTCTTTTCCGTGATTGCAGAAATCTTTCTTGATGAGTTCCCTGGGTGGTTTGGGTAGGGGAGTTTTATATTAACAAAAGGAAACAGGAGGCGTGCTCATTGCGTTCTAGACGTTGGTGAGTCCAAAACGAAGATTGCGACTTTATGGATAACAACTTTATAAAAAGTTATATTTAGATTGATAACCTTGGAAGAATCCACACCGAAACGTCGCTCTATGCAATAAACTAGAAGTATAGCTAGTACACATACAGAGATGGAAGCTACGAGGCTACGGTTCCCTCACATACAGAGATGGAAGCTACGCAGCTACGGTTCCCTCATATGTCTGTTGTTTAATGCCGCACCCATCAGTATCCTAGCTCAAGGCCATCATATGAGCTGACCGTTCAGGGCCGCCCCCTTGTGTGAAGTGGATCTACAGCATGTAGTATTGTCGTCATTGTGAGTGAGGTTAGTGGGTCGGGGGACACCAAAACACACATTGTACCCATGTGGGTTATCGAACCCGGGTCTTCACCGTGAGGAACGATCGCCTTAACCAAACAACACACACACACACGCACACACACACACACACACACACACACTTTGGGTTTTGTTTTTTTCGAAGAGGGGGGTGGGAGGGGTGGTGGTGGTGAACTGGATCTATAGAGTTTAGTGCTGTCGTAATTGTGGACTGCCTTTTGTGACGTGGATCTACAGATGTACAACACACGGGCACTGTAATGTCGATGGTTATGGGTATATTTCTTAAGTATACGTATTCGAGTTTGCGGTTTACACTGAGACCAAAATGATCGTTTCATCAAGTATAGCTGCTGCTGTGTTGTCAATATTTTTATTGTACTTTCGAACTGTTTCTTATCTGTGCCTGAATTCGAACAAAAAGAAGTGTACAGTCTTTAGTTGACAGTTGTGAGCAATTGGATTTCGTTAATCTTGGATTAATAAATTAAACCAAATTTATGAGAATATTTTAAATAGAATAGTCCATGTGTCTACTGAAATATGACGTGAAGAACAATATAAATTGCCGTCAGTGGGTGACAGATACATCATGTTTCACCGGACACAAGGAACATCCTCCATACGTTTTCACATGGCTACTGTTAATCTGACGTGATATTGCCCCACACAGATCCCCAATTGTGGGTGTTCTCCACGTTGTTTCCAGTACTGTATAATATCCAGAAGCACCCCTTGACCCTACCAGTAATGTATGTTTCATTTGTGTACAGTATAGTATACGTAAACACATCCTCTACGAACAACCATTTGTGTAGATTATCAGAAAAGATTCACGTATTGCCATGTACTAAATCCTATATGCGGCAAGTATGTACACAGAAAAATATAGCCAATTTCCAAATAGATTTTAATAATCGCGTATTAATCATTTAAGATGCAGCCATGAAGTTCAAACCATAATAAATCGCCAATCGCGAGAGATTTGAACTTGATCTTTAGTTGTGACGAGACGGTAGTGAATGTGATCCTGTGTCCGTTGTTAAATAGAGAGTTATGCTGCGCGATGTTAATCCTACAGCCTCCTAGAGAGTCTGTGCTGCTATTGCACTTAAATAGTGGGCGTGTAGAGGAGTGATGGATAACTTGGGTCCTCGTGGACAGGCTGTAGGTGACCACACTTCCAGGACAGAGTAGCTGGACAACGGACAGTCGACCGAGGTGAGTTACATTCACCAGTATTAAACAGGATCAGGGAAAGTCTTCGGTCAGGACTTTACGTGTCTTTGAACTACAGTATTGGTAATCTTGCCAGATTGGAACTTGTAATTTATCATTGAACACACTGATGTTTTAGTTTGTGTAATGGCATTTATAAACTAACTTCTACATAGTGAACTCACACACCGTTTAGGTTGTTGGAGGTGCAGATACGGAGCTTCCCTTTGTATTACGATGCTACACAGACAACATGTCTTCAGCTAGCTTTGTTTTTACACTAGCTAGGCCATATGGAAGCCATCAACTGATTGTTTTCACTTTAATAATTTTTCTCGCTCTAGAAGATGTACTATAACTTGAGTATCACAGGCAAAACGAAAGTCTATGAATTTCACCTATACATTTCATTTGCTGAGCGTGACGTTATTTGCAGATATATTTCATAACTGTTGTAATACTGCCCTAGTTCAGTTTGATAATTACTGGTAGCACTTTTGACTTGTGAAATAGGTTGCACTACCGATTTGATACTGGTTGCACAACGGATTTACGTTGATACTGGTACAATTAATTTTCGTTGATAGTGGTTACACTTCCGACGCACATTGATACTGGTCAAGCTACTCATACGTTGGTAGTGGTTGCACTATATATGTACGTTGATAGAGGTTGCACTATAAATGTACGTTGATAGAGGTTGCACTATAAATGTACGTTGATAGTGGTTGCACTTCGAATTTACGGTGATAGTAGTTGCACTGGTGTCACGTGCTACTGGAGTAATTAACCGAGTGAATGCATGGGTTGAACAATAGCCCAATACTACCCAAGCAAGGTACACCAGTAAATTGCTAAACAAATCAGTGTCCGGGTTCCATTTCCTACAGTGGCACACGTGTACGTCAGGTCTGTCTCTCGTCTCCGCTCCAGTGTAGAACCATACTCACTCACTCACTCATAATATTTATCATAATACTTGATAACGACCGTTTTTCGTTTTGTTTGTGGGATTATTACGTCGATATAAATTAGTTGTTGACATAAATTTAAGAAAGGTTGAAAAAGTGGATAACGTTTGTAACAGTAAGATGTGAGTGATCTATCCACACTTACCGCCAGGACACGGATACCACAGTTCCAGGATATCACAAGTATCCCTAGCGTCCAAACCTTAAACAGTTTGACCAACACCATCGCACTCCATCGTTATCAAGTCTAGTCCAAACCCATATTAATGCAATCCAACCCTGTACAAAGTATCTTTAGCAAACTCAATCCAACCATATCCAACATGTTGGCAATATGTATATCCATAGTGTGTTGACAATTTGCACAATAAGTTGCCATGCTGTTGCTCCAGTAATCTGCTGTATGATTACATGTAGTATTGTCGTACAGCAGCATGACCTTGTCGTACAGCAGCATGACCTTGTCGTACAGCAGCATGACCTTGTTGTACAGCAGCATGACCTTGTTGTACAGCAGCATGACCTTGTTGTACAGCAGTATGACCTTGTTGTACAGCAGCATGACCTTGTTGTACTGCAACAGCAACCAATGTTTCACTATGACCGTTTCCTCTCTCACTTCCAGGTATTATTTTGCACTTCAAAACAGGGTTTTCTAACCATCATTAACATACCAATTTCTCACCTTAAAATCCTATTTTATAGTTAAAATTCAGTTTTCCCACAACAAACATATATCATGAAACCTGCTTCAACATTCATGACAGAACTGCTATAAGAGGTCGACTATATCAGGAGCATGTGTTTATGAGTACCTGTCAAATAATCACACTACGAGTCCGGTAGGAGTGTTTCCCCATCTGTGGCACCCATATCTCACACACACACAAACACACGCACACTCACACACACACACACACACACACACATACAACACACACACTTGCAAGGGCAAGTTAACAACGGAGAGAGTTCTTTGGATATACAACTTCTTTATCCGTATGAGCGACGTATTTAATGTTAGCAGGTACACCGAAATGTCACTCCTACTAATAATACAGAAGTTGTATATCCACAGAACTCTCTCCCGTTGTTCATCACACCAACTTCTAAATGCCACTCAAAGAAGTTAAGGGCAGGTCAGTCATTCACAAACCACGAGAACATACCGTACACGCCAAAATAGGAATGGCATTGGGATTGATGTGATGCGTCAAATTTGAAAATATCCTCCACATGTCTGCCATAAAATATTTTGAAATATTTAGCGAGTTCTACATCACCTTTGATTAGACCATTCTTCTTCCTGCTCGGAGAGAGGAAAGACGTCTTCTAACACCCCATCAGTAGATAAATCACACGTGGCATATCTGTATTTATTTTGGCTTCGTTCCGTTTTTGACAGTTTCATTACGGTTATAAAATCTCTGAGATGATGTTTTGTCAGTATTGTTGACCGCGCGTTACGCTTCCCCGATGACGTCCCCGATGACGCTACGGCAGCGTATACTACAGCTCGCAATGTCAAGATTTGTCGTAGTATTCATTCATGTAAAAAAGGGTTCTGTGTCACAGCCAACCATAGAACTGGTACGATCTGACGTTCACGTAAAAAGTGAGTATGGTTTTACGCCGTTTTTAGCAATATTCCATCAATATCACGGCGGGACACACCAGAAATGGTCTTCACGCATTGTACCCATGTAGGAGTCGAACCTGGGTCTTCACCGCTATCCCACCGCCCCTCACGTAAAGAAAGGAGTTCTATGTCACAGCCAACCATGGAACTGGCAGTTTCTGACTTATGTACTGAGTAGAGAGTGGTGATTGTATGCCAACTGAACACAAAAAGTCAGAGATATTACTGATCCCTGAGCCTCTTTGTTCACTCTAGTATTTAAAACATTAGTTGAATTTTTAGTCTTTGATAGAGATATTCATAAACATGTGTTTGCTCTGTAGGAGGAACTCTACTTTTAGAAATTATTTCTCGCGGATCACTGAAAGAGATTTGTTTTAGGGTGCGGTAGGGTGTGAGTTGTCAGATTAAATTATCTATATATCGACTGTAGTGTGTGCTTGTGTTTTAGGGTGCGATTGTGTGATAGGGTGCGAGTTGAGTGTTAGATTATCTATATATCGACTGTAGTGTGTGCTTGTGTTTTAGGGTGCGGTAGGGTGACTCGAGTTGTGTGCTTGTGTTTTAGGGTGCGGTAGGGTGTGAGTTGAGTGTTAGATTATCTATATATCGACTGTAGTGTGTGCTTGTGTTTTAGGGTGCGGTAGGGTGTGAGTTGAGTGTTAGATTATCTATATATCGACTGTAGTGTGTGCTTGTGTTTTAGGGTGCGGTAGGGTGTGAGTTGAGTGTTAGGGTGTGTTTAGGGTGTGAGTTGAGTTGTCAGATCAAATTATCTATATATCGACTGTAGTGTGTGCTTGTGTTTTAGGGTGCGGTAGGGTGTGAGTTGAGTGTTAGACTATTTTTATATGGACTCTTATTTCCTGTCAAGTGAGATGTTGTTATTCCTGTGCATACAATATATGCTCAACGATAGTGGGGAAGAAATGTGTATCGCTACACTAGCTGGAGAAGGAAGGAGAGAGTCTCGCGTGATGTAGGGATATTTTCAGTTGTTACTTGTGACGTAAACTCATTCATTCTGAAAAAGGGGCACCAGTGCTGTGATTTGTGATCCAAAAATCCGTGTGATAATGTGAAATAAGGTTGAAATATATAACTTTGGTGTTTCATTTTGATGTCTTTGCTTAAAAGGTTGTACGTGACCATTCTCAAATAATTCTTATTTCGCAGATGCCAAGTGATCTGTGTAATCTATTGTGACAGTGCAGAGGTACATGTGATGACGCGGAACTTTGTTCTGTCACACAGTCATCGTCCGTGAAACGTACGTGAACAGATACGTACGTCATATGGTCGGTCAGCCTTGATCAGGGCCACGTGAACAGATACGTACGTCATATGGTCGGTCAGCCTTGATCAAGGTCACGTGAACAGATACGTACGTCATACGGTAAGCCTTGATCAGGGTCACGTCAACAGATACGTATGTCATGTGGTCAGCCTTGATCAGGGCCACGTGAACAGATACGTACGTCATACGTTCAGCCTTGCTCAGGATCTTGTACTCAAGGACAGTCGTGACTGCTTTGGACAACATTGGTTATTGCCAGCCGGAAGCGCTAAGTTTCAGAATGAAAACCTATTCCACTTGGAATTGGCACAAGAAATGCTTGGCTTCAGTCACGTGGGACCCAGAACGGACTGAAACCCAGACCATAGCTAGCCTCGTGCATGTGACTGTAACGTGACACAATGTAACATGACGTAAAACCTCCATTTACTGCTTCTGTGTGTTTGCTCTACAGTGTATACCAGAACGTCCATTGTGTACCCAAACTTCCGGTTTGATCGTTATGTGCCACTTCCCCATTCCTGTACAAAGCATTAAGTAGATGACGCTTATTTCCGAATTGATCCGAATGGGAAATGACGACGGCACTTATGAACCGCAAAAAGTACGATTGGGGCAAATTTGGGTCAACTTACGTGACCAGAGGATCAGGGATGCAGGCAATATTTGTAATCACTTTCCATGTGCCTTGGAAGACAGACTTAGCTGTTCGATGTTGGATCCGTGACTACTACGGAATGTTGGACAGTTAGTCCTTCGTCGCCATATGGAACTTGCCTGCGATACCTTGCAATCAGTTGATCACGAAGGGAAGTCCCAAGTTGACCAATAGGGAACTACGTTAGACCCCAGCCCGCATCTCACAACATACAAAACTTGACGTAAGACGATAATTACCAATTGGTGAATGTACTAAACCAGAGACCTATAATGGTCTCTGATTTAACAGTAACAAATACACAGTTACGTCACATTGACGTTGCACCCACCCGACCCCTACAAACAGAAAAGTTATCATGATATTTACCACCATTGTGTGTGAGCGTGTAATTTGTTTAGACTAGTTTAGATAACGTCTTTCTCTCAGATACATGGACAATGGATGTTATAGCTATGATTTCTTACGCACGATTAATCATTTTGTACTGATATTCACTTTGCATACATTTTTATGAGGTCATGGTCACTATTTGGTATTTACAACAAGTGTAGAAATACGACTGTTAAATGCCAAGCCTTATGCTGTCAGTATCGTGTTACCTGTGTCCATGCCTAATGTAGAATTAAATAAGAAGCTGTTATTCCACCTGATCAGCCATTGGTGGAAGAATTTGAATTTGCTGTTCCGAGTGACGTCTGTTTGTATCACCTTTATCTGTTGATCTTTGGTTGGAATCAAGGAATCGTACTGGTTCTCAACCTTGGTGTGTCAGCGGCATACCTGTTCCATCAAAGTGGCAACTGTCTGTTGTCTGTCAAGCTGTCATCTATAAATGATTTGGTTTGATTGTTGTTTAACGCCGCACTCAGCGATATTCCAGCTACATGGCGGCGGTCTGTAAATAATCGAGTCTGGACCAGACGATCCAGTGATCAACATAATGAGCATCGATATACGCAATTGGGAACCGATGACATGTGTCAGCAAAGTCAGCAAGCCTGACCACCCGATCCCGTTAGTCGCTCTTTACGGCAACCATGGATTGCTGAAGATCAGTTCTAACCCGGATCTTCACAGGTTCATCTATACATGAAATAAGTATCAAAAAGGCTTTGAACCCCACTCACTCACTCATCCACCCACACATCCACTCCCTCGGTTGAGGTATTTTAAATACCTGAACAGCGAGAACGAATCATATCATGAGCAAGTTGTGTGATTTTGAATATATGATACTGTGTAGAAAGTAGTCAAATGTTACACCTTCTAAGTATTGAACAGATTTTAGCATTTCATAAATATATTTTTTGCGTAAATAAGTTTGTCATGCAAACACAACGGTCTGACTTTGTAACGCAGACGTGTTTGACGTTTAAGACAGTTTTGTGTTTGAGTGATATTGACTGCGAAAAAATAACACTACTTTAATCATTTTGAGTGCGTGATGTAAGATATGATATTGATACCTCATTTATGATTTAGGATAAAAACGTATCATTTGAGGACATGGTACAATATGGGCATATTGAGTTAATGGTATGGTTTCGGAGTGAGATAGACACAGCGGCGTGGTGTAATACCGACAGCATGATAGGAAGCTGTAAGTAGGAATACTAACTGACTAACTGACTGAGTTTGGTTTTACGCCGCTTTTAGCAATATTCCAGCAATATCACGGCGGGGGACACCAGAAATGGGCTTCACACACATTGAATAGTCAATATAGTTGATAAATGGATTCGAACAGAAATATAGTTAGAAGGGGGCATGTGGCAAATCAGGAATAAGTCAATATAGTTGATAAATGGCTTAATAACTGTTGACACAGAAATATAGTTAGAAGGGGCATGGTGGTGGCACTGGAATCATGCAATGATAAGGTTGGTCATGATTTTAGTCATGATGATAATGATTTTGAGGATGTTTGTTGATGATGATGGTGATTTTGAGATGTTGTTGATGATGTTTAAAACATGATGATGGTGATGATGTGATGATGATATGGATGATGATGGTGATGATGATGAAAATTTAAAGATGATGATGATGATGATGATGATGATGATGATGATGGTGATGGTGATGGTGATGATGATGGTGATGATGATGAAAATTTAAAGTGAATGATGATGATGATGATGATGGATGATGATGATGGTGATGATGATGAAAATTTAAAGTGAACTTTTATGCTGGTGATGATCTTGTTGGGGATGTTTAGAGCAAAGAGCAAAACCATAAAGGACTTTTGTATTCACACTTGGACTGCTCGTGGTGAGACTTTAACATATTTAGACGTGACGGCAGTCAACAATGAGTACAGATAAAGATGAGGTTATCTTACTTGTAAAGCACATTCACACGCAAAGAATAGCTTAATACCTAGTGCATCATGAATATTCATAGATCAGCATCACAATATGATGTTTATTCTTTAATCATTTCTCGTCGATGACAAAACACAACAGTGCGAGCTCCGGGGGGCCACTCCACTCTGGCGTTTTAACTCTTAAATTAGTTTCAGATTTCCTATTTTCTATTCAGCATGCACGTTCTAATCATTAGAACGTGATGGTAGTGACTTTCTGGTGCACCGCATGATGTTCGTGTCTATAACGACTGACATACACTTCGTTCTCGTTCCAATGAAATGTGTTTCCTTGTGCACACGGGTCTCAGCTGTATGATATTTACTAGCGCTAACTTATAAAATTGTTTCAATCTGAAAGCAGTTTGTCCGAAACTGCGTTCTATTTCTTTCAATAACAAACTTCTTGAAATTTAAAACCACACACGGGCTTATGGGAGGCAATACATGCTTGAAAAGGTAAGCGTTTATATATTATAAAATGTTTTACCACTGTTTTTCCCTATATCATGTTTCCATATACACGTCTACTTGCATCTTAATGCCCGATGAGAAGACTTGTAGTTTCCTTTACCGAACGGCTACAACTGTTAACGTTGTAACGGAGAACGATAACGCCCTGGCGGCTCTGCTTAGACAGCTACAACAGTTTACCGCGCCATACGGTACATGGAACTGCTCCACTTTAACACCACTGGACAACCCTTGACCGTGGACTGGACTTCCATACTGGTCCAGTTGTTAACGTCAATCACTATATCCAGCCGCCATATAACTGGAATATTGCTGAGTGCGGCGTTAAACAACAAACCCAACCACTATATCTATGCTCGTCAGTTCTAGACGCCTGGTACCTGCATCACCTAGTGTTTCCTAGCCATGATGATGCTGAAATCTAGTTACAATATATAAGTTACAAAACCATTCCCATTTCCAGAAACCACTGACTGATTCACTGACTGACTCTACTCTGTGTATCACAGGATATCGTCAAAATAGATGTTTTGGACGAATGTTTCTCACACATTAAACTTCGGAAACCAGGAGTCCATGAATACGAGAACTACCCCAGTTCTGATACAGCGCCACAATAACATAAAGAAATGAAAATAATGTATGACAAGAAAAGTACTAGTTCTATGTTTGCTGAATGTCAATGTTTATACATACGGTTTTTTCTCCGGATGTTAAGACATATACACTGTCACATATGTTACGCACGTCACTCGCCGATCTGCAGCAGATTGTACAATCACTGTATGTGTACACAGCGTCTGTATGGACAGAATCGGAAAACTGCTGAGTCAACAAACCCTCTTACAACAAGGACAGAACTTGTATACTTCTATAAGTAGAACAAATATTGACCGACATGGGGTTGCCATCGCTTGCACGATTTGCTAATTTGTACGAGCTTCCTGGTGTGAGGTATTCACTGAGATGTATCATCACAAGCTCACTCGAATCTCAGATCTGTATAGCAGTATATTTGTGGCTATTTCTTTCTAGATTTCTAAGTTTGTATTTTAACTGAACATCTGCGTGAGAACACTATTCTTCCTATCAAAGTGAAATCATCCATATTTCTTAACTGCTAGGCAGGTACTTCAGACGTGAATTGTTTTGTTGCCTGTAAAATGTCTGCTCAATGGCGGAGTCACAGTTACGAATTAACAGATATTATGATACATGTCACCCCTACCTATTTTCAGAAAGCAATAAATGTTGATATTGATCCCGGCCTCAACGTTGACATGACATATACTGGAAGAATACTCTGTTCTCATAGTGATCATGAATATTGGAAGGGACGAGGGTGTTGGACGGGGAGGAGGGGAGTGTGTGTGCTAGGGGTGTTGGAGGGTGGGGGGTTTGACGGGGAGGTGTGTTTGATGGAGGGGTAGGTGTGTGAGAGGGGTGTTGGTGTGTGAGGGGTGTTGGAGGGAGGGTGTGTGTGGGTGTGTGAGAGGGAGGAGGTGTTGGAGGGGTGAGTGTGTGTGGTGTGTGTGTGTGTGTGAGAGAGAGAAAGAGGTGTTGGTGTTGGAGTGTGGGAGGTGTGTGTGTAGAGGGTGTTGGTGGGGGTGTGTGTGAGGGTGTTGGACGGGGGAGTGTGTGTGAGGGTGTTGGAGGGGAGTGTGAGGAGTGTTGGTGGGGGGTGTGTGTGTGTGAGGGAGAGAGGATGTTGGAGGGGGAGGTGTGTGTGTGTGGGAGGATGTTGGAGAGGGGGTGTGGTGAGGGTGTTGGGGAGGGGAGGAGGAATGTGAGGGTGTTGGTGGGGGGAGGGTGTGTGTGAGGGGGTGTTATGGCATTATGCGCTTAGTCTTCAATTTAGAATTATCTCCAAGACTATGTCACGATCTTTCACTTTTATAGTTCCGAATACAACCATAAGTTATCTCTTGTTGTCTGGAATCACGACACTGTTCTAGTATGTACCTGGAATCAAATTCTGCAAACAGCTTTGCCTTCGTGTTGGAGTAGTGTCATCCTCCAGTATCCAGGGCCATATTATAGCCTGATCTTATCCGCTCATGACAGCCTCGTTTTCAACCTGATTCAAATAGCCTGCCGAATAGCCGTCCAATCAGATGACACACTCTAACGAGAAACATTTTCAGTCGAGTTATTGACGTAGGGCTGGGGATAATGACGTCATTTTCGAAAAGATGACTAAATTCTGGGAACTTGTTCAAGGGGGCGTAACGATGTTAAACGCCCTTCAAAATGAAGGTTCACATGTTGTGAGTTGAAGAAGGCCAGAAGACATGTGCCGAGCACCAGACAAACGTAGAAACGTGAAAATCAAGTAGGCCAAGTGCATGCGACATGAGGGAACTATGTCACTGTGACGACGTCCTCTCCAAAACTGGATCACGTCCACACACAACGGACTCCCACTTCATCAAAGCCGCCCAGACATTGCCGCGTAAAGTACACGTGATGGGATTACCCCAGCGGACATTAGGACCGGTCCCCCGGTTTCCTTCAGCGAGATCTAGGTGAACGGTCAGATCCAAATACGATTAATTTCTTAAAATCTACTGTTGACGTACATGTTACTGAACCAGGCTTCTTTGTGAATTCACCACACTGACCCCTGAATTCGGCATGGTCACACATGGTGTCACATGGTAACTCGTGATCACATATGGACACAAGTCACATGGTCATAACTAACGGGATCACGTGGTCAGGTCCGATGACTCGGGTGATGCATGTCATTATATCCCAACTGCGCATGTCGATTCTCATGACGTCAACCGCTGGGTCTTCATGGTCCAGAGACCCATTCCACAAAACGATCGTAGCGCAAAACGATCGTACCTCCCATACTTTGAAATTGACTTACGACGGTCGTAGCGCAAAACGATCGTACCTCCCATACTTTAACATAGACTTACGACGGTCGTAGCGCTAAGGTGATCGTAACTCCCATACTTTAACATAGACTTATGACGGTCGTAGCGCTAAGGTGATCGTAACTCCCATACTTTAACATAGACTTACGACGGTCGTAGCGCAACACGATCGCTTTAAACGGGCCCCAGACTCGATTATAGAGCTGAGGGCGACGTTAATCAACAAACATGATCACACATGATCACATATGGTCTTGCCTAGATGCACGCCAGGTGTGTGAGTCAGCTGTGTGATACAGAATCAGATATGTAGCAGGATTCCACTTTGGTGAAAGGACAGGACGGTGCCGGAAAACCAAAAGGAACAGAGCGAATGTGAGATTCGAACCTACATTCACATGACATGACTGGGTACATCAAGCAGCCTTAGGCGATCGAACCGCCCGTGCTACCTCAGCAGGTACGAAGCATGGTGATACAATCACTCACGATGATCACACATGATCACACATGGTTCGCTGAGATAGACAGCAGGAAGAACCATGCTGATCACAGCCGTCTTGCAGAGTGAGCCGCGATGTCGCTCAGTACGACACATAATCAAACTGATCAATGCCTCTATTACCCGTCATTCCTATATAGTTTGAAGAATTTGCTTCCCGTTTCGTCCATGTTTTTCTGTGGGTTTTTTCGGCACATGTAAACGAATATGACCACGCTTCTGTGAAAAGGTCATGTCCATTTGGGGTATACCACACAACACGTATTGACCACAGAGTCATGTGTCTTAGATCCGCCTCAACCTGTTCATGTTAGATGCGTGGGTTAGGGCACAACGAACAATCATAAAATGTCATTAAAGTTACTGACGCTTAATGAACACGGATCGGGTGACACAATAACGATTCAGAAACGCATATCTTACGCATCTTGAACTTAATATGTGTTTTTTTAAACTGTTGGATACGAGGTCATTGTATTCAAAAGATCTCTGCAGTGATTGCAATGATCGCCTTAGTCTGACGTGGAAGTATGCATACTCTGTTATATTTAGGGCTACTTGCCTCTAGGCAGGAGACCTATTGTAATCGTTCGGATTATTATTATTATTATTTATTATTCCGCCGATTTTTGTACTAAACATATCTCCTAAACCAAAGCTCCGAATCGCTTACAAAACATCACACATATGCCCACCGAGGTGTAGATATTCCCCTTAAAAATATCTAGGCTCTAGGTCCAATAGCAAAGGGGGCATAATTCAAAATTAATTCCACAATTTCATAGTTTGACAGCAAATATCTCAAGAACTAATTGTTCCAACACTTCAAAATCTCTTGTACAGATGCACAATCGAATTCCCAACAATTTTGCCTGGACGGGTCAAGTCGCTAAATTGTACCGTTGGCAGTTATGTTTGTTTTCAGTTTATGGTTCATCAAATATGTGACAGACACAATAGGCTAGATAGAACTGAAGCCGAGGAGCCCTCATCGTTGCTTGCAACTATGTTAGTATTTGTGATTTATTCAACATGCCTTGAGGGTAAACCGTTCGCTTGTTAAGCAGAAGGTCTGTGTTCTATTCTTCTGGTGGTGACGACTTGCGGAGCTGTTTTGTCGCGTCCACCGTGGTATAGTGCTGGAATATTGCGGAAATTGGCGACACAACAGACTCGGTCTATCTCGCAACTTGGGGCCCCATCAAGAAACATTGGCCGAAGTTGCAAACTAAATATACTCTGTTGGTAATACCATCGCTTGCTTGGTGTACATGTAACATATGTTATATTTGGGATTACAGATTCTTGTACTTTTGTAGGGTTGAGTCCCATGAGGGACTCGAACCCACACCCTCAGAGTCAGGCACCTAATCGCCAGCACACAAAGTCAGACCCCTAACCCGCCCAGCCATGGTGTGCATATACCTTCTCTGTGTAGACAGAAGTATATTTTATATAATTAAGTCGATAGTTGAGAAACAGTGTTGATATATCAAAACACCATAGTGTTGTGACGACCCTTGTCTAGGACACTTGTCTAGACAGTTCCAAATTGTCTACTTTTATACAACTCTCCGCCTTCCCTCCTCTTCAGCCCAGGCGAGAGATGGGCGTGGTAGTCTGTGATGTATTCCCTCACGAGGCATGTTCTCACCTGTATAGACAAGGTAATCTGGTTTTCAGAGACTATGTTTAGAATTCCGCGACCCAGGTCAGCGTGTTTTAGCAGTGTCAGTACTATTAGCCCCAACACAGATTTACTATGACTGAAACGCGACTGGCTGCATATTTAGGTAATCTCGGGCGAACCAAACTGGCTTAGTACTGTGTTCCGGTTTATCTATGGAGAATTATCCTTTGAACTCGAGACACGGGCTGAGTGCGGAAAGTTTACCTCAGAGCTCCAGGATGGCTGGACCCCAGATTGAGAAGTAAATGTGTATCCGATGGTCATAATGACTAATTGGGGTGTTGAAGCTCTATATACCTGGATCAGGTCTTGTGTCGTACACTTACGTCTTTGTACACAGCTCCACATTGACTGTGTAGTTTCTAGGTTCCTGGTTCCTAGGTGGTTACAGATAGTGTTGCTGCCTGGAAGCAGTGTCACCACTCGACAAACTTCGTCTCAGGGGGCAAGGCTCTGGTCGCAGGTGAAAAATAATGTCATCTCAACGTCGTAGACATCGCTATACTAATCTAAAAACCTCCACACGTCAACACATCACGTGACATTTCATCTTGCTTTATCCAATAATTGGCTTTCCTGAAACAGTTGGGGCTGTGATTGTGGTGCATAGTGTTAAAACATGTGAGTTATAAGACCGGTACGCTCTGTGATTGTGGTACATTGTGTTAAAGCATGTGAGTTAAGACCGGTACGCTCTGTGATTGTGGTACATTGTGTTAAAGCATGTGAGGTTAAGACCGGTACGCTCTGTGATTGTGGTACATTGTGTTAAAGCATGTGTTATAAGACCGGTACGCTCTGTGATTGTGGTACATTGTGTTAAAGCATGTGAGTTAAGACCGGTACGCTCTGTGATTGTGGTACAATGTGTAAAAACATGTGAGTTAAGACCGGTACGCTCTGTGATTGTGGTACCTTGAGTTAAAGCATGTGAGTTAAGACATGTACGCTCTCTGGAACGAGAATCAGGTGCTTTGTCAGCATATACGAAATCATTTCTAAAGTTCAGGGTCCCGAAAACAGCAATATATACATAGAAGTATCTTAAATACCAATGGTTAAACATTGACTTACGGTAATCGTGTTAAGACCAGAACCTTACAATATCTTAGAAAGCTTCACATTCACAATATTGAAGAGTCTCCAGCTAAAACGTGTGTACGGGGTCAGTCGTTTATGTCACCGGGTACAGACATATGCTATGGAAATATGCGGTTATGATGTCAGTCACGGCATTGTGCAAATATAGGACGTGGTGTGAAGGAAGATGTAATATATAAGTGACTTGACTTTATGTTCACAAGCCATACAAACACCTGATTGAACCCAAGGCTGAGAGCGGATAATCTTGCAAGCGTTCGTCGCACGTAGACAGGATGCCTTACACGAACAGGGAATGGATGGCGCTCTGACGTAAAGGCTCAGAACACAGGAAGTGAAGAGAAAATATTGCTTGAGGCTACAAAATTATTGTTCCACTGGGAATCTCTTACGTTTTCTCAAGCTGAGCGCCCCCGGATGTACCCGAACACATATAATCTGTGTTTGTTTGTAATCGTTCCAGATTTGCTGTTTACCCTCCACATCTACGTTGACATTACCAGTTTGTCTGTCTATCACCCTTGTACATGGATGCTGGCGCTCGCCGTATGAAAATGTGTGCGTGCGTGTGTGCGTGTGTGCGTGTGTGTGAATATGCATTGATACAGCTGAGACATATAGCACCATATACTCCTGCCACCACCACCACCACCACCACCACACTACTACTACTACTACTACTACTACTACTACTACTACTACTACTACTACTACTACTACTACTACTACTACTACTACTACTACTACTACTACTAGCAACAACGCCCATATCTGTACATCCTTATTCTTCAGCTTCACATCAACTGCTTCTAATCCTTTTCATCCTGCAAATTCATGTCTTTAAGTCTGTTTACCCACTCGAACCACCCCGACGAGTACTTAAGTGTATTCATAAATATCCGGAACAGTCGTAATGAGTGCGTCACCTTTCCTTGTCCCAGATTTGTACGCTTGTGTCGAGTTTTTCACAAACGGGATATTAACCTGTAGATACACTGAATCCGGCGGACCGATTCATCCTCCACTTTACCTAATGTATCTATTGTCAGCAACCCTCGTTACCCACGTCCCTCAAACTGATCTGCTATCGTGACAAATCTTGTACTTACACAAAGCTATCCCATACTGAAATCAAACAAATGATGTACATAGTTGTTGGGAAAGTAGCACCTGTTAACGGCGTGTTTAAACTACGATGTGCTCGTGGCCTACAACTTCAATGCCTTCTACAAAAGAGCGAGCATCCTTTGAAATATAACAACCTGTGCGGCTGATCGCGAGCATTTCCACTGAATCAGGCGGCTTTGGAAGTGTCGTTTAATCTGCCACGTCGCTTAACAGCTACAGGTAAAATCATTTAGTTTGTTGGTATGTTAAAGCTTTCTACTTAGCTGTTAAGTCCCAATTTGTATTCTCCGTTCGGTGATGGAACTTCAGTTGAATTCGGCTGTTTTATAGGTACGTTCGTTTTTCTTGTCAATCTGTGTTGATTTATATTTATGTCTGATTCATATAACTGATGCATTTGAAATGTTCTTTCCTGTTACTATGTGATTAATATGTTACTGTTACAAATCGTTTCTTTGAGTTACAAGATGGCATTAAGGCTGGTTGACAAGTGTATAAAATACGTGGTTAATATTCTAATACGGGGGTAAAATAAAACAGAGAAGAGACAAACTTCATTTATCAAATTGTTTCGACAACGCGTCTGATGTGAGAAATTAATGACTGGTTGTACGGCAAATGATTAATTTATCTTGGAGTAATAAATAGAGTGGATTCCACAAAGCGATCGCAGCTTCTTAACATGGCCCTCAACACGGCCCTGAACATGGACCTGAACATGGCCCTGAAAATGGCCTTAACATAGACCTCAACATGGCCCTTAACAAAGCCCCACGGTGGGGTTGGGGCTATATAATCAATATAATCGGGAAGTATTATCACACTGTGGCGTTAAGTGACGGGCATGGCTTAACACCATACCGCTGAACCATGACGGAGACGTACGGGTGGGTTCGAATCCCACTTCAGCCCTGCGCGTCGTGGTCTGACACCACCATATTTCTACTCGTTGCATTACCAAACTGTCAGACACAGGTGTCGCTTCGGCCTTCACTCCAACGATCAGCTGACAGGGCGCGAGTGAGTGAATATGGTTTTACGCCGCTATTCCAACAATATCGTGCTGGTAAACAATAAACCGATCTCACTCACTCACTCACAGTTCACGACAATGTAAATCTCAGCACAACCCTACAGGCATATTATGTTTGGCTGAAAACCCACGCTGTCAATTATTCCCAATGCATTGAATCTAGGTATTTTACTCATGTAACCTGTCTAGGTGTAACAATATTATTTAACATTCATCTTGATCCATTAATAAGTAGCGTGTTGTTTATGTATTTGGAAGACTTATCTGTCGGCAAAACCAAGTGATCTTTATCATCATCATTATAATTCACATCAACTGAAAGTGATCATTAAATATCTGAAGTGATCTGAACACAATTGCCTTTAAAAACTATACCTATGTTCCCAGCTTAACGTATTGGACATTTACCTCAGCGAGAAGACCGTAGTGGCTTTCATCCAGTTGACAATCATGACTTCTTTAACAGCTCGACATGAGCATGTATTATCGGCGTCCGCTGGTGTAAAATGTACAGCACTTGTTTCCATAGAACTCATTTAGAGGAGGACAGATGAGTGTATTGCATGATTTAGTCCCCATTGTTTTATGTTTCATAGCGTGTGACGCCATCATATCAACCTTAAAACCAACTGTTGCATAAACTGTATTATATTTGTACTCGCGATGACGTCATCCATCAAGTCATGGGATGCATTATTCAATCATCAACACGTATATCGACAAAATGATGACACTTGACGTATTGTCCTTCGAACAACGTGGGACGAACAACATGTGCGGTCATGGTTTAGTAAGAAGTACAATCTGTGCACCGCTCACAATCACATCACAGACCACTGACGAATGGATCTCTGTGTTCAGGTGGCTCTTCCGCCAGTTGTCACCACCCCTACACAACATATTGACAGACAAGCCGCCATCATTTCTGTAACAAGTATAGATTCAGTCGTTATTTGGTTGGTTTGTTGTTTAACGCCGCACTCAGCAATATTCCAGCTGTATGGCGGCGGTCTGTAAATAATTCACTCACTCTTTGGAGAGCGCTCTTCGTCATCAAGGGTGTTGCCATTATGACCGGTGTTCTGTAGGTACCACACCCGTGTCTTGGTTGTGACGGCCTTCGTTACTTCGGGCTTCCCTCCCACATCAAGCAGACGCGTGATATAACAGGAATACTGTTAAAATACTGCCCCACACCGACACTGGTTTATGCAAAAACAGACACCGAGGAACCTATCCTGCTGTTGTGATAAGGCTGACACAATTGGACCTATTCGTCCATGGACGTAAGACTCCCGATGGGAATTAGATATTTTGTATCATGTACACCTTTAAACTCGCAGTATACTTTAACCCTGTGATCAGTCCTCATCAGTTTTCCTTGTTGTACATGTGTAACAGCACATGTCTCACACACTGAACTGAATATCAGACAACATTTCTTTTTCTCTCGTCATCTCGCCTGAAATATCCAGGTAAGTGTTTTATGAGGAGGTGTGATGTGTGACTGTCTGTAATCGGATCTCGTGTGGCCTTCAGTTTCCCCGATGGTTCTGGTAGGATGGATTGCCGTAGTGTTAGTTGCTGACCAGTTAACGTGATAGACACCAGTCAGCGGTCAGTGGATACCCACACCTGAACATAATGCATAATGTTCACCTACAGAGACGCTCGCTGGTACGGTAACTGGGGGAGGTGTCGCTGACTCACGAGTCAGCTGATGGCGTTTTACTGGTTCCTTAAATGTCAGTGTTGATGTAATTCTTTTCAACTATGCGTGTACCAATATAGATTTGAAATATTGTCTCTGGAAAGAAACGATTTCCAGAAAATAAATAACGAGTGTAGTAAAAAATGATTGCCTTTGCGCAACACACCTTAAAGGATTGTTGAAGGTCGTTTTAATTTAATGCTGTCATTTCATATATAGAACAGATACTTTGTGTAACAACACACAAGGACTTATACAATGTGTGTAGGATTTGTGTGACAAAACACTGGAGATTATACAATGTATGTAGGCTATGTGTACCAACACACAATTACTTATAGACTGTGTGTAGGCTGTGTGTGACAAAACACAGAATTAAACAATGTTTGTTGGCTTACGTACACTGAATCGTAACTGACGTATTCTTAATCCCGGAGAATCATATGTACCGCTGTTGTACATTAATGCAATTATGATCCTTTATGAACGAGCTGTTTTACACTGGATGTGTGGACGTTTGGAGATACGGACATTCCCTGCGGGTATGTCTTCCCTTTACCTCGTGGAGACCCGACCCCCCGGGGAAATAAGGGGCTCAGGGTGACTGAATCCCGAGAGAACCACGGGGCACCCCCAGAGAATCATGGGAGACTTCGGGTGACCAGACTGAACGGGAGACTCACGGGTATATCCTGGTTGTTTCAGACCGCGGCTTGTCATGACTATACTGTCAGGTGTGTGTGTTCTGCTGGTCCTGACCTTCGGGCAGACGGTGTGGGGACTGGAGGAGGGCTACCGCAGGTGAGTAACGCAGTCTGTGTGTAAGTAGCGTCCCTGAGTGGCGTGCTACTAACTAACATATCAACGGGGACATAATTGACTTCTGGATTCAACGTCTTTATTTTTCAGAAAATAGACAAGCGTAAAGGAGATTAAGTTGTTTGTTTTCAGTTCATGAAATTTCTGCCAGTATTATTTTTATCATTGCTTTCATTATTTCTACCATTTTCAACAAAACATTCAGTCCTTACATGGAAATATGTTTAAGTGTTTAAAGAACTTTTAATATCTGTAATTATGTCTTACTGAGTAAACAATTGAATTCAATATGTCACCGATTTCATAATCTTTACACGTATATTGGTATATATTGTGCTACAATTCTAATAGATGATACTGGACAATAAACATTAACCCACCCAGACTGGTGGCATCAAGCACATTTAATATATATTATGTTAAGTAATCATACTTTATCATAGATCTAAACACGGTTAGGACTAAACATGCATAACGCACACAAAGCCACGTGTGGGTAGGTCTGATGTAGATTCAACAGCTCAGGAGTCCACATTCATCTTTGACAATTCAAGGCCTTAAACTGTGTGTATCCATATAATATGGATTGCAAACAATTGGTCCGTACATCGAAAACTGTCGCACGCGATGTTGTTGGTGTTTGTCGAACTGGTTTCAGTCACAAGGGACATAACTCTATTGGGATCGGACGGTAGAGGGCGCGAGAGTCTATTTAATGCAACGTTACATTAATTCATTCGAACGTTTTCATTTAATATTGTAATGTAAATGAGTATATTTTTAGAAATTATTACATGGTAGCTATCCTGAGGGCTGTATCAGGGAAATGCATCATTTATTTTTAGAGAAGTGTGGTGTGAAATAGTGCCTTTAAGTTGGGGGAAAACCCCAAGGTGGTGCGGGTCTCCAAACCTGGAAACATACTCATAGATGTCTAACACGGCCAGGGAACGCTACTATGTACAGCAAATTGTTGTAACGACCAAATGTCGGCAGTTCAATTTTCATTAGACCGAATCTGGGAACGACGGATCCTGGCACACCCAAGGCACATAACTCTGTGTGCACTGCGAATTATGACGGCTCTGTCATCTAGCGCGTATTAAAACAAATCCCTTCATTCTAAGCACATTCAGCTCCATCAGAAGCTGGCTGACAAATATACCAGGTATCCTTCAAAAAGTAATTACAGTGTTAAGGGCCACTGGTAAATGTCGATACGTGTAGAGAAAATGTGTAGCAAGGAGAGGCGTTGAGTGGGTTTGTGTATAATTGTCCATCAGACCTTTGATCACATGATTTGCATTTCAAAGAGATCCAGTGTATATAAAAAAAACTCATTTAGAACGTCTTTGTTGCAGAAATGTCGTAGGTCCTCAGGCCCATTATAAAAATCTTTGTGGATAGTAGATTTGCCGAAATAGCATGCAATTGTTTATATCACATGACTTACTGTATGTGCAGTATAGAATATCTGATGTAAAACGGTGTTTTGTCAAATAGTAGGAGAATTCAGTTAACAGGGTCCATGGTATTCACCGCGTACAAAACAATCATTCCACCTGATAATCTCCAAGTTTTACATTTCTAATCTACTTATCTGTAAAGTACAGAAAGGTAATGAAACAGATTCAAACGTTCAAGTATACACATGGAAGAAAGTATTGCATCATCCCATATTTTCCTTAGCATCAATAGCTTGACACCAAACTTGTCGTACTGGAGAAACCAAGTTCTATAGATCTGTACAACTTCTACAAAGTCTATCAAAGGATCTTGTCGTAGTGGAGAAACCAAGTTCTATAGATCTTTACAACTTCTAAAAAGCCTATCAAAGGATCTTGTCGTACTGCTTTGTTGTCTGGGGTTCAACGTCTGTCAGGTCGTCTTGCTCTATACCCGGCCAATGTGATTTCGAAACATTCTGTTGGGAAAACGACGACGTGGAAGACACACTTTTAACACGGAGAAGTCTTGCGTCGGCCTGAACGCTGACGGTCCTTGACGTCATTAGTGTGCTGATGTTTTCCTGATGACAACCAACATCTCTCGCGATAGCCGTCAATGATCATGACATGCCAGCATTACCCATACTACGACGTGCCCCTTGTCATTGGTTGGTTGGTTGATTAACGCCGCTCTCAGCAATATTCCAGCTTCATGGCGGCGGTCTGTATAAAATAACCGAGTCTGGACCAGACAATCAAGTGTTCAACATCATGAGCATCGGTCTACAGAATTGGGAACCGATGACATGTGTCAACCAAGTCAGCGAGCCTGACCATCCGATCCCGTTAGATGCCATTTTTTTCCAAGTTATCGAACTGAAGAATTGTTTCCTTAAAATCGATATTATTTTTAATGATGGCTTCCATGTAATGATGTTCTCCTTTGATTATAGCACATAGATATCTGAAATCAATGTTTGGTGCGCACGAAGGGTAAAACAATATCATACAAGCATAATTATGTTATGAATATAAATGGCTATACAGGGGTTACAAATCACAGGTGTTGCGCTACTTTTTCCATGCGTATATTTAATTGCATGTCTGCCATTTGTGATAACAATATCGGGTGTTATCTGAGAAGGTGGAATGTGGTTCATCTTAACACCTAGGTTATTAATTTTAAACATTTAGATATTCATGGAATGATTATCGTTGAATCGAACGGTGCCGTTTCTGTCGAATAGTTCCTAATAAACGTATTCCAGATTACCAGCGAGGTGAAATGTGGCAAGGTTATTGCACGTGAAAACTCGTCAACGTGTGTGTCCTCACAAGCCCTTGACTACTAGCTGACGTTTTACATGTCCACCACTCTCAGACATATATCCACCCACTGTTATATTCTATTAATGAAAGGCACGGTAACAATTAATACCACCCTCTAACGTCCCTGTGCATGACATCTCCGGGTACGGAACCACTGACCTTCCGCTCTCCGGCCAAGTCCTCTGTACACTAGAATCACTGTGACGGAGTCGTGGCAATTGTATAGGTGCTGACGTTCATAACTAGAGCGTCGGAAAGGATAACGTTTCGCTTTAATGAGGTTCCATTGTATGTCTTATTCGTATAAATGAGGTTTTATTACAATTATTGTTCGCATTAATCCGGTTTCACTGTATGAGTTATTTGTGTTCAGACTTTTATACTCACAGCAAGTTGAGGAGAAATAGGAAGCATGTTCAAGCGAAAACATTGTTTATGGCCCATTTGAATGAGTATGACGTTTGACCGACGAGTTTTGACTATTGACTCGGGTATATTTACCCATAGATATTGACCTCGGGTCAAATAGAAAAGTACATGTTTACATGATACTACGTAACACGTTGTAAAAGTAATCCCTAGTTGGATATAAGCCCCGGGTTAGATGGGAGATGGTAAAACACGACAGAGCTTCACCTTCTTTTGGACTTCATCTGTGACGTCATAATTGATGTCGTGTGTCACAGAGCGGCTGTAAACAAATTAGAGAATAGCCAATGGGGTCAATTACGGATTATCTGTTCCATGTGAGGTATTGGTTTTAACTTCCGAGCAACGGAAAACTGTCACTAATACGCCAATCAGCGTGAAGTAAGAATTACCCTGCTCATTAACTACTATTGGGAACATTTTCCGTGCCCTATGGGAAATTTTATAAAAAAGACACACGTTGAGTGTTCAGATTATTAATGATAAAACTCAAGAAGCAATTGCGAGACCGTCATTACATGTTAACCTGGAGTTGTCATAACTGAGTATGTTGTCAGGATCCTGCTGCAGGAAGTCATGTGATCCAACCACGTGCCTGCGGGCGTCGATGGGGGTGGGGTTGGGGTGGGTGGGGTGTGGACAGCCTTTGTTGATTGCGTGTCTTCCTATCCAGACTGGTTTCTTTGTTGATTAGCAAGGCCAGCTTTACGCCTCTGGTCCTAACCGTAGACGGGAACCCGGTCGCGCCCTATCCTCACACATTAAGATGTTAGTGATGTGAGATGTACATTGAGATGCAATATTGTTTTCTTCTTCAGCTACAAACTGGTGAAGGTGGATGCACCATCGCAAGAACAGCTTAACAATATAGTGACAGGTCGAGACTGGGTAAATACTAAATAGAATATGTTCATACAACACCTTCCTTTGTTCATACAACACATTCCTGTGTTCATACAACACCTTCCTATGTTCATACAACACCTTCCTATGTTCATACAACACATTCCTATATTCATACAACACATTCCTATGTTCATACATCACATTCCTTTGTTCTTACAAAACATTCCTATGTTCATACAACACATTCCTATGTTCATACAACACATTCCTATGTTCATACAACACTTTCCTATGTTCATACAACACATTCCTATATTCATACATCGCATTCCTATGTTCATACAACACATTCCTATGTTCATACAGTACCTTCCTATGTTCATACACCTTCCTATGTTCATACAACACCTTCCTATGTTCATACAACACATTCCTATGTTCATACATCACCTACCTATGTTCATACAACACATTCCTTTGTTCATACAACACATTCCTATGTTCATACAACACATTCCTATGTTCATACAACACCTTCCTATGTTCATACAGCACCTTCCTATGTTCATACAACACATTCCTTGTTCATACAACACCTTCCTTTGTTCATACAACACATTCCTATGTTCATACAACACATTCCTTGTTCATACAACACCTTCCTTTGTTCATACAACACATTCCTTTGTTCATACATCACATTCCTTGTTCATACAACGCCTTCCTTTGTTCATACAACACATTCCTTTGTTCATACATCACATTCCTATATTCATACATCACCTTCCTATGTTCATACAACACATTCTTTTGTTCATACAACACATTCCTATGTTCATACATCACCTACCTATGTTCATACAACACATTCCTTTGTTCATACAACACATTCCTATGTTCATACGACACATTCCTATGTTCATACAACACATTCCTATGTTCATACAACACCTTCCTATATTCATACATCGCATTCCTATGTTCATACAACACATTCCTATGTTCATACAACACATTCCTATGTTCATACAGCACCTTCCTATGTTCATACAACACATTCCTATGTTCATACAACACCTTCCTATGTTCATACAACACCTTCCTATGTTCATACAACACATTCCTATGTTCATACAACACATTCCTTTGTTTACCTATGTTCATACAACACATTCCTATGTTCATACATCACCATTCCTATGTTCATACAACACATTCCTATGTTCATACAACACATTCCTATGTTCATATTCCTATGTTCATACACACATTCCTATGTTCATACACACATTCCTATGTTCATCCTTCCCTATGTTCATACAACACATTCCTATGTTCATACAACACCTTCCTATGTTCATACAACACCTATGTTTACAACACCTTCCTATGTTCATACAACACATTCCTATGTTCATACAACACATTCCTATGTTCATACAACACCTTCCTATGTTCATACAACACCTTCCTATGTTCATACACACACATTCCTATGTTCATACAAACATTCCTTCCTATGTTCATACATCACCTTTCCTATGTTCATACAACACATTCCTATGTTCATACAACACTTCCTATGTTCATACAACACATTCCTATGTTCATACAACACATTCCCTATGTTCATATACAACACATTCCTTTGTTCATACAACACATTCCTATGTTCATACAACACATTCCTATGTTCATACAACACATTCCTATGTTCATACAACACCTTCCTATGTTCATACAACACCTTCCTATGTTCATACAACACCTTCCTTTGTTCATACAACACATTCCTTTGTTCATACAACACATTCCTTTGTTCATACAACACATTCCTTTGTTCATACAACACATTCCTTTGTTCATACAACACATTCCTTTGTTCATACAACACATTCCTATGTTCATACAACACATTCCTTTGTTCATACAACACATTCCTATGTTCATACATCACCTTCCTATGTTCATACAACACATTCCTATGTTCATACAACATATTCCTTGTTCATACAACACCTTCCTTTGTTCATACAACACATTCCTTTGTTCATACATCACATTCCTATGTTCATACATCACCTTCCTATGTTCATACAACACATTCCTTTGTTCATACAACACATTCCTATGTTCATACAACACATTCCTTTGTTCATACATCACCTTCCTATGTTCATACAACACATTCCTTTGTTCATACAACACATTCCTTTGTTCATACATCACCTTCCTATGTTCATACAACACCTTCCTATGTTCATACAACACATTCCTATGTTCATACAACACATTCCTTTGTTCATACAACACATTCCTATGTTCATACACACATCACATGTTCATACAACCATTCCTTTGTTCATACAACACATTCCTTTGTTCATACATCACATTCCTATGTTCATACATCACATTCCTTTGTTCATACAACACATTCCTTTGTTCATACAACACATTCCTATGTTCATACAACACATTCCTTTGTTCATACAACACATTCCTTTGTTCATACAACACATTCCTATGTTCATACAACACATTCCTATGTTCATACAACACATTCCTTTGTTCATACAACACACCTTCCTATGTTCATACAACACATTCCTTTGTTCATACAACACATTCCTTTGTTCATACAACACATTCCTATGTTCATACAACACATTCCTTTGTTCATACAACACCTTCCTATGTTCATACAACACCTTCCTATGTTCATACAACACCTTCCTATGTTCATACAACACATTCCTATGTTCATACAACACATTCCTTTGTTCATACAACACATTCCTATGTTCATACAACACATTCCTTTGTTCATACAACACATTCCTTTGTTCATACAACACCTTCCTATGTTCATACAACACCTTCCTATGTTCATACAACACATTCCTTTGTTCATACAACACATTCCTTTGTTCATACAACACATTCCTATGTTCATACATCACCTTCCTATGTTCATACAACACATTCCTTTGTTCATACATCACCTTCCTATGTTCATACATCACATTCCTTTGTTCATACAACACATTCCTTTGTTCATACAACACATTCCTATGTTCATACAACACATTCCTTTGTTCATACAACACATTCCTTTGTTCATACAACACCTTCCTATGTTCATACATCACCTTCCTATGTTCATACAACACCTTCCTATGTTCATACATCACCTTCCTATGTTCATACAACTCCTTCCTATGTTCATACGACACATTCCTATGTTCATACAACACCATCATTTGTAAACGACGTCGCACACTCCCTCACTTACCCATTAAGATGCTCAGTGGTTCAACTCACTCACCAAATACTTGCCTGTCGGAAACTGTTAGCTGGATGTTCAGTAACGGACGTGTTAATACCCGCGATTAAATACAGACAATATGAATTTACAGAGTTTCGCACGTATATCGAGATCATCCTCGTTGTTCCAGGTGGATGTGTTCGGCAGCGAGGGGACGAGTCTGACCGCGATGGTGCCGCCCCAGCTGCTGGGAGAACTCATCCAGGTTGTCAAGAGTCAAGGAGGGAAACTCACTGTCATACACGAAGATATGGAAAAGTAAGTACAACCCCAGTTCGGTTAATCATTGACACAGAGTCTACGTTCGAAGCAGCTATCAGCCGCAACACCTGGTCCTAGATTTTCGAAGCTCCCTTAGCGCTAAGATAGTCGTAAGTTAATGTTAATATATGGCACTTACGACTATCTTAGCGCTAAGAGAGCTTCGAAAACCTAGACACAGATGTCTGTGTCTTGCTTAGCAAACATTCTGTAATTCATTGAACTAAACTGTCAGTGCAATGTTCTGCTTGTTGCATTGTTACAGAATGTTACACTGTGTTACAGACCAACATTGGTTGCATTGTTACAGTATGTCACACTGTGTTACAGACCAACATTGGTTGCATTGTTACAGTATGCTACACTGTGTTACAGATTTACATTGGTTGCATTGTTACAGTATGTCAGACTGTTACAGAGTAACAATGGTACCCAGTGGCTGCAGTGTTCTGCTTGTTGCATTGTTACAGTATGTTATACTGTGTTACAGACTAACATTGTTGCATTGTCACAGTATGTTACACTGTTACAGAGTAGCCGAGGAGGAGTACCGAGAGAGGATGAGGCACAGACAGAGGCGAGCCACCACTTCAAAAGAAGATGACCTTCTCGACTTCCTTGATCTGAGCAGGGTAGAGCAACTTTCTACATCTTAGTAGTACACATGGTATCTGGCAGAACGTGAATCACATCAGAATCATAGATTACAACTACTCTTTTAGACACCACGTCTCGTAAACAAGTTCTTGCCAATATAAAGATGGAAAGATGGAAAGAGTGTTCGCTCGTTGTGCAGAATATATGGTTCGAATCCCATCATGAGTGCATGTTTATTTTGTATCACCCAACCCTGAAGCTTCTTACATATGTCTAAACGTGGTTCGGAACCGTTCTCACTCACTCACTCATTAAAATACTTTCTTAATAATGAACTTGATTACCATTCCAGCAATATGCCTTCCAAAACAAAATATTAACTGGGTCAAGCAGAGCTCATTTGGTCAAGGAACGGATCGGGCGGTCATCAGAAAACAGAGACATCAACTTGATCAGGGTACGTCTCCTTGTTTTCATAATTTAAATTTAATTTTTACTCACTCATTCCTTGTTTTAATCACTTCTTCAAGCGACACAATGCTCTTCTGTATTACATGCCGGCCACCCGGTTGATCTGGACGATAGTTCACGAATGACGCTTCGTGTTTATGCAGAAATATCGCTTTAACTGAATTATGTAATGGTTTGGAAGGTGGGAACGCAGATTAACGGGGTCCAGGTTTTGATGAGGTTTACGTGTATGCTGCTCAGAACGGAGAGAACCTCCAAAACACAAGGTAGTCATTTTACGATCGCTTCCTTGTCTCATAGTGTTGACAGGGTACTATAACAATAGACCTGGTTAAGTCAACACAAAGTCTCGACCTGTATACAATTATAATCGGAGTTAATCTAGGATTCGAACTAAGACTCACATACGTCTCCACGGTGAACAGTGCCGCGGCTGAACCAACTGGGCCACCCAAGCTAGCTTCTTCTTACACTTGTGTAATTACTCTGGTTTAGTTGATCATGTGACGTTGTTACATGTTCTTTTCCTCCCAGATTTCGGCGGATGCATCTCAGCAAAAGAAGAGAACTATTTTCATTGACGCTGGTATTCATGCGCGGGAGTGGATAGCACCGGCCACAGCGAACTACATCCTGTACCAGGTAACGTCCCCGTGGGGGGTCCGGCTTAGCACCAGTCCCCAGCAACTTATTCTGGTCGTTAGGGGTGACAAGGTGGATCAGGTGTTTTACAAGGTGGTCTAGTTGATTGTGTGTCATCGTACTCAGGCGGTGTGAATTGTAGCTCACTTTATCGATCACGGGATTTACTTCACAGTCGTTTGAAATCAGTGCATGTGTTATTTTTATGTAGATATAATAAGATTTTATGGTGGAAACCTCGGTATCCCCTTTCTATGGAACTTCAGCAGGCTTGATCTACACCGATGTATAACTGTGTTACTATGACAACCATAGTAATAGCTGATAGCACCCTTGTCGCCTCTCATCCTAGCAAGATTTTAACTTTAAAACGGAAAACTGTTTTCCAGTCTCTCTTACTTGCCGGGGTTATCTTACCTAGATATCTGTGAACATCCGGGTTAGAATTGGTCTTCAGCAACCCATACTTACCGTAAGAGGCGACTACCAGGATCGGGTTGTCAGGCTTGTATACAAATCACTTGATTGTCTGGCCCAGACTTGACTATCAACAGACTGCCAGAGATTCTTACGTGGGTTTAGACACATTATAAGAGTGCTTCACATCATAGGAGCGCCAGCTGTTGCGCATTAATGATCTCCACGCATACCTTCATGGGCATGTCAACTTTACGCTAACCAAAGCATTATCAATGTGTGCATGTGTGTGTCTGCATGGTGTGTTTTCCGTCCTTCATCACCTTCCCGCTCAGAATCGTTGTATCCAGTCATTCGCCCGTTTGAATGAGTATCCGTCCACCATGGAAAATATATATAATTCTTGTAATAAATACCCACGCTGCATTTTGTAGTAATGATAGTTGAAGGAGGGAAGTAGCTGGGCATATGGCTTTTTGTTAGGTTTGAAGCAGACCTTTTGTTTCTGTACCTGGCTTCAAGGGTATCGACACCAGCAACCACTCACCTGAAGCTGTGTAATAATACTCATATAATATTGTTTGGTTTCAGTTGGCGTACAACGACTCGTCAGCAAGTTTACTCAGGGACTTTAACTGGGAGATTGTTCCTGTCCTCAACCCAGACGGATATGGGTATTCACACACGGTGAGTTAAACACTCCCTCTGTGGTAGAGTCACACACAGGGTAACACACGGTGAGTTAAACACGCCCTCTACAGTGAGCAGTTAAACACGGTAGTTAAACACTCCCTCTGTGGTAGAGTCACACACAGTGAGTTAAACACGCCCTCTGTGGTAGAGTCACACACGGTGAGTTAAACACTCCCTCTGTGGTAGGGTCACACACGGTGAGTTAAACACTCCCTCTGTGTGGAAGGGTCACATGGTGAGTTAAACACTCCCTCTGTGGTAGGGTCACACACAGTGAGTTAAACACTCCCTCTGTGGTAGGGTCACACACAGTGAGTTAAACACGCCCTCTGTGGTAGGGTCGCACACGGTGGGTTAAACACTCCCTCTGTGGTAGGGTCACACACGGTGAGTTAAACACTCTCTGTGGTAGGGTCACACACAGTGAGTTAAACACGCCCTCTGTGGTAGAGTCACACACGGTGAGTTAAACACTCCCTCTGTGGTAGGGTCACACACGGTGAGTTAAACACTCCCTCTGTGGTAGGGTCACACACGGTGAGTTAAACACTCCCTCTGTGGTAGGGTCACACACGGTGAGTTAAACCCGCCCTCTGTGGTAGGGTCACACACGGTGAGTTAAACCCGCCCTCTGTGGTAGGGTCACACACGGTGAGTTAAACCCGCCCTTTGTGGTAGAGTCACACACGGTGAGCTGAACCCGCCCTCTGTGGTAGGGTCACACACGGTGAGTTAAACAAGTCCTCTGTGGTAGAGTCACACACGGTGAGTTAAACATTCCCTCTGTGGTAGGGTCACACACGGTGAGTTAAACACTCCCTCTGTGGTTATTGAACTGAGTACACCCCCTGCTATAGGGTCACCCACGATGAGTTGAGCACACCCACTTCAACTGGGTAACACACGGGGAAATGACCACACCCTCTATGCTTGCGTCACACACTCTACCAAACCTCCTTGTCAGTCCCCATAGTGATATTATGAGTCCTAGTGTCCAACGAATCTCACAGCTATGGCTGACTTTCAGCAAATGGAACATTCGTCTAAGCGTTACAGACACCCCCCCCACCCCTTAAATTGAAAATATATTGACGAGGCTGATGCGGTTTCTTCCTTCTCGGTGGATTGTTGTTGATATATTGACGAGGCTGATGCGGTTTCTTCCTTCTCCGTGGATTGTTGTTGATATAGTGACGTGGCTGATGCGGTTTCTTCCTTCTCGGTGGATTGTTGTTGATATATTGACGAGGCTGATGCGGTTTCTTCCTTCTCCGTGGATTGTTGTTGATATATTGACGTGGCTGATGCGGTTTCTTGCTTCTCCGTGGATTGTTGTTGATATAGTAACGTGGCTGATGCGGTTTCTTCCTTCTCGGTGGATTGTTGTTGATATATTGACGAGGCTGATGCGGTTTCTTCCTTCTCCGTGGATTGTTGTTGATATAGTAACGTGGCTGATGCGGTTTCTTCCTTCTCCGTGGATTGTTGTTGATATAGTAACGTGGCTGATGCGGTTTCTTCCTTCTCCGTGGATTGTTGTTGATATATTGACGAGGCTGATGCGGTTTCTTCCTTCTCCGTCGATTGTTGTTGATATAGTAACGTGGCTGATGCGGTTTCTTCCTTCTCGGTGGATTGTTGTTGATATAGTAACGTGGCTGATGCGGTTTCTTCCTTCTCCGTGGATTGTTGTTGATATAGTAACGTGGCTGATGCGGTTTCTTCCTTCTCCGTGGATAGTTGTTGATATATTGACGTGGCTGATGCGGTTTCTTGCTTCTCCGTGGATTGTTGTTGATATAGTAACGTGGCTGATGCGGTTTCTTCCTTCTCGGTGGATTGTTGTTGATATGTTGACGTGGCTGATGCGGTTTCTTCCTTCTCCGTGGATTGTTGTTGATATATTGACGTGGCTGATGCGGTTTCTTCCTTCTCCGTGGATTGTTGTTGATATATTGACGAGGCTGATGCGGTTTCTTCCTTCTCCGTGGATTGTTGTTGATATATTGACGAGGCTGATGCGGTTTCTTCCTTCTCCGTGGATTGTTGTTGATAAATTGACGAGGCTGATGCGGTTTCTTCCTTCTCGGTGGTTTCTTCCTTCCACTCAGTGAGTTGTTGTTGATATATTGACGAGGCTGATGCGGTTTCTTCCTTCTCCGTGGATTGTTGTTGATATAGTAACGTGGCTGATGCGGTTTCTTCCTTCTCGGTGGATTGTTGTTGATATGTTGACGTGGCTGATGCGGTTTCTTCCTTCTCCGTGGATTGTTGTTGATATATTGACGTGGCTGATGCGGTTTCTTCCTTCTCCGTGGATTGTTGTTGATATATTGACGAGGAGGCTGATGCGGTTTCTTCCTTCTCCGTGGATTGTTGTTGATATATTGACGAGGCTGATGCGGTTTCTTCCGTCTCCGTGGATTGTTGTTGATAAATTGACGAGGCTGATGCGGTTTCTTCCTTCTCGGTGGATTGTTGTTGATATATTGACGAGGCTGATGCGGTTTCTTCCTTCTCCGTGGATTGTTGTTTATATAGTAACGTGGCTGATGCGGTTTCTTCCTTCTCGGTGGATAGTTGTTGATATATTGACGAGGCTGATGCGGTTTCTTCCTTCTCCGTGGATTGTTGTTGATATATTGACGAGGCTGATGCGGTTTCTTCCGTCTCCGTGGATTGTTGTTGATATATTGACGAGGCTGATGCGGTTTCTTCCTTCTCGGTGGATTGTTGTTGATATATTGACGAGGCTGATGCGGTTTCTTCCTTCTCCGTGGATTGTTGTTGATATATTGACGAGGCTGATGCGGTTTCTTCCGTCTCCGTGGATTGTTGTTGATAAATTGACGAGGCTGATGCGGTTTCTTCCTTCTCGGTGGATTGTTGTTGATATATTGACGAGGCTGATGCGGTTTCTTCCTTCTCCGTGGATTGTTGTTGATATAGTAACGTGGCTGATGCGGTTTCTTCCTTCTCCGTGGGTTGTTGTTGATATAGTAACGTGGCTGATGCGGTTTCTTCCTTCTCGGTGGATTGTTGTTGATATATTGACGAGGCTGATGCGGTTTCTTCCTTCTCCGTGGATTGTTGTTGATATATTGACGAGGCTGATGCGGTTTCTTCCTTCTCGGTGGATTGTCGTTGATATATTGACGTGGCTGATGCGGTTTCTTCCTTCTCCGTGGATTGTTGTTGATATAGTAACGTGGCTGATGCGGTTTCTTCCTTCTCCGTGGATTGTTGTTGATATGTTGACGTGGCTGATGCGGTTTCTTCCTTCTCGGTGGATTGTTGTTGATATGTTGACGTGGCTGATGCGGTTTCTTCCTTCTCCGTGGATTGTTGTTGATATATTGACGTGGCTGATGCGGTTTCTTCCTTCTCCGTGGATTGTTGTTGATATATTGACGTGGCTGATGCGGTTTCTTCCTTCTCCGTAGATTGTTGTTGATATATTGACGTGGCTGATGCGGTTTCTTCCTTCTCCGTGGATAGTTGTTGATATATTGACGTGGCTGATACGGTTTCTTCCTTCTCCGTGGATTGTTGTTGATATAGTAACGTGGCTGATGCGGTTTCTTCCTTCTCGGTGGATAGTTGTTGATATAGTAACGTGGCTGATGCGGTTTCTTCCTTCTCGGTGGATTGTTGTTGATATAGTAACGTGGCTGATGCGGTTTCTTCCTTCTCGGTGGATAGTTGTTGATATAGTAACGTGGCTGATGCGGTTTCTTCCTTCTCCGTGGATTGTTGTTGATATATTGACGTGGCTGATGCGGTTTCTTCCTTCTCCGTTGATAGTTGTTGATATATTGACGTGGCTGATGCGGTTTCTTCCTTCTCGGTGGATTGTGGTTCATACTATCAGTCACAGGATTGTCTGGTCGAGATGGAATTGTTCACAGGTTGCGTCGTGTAGTTGAATATCACTTTGTGGGGCGTTAAACAACAAACATGGCTGACTGATGACACTGTAAATGGCCAGCGAGATTTAATACAGGATTCTCTGTTGAATAATGCCACTGTATATACCTTGTACATTTCTATTTTAGTCCACCCAGACCAGGTACTGGAGGAAAAACCGTCAAGCAAACGCAGGCAGCCAATGTATAGGCACTGACCTCAACAGGAACTTCGGCTACCCTGAACATATGCCAGGTGAGTACACGTCTGTCTTCATCTACTCAGGTAGCATGTATTCTGAAGAAGGCGACTGTGCTCCACGGTCTGTTGAACAAGTGCCAAGTGTATGTTTGTTGTAACCGTCATCGTTTCCGCCTAAATATTGCACTGTTGTGTTAGAATGACTTAAACCAAACCTGCAGGGGCTGCCAATTTGCTTGAAATCAATGCCCCTTTAAGGTGATGAGTCAGTTTTTACGTGTTTTTTGTTTTTTTTGTTTGATGGGGCTTTGAGTTCATGGCGACAAGTGATCCCGATGTGCTGTGTGTACCCTAGATAACTGAACACATGTTCAGAAGTGTACGGTACAGGCTCAGACGGACGACCATCATATAAATATAATGCTCTGAGTCAGTTCATGGTAAGCTTTAGGACCATGGTACACATATGGTTCAGATCTGTGGGACATATATGGTTCAATTCTGTGGGACATATATGGTTCAGACCCATGGTACATATATGGTTCAGATCCATGGTGCATATGTGGTTGAGGTCTGTGGGACATATATGGTTCAGATCTGTGGGACATATATGGTTCAGATCCATGGTACATATATGGTTCAGATCTGTTGGACATATATGGTTCAGATCTGTGGTACATATATGGTTCAGATCCATGGTACATATATGGTTCAGATCTGTGGGACATATATGGTTCAGATCTGTGGTACATATATGGTTCAGATCCATGGTGCATATATGGTTCAGATCTGTGGGACATATATGGTTCAGATCCATGGTACATATATGGTTCAGATCCATGGTACATATATGGTTCAGATCCTATGGGACATATATGGTTCAGATCCATGGTACATATATGGTTCAGATCCATGGGACATATATGGTTCAGATCTATGGTACATATATGGTTCAGATCCATGGTACATATATGGTTCAGATCTGTGGTACATATATGGTTCAGATCCATGGTACATATATGGTTCAGATCCATGGGTACATATATATATGGTTCAGACCCATGGTACATATATGGTTCAGATCCATGTTCAGACATATATGGTTCAGATCCATGGTACATATATGGTTCAGATCCATGGTACATATATGGCTCAGATCTGTGGTACATATATGTTCAGATCCATGGTACATATGTGGTTCAGGTCTGTGGGACATATATGGTTCAGATCTGTGGTACATATATAGTTCAGATCCATGGTACATATATGGTTCAGATCATTGGTACATATGTGGTTCAGATCCATGATACGACACGGACGCATCAGACATTCTCGCCTGTTTGTTATTTAGGACTGATCTTGTGATGTGGTGTATGAGTTGAAACAAGCAGCAGCCCAAGCAGTGAACTGACAAATATTTATATCAATCAGGGCCGAAGACTGAACGAATTCCCGCGCAGCTATCACTTTGCACCACATCACGTGATGTTGTACTCATCGAAGTCAACACACTGATACGTGTGTACACAAGAACGGATTTCTCCGGGAGAGCGAGCATCGCTTGATCAGTTCCAATCACAGTGTGTACTCTTTGTGTTACAGGCGCCGGTGGCAGCTTCAACCCCTGCAGCGACATCTACTCTGGTCCTACCAAGTTCAGTGCCCCCGAGTCAACAGTTCTGAAGGACTACCTTGACACGCACAACGACACCATCGTGGCCTACCTCAGCCTCCACTCCTTCGGCCGCTACATCCTCTACCCCTGGGGTTACAGTCGCGACGTGACGCCACCTGATGCGACCGAGCTGGTAGGTGTGGTTCATGTGGGGATCACTGTCTTCAATTTCGTAACCTGCCGCGCTTAATACATCATTCAGGAACCCGCTGGTTGTTTTGTTCGAATTGATTTAATTTTTAACCTTGATCTATGTACACATTTCACCCGAGTTTTACGACGACCTCCCCCGTTGTCTTGACGTCACCCTCCTTCCACCCCCTGGAAGACAGGCCCTGATATAACGGGAACACTGGTCCAATCTGTTATGCCAAACTCACACTCACTCACTCACCGCCATTATTACATATAATGTCTGTTACTACACTAGACCACGGCGTCACCGTGTCCTTTATGTCTGTTTCGGATGTTTCCTGATGTGCGATCTGGAGGCGTGTGTGGATGTTACAGGATGTGACCTGTGACGATCTGGGAGATGGGTAGTGTAGGTCCTATTGCTATTTCCACACAAATAGGGCGGTGGGGTAACCTAGTGGTTAAAGCGTTCTCTCGTCACCATACCCATTCACTCACTCACTCTCTCTCTCGTGTTTTCAGGAGCGAGTGGCTCAGGCCGCAAACAGCGCCATGAGTCCTGACTACACCACAGGAAGCTCCGCAAAAGCACTCTGTGAGTAGCCCATGTCTTTCTCCACATTTCCCATCAATGAGCCATGGTGTACAGACAGGATTGTATGAGTTATGTGTGTGGTTAGGCCCGGGATTGTATGAGTTATGTGTGTGGTTAGGCCCGGGATTGTATGAGTTACGTGTGTGGTTAGGCCTGGGATTGTATGAGTTATGTGTGTGGTTAGGCCCGGGATTGTATGAGTTATGTGTGTGGTTAGGCCCGGGATTGTATGAGTTATGTGTGTGGTTAGGCCGGGATTGTATGAGTTATGTGTGTGGTTAGGCCCGGGATTGTATGAGTTATGTGTGTGGTTAGGCCCGGGCTGTATGAGTTATGTGTGTGGTTAGGCCCGGGCTGTATGAGTTATGTGTGTGGTTAGGCCCGGGCTGTATGAGTTATGTGTGTGGTTAGGCCCGGGCTGTATGAGTTATGTGTGTGGTTAGGCCCGGGCTGTATGAGTTATATGTGTGGTTAGGCCAGGATTGTATTAGTATATGTGTGTGGTTAGGCCCGGGCTGTATGAGTTATGTGTGTGGTTAGGCCCGGGCTGTATGAGTTATGTGTGTGGTTAGGCCCGGGCTGTATGAGTTATGTGTGTGGTTAGGCCCGGGCTGTATGAGTTATGTGTGTGGTTAGGCCCGGGCTGTATGAGTTATGTGTGTGGTTAGGCCCGGGCTGTATGAGTTATGTGTGTGGTTAGGCCCGGGCGTGACTGGTTGGGAGAACAGGAAGCATCTAACTTGCCCTTGCTATTTTAAAGTCAAGGAATTAGGAAGCGGATGGGTGATCACCTGATTCATGTAAACCTCCCGAATTAAGAAGGTTAAGATCACCGATGAGATTAGCAAGTAATATTCTCGATTCTATTAAGACAAATACTGTGGACATATTCACCAACAACGCTGTTTTGACGTTTCGACGGCAGTGACGCCACCACCTCCATCATTCCTATCTCTAAGGTACGGGTTAGAATTGGAATTCAGCAACCCATATTTGTCGTATTAGGCAACTATTGTGATCGGGGGATCAGGCTCGCTGACTTGATTAACACATGTTACTGTATTCCTGTAGATCGATACACACGATGTCAATCACAGGATTTTCTGGTCCAGATTTGATTATTTACAAACCGCCGTCATTTAGCTGGAATATTGCTGGGCGTTATACAACACACTAACAAATCCTATGGAATATTGCTGGGCGTTATACAACACACTAACAAATCCTATGGAATATTGCTGGGCGTTATACAACACACTAACAAATCCTATGGAATATTGCTCGGCGTTATACAACACATTAACAAATCCTATGGAATATTGCTCGGCGTTATACAACACACTAACAAATCCTATGGAATATTGCTGGGCCTTATACAACACACTAACAAATCCTATGGAATATTGCTGGGCGTTATACAACACACTAACAAATCCTATGGAATATTGCTGGGCGTTATACAACACACTAACAAATCCTATGGAATATTGCTGGGCGTTATACAACACACTAACAAATCCTATGGAATATTGCTGGGCGTTATACAACACACTAACAAATCCTATGGAATATTGCTGGGCGTTATACAACACACTAACAAATCCTATGGAATATTGGCGTTATACAACACACTAACAAATCCTATGGAATATTGCTGGGCGTTATACAACACGCTAACAAATCCTATGGAATATTGCTGGGCGTTATACAACACGCTAACAAATCCTATGGAATATTGCTGGGCGTTATACAACACGCTAACAAATCCTATGGAATATTGCTGGGCGTTATACAACACACTAACAAATCCTATGGAATATTGCTGGGCGTTATACAACACACTAACAAATCCTATGGAATATTGCTGGGCGTTATACAACACACTAACAAATCCTATGGAATATTGCTGGGCGTTATACAACACACTAACAAATCCTATGGAATATTGCTGGGCGTTATACAACACACTAACAAATCCTATGGAATATTGCTGGGCGTTATACAACACACTAACAAATCCTATGGAATATTGCTGGGCGTTATACAACACACTAACAAATCCTATGGAATATTGCTGGGCGTTATACAACACACTAACAAATCCTATGGAATATTGCTGGGCGTTATACAACTAACTAACAAATCCTATGGAATATTGCTGGGCGTTATACAACACACTAACAAATCCTATGGAATATTGCTGGGCGTTATACAACACACTAACAAATCCTATCTCCAATGCTGCACAGAAAGTATGTCGCTCATGAGAGTACTTTCATTGGATGGTCAGTGTCATGTGATATAATCGGGCTCTGAAAGTAGCCACAGTACCGAATGCATCCCTCGTGTTTCGTGTTTTTATCACACAAGTTTGGAGACACTAGACCAAGGTCAATCAGGATGGTGACGACAAGGTTAATAAGCATTGTCTCCTTCCAGACGTGGCGGCCGGGGGTTCAGACGACTACGCTAAGGGCGGCTCTAAGATCGACTTCAGCTACACCATAGAGCTGCCTCCAGGGATGGGCAGCAGATACAACTTCGCCCCACCCAAATCTACCATCACCAACTTTGCCAGCGAGGCGTGGGACGGGATCAAGGCAATGGCCAAGGAACTGGCCAAAGTAACCACGATCGCGGCGACGCCAACAACGAGGAAGACCACAACGACAACTACGACGACAACACAGAAGCCTATCCCTGACCAATCTCCATATCACTGGCTATATCAGTGGCTGAAAGACCAGGGTGTTATTTTGGGGAAATAAAAAGTCTGTTGCTAGGTAGATGTGCCAGAGATGGGTCTGTCTTTTCTTTAACTTGATTTGAATTTCTTCCCTTCTAGAAAAATATCGAATGCTCCACCTGTATGGATGTGTCAGGCAGCTAGGCGAGATGAGGTAGAATGGGGCTTTGAGCACCGTGTATGCACGTTTACTAGCTAATGTCGGTGTTATTGCGGTTCTCCACTGCCATACCACAGCTTAATATGGATACCTCACTCAGACGCAGCAGAGAGTCTTCGTGCCGACCAGTGCTTGCTTTGTCCCCGTAATTAAGTATCACAGTTTAGCGTCGTTTGGTATGCTGCGACCCAGGATCGAACCACCGACTCTCGGTACTCGGGGCAGACGCTTTGCCCACTACACTACGGAGCCGGTTTCGTCTACTGGTTAGGTAAGGCAGTATCTGACAGCCGGGAGAAAATTCAGGCTGTTCTCGAAGTACGACACATATACAACCAAGTAGCGCATTTGTTGTTTTACAAGCAGTGGGAATGATGGGTCAGTGTCGTCCCGGAATCCCATGGTTTCCAAAAGAAACGCTTTCTACCATCAGTGTTCATTCATTTGACTACACATGAAGCAACAGTTAAACTCAACTTTCAGTGGTACTTCAGTTACATCATGGCGTGTCAAGTAGATGTGGGAAGACGACATGAACTGATCAGGTCTTAGGCGTTTACCACTCTGCTGAAGAATCACGTGTGCTAACACGGTGCCGACAAGCCGTGAAACACCATCTGGGATTCCATCCTGCTGTCAAATGTTTCCGTCAAGATCAAGGGACGCAACTCCTCACAGCGAATATTGAGCTTCAGACGACTGAGCACCCGCGTCACTGTTTTGCACTTAAATACGCTGTACATTGATCAGCAGTCCAGCTGATGTACCGAGTATGGCATCTAACATGAATCAAGGTTCATATTATTGTCTTTACTTCACGACATTACATGAATGTGCGTTTGACTAAACACAATAGTCCATGGGCTGATATGGTGACCCTAACACAGACACACCGCAGTATATTTTGAAGGGATATCTATCCCGCCGTGATCCCCCAAAGGGAAAGGTGTTTTGGAGAAATTAGTTATTTCTTAAAATTTCACAAAATACATCCAAATAACTGCTCTCTATCAGGTACAATATATCTATTAATTAGTTAGAGGCACAGGAAGACTATAACTTTGAAAACTGCATTGCCTTCTAAGCGGGAGTCACGGCGCGTCACCCATATCAGCTCATGGACACTACCTTTGACTCTCTATAGTGTTGTCTACGCGTTTCTACGTGTTCTTTACATTGGGACTTATTAAGTCAATTTAGCCAGTACAGGGCTTGGGCAACTTCAGACAAGTGTTAGTTTGCCACGTGTTATACTTAGGGTTACACTTTCTCAATAATGTACAGATTTAAGTACTTTTAGTAGGCACCTATTAGCCTTTTGCCTAATGCCAACACACAAAATCTAAATGGTATCGAGTATTCATAGCTGCCTGACTCTGAGAGTGTGGGTTCGAATCCCGGATGGTACCCAACCCAACAAAAGTACTTTACTGAGAAAGTGTAATCCCATATATGACACTTGTTACATTCGACCACTTTGTAAATGCCATCGTGTATTTATAGCTTTCATTTCACTATAAAGTAGTTCTCTTTCAAATGGCCCCTCATAGGTTCTAGATATTAGTTTGTATTGACAAATAAATAGTGACACCTTCCACCCGAACACACTATACTGACTCGATGTACATACAGATTTAAATAAGATTATGTTGTTATATGATGATAGTCTATATCACACATCAGATGTTCTTTAACGTCTTTTGTTCTTTAACGTACACCTCACAGCCCATGTGATGTCCACATCAACTCTCTTCAAACAGCATCCATCCATGTTGCACTACAACTACAGCACTGTATCCAGTCCTGTATGTTTCAGTTCAATTCGGGGAATTCCTTTCCCCGGCGAAATAGCAAGTCAGTTCTGATTAACATTGATTCTTCTCTTCCCACACATACATGGACAGAAGAGCTTGAAGAAGACTCTCCTGAACCTACGTCCCAGCAGACAATAGAAAATAAAGTCTGTAGCTGAATTAAGACACAGCATCGTGTCGCTGACGGCAAACAGGTACACCTTGTGAGGGGTGGAAAACATGTCCAGGTCGGCTAGTAACAGAATATGGTATGTGAGAGGGATGACGCAACACACAAAGAAGCAGGTAGTGATGCCGAGGACGATGATGGTCAGTCCATCTTCCTTGTCGGTTGGAGAGACGGACGGACGAGCGTCGTGACGGGAACTGATGGCTCTGGTGACCCTGGCGCTGATACGGAGGTGGACGATGAGTTTGATGTTGATGACGATGATGATGGTGTAGGGGAGGATGTAGAACACCACCATCGTCAGGTACACCTCGTACACTCGGGAGTACAGGTAGTCCTGGGATGTGTCGGACTGGGTCAGGGTGCCGTTTTCCACCCAGTCTGTTGACGACAGTTGGTGGAAGACCAGACATCGGGGGATGTTGAACCCAAGCGAGAAGATAAAGACGCCGATTGCTACCCTCCTGGCGTTGTTCATCGTCCAGATGGACCTCGCCCTTAGCGGCGTCACGACAACGATGAACCGCTCAACGGTGACGGCAACGATGGAGTAGACGGATCCCATCTGTGAGATGTAGCGGAATGGGTAGAACAGGGTGACCGTGATGAACAGATGGTCCTCCTCGTACTCCGGGAGGCCGGCAATGATGACGACAGCGCCGGTGAGGAGGAAGAGGGTGTCGTACACGACGAGGGAGATGAGGAGGATTGATGTAGCGGACCAGATTGACTTGTGAGTGAGAACCCGGATTGATACGATGTTGGCGATGATGCCGAAGCATGCGAGAGCAATCCTGACGACGCCGAGAATGAAGAAGGGGAGTAAGGAATAGGACATCATCTCGTCGTCCACGTTGTCAACAGATGCCATGGCTCTACGTACAGACCGTGCCCAGTTCTCCCTCCTGACTTAAATTTGTTTTGTTCCTTAGCACGTTAACGCATAACAGTGTCAATAGATGTGGCTAGCGTGACTCGCTGCCATACTTAACACGTCCAACAAAGCATCGGTGAAGGTAATTACTAAGGCCATTCTTCTCTTTAACAATGATGAGCATTCATCTGGCTTTCTGACTCCACATCTCACACAAGTACAGTTACGTTCCAATCTCTGCCACCGGCCACTCAATATGCTCCACTGAGGGGCACAGGCAATCTGCAAAACAAGCAAACCTAATTACAATATAAAACCGTATTTTCAAACCGGAACCAAATTTCTGAACAAATTTTCGAAAAAGCTGAATAGGATGGAATCTCTGTTTATGGTCTTACGTTTATGTCAATTAAGTTCACTAAATCGATTTTCTTGGTACAGTCGCATCATTGTCGTGGCGCTAGCGACCAGAGTAACTGATGTTGAAGAGCTAAGCATGTATGCAATAGTCAGTAAGCTAGTGAGTGAATAGTGCGTGACGCCGCAGCAGTAATGGAGCAGGTATTCACGGTGTCTGTTTCTAGCTATTTCTCAGACATCTAAGGAAACCTGCGGCATACTAAACTGTACTATCAACTGATTTGATAGGATTTCAGCTATCGATCAACATACGTTTGTACATGCTACACATGAAACACTGGAAATCGTCATTTAACAATGTGATGTGTTCCACACAAATGCAACATACATACTATGCACACGCACACACACGCACACTCACACACACCATACAGAACAACACACACACTTTAAAGTCGTCTCAGGCATAGCTCCATGTTGTCCATCGAGTGGTCAAGTATTACACATAGATAGCTTGCTATTTAATGACATATTTATACTTGGTTAAGAGACGAAAACACTCTATTGTCCCGGGACCGGGATGGAATAGGATCTGAGAGGAGTTTTGATAAGTGTCAAGGCGCCGAGGCTGTCTTGAAATGATGCCACGAGTCCAGCTAACTAACGTGATCCGCCTGGAAGTCATTGTTTCAATGTGACGTCATCGAGCTAGGTGTCTATATTCCGATATGGAAGGATCATCTGGTTAAAAGAAACCAGAAACCACGAAACACTCCCAGCTCATCTGTGCATTCCGTCCGAATTTGGGGACCGTTGGAAGCCCACTTGGTAACCAACCCCACAGTCAAATCATTGTTCACGTGGTAGAATTGTTTGCCACGAACTAATGCTGAACCTCGTGACTAATGTGTTATCGGACATTGGTATGAAAGAGATAAAACACTATTACTGTTTGCTAAAAGCAACACTCCTTAGGAAATATGTTTTAATAATTTTCGTTTCCCAAGAACATCGTGATTTTAAATTAGTTTATGTTTTCTTTCAAACACGCTGCACCAAGTTACGCTGGTATTTTATTCCCGGGACGCCAGTGTTTAACGGCTGGTATATCATGACAACGTGACTTCCGTTTAGGTACACAACGTTTCTCAGATACATGGACATACCTGTTGTTCAGTCTACCAGTCTCGCAACACGGTGCACGATACACCTACTTGCACGTGCTACTGGGAGCTTATTGCCCTGTGCCATCATTTTGACTGCTGTTAAGACAACCAGAAGAAGATGTCTGTACAGCGCCACACAGCGGACGAGTGTTCTATCACCTGTACAATCACTGACGTTTGAAGTGTAAGGTGACCGTAATGTTTTATGAGATGGTGCTGCAAGAGATTTTGCTGGTTCCACCTGAGCTCAGCGGCCATACATGAGTCTCGCACCCAACGATCTGAGCTCAGCGGCCATACATGAGTCTCGCACCCACCGATCTGAGCTCAGCGGCCATACATGAGTCTCGCACCCACCGATCTGAGCTCAGCGGCTGTAGACTCGCACCCACCGATCTGAGCTCAGCGGCCATACTGTAGTCTCGCACCCACCGATCTGAGCTCAGCGGCGTAGTCTCGCACCCACCGATCTGAGCTCAGCGGCCATCTGTACTCGCACCCACCGATCTGAGCTCAGCGGCCATACTGAGTCTTGCACCCACCGATCTGAGCTCAGCTGTAGCACCCAGATCTCTCGTCATACTGTAGTCTCGCACCCACCGATCCGGCTGACAGATGATTAGACTGATTTTTTAACCTTCTACAAGTAAAATCTAAGACCGTTGTTTAATATCTTAATAAAAAAAACTTAAATGAGCTTAGAGTATCTCGTCATACCTGAATTACATTAATCTAAGACTTGCCAACCTTCATACATAAACATAGGTATTGGATATAATTGTTTCAGGGTCTGTATGGAAGACCAAGAGATGATGTCCACGGCTTGTCTAGTGGGTTTCCGACCACCTAACCACCTCGCGTAGACAGATATTTTTGACATGTTATACCACCCAGTAGCGACCATCATTACTTATTTCATAACGCCAAACACGCGAGTGCTAGCTAGTCAATGACGGCAACAACATCCCTCACTCCCCCATCAGGTGTCGCCGCACGGTGCTGCTTCTGCATTCACTGCGCGCATAAACCGACAACCGGCGCATTCACGACCTGGTGATTGCTGGACTCCCCTAGCTTCCTGGCAATCCTTTCCAGCTAATAACACACGGGAGATTAACATCTCACCAACACATAGGAGATAAACATCTCACTAACACACGGGAGATTAACATCTCACTAACACATAGGAGATAAACATCTCACTAACACAAGGGAGATAAACATCTCACTAACACACGGGAGATAAACATCTCACTAACACATAGGAGATAAACATCTCACTAACACACGGGAGATTAACATCTCACTAACACACATGAGATTAACATCTCACTAACACAAAGGAGATAAACATCTCACTAACACAAGGGGAGATAAAACACAACACAAGGGAGATAAACATCTCACTAACACATAGGAGATAAACATCTCAGATAAAACACAAGGGAGATAAACATCTCACTAACACATAGGAGATAACATCTCACTAACACAAGGGAGATAAACACTAACACACATGAGATAAACATCTCTCACTAACACGGGAGATAAACATCTCACTAACACAAGGGAGATAAACATCTCACTAACACAAGGGAGATAAACATCTCACTAACACACATGAGATAAACATCTCACTAACACACATGAGATAAACATCTCACTAACACACATGAGATAAACATCTCACTAACACACGGGAGATTAACATCTCACTAACACATAGGAGATAAACATCTCACTAACACAAGGGAGATACATCCTTAAGCACAAAGCTGATGCGTTTCTGCTGAGCACTACATATATGATTGGTTTCTCCTTTCAGGCGTTAGCTCGTTACGCCAAAGCCCCGATTTTGATTCCCTAAACGGATGCACCATGTGTCTTCTAATGTCGTCCACCAACATATACTCATTGAAACAAATAACGGAACGCATGAAAGTACAGGTGTTCCTTTATTCTTTTTCATAATTTCACCAACAGTGCAATACAAAGCTTGTGAAGAAACCTGGAAAAAAATAAAGGAACAGTTGTACTTTCAGGTGTTCCCTTATTTGTTTCCGTGAGTATATGTTGGTGGAAGACATTATTTCTATAACACAGGCATTGGTTCGGGCCAGCACATCATGCGCGCTAACACGCACACACTCACGTGCATGCACGTCGCTATATTACTGGAGTACTGGGCGGTACACCCCATTCACTTTACCCCCTACACTTAAAGAAATATCTAAAGTATACATCAACAAAAAGGATAATATATCCGACTTGAGCCCATAACACTGCTTCATATTTCAGAGATTAGGCAACCTGGGCTGCTAAATCTTTCAGCATTGATTTGGATTCATTCTGTTCTTAAGTATCCTAAGTACAGAATGTTCACCTTCTACAAGTACAGAATGTTCACCTTATACAAGTACAGTTGCAGGAATCCTGGCCAACGTCGACAACGACCCCTATCAGTCATGCTCACAGGTGTCTGGTATTTCGGGAGGTGTGCTACTGATTAATGAGGGCAAACGAATTAACACAGAACCACGAGTCTTCCCCATCAAGAACATGTCGAACTGGACAAGGTACAGCTTCAAGAAGTCCGACTGTTTACCCCGGACAGCAGTGGTCATCGGGCAAGTTCACCTTAACACTGGTGATACCTGTTGTCTGACGGGTCTGATGACGTGGTGATACCTGTTGTCTGACGGGTCTGATGACGTGGTGATACCTGTTGTCTGACGGGTCTGATGACGTGGTGATACCTGTTGTCTGACGGGTCTGATGACGTGGTGATACCTGTTGTCTGACGGGTCTGATACCTGTGGTGACGGGTCTGATGACCTGTCTGACGGGTCTGATGACGTGGTGATACCTGTTGTCTGACGGGTCTGATGACGTGGTGATACCTGTTGTCTGACGGGTCTGATGACGTGGTGATACCTGTTGTCTGACGGGTCTGATGACGTGGTGACACCTGTTGTCTGACGGGTCTGATGACGTGGTGATACCTGTTGTCTGACGGGTCTGATGACGTATACCAATAGGGACGCCATGTAAGAATGTGTCCCCAGCAACGCATGTTGAGCAGGACCCGTTCATTGCGTGCTATCGGGTCCCCATGTGGCTCACAATATCTATCACTGGTTTTTCTGGTCCAGACTCGTGAATTTACAGGACGAGGTCAACTGGCCGGATATTGCTGTGTGTTTAACAACGAACAAACAAAAAAACGGTATGTGCATGGTATGCGGTATACTTTACGCGTTATGTTATATCCGCTGTGCTGTATGCGGTATGCTAAGATGAGAGTCGGGCTGCCGCGTCGTTAACCGCCCATGGCATGAGGATCGTTGTCGCGTCGTTAACCGCCCATGGCGTGAGGATCGTTGCTGATACTTTCAGTCGCTGACCAAACGTCGATTATCACTTATCTCGAACCATAGCATACTACGGAACACAACACTAACTCACCCACCCCAAAATAAACCGGACAGGCGGTTAATAACACAAAGTGAAATCATATCATTAGAATGACAAACAGCAAAAATATGCGCCATTCTTGTTTCCTTTCCGGATTTTCTGTTAGAGTAAATTGACCATTCTGACATCCGATCCGACCCCTATTTCAGTCGCTAATCAAATTCTGCACAAACTCCACGCCTGCCTTTTCATCCCCTCATCTACAGAGTGTTTACCCCCGGGCTGTGTGCACGTGTCGGAGTGATCCCGGTAATTACTACATTTGTAAGTTAAGTACCTGTCTTCTTCTCATCGAGGAAATACTCAAACAACCCATCTCACAGAACTTGCTACTTTGCAGCATGGTCCGACGATAACGGAGATACCATCTGGTCTGGTCACGACTACGTCAACGATTATGTAGAAGGTGGATTCTTGGGAGTTCGGACATGCACTGAACGCTGAGTGTATTTAGACAATGCGAGCTGGCATGTGTACAGAGATAGGACAAGGTTCTTCTGTAGACAGGGTCTGCGTAATGTGAACAATAAGGAAAACTTTTAGTTAGAACTGGATTTGGGAATATTTGTTTTCAATACTCGCATGTAGAAGACTTAAAACTAACTGTAAACCAGACCAAATAGTGAGTGAGTGGGATTGTGAGTCAGGCAGGGCAACAATAATGTAACAGACAGGGCAACCATAGGTACCATCTTCTAACGTCAGTCAGGGCAACAATAGGTACCATCCTCTAACGTCAGTCAGGGCAGCAATAGGTACCATCTTCTAACGTCAGACAGGGCAACAATAGGTACCATCCTCTAACGACAGACAGGGCAGCAATAAGTACCATCCTCTAACGTCAGACAGGGCAACAATAGGTACCATCCTCTAACGTCAGACAGGGCAACAATAGGTACCATCCTCTAACGTCAGACAGGGCAGCAATAGGTACCATCCTCTAACGTCAGACAGGGAAATCATAGGTACCATCCTCTAACGTCAGACAGGGCAACAATAGGTACCATCTTTTAACGTCAGTCAGGGCAACAATAGGTACCATCCTCTAACGTCAGTCAGGGCAGCAATAGGTGCCATCTTCTAACGTCAGACAGGGCAACAATAGGTACCATCCTCTAACGTCAGACAGGGCAACAATAGGTACCATCCTCTAACGTCAGACAGGGCAACAATAGGTACCATACTCTAGCGTCAGACAGGGCAACAATAGGTACCATCCTCTAACGACAGACAGGGCAGCAATAGGTACCATCTTCTTACGTCAGTCAGGGCACAAATAGGTACCATCCTCTAACGTCAGACAGGGCAACAATAGGTACCATCCTCTAACGTCAGACAGGGCAACAATAGGTACCATCCTCTAACGTCAGTCAGGGCAGCAATAGGTACCATCCTCTAACGTCAGACAGGGCAACAATAGGTACCATCCTCTAACGTCAGACCAGGTAACAATAGGTACCATCCTCTAACGTCAGACAGGGTAACAATAGGTACCATCCTCTAACGTCAGACAGGGCAACAATAGGTACCATCCTCTAACGTCAGACAGGGCAACAATAGGTACCATCCTCTAACGTCAGACAGGGCAACAATAGGTACCATCCTCTAACGTCAGACAGGGCAACAATAGGTACCATCCTCTAACGTCAGACAGGGCAACAATAGGTACCATACTCTAGCGTCAGACAGGGCAACAATAGGTACCATCCTCTAACGACAGACAGGGCAGCAATAGGTACCATCTTCTTACGTCAGTCAGGGCACAAATAGGTACCAACCTCTAACGTCAGACAGGGCAACAATAGGTACCATCCTCTAACGTCAGACAGGATAACAATAGGTACCATCTTCTAACGTCAGACAGGCCAACAATAGGTACCATCCTCTAACGTCAGTCAGGGCAGCAGTAGGTACCATCCTCTAACGTCAGACAGGGTAACAATAGGTACCATCCTCTAACGTCAGACAGGGCAACAATAGGTACCATCCTCTAACGTCTGACAGGGCAACAATAGGTACCATCCTCTAACGTCAGACAGGGCAACAATAGGTACCATCCTCTAACGTCAGACCAGGTAACAATAGGTACCATCCTCTAACGTCAGACAGGGTAACAATAGGTACCATCCTCTAACGTCAGACTGGGCAACAATAGGTACCATCCTCTAACGTCAGACAGGGCAACAATAGGTACCATCCTCTAACGTCAGACAGGGCAACAATAGGTACCATCCTCTAACGTCAGACAGGGTTACAATAGGAACCATCCTCTAACGTCAGACAGGGTAACAATAGGTACCATCCTCTAACGTCAGACAGGTACCATCCTCTAACGTCAGACAGGGCAACAATAGGTACCATCCTCTAACGTCAGACAGGGCAACAATAGGTACCATCCTCTAACGTCAGACAGGGCAACAATAGGTACCATCCTCTAACGTCAGACAGGGCAACAATAGGTACCATCCTCTAACGTCAGACAGGGCAACAATAGGTACCATCCTCTAACGTCAGACAGGGCAACAATAGGTACCATCCTCTAACGTCAGACAGGGCAACAATAGGTACCATCCTCTAACGTCAGACAGGGCAACAATAGGTACCATCTTCTAACGTCAGACAGGGCAACAATAGGTACCATCCTCTAACGTCAGACAGGGCAACAATAGGTACCATCCTCTAACGTCAGACAGGGCAACAATAGGTACCATACCTCTTCTAACGTCTGACAGGGCAACAATAGGTACCATCCTCTAACGTCAGACAGGGCAACAATAGGTACCATCCTCTAACGTCTGACAGGGCAATAATAGGCGCGGTGGTCAAGGTTCGAATAGAAGTAATTCTAATATCACGAAAAGATAAACGTTTCTGCAGCCAGTTACCTGGGCTGCAAAGAATACACTATATGAATACACTATGAAGCGAATACGATATGTTTTACGAATATGCAGTGACGAATACGAGTAATTATTCATGAATACTTTATGTTTAATATCAAGGAATAAAGAAAAACAAATATATCATGCAAATACTTAGATTGGAACCTTTACATATTTTCTGTAAAGCAACTGAACAATACCTCGCTAACAATTTCACCTACAGTTCAGTGACACACAATTATTGGAATTTCCATTTTGCGTATCGCACTTAGATAAACAACATACCAGGACACTCTGATATAAATGCTAGTAAATATGTTCTAATGACCACGACTAATGAATTGAATTCATGAAGGCAATACGGTTTGGTTCACAGATAACGCGAGTGAATCCTTTAATGATAAATACCGAGAGATAAAATAAGCAACGCTACAGCAAAACGTGTTACACGTGAGTCATGAAATGCATATTGATTCAGCATCGACAGCGGGGTTCACCTGGACTAACAACTAGTCCCTGAAATGAACATATTTTACTGAAAAAGGTTCATAGTAAAAAAAATAAATAATATAATGAAAAGGAGCCCTGAGACTTTCTTCATTTTCAGAAGCTGAAAAAATCTAGACTTGCCACATTTTCTAGACTTGCGTGGGCTTTCTTGGATATATTTGCTTCAGGGTCTGTACGACAGTCTAGGGTTGACCCTGTAGACGGCAAATATTGGACTGTATATGCTCCAGGCTGTATCAAACATACGGGTAACGTGAAGCACTAATTTGACAACAAAACAGCGAGTGGGTGAGTGAGTTTGGTTTAACGCTGCATTTAGGAATATTCCAGCAATATCAAGGCGGGGAACACCAGAAACTGGCTTCACTCACTGTACCCATGTGGGGAATTGAACCCGGGTCTTCGGCGCGACGAGCGAACGCTTTAACCACTAGGCTACCCCAACCCCACAAAACAGCGATGCATGCTGACAGCAAGCTCGTTGTGAGCGTTAATTAGGGTCCTTCGTCTGGAGATTGTCGCTAGGTGGCGCTAAGTATAGAGTCTCGTGGACACAGACAAATGAGATTGCGTGACGGTTTTGAAGACATTGGTGGTGAAATAATCACGTCTCTCGGCAGCGTCCCCGACCACATTATTTTGTTTCACATCTCGCCACTGGAAAGCTTGACTATATGAAAATATAAACGCAAACACGATGTGCACAGTTTGCAGATATATACAGTATTAACGACGTAGACTTCATATCATACTCCCATTAACACAGGTGGTTTACGTAGCTATAATAGTTTAACAGATTGAGACATAAAAACCGGGGTGCATTCAAATAAACGCCAGTTCTAACATTCATCAGGTCAACAATGAAGCATCAAGAATTAACTCTGAAACGTCGTGTAAAGAATGAAAAGAAGTTGTTATCCATAAACACATCCCATGACTTCAAGTTCTAACATTGCCTGAAATGAATTAACAGATTCCACAATTCGAGGAAGATGTGGGATGTCCGTAACCACACATCTCACTAATCCTAAACTCAACTTGCGCTGTGCGTCATTGTGGTAGTGCATCTGAATACACAAACCTGTATGAGAGGATACGGCAACGCTGTCAGCATCATGGTATGTCTTGAAGAGTAAAAAAACTAATAAACTCCTCGAGAAAAAGAACATATTTCTAAACAAATTACAAATGGGTAACATTACGACTGCTAAACACTATATCTTACCTTTCAGACAGCTATGTTATATATCCCGCAGTTTGATCGGGAGACGGGGAGGCAAGTTTACACACCCGTCATCTAGAGACTCTACCATCCCTAGTGGTGCCAGCACGCAGCTGCATGCTCTGCATGTTCACTGTTGTACACGATACAGCGCGGTACGTCGTTGGTGATGCTGAAGGCGGTTCCAATCTTTATCACCATCGGCGCCAGTTACCTGGGCTGCAAAGAATACACTATATGAATACACTATGAAGCGAATACGATATGTTTTACGAATATGCAGTGACGAATACGAGTAATTATTCATGAATACTTTATGTTTAATATGGTCTCTGGTTTAATATCAAGGAATATAGAATAACAAATATATCATGCAAATACTTAGATTGGAACCTTTACATATTTTCTGTAAAGCAAATGAACAATACATCGCTAACAATTTCACCTACAGTTCAGTGACACACAATTTCCATTTTGCGTATCGCACTTAGATAAACAACATACCAGGACCCTCTGATATAAATGCTCGTAAATATGTTCTAATGACCACGAATAATGAATTGAATTCATGAAGGCAATACGGTTTGGTTCACAGATAACGCGAGTGAATCCTTTAATGATAAATACCGAGAGATAAAATAAGCAACTGATGCTACAGCAAAACGTGTTACACGTGAGTCATGAAATGCATATTGATTCAGCATCGACAGCGGGGTTCACCTAGACTAACAACTAGTCTCTGAAATGAACATATTTTACTGAAAAAGGTTCATAGTAAAAAAATAAATATAATATAATGAAAAGGAGCCCTGAGACTTTCTTCATTTTCAGAAGCTGAGGAAATCTAGACTTGCCACATTTTCTAGACTTGCGTGGGCTTTCTTGGATATATTTGCTTCAGGGTCTGTACGAGAGTCTAGGGTTCACCCTGTAGACGGCAAATATTGGACTGTATATGCTCCAGGCTGTATCAAACATCCGGGTAACGTGAAGCACTAATTTGACAACAAAACAGCGAGTGAGTGAGTGAGTGAGTTTGGTTTAACGCTGCATTTAGGAATATTCCAGCAATATCACGGCGGGGGACACCAGAAATTGGCTTCACTCACTGTACCCATGTGGGGAATTGAACCCGGGTCTTCGGCGCGACGAGCGAACGCTTTAACCACTAGGCTACCCCAACCCCACAAAACAGCGATGCATGCTGACAGCAAGCTCGTTGTGAGCGTTAATTAGGGTCCTTCGTCTGGAGATTGTCGCTAGGTGGCGCTAAGTATAGAGTCTCGTGGACACAGACAAATGAGATTGCGTGACGGTTTTGAAGACATTGGTGGTGAAATAATCACGTCTCTCGGCAGCGTCCCCGACCACATTAGCTTGTTTCACATCTCGCCACTGGAAAGCTTGACTATATGGAAATATAAACGTAAACACGATGTGCACAGCTTGCAGATATATACAGTATAAACGACGTAGACTTCATATCATATTCCCATAAACACAGGTGGTTTACGTATCTATAATAGTTTAACAGATTGAGACATAAAAACCGGGGTGCATTCAAATAAACGCCAGTTCTAACATTCATCAGGTCAACAATGAAGCATCAAGAATTAACTCTGAAACGTCGTGTAAAGAATGAAAAGAAGTTGTTATCCATAAACACATCCCATGACTTCAAGTTCTAACATTGCCTGAAATGAATTAACAGATTCCACAATTCGAGGAAGATGTGGGATGTCCGTAACCACACATCTCACTAATCCTAAACTCAACTTGCGCTGTGCGTCATTGTGGTAGTGCATCTGAAGACACAAACCTGTATGAGAGGATACGGCAACGCTGTCAGCATCATGGTATGTCTTGAAGAGTAAAACAAACTAATAAACTCCTCGAGAAAAAGAACATATTTCTAAACAAATTACAAATGGGTAACATTACGACTGCTAAACACTATATCTTACCTTTCATACAGCTATGTTATATATCCCGCAGTTTGATCGGGAGACGGGGAGGCAGGTTTACACACCCGTCATGTAGAGACTCTACCATCCCTAGTGGTGCCAGCACGGAGCCGCATGTTCTGCATGTTCACTGTTGTACACGATACAGCGCGGTACGTCGTTGGTGATGCTGAAGGCGGTTCCAATCTTTATCACCATCGGCGCCTTCGCCATACATAGCTCAAGATCAAGAATTATTATTACAAAATAAAAAACGGGTACAGGGTACAAGATATGTTCAGTTTTACTGTACAGTGATGATAATGTGACAAATATAGTCGATACCGACGATTCAGCACATTCTAAGGCTGTCAGTAATGTACATCTGTGTATACACGCTAGACAGAGGTATCTGGTTATACTTTTACACAGCTGTAAGTAACACACAACTAGATCCTACTCATGTCTAGGCTAAAGCGGGAAATCAGTTCTGGTAACGAATAACGAGCATTTCTCAGAGTGAGTGAGTGAATGAATGAGTACAGTTTTATGTCGCTTTTAGCACTATTTCGGCAATGTCATGGCGGGGGACACCAGAAATGAGCTTCACACATTGTATCTATGTGGGGAATCGAACCCAGCCTTTGGCGTGACAAGCGGACGCTTTAACCATTAGGCTACCCCACCTCACCGCATTTTTCAGAGGTTATTATTTCAAGAGGTGTTTTTGTATTCAGTCTGATCTGGATCGCCTTTTCCAATGCTGTTTTCGTGAGTTGGCCAAGTATGGAAGGATGGACCAGTGCCTGTTCTGAAGGACGCGGGGTGTTTCTGTGTTGAACATGTGTTGAGGTAGACACAGAGTACCGCGTGGTGACGGTGCAACGCTAGGTTTTTTTTTACAGAGAGTGAGCTAATGGATGACAGTCACCTGTGAGGGTAATCTCTGTCTGTCAGCGTCACGTGGCATGCTGCATGTGCCATACTGCACTGCCTAGCGGACCGTGACAATCTCGACATACAGTATCTGATAGCCTTAACTTGAGAAAATATGTGCATCGGGAATCTACTACATTAACCGAAAACCATAACACTAGGTGTACTTGTCATAACGCCAAGAAATCTTTTACAGTACTAGTGTGTCTATTCCATGAGGGGGTTTTGGTGAAGCAAACACCTAAATATCTATAGAACGATGTTATTTCTAAAAGTTCTCCTTTTCTTTACCCGATATTTTGCCACCTTTCTTAAAAACTACAACTTTCGTCTTATCTTTGTTTACACATAGTTTCCAATTATCACAATAATTTTCTAATTCATCAATTTGTCTCTGTAGACCATTAACAGTACTAGACAGCCCTGTCTTACTCCTAACTGGCTTGTAAATGTTTCTGAGACATCATCATTATGTTTTACACATACCTTTACATTTTCATTAATACTGCCTAAAAGTTTATTCATTTTCCTACTCAATCCATGCATTCATAAAAGGTTCCATAGTTTATTTCTATTTACCGAGTCAAATGCTTTCGAGAAATCTACAAAAAGAGCATAAACTTTACCACCTAATTGTTATTGACATATATGAATAGAGATGAACATACAATGTATGAACATTTCATTACATGTTATTCATGACAACATGATGATATCATATAAATAAATTATACACATACATATATGTCAATGTGGTTGTGTTCCCTTTCTCAATTGAAATACTTAACTGGGTTATTCCATTTCTGTATCAAAGGTAACAGCTTTCTCGATTGCTGTGCATTAGACCGTAAATGTTGTTTTAAGCTGTCTGAAGAATAACTGTCTGAAGAATGACTGTCTGAAGAATGGGAGATAACCCTCGCTGAAACTCTTTAACAACGACTAAGATGGCTTGCAACAGACCACATCCAGATATTCAATCAGTTAAGCCAATACCAAGAGATTACTGGTTTGGCATTTAATCTTCTGTGCACACTGCCCAGATTTGCCTACCAATCAGCTGTTCTATGGAATTCTCTGTCTGAAGATCTCAAAACAACCCAAAGCTTGCTCTCCTTCAAAACTCTCCTCGAAATGTTTTTATTTAAGAAATACTTTGTCTAGAGTCTCGCCCAAATAACTTTACTTGTAGCGCCATGAGCATACCAGCTATCGTGGAGTTTGGCGCAGGGTCGTACCATGGATGGACCTCGGAGTCAAAGCCACAAGCATAGAGAAGACGGTAGTAAAAGCAACGAGCCATACCATCATGTCGTTTAAGATATGCTGTTTGTGCCAAGGAAAGGCATCCACTAACAAGGTGTTGGACAGTCTCTGTAAATTCATTATACAGTCGACATTTCATATTGATATTTTCCTTAAGAATCACATTTTGGCGATTGCGAGTGGGAAGTAACTGGTCCTGAGCAGCAAAAAGGAGGCCCTCAGTTTCACATTTGAGACCAGCCGACTTCATCCAGGCGAAGGAGTCGGTGGGATTGCTATTCTGTTCCACACACTGTATGTACACACGATGCAATGGCTTCTCAGAAAGCTTCTCCACAAATAACCGACTCTGGGCAGACTTGCAATTGGTGAAGGATTTCACCTGGTTTACTCCCCTCGCTGTACCGTCCAGCAGTACATCGCCATCAGTAAAATCAACCTCAAATTTCAGATTCTGTCCAACAACCTTGGCACGCTTAAAATAGCTGTGGAATACCTTGCTTTCATCATGAGTCTTCACATGCATCACCAGAGGATCGTCCGACAAATAAATATGTGCAAAAGTACACAAAAGAATTCTATCATGAAGAGCCTCCACATTAATCAAACCCCGACCTCCAGAATTGATTGGCATATATAAACGGCTAAGAGAGAAACGAGGGTGGTGAACTCTGTTATCAGACATGATCCTTCTGGTCAGGCGGTCAAGACACTGGATGTCTTGTTTTGTCCAATCAACTACTCCAAAGGAATAGGAAAGGACTGGCACAGCAAAAGTATTGGTGGATTTGACCTTGTGTCGAGCATTTAGCTCTGAGCTCTAGATTTTCTTTAAGCGAGATTTATACTCCGCCCGAAGTTTTTCTTGAATCTGGGCATTCTGGAGCTTGTCTCGAACTTACATTCCAAGATAGGTGTAGGCCTGATCTTCCACAAGATGCTCAATAACTCCTCCCCCCTGTAACTTGACCGATACACCATTAACTACCTTGCCACGTTTCAAATGGAGAGTATTACATTTGTCGAGTCCAAATGTCATGCCAATATCACTCGAAAAGGACTCGACAAGGAGAACCGGCTTTTTCAAATTGGTATCTCCTTTGGCAAGGAGCTCGATGTCATCCATGTAAAGGAGATGAGTAAGCGGTGTTTGGGATCTGTGCTGAGGAGGTCAGGGATGGTAACCCTCCTCTCTGTTGAGCAGGGAGCTCAAAAGGATTTAGAGACAAACAAAAAAAGCAAAGGACTGAAGGAGTCCTCCTGGAATATTCCCCCTTCTGATTGGAATAGATTCCGAAGTCTGCACCTGCCCTTGCGAGTAGATCTCAAGTTGAGTCGACCTGCAACTCATTAAAGACTTGAGAAAATCAAGTAGTCGCTCCGGGAGGTCAATACAATGAAGAGACTTCAGAATCCATTCATGAGGGACAGAGTCGTATGCTTTCTTATAGTCAATCCAGCACATGGAGAGATTGCGGTGATATGTTTTAGCCTCTTCCAAAATCATTTTCTGTACAAGAAGTTGATCCTTGCACCCCAACATCCCTTTCTCGCTCCCTTCTGCTCTCTGTAAATTATATCATTAGCAGAGCAGTATGATGACACGAGGTTTGTCAAACACCCTGTGAATAATTTATATTGTGTATTCAAACATGTGATAGGGCGGACGTTTTTCGGATCAGTCAAGTCTCCATTTTGGGAAAGGAGTATTGTGCGACCTTTGCAGAACCATGGAGGAACATCACCTGTGTCCACGAGAGAATTGAAACAATGAAGTAATTGTGTTTGGAGACAGGGGAACAATTTCCAGTACCGGTTTGGAATGCCATCAGAGCCTGGAGCTGTATTAGATTTGGACTTTTTGATAACACTTCTCAGGCAATCTGGTGAGATGTAGCAGACAAACGATCTAGTTACTTTCTCATGCATTGCATAGTCATAATCACTGACTCATGGTGCCTCCAGGTTACAGTCGCCGGGTTGAGACCACAACTGTTTCCAGAACCTTTCATTGGCATCCATTGGAGGCCGTTTGTCATGTTCACCATCACCGTTTGTTTTCAGTTGCCTGTAGAAGTGTTTTTCATTATTTCTAAAAAGTTTATTTTGTTTGATATACTTGTTCTTCTTTTCCCATTTTTTCTTTCTTTCTGCCCTATTATTATTATTATTATTATTATTATTATTAACTGCATCTTGGCAAAATAAATGGGACAATAAAAATACAGGTAGACACATGTACTCTACTGGTCCTGTAGTAAACAAACATTTTAAAATTCGTCGGTCATTGTGGATTAAAGGCATATAAAAGTATTTTAGATAAAGACCTATGTCCCCTGTGCGAAAGCTGTAACTTACACTGCCCAGAAACAGTTCAGCACTATCTCACTGAATGTCCAGCTCATGAAAACCCACGTAAGGCTCTTAAAGAAACTGTGCTTAACAAAACCAAAAATACGTTTACAATGAACGCAATACTTGGAGATAATTTAATGTATGGTTGCATACAAAGAGCTGCATGAGACTTCCTCGTTAAAACGGGTAAGTACGACGTAATTTAACTGAACAAAAATATAACAGATTGTTAAGTCTTGGGCGTATATAAGCCTTTTAAGGCCCAAGGTCGCCCAAAAACCTTACCTGCCTACCTTTAACAACGACAACGTTCATGATGTCAAGGCACCCTCCAACATGAAGTTAACAGCGTAGAGAACAATTCGATTGTGGTCTTCAGTGAGGGTCCTGTAGCGTCTCTTACAGCCACACAACGTCTCCTCGTGGACCTTAGAACGTTAGTAAACACACCCCGACGTCGCCACTGCACAAGGTGACGTGGAAGATTTTGCTGAACTGAACTTTATTTTCTCTCAAGGCTACAATACATATCACGATTGGGGTTTACAGAGATCTATACATAAGGTAAGTAATGGCGACATGAGATCTAGTTAAAATTGCATAATACAGGGCGACAAAAGGTTAACAGTTTAATCAAATCCGAGACATTTTTACTTTCCAATAAACTATGATTTTGAATACAGATGGTCCCTTGATGTACAGCGTTGCACGGAGTGCCACTTCTGTATAAACAAATCAATGAGACTATTCTTTATCTTGTGCTTTCTCCATCATTTATTTTCACAAAGCTGTTGAGTCCATATATCATTATTTCCAGTTTGTAGTAAAATATCAAGAAGAGGAGATGCCACGCCTGTGGTGGATTGACTGGCTGACGAACACGCCGACCCAGCTTGTCCCAGATGTGTTCGATAGGATTGAGATCGGGGCTACACGACGGCAATCCAGAACTGGAATACCGGCATTTCGTAGAAAATTCTGTGTAAGAATTGCCGTATGCGGTCAATCGTTGTCTTGTTGGAACGTCAGTCCAGGGCGATGTCTCTGCATAAATGGAAGCAGGACAGGTTACAAAATCTTATCCCTGTACTGGGCGGTGTTCCCTCGAACGACAACAAAGGGAGAGCGTCCGTGTGCGCAAAACGAACCCCATACCATTATGCTTTCGTCACCAAATCTGTCCACATCATGGACGCAGACTTGAGCGTGACGTTCCCCTCGCCTGACGTACACTTGGGCTCTGCCGTCGGTAAATCTCAGTGTCAATCGAGATCGTCACTGAAGACAGCCGAATTCCACTGTCTTTGACAGAACCTTATGTGTCTTGTGGCCCACACCAGTCTTTTGCGGCGATGAAGAGGAGTTAAAATTGGCCATTGTGGGGTCTTCGGGCGCGAAGTCCAGCGGCACGCAAGCGATTTCTGACAGTTTGCGCAGTTATCCTTCCACCAAACATCTCCCTACCTGTGGAATTTGCTGAAACAAATCTGTTTCGAATTGAAGATGACGTAATCATATTGCTTGATCTTCCCGGAGTGACGTCACACGTACACGTGACGCTCCCGCCCTCGGGCGGTCGGCAACAGTTCCGGTTTGATGCACTCTCATCCTAAGATTAAAACTTGTTTGTCGGGAGCAATTTAAGAATCTTGAAACAGCGACCACAGACTGACCAGCATCAAGCCACCCCATAGCACGTTGACGTTCTTGATTTGAAAGGCGTGGCATTTCCAAACAAAAATTTAAATGGATTTTTATTGTTTTTCCAGCTCACATTCCATGTGCGTGTTTAGTTTGTGCAAACATGCACCGAATGACCTCAGAAACCTTTTTACCCGATATATCTCATTCGAGTAATATTAAACACATATATACATTCAATAAGCAATATACTTCAGAGTTCCTGACCCAACGGATTGTTTTGAAAAGATATGTCTAATATCACACAGCTATTTCATGTATATAATACACCATTCGATTCCTCTTCAAATCTGACACGACAGTCCTAATTGTGTGTAAAGACCTCTACTGTTCTCTTCTAAAGTACCTGCTATATTTACCTCTCGTGAAAAGTCATCCAATATCTGCACAATCATTCCGACAATGGGGAAAGTTCGGGAAACCCAAGTAGCCTAGAGTGTCCCTGTATATGCGTAGTCGTTGTATGGAGAAGACTGTACCGGGACATAGAGGTCAGCAATACCCGTTGGCGCGATGGTCTGTTTGCCTCTAGAGACGTGTCACTATGACTGTCAGCTCTGGACGATGTTCTCACTGAACAAACATCACTGTACTCAGTGCGCCTCCTTACCATGGTCAACCATGGGGTGCTTTCTGAACAGAAGCCGGTGTAGATACTGAATGGGTGAATTAGTTGGGTTTAACGATGCTTTTAGCACAATTCCATCAGTTTCACGGCGGAGGGGCAACAGAAATGGGCTGACACGTGGTAATTATGTGGGGAAATCGAACCCGGGCCTTTGGCGTGACGAGCGAACAGTTTAACCACAAGGTTACACAACCACCTCTGTAGCTACTGAAACCATGCGACCCTGCAGTGGGGACGATACAGTACAACCAGAAATTATTGAGAATTTAATTATTGTAATTTTTCTTAAATATTTCACTCATTACTCACCTATTAAATGTGAATATTAGCAGAACATAACTCCAGATTCAAAGACAGGTGAACAGTTAGTATTTTGTCAAGTCACCATGGGCAGCAATGCAGGCTTCAATGCTGCGGGGCATACTACTGATCAAAGAAATTAGAAAGTCGTGGTCCATGCTGTCCCAATATCGGACCACTTCTTCTTTCATTTCAGCAATATTTGTCAGATATTTCTTATTGACACTTTCCTTCATAAGTCCCCAAACATTTTCTATTGGATTTAGGTCAAGGCTATAGCTTGGCCAATCTAAAAATGTCCTATTGTGGGTCCGAAACCAGGCCTGTGAATGCTTTGAACGATGTTTTGGGTCGTTGTCCTGTGGAAAATCCAAAAAGTTCCATAGAACACGTGAGCAGAAGATGGAAGTAAATGTCCCTCGAGAATATCTCTGTACCGTTCACTGTTCATATTCCCTTCAAATACAGAGGGGCGTTGCCCCTAACACAGATATGCCACCCCACACGTTAAATTTCGGACTGTACTTTGGGCGCTGATACAAAGGTTTTTCAGTTTGTTTGGTCCAGAATTTCAGTGTTTTAGGAAACAGTCACACAAAACTTTCATCTGAGAACATCACATTGTCCCAGTTAAAAATAAAATTTCTATGCTGTAAGCACCAGTTCCACCTTCGCTCCTTTTGTTCAGGTTTCATGATCGGTGATGGAATTCCTCGACTTTTCTGCCAACCCATTGCATGCAGCTCAGTTCTAATTGTCTCCTTACAGACAGCCACAGTTCCTCTATCAATCATATCCAGCCTTAAGTTTTCTAAACTCCTTCGTTTGTTTTTAGAAACAAGAATACAAAGCCGCCTCCTGTCACCAACAGTCAATTTCTGGGCCTACCTGCGCCTCCCCTGGTGCTCAATGCCATATCCATTTGCAATATTTTTCAAAACACGATAAACAGTGGTCAAAGGGATGCCTGTTCTACTTGAAATCACTTTAGCTGATCTGATGTCCTTGTTATAATACTCTAAAATCAAACTTCCTCTTCTCTAAATCATCCATACTGAGGATCACTGAAACTGGCGTCTGCTAGCAAGTAAACAAAGGGGGATAACTTTTCACAAACTTATGAAAAAGGATTAATGGAGTTGTCTCTCTTGAATGAAACCAAGCACTTGATAGCTGGTCAAGGTTGTTTATACTAGACATCCAATTAAACATATTCCTAAAATTCTCAATAATTTCTGGTCATACTATACGTGGTGTAGTCATACATTTTGAAGGAGTCATTAAAAAGAACAGTGCCTGTATCTATCACTGGTGCAATGGGAACAAATTCAGGACAGCTTTTGCGCACCCCTGCACTCCCACTCTGGATCTGCCTATGCAGTGAGAAATTCCTCCCCCAAAGGTTCAGAATCAAAGAAAAAATTATTTTTTTAATTTGAGTTTGCAGGACTAATAAATCAAAATATAGTTGCAGGTGATGAGGTCTCCTTGGCTTTACTTTTTCATCTATTGTATTCAGCTAGATATCATCGCCCAAAACAGGACAGAACACGTGTTTTGACAGGCGAGCGGATCATCCAAATACAGCCGAGGTCACGGCAGTGTCATGTACCTTTTTTTCGGTTTTGTCTACGTTCAAAACAATTAGTGTTCTGGAATCACCAGGACATCATTGTGATACTGGCATTGTGCAGAATTTCACATTTTGGGATCAAACTAATAGAAAAGTATATGTGGTGGACAAAATAACTGAGGGTACGTTTGAGCGACTTGACCCGTCCAGGCAAAATTGTTGGGAATTCGATTGTGCATCTGTACAAGTGAGTGTTGGAGTAGATCTTGAGAAATTTAATGTCAAACGTTGCTTTGGAACAATTTTGAATTCCAAGCCAAGAGCCTAGATATGGATCTACACCTCGGTGCGCAAAGCTCCAAGGAGACTTACAGACCAATAATAATCCGAACGATTACAATATAGCCTGGAATATAACAATATGAGTGGCAAAGTGAGTGAAAAGTGAGTTGGGTTCTAAACTCACTTTGAACAATATTCCAACTGATATCTCAGATGTTTAAAACTTTGGTGAAACACACCAGCCTTGTATGGTGCTCACAGACCAACAACCATAAACAGGCCTTTGTTGTTTTTTGTTTAACACAGCACTCAGCAATATTAAAGCTATATGGTAGCGATCATAAGGTTGTGTCATCACCAAAGAATTCAACTCTATACAGCAAATAAGGTCATATCAGACCATTTGGCATGTGACGCCCCCTCCTTGTCAGCATATTGACGGGATGTTTGTTTGTTTGTTTGTTCTTTAACACCGCATTATGGCACCGATCTGTAAATAATCGAGTCTGGACCAGACAATCCAGTGATCAACAGCATGAGCAACGATCAATGCAAATGGTAGATATATATACGATGACATGATGACATGTGTCAATCAAGTCAGAGAGCCTGACCACCTGATCCAGTTGGTCGACCAACCTCTTACCACAAGCATGGGTTGCTGAAGACCAATTCTAGCCCGGATCTTCACAAGCCTATTGATAGGAAGAAATAACAAATGCAAATGTGTTGTATTAAGAATTTACTTCATGATTTGGGATATTTTAGAGACAATGGATTTGGACAAAGACAGGTTGAACACTTTTCCAATGTAACATTGGTCTATTTCAGGCATAACACAGTACAAAATACTGCTGTGAGAGAAGATCCAATCCATGGAGTAACACACGTCATCAACATACACACAGGAAGGAACAGAATCTCATCAGTGTAAAAACTGATATAATTTTTAAAAGTAAAAAATCAGAATAAACCCTAACAATAGTTTGGAATGTGATTCAAATACAATATAATCTACCTGCATGACCATTAGTCAACAACTGTCGCTTTAATCCATGTTCCTACTCAACATCTCCAGACATGTCATCAATAGTAGGTGATCAGTACAATATGACACATCATGGTCTGATCCTGCTGTCCTTGGAATGTTGTCAAGCTCATAGTATAAAACAGCGGTGGCAAAAGATCTACAAAATATGTTGCTTTGGAACAAATATAATTGTCCATCAGGACCAATACCTGGCTTGAGGCACTTGATGCAAATAATAAAGAGAAACAGAATGGAAAAAGAACCAAAAGGCTGGCAAATATAATATAAAAGTATTTATATGACCTAAATTATATAATGAGAGATATTTTATATATATATATATTTACAAGGTCCCCATGTATCTGAAATTTGTCTTTAAGGTGTAAAACATCATCAAAATTTGGTCATTAGGATTGATTTCACAATCTGTACGCATGAAAAAGTCAGCCTGAGATCACACTATCTATGTCTTCATTACAGTATTATCTGGTCAGTATTTAAGCATCAAGTGCCTGTATCCATGGTAACACCTGAAGTCTGGTTCTGGAAAAGCCATTGCTCTACCTGCATAGACAGAGGCTGCAGGTGTCTATGAATGTCTCTCCCTGTAACATGACAGTCACTGGTTAACTCTACAGCCAACGTGGGAACAATACTGTGTCTAGACTAGTCAACCAACAAATAAATAACAGGTCACTCAGCAGAATGATACACATAAATTAAGTTAATCTAACACACACACAACTACACCTCTACGTAAGATGAAGAACAGTATTCAAAAGCAGAAAACGTGGTTAAATAATTCTATGTTGGTACTACGTAAGGTTTTTTGACCATCATTTCAACACTGGTGGTGTTATGGTTTGGTTCCATAATGATGGTGATCATTTATACTATACTGGACTATGAGATATGACAGTGTTACAGCATAGAATTGTATCACACCGATATGGTCAGACAGCAGGTAGGCAGGAACACACACATCATGGAGACTGCACAATTTAAACCTGCTACAAACAATAAACTAATCAAACCAAACTTTCCATTGAAGTGAAAAAAACAACCTAGTCAATGAACAACTACAAACACATTATTAAAACAGATGATAGCAGGAATTTCTCAATGTATTACTCTTACAACAAAAGATTAATCCCATTGTTTGCTTACGTTTTCAACTTCTGTATTGTTTCAAAATGCAACCTGTGCATAGACATGCTCAACAAGGTACTAGCGCTTTACCAAGCCATAGCAACTGAAAGAATAAAAAAGTTGAAATCCTTAAATCTACTCAATCTTCAATTTTTAAAGAAATTTTAAATTCAAACATTAAATTCTGTTTCTTTTGGCAAAGACTATGTAAATAGGTCAGACATCATCATGGTATTATGTTGTAGATAGATTATTGTATTTATCACTACCTGACGAGTGCAGGTGGATGGACGCCCTTAGTTGCAGCTTGCCAGACAGAGGAAGGGAGATAACTGTGCATCTCCACGCCTGCCTACAGCTGGTACAAGCATCTTTCAGTTCTACAACCAACACCACTAAATTGCTGCCTCACACTGCTGATGAACGAACAAAATTCTGTACATGTCAATCTTGTCCGTTTCTTCACATTCAATAGAATCATAAAGCTTCAGAATGAAAGCAAACTGTTACTGCACACTGACACAAAGAAACCAATCTGTACAGAACTAGACACTTGATTCTTACATTGAGATGTTAACAATAAAAGAAATTCTTACCTGTGCTTTAACATGGAATAGTACATATACTGAACAGTAAAGTATAGGTTTATATATACTGAAGAAAGGGATCATCAACATCTTAGGGGACATTTCTATGAAATTGTGTGCTAAGTCTCCATTAAAAAAATATCCCCAAAATATTTTTTCTAACCAACATTTTGTGTTGAGGATACATGAACCTGTACAAAGTACCTGCTGTCGACACTCTGTACAGTGCCGACCTTTATAAAATACACTTCATGAACATTGTAGACCGAGATAGGACTGACTGAGTTTGGTTTTACGCCGCTTTTAGCAATATTCCAGCAACATCACGGAGGGGGACACCAGAAATGGGCTTCACACATTGTACCCATGTGGGGATTCGAACCCGGGTCTTCGGCGTGACGAGCCAACGCTTTAATCATTAGGCTACCCCACCGCTCCACCGAGATAGGAAATACTTTGACGTATATGTAGTAAGCATTAAGTATCAGGGTGGTGTTGTACAAAGCAACAATAGCACTTTGACTGTCGTAAGTTACGGGAGTTACGATGGGAGGTATGGGAGTTACGATGGGAGTTACGATGGGAGGTATGGGAGTTACGATGGGAGTTACGATCACCTTAGCCCTAAGATCGCTTTGTACAACAGCACCCTGTTTGATTTCACGACTTGACATCGGTCAATGTTAATACTGTTTTCTAGTAATATCTTTGGTGTGAATACTTAAGGTTATCAATACTTAGTATGATAACAGATGAACACTCAGTTTAGAAGTTTACTGTACGTGAAACAGCTACAATACTGTACGACCTTCAAAGGCCGAAAACAAGTGGTTTTAGTATGTGGTAATAATGTTGACAAAACATGCTTGAGATTAATTATGGTTTCACTTTGCCCTAAATCACAGATTTAATATCACAATGTACATTTATTAAAATCACCGTATAAACAACAAAATGCCTAAATACACTATTCAACTTACTGAGATACGCTAACTATTTTCTGTTAGCAACCCACTTACATCTGTTCATGTTTTGTTGTTGTTAACACAAGATACCACAGAATTCCAGCTATATGACAGGTCCATAAATAATCAACTTTTGGCCAATCAGGTTTTGACCAATCAGGTCTTGGCAATCCAGTGTTAAATATCGTCAGCAGCACTCAACACTATCAAGGTACAAATATAGATGATGTAGCATGAAGTATCTCAGTACATTGTGTATTCTTATCAAAAGTTGAGCAGTATAGTTTGCATAATACTTTCAAAATGGCATGTCAAATCTTACTGATTGCATATATTTGGGCTTTCAACATACCTCAATCGGTACCTGCGCAGTATCAGTTACGTGTCAGCCACATAGTGCTGATTGTGAGGGTCATATATGTCACCGTGAAACTCCCTAACAGTCTCTCTCATATAATGTTAGGAGTTAACTCCCCTGCAGTTTTCGGGCCCACATGACTAAGGCCAGTGATATGGGAATATTTGGTTTACAGACCTGGACAATGAAAAGTTTGGTCAGTAGGTTGAAAGAAAATCAAAAGTAAATGTATTATAGATAATTTGTATAATCATCTTAAAAACTGATTTAGATCTCTGAAGTGATACATCACTGGGGAATGTTCTGTTTTATGCATAAATTAATGAGAAAAATACTTATGGCCTTTGGTTTGTGAGACTGTTCACAGGTCTGAATGCAGAAGGTTCAGGTATTAGCTTATCTTGTGGTTATTTTTCAAACCCTGATTATGAAAATGAATTAATGGAGATTTGGTCACAAATATTTGACAAAAATGAAAGAATTATGACAATACATAGTGGCAATATCTCACATGATCAGATCACATGATGGCATAAAGATGTTGCATATTTGGTTGACGGCTTGGCACTGATTCACTGGAAGGTAGATAACTGATTTATATCCCACATATCCTTCAGACAACACACAGATATGTGATTGACACTGGACAGTCCAGCTGATAATATCCTTGATATACTGAACACTTTACTACAACTGTCAAGATTGATCCTCACTTAATAAAACAGATCTTGGCTTCAATTTTTGTGACTGAATATCATATCCTCCACTTCTGTATGAACTTCAATTTGCATACTAGACAATCCTTATACACAATAAGCTTAAAAAAGTCAATTTAATGAATTATGTGACTGATATCTATTTTCATAGTTTAGCTTTCACTGTTCCTATCATTGTCAAATTGTCATTTATTTCATTTTAAGTTGCATGGCGATACTACCCTTATCCATTAAAATTCCACTATCATATACCAATAGTTGAGAAACATACCTTCCAACTTTCTTAGTATGTGTTAAATTAAACCTGAATATAAAGCATCTATAGGTGTGTAAAGTGCTATATAATCATAGTTCAGTTGGCTGTATGTGGTAACTGTAGTAACAGAACACTACCAACACTCAGCCAATGAAGAGTAACCTCAGCAGGACACTATTACTGTTATACCACCCCACACACCAGTCAACCTCCACTCACATGTCACATGTAGTCTGTTCACACCATACAGTTTACAGATCGCAGGTGCTGTGTGAGTTGGGTGTAATGTCGCTTTGAACATTATTCTTGTCAAATTAAAGCATGTCGCCTTGATGTGAGAGGAAAGCCAGAACTGACGCCGAGTTGAATACCACGGGGTGAAACCCTTGAGCATGGTTACCTAGGCATCAGACCGGGATTTGAACTCAAGACTGTACGTTTCTGGTTTATCTTGGCACAGCAAATCACGGCACCTTAGACGACTGAGGCAACTGCGCTCCTGGCAAGAGTGGACACAGAATTGGAGTTATTTACTGTACATAAACCCTTATAACAAATACTGTACAACTGTATGCATCATTTAAACCTATCACTCCAGCCAGAAAAATAGTGTATGTTCATTCTGTAATTGAAGCACTAACACAATCAGAACTTTTTGTTAATTTCGACTTCTTAAGGAAATTGTTATTAAAAAGGAAATTAAATATTTAATGACAAAATTACTTGATATAAAATGAAAGAAAACAGCTCAGCCATTCTGTCAATTTTTAAAATTCAGGCTATATAAGAACAGACTGAGCTATAACAGGGTGGTATAACACGTTAGTAACAGTCTAATGGTGACACTGAACATTTGCCAAATACTAAGTCTCAGATCTCTAAATTCATTAAAAAAAACACAACAAATACACAACAGATCAAACACATATTGCAAAATATTGACATGAATTTCTCAATCAAAAAGTATTCTATAAAACAAAAAATATATTTCATTATGATTGAACAATTTCATTTATGCTGTAAATGCTGACAATACAAAGCTTATCTGCTGCCACACAATAGGCACTGAACACTTGTGTAATAAGTTAAACACACTCCCATACATTATGCATATTCCAATACTATCTTCAAGCCATTTATAGAACGCAAAACATCTAAATCTAGTTTTGTCTGTAACGACCGTCGGAGGAGTAAAAAACTGTAATACTAGTTGAAAATGTTAGGAAAGTGGGATGAAAAAAAGAGGAAATTATTGCAAAACTGAGTTTGACATCCCCAAAATATGAGCAATATTAAAACTATAAACCATGTGTGAATACTCCTGTAATGCTGATGAAATACTTGGGCCTGATCCTACACTACGCTGATTCGCAAATCATACTCTGTGGCAATACTACTAATTCTGGAAGCAGAACAAATAATGCTTGAACTCATCAAATATGATTAGAGCAATTCCTAAACTTGTAGTTCAAACAAATAAATCAAGAAAATTCATTCTATCCATTTTGGGCTATTTTGAAGCTAATCAAAACATCTAGGTAAGTTTACATATGAAATATGTAAAGCATTTCTCATACTACACATGTATTGTATACAAGAGCAAAACTTGGAACAGTCAATCAATTTGAAATTTGACGGGATAACTTTATAGCACTAAATCCCTACTAGATATGTATATGTTTCAAGACAATCTTAAACAGAATAAATGACAAGCAGCTGAGGGTCTTGCTCTGTGTAAGCAACACAGCAACAGTATAGGGAAACAGCTGTACGTCTCAAGGCACTTTGACAACCTAGTCTACTCTTCAGATCATTTCTCTAACATGGACACATCCAGATGCTCTCAGCATCATCAACATATGTGTAATGAATACAAAAATATTTGTAAAAATGACAAATTTCATTAAATATGAAAATATAAAATAAATATTTACAGTAATAAAATCACAATCTGTGGAATGATGTCTGTATGATGATAATAACCAAATAAATATATATTCCTTGGGAAATTATCAAGTCTATAAATTAACAACTTCTTCAATGATTATCTCTAATTGGACGAATTTAAGGCATATTCACATGAGACAAGGACCATAATAACACAATATACACTATACCAGTGGTAAACAAGGAATGTTTCACAAGTTTATACAAATATATACACACGTGACAAGTCCACTTAAGTAGGATACTGTCCCGAAAAGAAAACAGATATAAAGTAACAAACTGTATCAACAGCAGTACTACATTGTAACAACTTTGTAATGCTGCACACACAACCACGATATAACCGTTGTAACCACATCATAATGCTGGTTTTAATAATTTAGCTTTTACTCCAAGACACATTCCTCCCAAACACAAACAGCTAAAGTCAACTTGTACAAGCAAAAATACTATGTATGTAAAAAGCATACTGCTGATAATATTTGCATATTGCAAGATATACATATCCTGGCTTTGGTTTAAATATAGAATGTCAGTAGGGGATCAGTAGGGGATCTGGACACAGTTGGTCTAACGCTAAACAATTCCCTCTGGGATATGGAAGTTTGTGATGTTCCAAGATGGCACCACCCGTCCAGCTCTCACTATGTACATTGGTGGCAATATCAAGGGCAACCCTTGATCACTCAATCTTCACCACAGTTTAATTATGCCAACAATACTTCTATATTCAACAGGGTAGATTATGGCATTATCATTCGAGTCAGTCAGCTGACGTCAAGGTGTTGTAACCTATAGTGTAGCACCAGCTCAGCACAGCTACCATAAGTCACAAAACAGGCTTCGACAAATCATTAAGATCATGGGCTCACAACCAGACAAACAGAGATCAACCTTCTCCGTAAAATATGTGTCCAAGATCAGGCATTGGAATTTTTATGGTGACTTTATAGAAACAGATGAAGGCAATGATTAATGTTTAAGTCATATTTTCATCCAAAGAACTACATTTGTATACAGTTCTTGAGTAAAGCGGCACAACTGTCAAAAGTCCCAGAGGAGTTGCAGCCAGGTTTGTCTACAAAATCACCCACAACTCAGAAAACCCCAATGCAGACACATCGTATAAAGCAGACATTAAATCGTTGGATGGACGTAGTTCCTGCTGGAAGACCTCATTTGCATATTTACTGGATCCTGACGCCATCCGTTATATGATAACTTGTGTTATCTGCCTCCCAACCAGACTTCAGACAAGGTTCAAGGACATCACACAATGACACAGGGACACACCTTCCTCCATATTTGGACATGGAGCATCTTCACGTCCATGTTATTTTATTTGAAGCCCAGCATCTTGGCTGCAGAATCAGCCGAGTCCAGCATAGTGTTGATGGTTGACTCGTCCACTCCCAGGAGGTTGTGCAAAATGTCATCATCTCTATCATGGTCATCACTCCCCCCATTCATCTGGGGCACCATGCTGGCGGAGGTCCTCTCAGGTACAAACACCTGTAGCAGACACAGTGTAAACAATGACAGTTGTAAAAGAGGCATTGAGAAACTTTATCTCAGAATCAAGGTTATGAACAAACTACATTGTAACAAAGGATGAGATAAGAAATACATCTGTTAGATATTTTCATTATTCACAAATTCTGGAACTTCTTTCATCATCTTATCCAAGGTGTAACTCCTGGAAACATGTACGTACAGGGTTATCTCTCCTTGTGTTTGTGGTCAGATGGTAACGGAGAGCACTTCTCCCTCGACCAGGCCCTGAAATATAATGGCTTTTATTACTTCCAAGATATATGTCCACTAGCTCAGCAAATACTTCCAAATTGGAATGTAAACAATTAAACATATAGAGACTTAAAGTGGTGAGCTTTATTGCACTGATAACACAGTGAGGAACAGCTCTGTCAATGTGTTGAATGCAATGCTTAACTGCAATGGTAAAATACCTCTTGATTTCAGAAAACTGGAATTGTAGAAAAGTCCTAAGTTTGAAAGTTAAGCTGGTGAGCAGGAGTCTGGATGACACACAATCAGGGTAGCAGAGACACAAAATGGGGGCACAATGACATACAGTGGGCACAATGATTTACAGTGGGGCACGATTTACAAAGAATGAGTTGGTAATCCACATAAACACTGACCAGGCAGAACAGTTTCCTCATTATGGACAATGTCCTCATCATCACTGAATGCAGGGGAGAGAGAGCGGGAGAGGGAGCCAGGCAGGTGCTTCTTGCGATGTCGCATCATGCTGTGCTTCAAAGTGAACCTCTTCTGACACACGTCACACTCAAAGGGGCGCTCCCCTACAGCAGCACAAGACTCATGTCACAGGGTGGTACATACGAATATATAGGCCAGTGTATATTGAATAGTACTGGTATAATAAGTACCTTCAAGGGAGATAACTCCTCACTTCTATATGAAGATAAGCACAGGATGGTATACAAGAACATATTATGAATGGCATATTCAACTTAACAAATTTCCTGAATCAAGATTGGTGGTACTTGCTACAACAGATACTACTTAATATCTGTATTTAAATTGATAATTGTAGTACCACAGGAAATTTATCTATGGTAGATGTCAAACTTATGTTACCTTGCATAAGCAACAAAGTAATATTAACCTGTTAAGGCTTAATGTTTATAATACTTCAGAAAATAAGCATATGTGTCAATGTATTACATTCAACTCTTAAATGTACCAAAGCAAATCTCTACAGATTCCAACCATCAGGCCTCCACCAATGTCTGTATTACAAAGCTTGAGAGGACTCACCTGTATGAGAGCGCATGTGTCGCCGGAGATCCTGCAATGACCAGAAGCGTTTAGGACACAGAGAGCAGTAGACCTTCCTCTGGTTGTAGTCGGATGTGACAGACTCAATGGGTTCCTCGCCACCATCTTCCTCGTCATTGTCCTCCACCAGGATTCCATTCCCAGCCCGGCAGTGACGCTCCACCACCACATCCATCTTGGAGGCAAAGCAGTCAATGTCGTCCACGCTGTTCTTCTCCCTCAGGACGTTCCAGTCCCGGGTGTGGTGCTTCTCCTGGTGCAGCAGGCACTCCTTCCTGTGGTCGAATGAGGCATCACAGAGATAGCACTTGAAGGGCAGGTCGATATTATGTTCCTTCAGATGACGAACTAGCATCTTACGTGATGGGAAGGACTTTCCACATTTCCAGCAATGTTTGATTTTGTCCACATTGTAATTGTCTCGCTCTGGGTTTGTTTGTCGCTCACCAGATCCTGCTGAGGCAATGATGTCTTCATCATCATCCTCATCATCACCTTGAACTTGACCTTCGAGTTCTGCTGAAGTGTACTGTTGGATGAATGAACTGTAGTCGGACATGTCAGCTTTTGATTGGTCCAGATCGGAACCGCTGTCACCAGGACTTGGACCTGGCATTGCATCATTGGACTTGACAGAGATCTGGAAAATTATTTTGACATAGTTTCTGATCAATTCAAATTAACAGACAATATAGTCTTGCTGTGAGTTGATATCTTTCAATGATGCCAAGAATGAACCATGTTAAATAGACAACAATAATCAATACTTTGCATTATCTGAATATGCTCCTCACCATGTTTGTGTCATCGTCAGAGAAGCTATCATCGTTGTCGATACCTTTGCCTACTTCACTCTCCATTCCCTCTATAGGGTATCCCTCCGGCACTGGCTCGGGCTTCACTCCGTTGTGTCTTTCCTGATAGTGCTTCAACAAGTTGCCTGGAACAAGACCTTCAATGAGGTGTCTTGTCAAAACACCTAAAATAGCAAGTAATGCCACAGGCACTGTAGCTCACCTGACTATGTACCAGCTTCTTACAATTAATTTCATAACTGCTAACCCATCTGCTGACTGACATGACTTCAGAGCCATCAATGTTAAGCTCAGCTTCATCTGTATGGCAATTTCAATTTACTGAGTCAAAAATACATATAGACAATATAATTATGGTTCATACTGGGCAAAAATGGCAGATCTGAGGTTCCTGGACACATATGTAGCCAACAAGCCCCTCAGAATACAAACAGTATAGGTGTTTTTATGCATACAATTCATGTTTTTCCTACATGTAAATGCAAATCTAGCTACTCCTGGACCTACTTTCAGTTGAGAAGGAGCTGAAGACACAAAGGTGACACTTGTATGGTCTGTCCATGGTCTGTCGGGAGGCTGGGTCCAACATGTTCACTCCGTGTTTGCGTATGAGGTGTCGTTCTCGGTTGGACTTGGTGGAGAAGGTTACTGGACATCGAGGACACTTGAATGGTTTCTGGCCTGGAGGATCAACATAGTAAAACAGACACTGAACTGTGTAGTCTGGGAGAGTGTGAGCAGGTGCTTGTCACACAGATACCAAGAATTCCACACGTGTGTGAGTAGGTGCTTGTTACACTAACAAATGACCCTAATTTGTGTTTGTGTGTTGGTACATGTTACCTAGTTAACAAGGATTTCTTATCTGTGTGTGGGCAGGTGCTAGTTACACTGTTAACAAGGACTGTGTGAGCAGGTACTTGTTATCTCTGTGAAAGCAGGTGCTTGATACCCTGTTAACGTGGATCCCTAACTTGTTGATGTGAGCACAGACTTTTTGCATTGTTAACAAGGATTCCTTATCTGAGTTTGAGCAGGACCCTGTTACATTGTTAACAAGAATCCCTAACTTTTGTGTGTTTGTGAGCAAGTGCTTTTTACACAGTTTACACAGAAGGATTCCTCACCTGTGTGTGTGAGTAGGTGCCTGTTGAGTGAGCTGACCCATGGAAATGACCGGGGGCAGTAAGGACATGCCAACTTGTGGGGGGAGTCTGCGTAGGAATTACGTTTCTTCTTCACTGGTGTTTCAGGGAACAGTCCATTGCTTAGATCATGTTCCTCCTGGGGAAAAGTTAAAACCTTCAGCACTTCAAGAAGCCATGACAAATTTCTAAGTTTGAAGAACAGACTAAGGGAACAGAATATTTACAATAGTCTTTAGGTTTTACAGAAAGCTCCAAAGTTAACTAAACATGCATGACCAAAACTATTTCATAGTAAGTGAGTGACTTTTTTGTTCCACTGCTTATACTGCCTTTAACACATGACAGAATCTGCTTCAGCAGATAAATGAAACAGGCATTGATGTTTCAGATCTAGCACAAACAACAGTTGATGAAATCATGCTAGCATGAATTCAACCTGAACCTACATCGAGATCCATGCCATGCTTGCTGGAATCCATTTCTTCCTGGTCATCAATAAAGCCTGACTCCTCCCCATTTTCATCTTCCTCTTCCTCGTCAACCACATTCTCTTCTTCATCGTCCTCCTCGTCCTCCTGCTGTTGCTGCTGCTGTTCTTTCATGTTGCTCCTGACGTCTTCCCTGTATGACTGAGCCAGGAGTTGTACATCCGACTCAGCCGAGCCCTTGTCTGGGGAACCCCTGTTGGCTTCGGAGGAGGGAGAGTCACATGGGGAGGTGTGTTTGTGGATTGCAGTGTTTATTAGCTGCTTCCTGAAGGCTGACATTTTGTCCTCCTCCTCGGCATCACAGCTGGTTCCAAGGAACATGTTGAACTTGTAGGCTCCTGTGTTGTTGAGGATCTTGTGGACGGACGCAAGGTCGGACACAGAATCCCCACCTAGAAACATGACATTATTCCTTATAGTAGATGTTCACGTCATGCAGTCGCTATGGTAACCATGACGCTGTATTCAGCAATATTTCAGCTTTATCACAGCAACCTGTAAATCAGGTCAGGTAAAGATACGGATGTTAAGAAAAAATCCATCTTTTGGCATGAGCAGCTGTACCTGAGTTGGGGGAGTGCATCCTGTATTTGGCCATGAACGCCATCTTCTTGGCCTCCCTGTTACGTTTCTCCTTCATGGACAGTGGAGATATCTCCCAGCTGTGCTTGTCGTTGTTGTTGTTGTTGTCGCTGACAAGGACAAAGTCATCCTCATCCAACTCGTCCTTCTGACTGTGGTCGGATGCTGGAGGGGAAAACTGCAAGAACCTGTTGGGGAGCTCACCACTTTGCAGGGCTGATTTTAAGTGCTGCAAATAGAATTATTACGAAGTGTCAAGATGGAATTATAAAAATATTGCAGAGCATCAAGATGGAATACAAAAAACCCAGTATTTTTGTAGTATGTCCTGCCATTTATGTTATGAGTTTGAGTGAGTGAATTTCATTTAATGTTGCAGTGAGTGTCGATAAGGTCTACATCTCCTCAGGTCCTCAGGCAGGTCTAACAAAAGTGATACTTAATGTGGAGGCAAGTTTTGAGCACTGAATCATAAGACGTACCCCAGATGCATTTGGTGAAGGTGACCTCTTCTTGACAGACAGATCCATAGGCTGGTCACTGCGACTGAGCCCCGGGGTTGGGGTGAAGGGAGAGTTCATCAGACTGAAGTCTAGAGGCTGGGTGCAGGTGAGGTGTGGCTCCAGCTTCACCAGCATGGAGGAGTGGGGGAGGACGGGCTCCACCTTGTGTGCTGCGGGGGGACTGGGGGGAAACCTACAACACACAGGTAGGTCAGCATCACAATCGTAGCATCACACACACAAATATATCTTGAAAATATTCAATAACTTTACACTAGTGAGTCATTGTCGCACGACAGATAAATAACCTTGACATACATGTTTTCTGAAATGTTGTCGGCTAAAGCCTTGAGTAAGGACAACAGATATTTTGGGAGATTTAATTTTAATAGGCTTGTCAGTATGGATGTCCTACATCACTTTCGTGTACTATTTCTGGTCAAACATGGCACTGAACAGTGTGGGGCATGAAAGTCTGCCTGACTGTACAAACAGATGCCTTAGCCAGCTGTACCTTCAAGTATACCCAACATCTTGTTTCCTTACCTGGAAGTTACCACTACTGGAGAGACTAGCTGGGCTGGCCGACTCCTGACTGTCGCTGGTCACTCTCTCCATGTCATCCATCATGGAAGGCTCATTGACGTGGATCAAGCCCTCGATCTGGTGTTGGCCGACCTCCAGGTGCTGCTTCTGGATGTGGCGGACACAGTTCGCCTTGGTGGAGAAGCCAACATCACATCTCTGGCAGAGGAAGGGCTTCTGTCGGCAGCTGCTGTGAGACCGGAGGTGGTGCTTGAGGGCGTGGAAGAACTTGAAGTCAATGCCACAGTACTTGCAGACCGTGTCGGGGGAGTGGAAGGCGTCCATGCTTGACGCTGTGTCCATTACATACTTGTTGTAGCCAATGGACTGCTCAATGTCTTCCTTCATTAGCTTGCCATGCTTCTTTCTGTCATGAGAGTGAGTGAGTCAGTGATTAAATGAGTTCTCATCGTTTCACACTGATGTTAGCAATACTAAAATATCCTGGAGCAGAGACACCAGAAATAAGGTTCATATTTCTTCACTACTAAGTAATTCAGATTGTGGTGGTAGGGATGAATCAATGTATCATTGTTTAATGTAATAGTGAGTGAGTGAGTTACTATTTAACGTCACATCGGCAATATCTCAGCCATATCGTGCCGAAAACAATCCATACAATAAAAAGTGGAGTTTAATGTAATAAGACCAGACCAAATTTATTTCTTTTTTTATGGATCTGCCGATCGTGCTTCATTTGCGTCCGGGTCCGGGATTTTTTTCAAGTATACAAACAATTTTTTTATTAATTTTCCCTGCTCAAAAATTAAATCCTAATGTTTTATTGGCCAAAAATGTAAACTTTCAAGAAAATCTTTTTTAGATTGTTTTTGCCCCATATACACTTCATAAATTGCCAAAAGTAAAATACTTTTAATACTTAAAAAGAACATTACTTTTTGTTTTTATTTTATTTTTATAGTGTTAGTCTTTTTCCCTCCTGCCTTTAGGTTTTCTTAGGAAAAAAGCCATAAAACAAGAAATAAAATTGGTGTGGCCTAACTGGTGAAGGGTGGAAAATGGTCCAGTTGCAGCTATTTTGCAGAGTCTCAGGACTGACAATAAAAGCCTGCTTACTGTGGCCTGGTAAGTCTGAAAATCTTCTCACCTGACATGCCTCTCACAGTTAGCTTTTGTGGTGAAGGCAAAGTCACAGATGAGGCACTGGAAGGGTCGCTCTCCGTTGTGTGTACGCAGGTGTCGGATGAGGGTGCTCTTGTCGGCGCTGGAGTAGCTGCACAGGTTGCATTTGTAGGGCGTCAGACCCAGGTGTGTACGTGTATGTCCTGTACAAGGAGAGCACCCACATTAGTGGTCATGTACCAGCCAATTACCTCATTGCAATCAGGATCAGTGCTACTCTCAATACATTAAAAACCTCATTGTTCTAAACATTTGCTCTGAAAATTTGAAACATTAGTTATGACCTGCATTACGTTCTGTATAAAATCACTTATCTGTATTCATAAGTTCATATTGATTGTTTAATTTAATCACAAAATATAACACAAATGTCATTATTGTATGGTTTCCCTAACAACTGACAGTTGACATTCCTGGGGACAAGTCATTTATGGAACGGTATGTCAAACATCAACTGTAGTTGAGAACAAGTCCTACGTATACATGCATCTACTACTACACAGAGAATATTGTGCAATATCTACATTTTCAAATGGGAGTTTAAAAAACAAACAATTGTGAACTTGTGATTATTTTGAGTTTTTATTCAGCTTTGGGCGAAGGAGTGCATGAGACACTGAGAATAGCATCACTCATTGTATCCCTGGCCTCATTCCAGAAAGCGATTCTGCCTGTATGACTATCACAAGTCTATGTGAAGTACAGAAATATGATGGTTGTAGCACTATGATCGCTTTGTGGAAGGGACCCCAGGGTCTTTAGTGTGAGGAGCCAAAGCTTTAACCACCAGACACCACCAAGTCTACTCCAGGATACATCGTACAGGCAAAGCAAACCATACACTCCAATGCAAATGATAATCAACCTAATACATAAAGTAGATCCAAGAAGCAAATGTATTCCTAACAACTAGCTATTCTTTTCATGACCAGTGCACATGCTACACAGTAAATCTAAAAGAAGAAACACAACTGAAATGACAAAAAAGGTAAAATGATAAAAAAAAGTATAATCCGAGGAATATAGGGGTGGTGTACCAACAGATGCACAACATGCACACTTACACAGAATAAACATGGCCAAGGTGCAGACACGAACACACTTACCTGACTTTCTCCTTCCGCAAAGTTAAAAATGAACACAGTAAATTACCACTCTCCATGAAGAACATGTTCTGCAGCCAACACACATTTAAAACTCTGGTATGCGGGTTTACAGGTGCATTGATTTTAAGGGAAATTTACAACTTGTATTGGGAAGTTGATATATTTCTAATGATAAAATAGTATGCATCATCAACTCCATGATTTCAACTGCTGTTAGTAAGTGAGTATTGGTTTCACACCACTGAGAACAGTATTCCAGCTCTATCAACATGAGGCGATAAGAGGAGAGTGGCTCAGGCCACAGAGGTTTTTCAAGATGTCGTGCTGGCAAGCCAAGACAACATTTTTTAAGTTGAATTATAATTCAAGTTCCAAATCAGAGCCTTCTGACATGTTTAGGAAGTGAATACAGTGAATTGTTGCACCATAGATGACTTGGCCAACCATGGTTTCATCAAATGGAGTGACATTTTGGTGAGAATTCCAATATTGTTGTTACTTGCTCAGGGGAAATGGAACTCGATCTCCCATACAGTTTTATCTTCTGTAACTCCATGGGGATTATCTTGGACAATGAGTTGAGCTGTGATTGCTATGATTATTATCTGACATCATCCTATCCTAAGTTGAGAAATTCTTCAACATGTAACATACTGGCCATTGATATTTCATGTTTCCATAAATAAAAATTGACAAAAGCATCGGAAGGCTCACTTACCCTTCAGGCTTCTCTGGTTGTTGAAGGCAAGATCACAGTATCTGCAGGGGAACCTTCCTTGACCTTCCTCCCATAGTGGAGGTGTTGTCACAGGACTCGCTTCAATGAAAGGGGACTCGGATTGCTTGGACTCCACTGGGGGTGGGGTGACTGAACTCATGGGGGTGGGGCTGTGACTTCTTGGCTGTTGGGGGACGGCAAGAATTGACTGACCCAGTTGTTGGGAGAGCCGACATTGGTTCACCGGGGAGAAAATGAACCTGTCGGGTACGAACATAGCTTGTGGGTAGATACGTTTCAGATCCTCGACTTCTTTAGCTAGTTTGGCTTTGGTGTCCAATGACACTTGAGGTTTGGGCATGACAGATGGTACAAAAGCATGACCAAGTCTTGGGAAATATTCATTGTTTTCTCTCTTTTCAATCTTTGCAATTTTTTGGCATGAGATTCTTTGCCCTTAACTAGCTGCCTCGGGGCCAGGCTGAACTGTGCCAGAAAGTCTTGCTGTGAGACAGAGTGAGGGTCGACAGCCTGAGTGTCTTCAAGACCCCGCTCCGACATGTGTTTCACCATGTGTGTCTGCATGATATCCTGTTCCACGAACTCACAGTCACAGAACGGGCAGGAAGTCAACTGTTTCCCAGTGTGGACAGGAGTGTGCAGGAGCAGGGCAGCCTTACAAGGGAAAGCCTTCCTGCACACAGTGCAGTCAAATCGATGGTATTTGCTACTTGGCTGACGGGTACAGTGCTCGCACCATGCTTTGGCTATCAGGGGAAACTTGTTGCTTGTGAAGTCAACAAAGTCCAAATCATAAAACCCAACAGAGATTCCAGCCTCATTTGTGTCTTGATTTGGTGTGGAGGATGTGTTGGGTTCGTCTTTGACCTTGACCCCATTTGGGTCAAGCATCTTGTGGTAGATGAGGGTCCTTGAGTTTGGCTGAGGAATGACTGGGAAGGCTGGCTCATCTTCCTCCTTCATGCATACGTTGCCAGATTGAGGCTGCAAACATCATCATCATCATCAACTTCTTCTTTAGTAAATAGTCCTTCATATGTTATCATTTGTGCTAAATGCACACGTAATGTGTCAGTTATTCCTACATATATGTTGAGAATACAATAAATCAAAATAATGTTATAAAAAGACAATATGTCAAAATATTTCTTGTCTTCTTACAAGTACTGAAACTTTGACAAACAGTATTCTGTATTACAATTCAATGACATTGTGCAACACTTTTCAAATTGGCATAACTTCTATCACAAAGTTTCATTTACACCAAGAACATTGTAGCACTTACTGGAATCTGGCCAATGGTGCTTTCTATAGTCTGCCGCTGGGGCTGGTGTTGGGGCTGGGGCTGGAGCTGGGGCTGCTGCTGCTGCTGTTGCTGTTGCTGCACTGTAGGAAGGGTTGTCATTGACAAGGACGGAGGATGCAGTGCAACACCAGACATCATCGGCATCTTCAGAGACAACTGGTGGTCCCACTGGGACTCTTCTGAGGGTCTCTTGTTACCACCAAATGGCGGCATGTCGGAGGGTGCCATGTGAAATGCAAACTGAGGGGGCGGCCGTTCAAGAAATCTTGAGGCAGCTTCACTAGTACTGAGATCAAGGTCTTGCATAGAAGGGTGCACAACTGTCTTAGGGCGCCATCCTCCCTTGCCACGGCGAGAGCCAGACTTGACACCATGCATCATCCCGAGCTCTGCTTCCTTGCTGTGGATGCGCATGTGCCTGTGCATGTTGCCGTTGGTAGTGAATGACATTTTGCATACTCGGCAAGAGAATGGACGTTCACCTGGAAGGGAACACTACGTTGAAACACATCTACATTATGAAACTACAGAAACTCTAAACCATCACTATGCCTGAGAATCATGAACACTTGGGATAGAATTGGTCTTCAGCCACCCATGATTGTCATAAGAGGGGTGGGGGTGGGGGTGGGGTTTAGCCTGATGGTTAAAGCGTTCGCTCGTCACGCCGAAGACCCAGGTTCGATTCCCCACATGGGCACAATGTGTGAAGCTCATTTCTGGTGTCCCCCGCCGTGATATTGCTGGAATATTGCTAAAAGCGGTGTAAAACCAAACTCACTCACTCACTTACTCATAAGAGGGGACATACAGGATTGGGTGGTCAGGCTCGCGGACTTTGTTGACACGTCATCACCTCCCAAATGCGTAGAGCGATGCTCATGTTATCAACTGCATTGTCAGTACCAGACTGCTGCCATATAGCCAAATATTGCCGACGGAAGCATTAAACATCAAACAAACATACATAAACACTTGCTCACGATGCGCTCAGATTGAAGAATGGAATCATATGTCTTCTGACTATGTGATTGATGTTGTTAATTCTATTTACCTGAGTGGACCAACATGTGCCTGTCCAGTGAGCTCTGGGAACTGAGGATCTTGCCGCAGATGGTGCAACTGTTGGCGGAGTTGGAGCTGATGGCGGTGGAGTTGTGTTGGCGGATGTGGACGGTGAGATCATGTAGTGTGCTCATCTCATCCTTGCACACGGGGCACACGAACTTGGCAAGGCCATCTTTACCTGCTACCGGGAGAATCTGGAAGGAGAGGCAGCGAGTGAGTGAGGGAGGGAGGGAGGCTTAGCATTGGTGTGAACAGTATTGCAGCTATTCCACTGTCTGTGCGATGTAGAAAGAAATGTTCAGCACTTTAGTCAAACTTACATCTCAGTTTATGGTAAAGGAGACAAATGGATAACAAATTCATTATTACCTGTAATACTGTAATAGAAATACTTCTGGAATATTTAGAGGCTTATACAGTTTTCAAGAAGGATCTATGCCAGGTCTACTAGAGTGTAATAAAGAAGTTGTCATCCATAATTGTTTTGTCTCGTACTTCACCTGGTTTGACAATGGTGTAAAGATCTATACAAAAATGACACTATTACATTATTATTTAGAAGATATATGACAGTGATCAAGACATCATTTCACACAAGATTGGATGAGAAGAGAATGCTTCTGACCTTCTGTTCTTCGCTGACCTTTGCCCCCCCTCTTTTGGGGCCGGGAAGATGACGGGAACACAGGGTAGCTTTGGCTGGGGGAATATAAGCTGGACGGATTGCTTGGGGACGGAGGACGTGACGACCCTGCCTCGCTGGGAGGGCCGCTGTGTGACTCGAGGTGGTTAATACTGGTTGGCGAAACATGTGGACTGAGCTGATTGGACAGTTCATTCACAATCTCCTCATCGTGGAAGTCTGTGTTGCTTGTGTGAGGATTCTCGTCGTCTTCGTCTTGAAAGTCAGTGTTGATTGTCAGAGGGTTCTCACCATCGTACTCTGAACTCTGCAAGATTTACGATTGTCATTTAAGTTACAAGGTGAAGAAAATGAAAGCTTTGGTATATCTTAAAAGTAGTTATGTTACTTTGTTAGAAAGGCTTCAGTTTAAGACATGCTGTCTTTCATGTTTTGTTTGAACAGTTTGCGTGTGCCAGAGAGCTTTTGCTGCACAGCGGAATGTTCTTGTCTCTGATGACATTTTAAGTCCCCATGTTATCCAGAAGGAAGTCAGCTATCAAACTGTTGAATGTCAGTGAACCTGCAACATTGCCAGTTGATAGCAAAATGATTATTGTCAACCAAATTGACAGACTGACCCTCACCCCGTGTCAACCATTGCAATTATTATGAGGTAGTATTACATTACCAGTGTAGGAAATAAGCCAAAAATCCAGCCAGACATCAGGGCTGGTAACTTCAAAATGGATTTAACCAGACCAAATATGGTGAATTTACTCAAATGTATGGAACATCTAAATAATTTACCAGACCATCGGGCTGGCTAGCTGTAAATTTAGACCGTACGTCAGAAATCTAGACCGTCTCGTGCAGTCGGACGGGCCTATTTCATACACTGACATTACGGCTAGTTAAGCATACAAGTCAATGTAATAGAAGTGAAAACTAGTACTGCTGAAAATGTAAATACAGTTGGTCATTATCGTCCCTCTCAATACTCAAACCTGAAATTATCTTATCGCTTGCAACTCAGTACGCAGCAGGATTTGATTGTAAATCTGAATGTTCTCATACATTATTGATGTTATATTCATGACCTTCAGGAACTATTGAAACTATTGACAGTTATGCATACTAGTGATAGAATACCATCAGCGCGCTTTTCAATTCCTGTTGAATAATCAGCCTCAGGGCAGAAACCTTGCAATACATCTTTAGTTCTATTTATTGTTACTTTCCTAATCCTGAGTTCATCTGTCTTCATTTACTTATCAATAAAGCTAAATGTTCAACTGGTCACGTCAGATGAAACAGTTCTCTGTATAATAGAGTTATGTACACGTTACAAAAGTGATACTGGTCGGTTCCTTCTGTTCTAGAAGTGGTTTTACAGAAGGAAATCACGGACAGTACTTCGTCTGTATGCACCAAGTATTACTTCCCTATCTGATAAAAGTCAATATCCAATATATCACATTCTTTGTAAGTATTGATTGTTGTGTGGAATACGTGACAAGTGCTTTACAACAAGTGTTCTTTACATAAACTGTCAATTAAGACAAAGCCAAATAGAAGGATTCCAATTTGTACTCGGAAGTGTTTGATATATGGTTTTATGAGAATCATTTCCTCGGGTGAATACCTGATCGTTCTGGAGTTTGTCGGTTGCCAGGACAACTGGATCAACAGACTCTTCCTCTTCGTTCTGGCCAACCCTATCAGCACACACTGAAAAGAAAAAAACACTGCATAAAAACAACTGTATACCACCGCATATAAGTAACCATATACCACTGCATATAAACAACTGTATAACACTGCATATATCCAGGGTAGAATACAGGTCTTCAGCAACCCATGCTTGCCACAAAAGGCGACTAACGGGATTGGGTGGTCAGGCTCGCTGACTTGGTTGACACATGTCATCGGTTCCTAAGTGCGCAGATCGATGCTCATGCTGTTGATCACTGGATTGTCTGGTCCAGACTCGATTATTTACAGACCGCTGCCATATCGCTGGAATACTGCTGAGTGCGGTGTAAAACTAAACTCACTCACTGCATATAAACCACCATATACCATTGCACATAAACAACCATATACCACTGTACATAAAGAACCATCTATCACTGCACATAAAAAAACATGTACCACTGTATATAAACAACCATATACCACTGCATATAAACAACCATATACCACTGCATATAAACAACCATATACCAATGTATATAAACAACCATATACCACTGTATATAAAGAACCATCTATCACTGCACATAAAAAAACATGTACCACTGTATATAAACAACCATATACCACTGCATATAAACAACCATATACCACTGCATATAAACAACCATATACCAATGTATATAAACAACCATATACCACTGTATATAAAGAACCATCTATCACTGCACATAAAAAAACATATACCACTGTATATAAACAACCATATACCACTGCATATAAACAACCGTATACTACTGTATAAACACAACTGTATACCACTGCATATAAACAGCCGTATACCACTGCATATACACAACCACATACCACTGCATATAAAGAACCATATACCACTGCATATACACAACCACATACCACTGCATATAAACAACCATATACCACTGCATATAAACAACCGTGTACCACTGCATATAAACAACCATATACCACTGTATATAAACAACCATATACCACTGCATATAAACAACCATTTACCACTGCATATAAACAACCGTATACTACTGCATAAAAACAACTGTATACCACTGCATATAAACAGCCGTATACCACTGCATATAAACAGCCGTATACCACTGCATATAAACAGCCATATACCACTGCATATAAACAGCTATATACCACTGCATATAAACAACCACTGCATCGTTACATCCATGAACCCTGCACACACAAGCGCACACACAAAATCATACATCATACAGTTGACCTATAAAGAGTGTATGATGTAGGGAGTGAAATGTTGTTATCTGGCTGACTCAACATCAACGTTGCAGGGATTTATCTTTGGATGTACCAACACCTGGTCAAACAGCCTCTCATCCTGACAACAAGGAAACATTCCCGATCATCTACTAATTGACTGACTTAGATTGAGCCTGCTTTCAAGTTGATCTCTTCCTCCTACCCTTTGTAAGGGCATCCATCATAACTCTACATTCATCTCCATCAAGCATCAGGGCGTGAGACTCTCCATCACCCCCTTCTTGCAGCCATCCATCACTCACATCCAATAAGCTTATATCTGACAGCTGGTATGATGCATCTAATAACGACATCCCACATTCATTATCACCCTTCTCAACACATGAAGGTCCAATTGCTAGTGTGAAGCAACCCATGCTTGTTGTAAGAAGCATCTTAACATGACTGGGCTCGCTGAGCTGGTTGATGCATGTCATTTCGTCCCAACTGGGTAGATCAATGCTTGTGATGTCAATCACAAAATTGTCTGATCCAGACTCAGTTACATACAGAGCATTACTTACGGAGCACTGACTTGTCACTATTGCTGAGTGCAGTATTAAACAACACTGAGACAAACAAATTAACATAACACCCTATTCAAGTGACAGCTGAGATACACTGATGCAGAAACCTGTCAATCTGGCAGATTCATTGGGAGTACCATCAGCGTTTACATGGTTTCTGTGTCATAATTGAGTCTGGATCAGACAATTTCTTGATTGACATGATCACTCGTGGGTAGTTATCTCAAGACACAGAAACCATGGTACACGATTCTGCATCAGTGTGTCTTGAGATAACTACCCACGAGATGCATCCCCGAAACCAGTCATTTGCTGTACTCCATATGATCTGGATGTTGAAATACAACACGTATCATTTCCTATGTCAATATTGTCATATCGCCCTCCACCGACACATCCTCCTCAACACACAATCTCTGTCCCAGCACCCAGCAGTCCCATCACTCAAGGATCATATTATCCTTCAAACCTCTTCCTTTTGATGAATCATCATACACAAAGCTACATAAAAACTGTTTCTGCTGAACTGAGAGATGACACCAAAGAGACTAATCGCTGATGATCAAACGGTACAGAGACAAAAAGCTCCGTCAGCGATGTTGTGATTGATGCATCCATGACAGCAGTTCGGACTGAGGAGGGGTTCGCACCCCGGGGACAAACATCAGCTACAGCAGCCTGGGACTGAGTGACATACCAACTTGATGAATAGATGGGCTCACATATACCTTTCCCAAGATCACTGCTCAGGTTCACCTTGCTGAGCTTATTACACAGCGTAATAGTTTTTCCTGATAAAGAATTCAAACACAGTACATTATCATTAGAGACACATTTGTTTAGTATATGATATTTCTCATTGTTATTAAAGACCTACCATTATTATTCATCTTTGAAGTTGCGGCCTGCTTTAGATCAATTCATCATTAACAATCATAACAAACTAAACATTTTGTCCATATCTGATAAACAATCAGGGTCAACGTGACTTCATTTGAAACAACGGTATCTCAAAACAATTCCAACCAATTAGACTTCACACAGACGGTATCTCAAAACAATTCCAACCAATTAGACTTCACACAGACGGTATCTCAAACAATCACAACCATTCTAATTTCATTTGCTGACGTACCACACATTCAGTTTTACTTATTACTTATAAATAACTGATACACACCTGATACCACCAGCTGACTGTGTGAAGGGACAACTGGAGGATAGTTACTATGTCACAACTATATTTTCTCCCTTTCACATCTTTATCCGATGTGGCCTGACAGCTACGCCAATGTGCCCAGGGGGAAGTAACTCTAATCTGCTTAGTTAGCCATGCCAACCATAAGTCATGTTTGAAATTTACACAACATGTTTTATTTATGACAAATTGCAACTATTGTAACTATCAATTATTATACTAACTGTCAACAATAAATTGGCATTTTGGATCTCCTATTGACACCCTGATAACGTAGAGCAAACTATTGCAATTCGCTGAAAGTTTAACATATCATAACACTCCAGATTACAACTGTTTCCGTCTTCAAATCTTTAATTCATGAGCTGACAGATACCAAGGCAGGCTGATTCCATGAATGGTTGGAGTGAGTCAGGTTGTATGCCCCCTTAAACCAGAACTGTACTGACTGACTGAGTTGGTTTTACGCCGCTTTTAGCAATATTCCAGCTACATCACGGCTGGGGAACACCAGAAATGGGCTTCACACATTGTACCCATGTGGGGATTCGAACTCGGGTCTTCGGCGTGACGAGCCAACGCTTTAACCACTAGGCTACCCCACCGCCCCACCAGAACTGTAGCAATACTCAGGAACAATGTCACCTTACAGGCTTCAACTGATCAAAATCATAGAATGCTACTGACATCAAGTATCTAGCAACTGATGGATGTCATCCTCACTGTTCAAGTCAACGAAAGACCTTATACACTAATACCACATGATGGATGTCCTCGCCATTTGTCATCGTCTGGTGATCATCGCACATGAGTGAGTGAGTTTAGTTTTACGCCGCACTCAGCAATATTCCAGCTATATGGCGCGGCGGTCTGTAAATAATCGAGTCTGGACCAGACAATCCAGTGATCAACAGCATGAGCATCGATCTGCGCAATTGGGAACCGATGACATTGATCATCGCACATAGTAATTACCCACAGATGCTGATTTATCATAAATACATCAGTCTGTTAACCTATTCTATGATACAAGATAACACAAGCACCTGCTGGAGTGTAAAAACGTCGCCAGACAAGCACTCATGCATGTAATGGTGTACATCAGCATGTCAGAGCAGGAGATGTATGTGTTGGGATGTGTTGGGGACTGACCCACACTCCGGTCTGATATTTAGTCACCAACGTGTAGTGTGATACTTTGGTTGTGGTACAATGGATGAGTAATTTCATGATGCATATGTATTGATACTAGTATCAACAATGGTACTGTTGTATTGTAGTGACATACTGCTGTACCAGACACACCGATACATATCAGAGTCTGGTTTTAAGAGATTTAACATAACAGTACTGCAGTTTCTGCAACTGCTCAGATATAGAAAACTTTATACCATACAATGACTACATGTCAATCACAAGTACCCACAAGTGAGTTTAGTTTTATGCCACTTCTAGCAATATTCCAGCAATATCACACCAGGGGGCACCAGAAATGGGCTTCACACATTGTACCCATGTGGGAATCAAACCCATGTCTTCGGAGTGACAAGCAAATGCTTTAATCACTAGGCTACCCCACTGCCCCTAAGTACCCATGAAGATCACTGTTAAAATCACTGTTAAAAGAACTGTCCACATTAACAAGATCTTTTTTGTGATATTTTTTAATCAGCTACATAACAGTCAGTGATGGACACTTGACTATGAAGTACATGTATTCTGTATCTACTCAGAGAATGGCAATCCTACTACCAGGCTTAAAGGATGGTACATAAATGGACAAAACAAGGAAAGAAACAGGATACAGTAGGGTATCCACAATAAATGGTATCTGAGCACTATATAACTAGTAGTCCACATGCGGACACACACTTGTATGCATGCTGCTATATTGGTGCAATATTCTAGAACCCAATTTCACACCTCCTCAACTACAACTAAGCCATATTTTCTAGCAGTTCCACATCAGTCACTTATCAGTAATATTTAAAAACAACAGTCAGATTCTTCTCATCAAGGGGGTGGTGGGGTAGCCTTGTGGTTAAAGTGTTCACTTGTCACGCCAAAAGGCCCTGGTTTGATTCCCCACATGGGTACAATGTGTGAAGCCCATTTCTTGTGTCCCCCATCATGATTTTGGGTTTTTTTTTTTGTTTTTTACCATTCTTTTTTTCTTATTATTCCACTTTTTTCTGTACAGCATATCATACATCCGTCATGATATTGCTGGAATGTTGTTAAAGCAGCGTAAAATCATACTCTCACTCACTCACTCTTCTCATTAAGAGTTTGTGGACAAACAGACAGGAAGAACATTGTGTTTTTCTAAGAAAGTGTAATGTTTAACCTCTCGTATTGACAATAGAAACTATTACAGAGTCATAATTGATCAATTTATTTGTGAGTGGCTACAGTCAGTGACAGCAGTGAAATCCCATCTATACACTTCCTGTTGTCCCCGGTGACACTGCTGTAGGACTTACACATCTACACTGAAGTCACCACAGAAAGCATTCTCCAGGAAACACTATCACCAGTATACACTTGCTTTGAGTCAGAGCTTCTTGCAAGGGCTGTGCAATGCATACAATTGTATACAATGTATGGTATTGCTTACTATTTCCTTTGTAACACAGACACTTGAGGAGGACAATATACATATAACCCTCAGTCACAGGAGGAGGATAATATACATACGTATAACCCTCAATTACAGGAGGAGGATAATATACATACATATAACCCTCAGTCACAGGAGGAGGATAATATACATACGTATAACCCTCAGTCACAGGAGGAGGATAATATACATACAGTATAACCCTCAGTCACAGGAGGAGGATAATATACATACATATAACCCTCAGTCACAGGAGGAGGAGGATAATATAACCCTCAGTCACAGGAGGAGGATAATATAACTTATAACCCTCAGTCACAGGAGGAGGATAATATACATACATATAACCCTCAGTCACAGGAGGATAATATACATAACCCTCATACAGGAGGATAGGATACATATAACCCTCAGTCACAGGAGGAGGATAATATACATACGTATAACCCTCAGTCACAGGAGGAGGATAATATACATACATATAACCCTCAGTCACCTCAGTAACCCTCAGTCACAGGAGGATAATATACATCATTATAACCCTCAGTCACAGGAGGAGGATAATATACATCACATATAACCCTCAGTCACAGGGAGGATAGGATAACCCTCAGTCACAGGAGGATAATATACATACGTATAACCCTCAGTCACAGGAGGATAATACATCACATTATAACCCTCATTATAACCCTCAGTCACAGGAGGAGGATAATATACATACATATAACCCTCAGTCACAGGAGGAGGATATATGCATACATTATAACCCTCAGTCACAGGAGGAGGATAATATACCCTCATTATAACCCTCAGTCACAGGAGGGATAATATACATCACAGGAGGAGGATAATGTACATACATTGATAACCCTCAGTCACAGGAGGAGGGATAACCCTCAGTCACAGGAGGATAATACACCCTCAGTCACAGGAGGATAATATACATACAGTATAACCCTCAGTCACAGGAGGAGGATAATATACATACATATAACCCTCAGTCACAGGAGGAGGATAATATACATACGTATAACCCTCAGTCACAGGAGGAGGATAATATACATACAGTATAACCCTCAGTCACAGGAGGATAATATACATACTGTATAACCCTCAGTCACAGGAGGAGGGAGTCACAGGAGGAATATACATACGTATAACCCTCAGTCACAGGAGGATAATATACATACGTATAACCCTCAGTCACAGGAGGAGGATAATATACATACAGTATAACCCTCAGTCACAGGAGGATAATATACATACTTATAACCCTCAGTCACAGGAGGAGGATAATATACATACATATAACCCTCAGTCACAGGAGGATAATATACATCACTTATAACCCTCAGGAGGATAATATACATACGTATAACCCTCAGTCACAGGAGGATAATATACATACGTATAACCCTCAGTCACAGGAGGAGGGATAATATACATCAGTCACAGGAGGATAATATACATACGTATAACCCTCAGTCACAGGAGGAGGATAATATACATACGTATAACCCTCAGTCACAGGAGGATAATATACATACGTATAACCCTCAGTCACAGGAGGATAATATACATACGTATAACCCTCAGTCACAGGAGGATAATATACATACGTATAACCCTCAGTCACAGGAGGATAATATACATATGTATAACCCTCAGTCACAGGAGGATAATATACATACATATAACCCTCAGTCACAGGAGGAGGATAATATACATACATATAACCCTCAGTCACAGGAGGAGGAGGATAACCCTCAGTCACAGGAGGATAATATACATACGTATAACCCTCAGTCACAGGAGGATAATATACATACCTATAACCCTCAGTCACAGGAGGATAATATACATACGTATCCACGCACTAGTGCATGCTCAAGGCACGGGCATTTTTTTCCCTTGATCACTGGATGTCAATCTCAACAGCACATCTTATTATCAATCTCAGCTCCCTGGAGAGCATACAACTCTTGCTGCCACTAGGCGCACCAAGTTATTGCGGCTTTCCCATCCTTACGAGGTACCCAATCACACCTGGGTGGACTGGGACACATAGTCACAGTACTTTGTCCAAGTTCACTGCACGTTGCTGTACCCGCAACTAGGTGTTTGCACATATTCATGTGGCCACCATCTGGTCATATATCAATGGATTCGTGGGTTCTTTTAAATGCACAGGGTTGTGTACTGTACACTAGGGGTTGTGACAACTCTGAAAGAGTCTGCACACAAAGTTGACTCCAAGGTTTTTACACCGGCCACAGGTGGGCTCGATCCCTGCACCTCATGCTCGTTGGATCACTAGCCTGGCGCCTTAGCCAGCTTCGCCCACCACGCCCATAATATATATACAGTTGTAACGGATCGCAATTCAAGTAAATAAGGGAGGATATTTATGGAGTTACCAGGACACTACCTCAAATCTGCAGATCATACAACAGAAAGATACCCTCTACTACCTGAAAGTGTACTACCAGTTGTCCGTCATTAAATTAATCCTCATTAATCATTACATTAAAAGGATTGCTAATTGTCGAACAAATGCCTCAGGCAAAAGGTTTATCAATTCAGTCCCCTTTTTTCTCATTATCATTACCAACTGTGTTCATTTTAATAATGTAGAATAATTATTTTTATATTTAATTATATATTTATAATATGGTATATTTTTGGTTTTATCTTTTATTTGTAAATATTATATGCTTCTCTTTACAAAGCATATTGCACCTTGGGATAATTTCCTTCATAAACCTGATGCTAAAGGAGGGCACATCCACTACAGTAGGTAGAACTGTCAACTGGATTATAAATCCATAGGCATCATAACAATACCAGCATAACTCAGTACACAGGATCCTCTTGAGCATCCAGGGCAGTGCACATATAGTTTCAACACCCTTGAGGGGGGCCATAAACATGATAAGAGTCAGCACACACATCCCTCCATCCACAAGTCAAACACTCGAGCCAGCAGTCAGAACAAAGGTAGTGGGTGGGGCTGGCATCCACAATGCTCACCTGTGTCAGGTATTGCAGTGATGCATGATGTCATGCAGTCAGATATTTCATCCCCACTCCCATATCCAGGCACAGAAAGATTCCACGACATATATCAGGCCATTTGGTGACGTTTTTAAAAATATCAACTCACAAACTTTAAGATTGTGCAATATAAAAATATATATTTTTTTTACATTAAAAAGTCATATATGTACAGGTAAGTAACAAATCAATTAAGGTATATACTAGTAGGGGTACAGAAGGAACTTGCCATAACCAATCATATTGACCAGAGTCGTGGTTGGATGGGTGTGGTTGTTGTCATCTATATAGAGAGATGGTGAGATGGGGGAGGGGTTTAGTATGGGTAGGAGAGTCTTGTTGCCTGTGAGAGTGGTTTCAGGATGGAGTGCATTCCTCATTGTCAAGTGGTGTTATGTGTGGATAAACACAACATCCATTATGTCCGCATCGTCTTAGGTAAAGGTGCAGACAGACTGGTGTATCATCACTTGAATATAGGCTCTTACAAGAACTGTGACTGACAGCTTGAAGTATACAGGATGTGTAGGGTGTTATCAGGTGGAGTGGAATGTGGGGTGGGGGGCGGTAAAAGTGTTGAATCATGATGGAGATAGAAGGGTGAAATCGGAGATGTTTGTTGACTACTGGAGTCTGTCTAGCTGCAGAGCAAGGGGATGTGGAGTAGGTAACTGTGACAGGACCATGCATGGGTTGATGGAGGATGTCAAATACATGGGCTCTCCTCGTGAACCATCAGCCATCAATACACATGGGTGTGGAGGGGAATGAGGGTGGCCACTAGGGTGTGAAGAGGATGGGGGTGGGGATGAAGGGGCTAGGGGTGGGGATTAGGTGACTAGGGATGGGGATGAGGGGACTAGGGTGTGGTGAGGGGGATATAGGGGGTAGGGATGAGGGGACTAGTTTGTGGATGATGGGACGAGGGGGCAAAGATAAGGTGGAGATGAAGGCACTAGGGGTGGGGATGAAGGGACTAGGGGTGGGTATGATGGGACTATGGGCAAAGATGAGGTGTAGATGAGGGCACTAGGGGGTGGGGATGAGGGACTAGGGGTGGGTATGAGGGACTAGGGTGGGTATGAAGGGACTAGGAGTGGGTATGAAGAGAGACTAGGGGTGGGTATGAAGAGACTATGAGAAGAGACTAGGGGTGGGTATGAGAGAGGACTAGGGGTGGAGTATGGGAAGAGACTAGGGGTGGGTATGAGGGGACTAGGGGTGGGTATGGGGGACTAGGGGTGGGTATGAAGAGACTAGGGGTGGGTATGAAGAGACTAGGGGGTGGGTATATGGAGGGACTAGGGGTGGGTATGAATAGACTAGAGGGGTGGGTATGGGGGACTAGGGGTGGGTATGAAGAGACTAGGGGTGGGTATGAAGAGACTAGGGGTGGGTATGAAGAGACTAGGGGTGGGAATGAAGAGACTAGGGGTGGGTATGGGGGACTATGGGCAAAGATGAGGTGTAGATGATGGCACTAGGGGTGGGGATGAAGAGACTAGGGGTGGGTATGAAGAGACTAGGGGGTGGGTATGAGGGGACTAGGGATGGGGATGAAGAGACTAGGGGTGGGTATGATGAGACTAGGGGTGGGTATGAGGGGACTAGGATGGGTATGAAGAGACTAGGGGTGGGTATGAAGAGACTAGGGGGTGGGGATGAGGGCACTAGGGGTGGGGATGAATAGACTAGGGGTGGGGATGAGGGGACTAGGGGTGGGTATGATGGGACTAATGGGCAAAGATGAGGGTAGATGAGGGCACTAGGGGTGGGGATGAAGAGACTAGGGTGGGGATGAAGGGACTAGGGGTGGGGATGAAGGGACTGTTGGGAGGGACTAGGGGTGGGGATGAGGGGACTGGGGTGGGGATGAGGGGACAAAGAGTTGGGATGAGGGACTAGGGTGGGGATGAGGGAACAAAGGGTGGGGAGGGGAACAAAGGGTGGGGATGAGGGGTACTAAGGGTGGGGATGAGGGACTAGGGGTGGGGATGAGGGAAACTAGGGGTGGGGATGAGGGGAACTAGGGGTGGGGATGAGGGAAACTAGGGGTGGGGATGAGGGAGACTAGGGTGGGGATGAGCGGAACTAGGGGGAGGGGGAAGGGCAGGGAGGAGGTTGCTGGGAGTGTTGATGATGGAAGGGGTGAGTGTTGTACATGGGAAAGTGACCTGTATAACAGTGAGAAGGAACAAGGAAGATATGACAACACCTGCAGACAAACACAAACCCGGGTGTGACCCAACCCGTCCCTTGCGCCGAGTGGCACCCTGGTGTGGTCAACATCCCCCTACCTGTGTATCTCCATCTCAACCGTGGACTCCTCTTGGTGGGGACATGCATCTGTATCTGTGCTGTAGCTACCTTCATGCTCCCAGGTTACTGTCACTACACACAGGGGATGCTGCAGTGATCACTTACAGATGAAGTCAAGGGGAGCAGGTCACATCACTGTGTCAAGTTTGTCATGTGTCTCCGGAGACAGATAGTATGTTGCAACATTCACTGTCACTGTTAATCTAATATTGCTGTATTTGAAATTGATTCAATTCCACCACAACACAGCAACTGCTGAGACACTTATACAAACTTCTCTCTGTGAAGAGCTTGAGGAAAAGAGTGGGATGACAAGTGAAAGACCCGGACTTGTACAGCAAGGATGTAGACACCAATGACCTCACCTTGACTGCACCCTTCTCATAATAGTGACAGAAACATCCCTTCAAATTCCCACAACATTCATAAAGCAGCTCAGAAACCAGAACACAAAGCCATGCCCTGGAGTTTCAATGCACACTGGAGTCCATTGAACTGCATCTCTGATTCAATGATGGAATAAGTCGGACTGAACGTTTCAAAAGACTGCTTTTCACATTTCTGTAGCTGATGTGATGAAGCTGTACCCTATCATCTTTCCTTTAAAAAAAGTCAGCTTGTAAAGTGACGTTCTCACCTTGGTTTATCTATTCAGAGAACAGTGCATCATACATATCCCATTTCAACGTCAGTTCATCCAGCTGTGTCTACAATGTCACAATGTCTGTTGTCCTCTGTATATTACACAAGTTTTTTTAGTTTTTTGTTTTCAATATTTCATCAGATCCACCCTAGTCCACATATAATAAGGCTTTCATCATCTCTTTCACCAAATGATCCATACATCCACAGTTTGAATCCCATCAACTCAGTTCCCCTTCTTCAACCGGTGTGTAATCTACAGTAAGAGGCATGTTTCTCCTGATCCACAGTTTGAATCCCGTCAACTCAGTTCCCCTTCTTCAACCGGTGTGTAATCTACAGCATGTTTCTCCTGATCACACCTGGAAGCACAAATGTCCAGTTTCTCAATCTTCCATCATTCTGCATCCCAGCAAGTCCCCTCCTAGTTCTTGTACAAACTTCCAGTTTATCTAATGAGAACAGTCCATACTGTATCTACAGTAAGCATCGACCTTCTTGTTCCGTTTCAAGTGTCCAGTTTCTCCAATCGGGCAATCTTCCTTCAACTGAATCTACTCTCCTCCTCTGGTACATATGTTCAATCTGTACACTATCTGACCCTCTGTCCTTTCCTCTGAGGATCTACACCCTGTCTGTGTCACCACCTAAAGTGCCCCGAGCCATCTACACTTCTCCTCTCATCACTCCCGACATCCTCACGCATCAGACGCCTGCTGGCAGCTCCAGGCTGAAGGCAGACATCATAAACTGTTATCAGTCTGACAGCAGCAGAAGCAGCAGATTCATATCCCTGACTCCAGTGACTTCCTTCACCCGACCAGAAGCTGCCTCAGGGTGTACTGTCATGATGCGTGCGCTCCCCCTAGCTGCCTTGGCCTCATCATCCTAATTCATCATCTTCCCTCCTCGTGCAACACCGACAACTTGGGCCGCTGCGTCTAGATTATCACCGGTACTCTGTGTACAAGCACTTCCTGCCTCTGACACGTAGTTCATACCCTCAGCATCGTAAACCCTACATCAGCTAACATACATTGCTGTCTGCAACACCAAACTGTCGCTTGCGTGTTTTGCCATGTCTGCTTTGAAACTTCCGTCAGGAGATGCATGCATCATGCTTCTAAATGCACATACCACGATAAAACACATCCTCCTGCATGAGCTCATCTCATTCAGCTGCTCACTTGGACATGGCTTTGGAGACAATGAATGTGTCACAAACTATAAAAGCCCCATTGTCGTCTTCAACTAATATGTAATTGCATTTTCATACATCTAATTTATTAAAATAAACCTGGTTGGCCACTTTTTCAGGGGAATGGAGGGGTGGGGGAGGAATGTCTCTGGAAGTAAAGAAGTTTGAATTTGCTGGATGACCATGTACAATTTTTTTCATGACCCTTCCTGAAAAGACATAATACAAAATCACTTTGTTTTGAATAAAATGTCCACTTTAACAGAACCCTCCACAAATATGGGAGTAATCTTTCATGTCCCTTACCAAGAGACCCATATTTTGTAGGGATCCTTCAAATTCCATCTGATCCCTTCACACAGTTATATAACTAGTCCTTAGTTTTTCCTACTACTGATTTGTCAAGACTATTTTCCTTCGCCTACTTCATATGGTAGTCTTTCTAAATGAACCTTTTCTTCAATTAGTCACACACTATGAAATATGTGAATATATTCTTTAAGGTTTTTGCTACATGCATCAGTAGGCTTAGGGCAAGTAGTCTCTTCACTGATTGTGTGAGGAATAGTTTTCTTAAGCTATCCCAGAGTTCAAACACTATTGAGCACTGATCATGTTGACAATTAACATGTGTGATGGTTTTGTGAGCATGCATTAATTAAACATACCTGTTATTGTATCAAGTATGTTAAGTCTCTTCCTTTACACACCAGTTACCAAGACCGAAACCACCCCTGAAGATGTATTGATTCGACCTGTTGGATAATGAATACTGTCTCAACTGTCTCGATGCTTGCTTGAAACATACCATGAAACACACCACAGAGCTACAGATAACTTTGAGTTATGAACTTGCCTGTGTTCATCTCAGTTGGGTATCCTAATTTTCTTTTGAGTAACCAAATACATTATACCCACGTCAATCTTTCTCTGTCTCTGTTTCTAATAATTGCTTGTGATGTAATTAGTTATTGTCAATATCTTACGAGAGGGGTTTCATAAGTTGTCAGAACTTGTCCCCGATCCTTTTCACATTGTGAATAAAATATGTTTAAACTAAACTCAAACTCAATTTGGTATTTTGCCATTTTCCATTAATTGTAAAAATATAATAAAGTATAAATGTTGGTTTATGCGTTTGTTATTTATATTTGATCTGTAATATGAGAAAGGTTAAGAAAGACTGCAAGTTGCCAAGTTCAGGTGCTGAAATGGACCTCTCAATATACCTCAGTTATTTTATCTATTTCAGGATGTCATCTTGCGGAAATATAAGCTAATAGTAACCATATCATCAGACACACCTAAGCATATATACTGCTTGTCAAATATCTGTTTTTTTGTGCGGATTTTCGTTTGTTGATAGATCAGTGTCAGCGGGGAAGAGAAAATCAATTTTGTAAGTCCCGCCAAACCCTAAATAGTAGCTGTTGTCTGATTGGTTAAATCCGTTTGGCAGTCTCACGTTTGATTGGACGGTCATAGGTCGCTCAAAGGTTAGCTGACATGACCTTCTACTAGGGTTTGTTAAGACTCAGTATAGCAGTGTAACGAATAATACTGAGCCTAAGTTTATTTAGAATGGTGGTCAGGCACACTGACTACATGGTCAATGCATTTCAACATATCCTACTGCATTGATCATGATGTCAATCACTGGATTGTCTGGTCCAGATTTGGTAATTTACAGACCGATGTCACAAAGATGGAATTTAGCTGTCTGTGGGGTTAAACAATCAATCATAACATGAATTTATACAATCATGAGGGTTCAATGTCTGAAAATTGGCTCAGATATGCACTGCATGAATTGTACCGAACTTCAGACTGAAGCCAAGGTAGGCTGCAGATGAGGCCATTCCCCTGGGCAATCAGAAAACTGAAAGCAGGGTTGCAAACATCTTGAGCACCACCAAATATAAGCTGTGAGCATTACGCAATACTAAGTAACATGTTGAGTACATGAGACAAGGAACAGTCACTAATGTTGTTTCTATATACCATTCAAACATTGAAGAAATTAATCGTAAATCCATGAAATGAACAACACAGCCATGCATGTGCCTGATCCATTTGTTTCTTCACGGTGACACATGTCGATATCAATCATGCTTAATACCTAGCTGTCTTAAAAACAAACGATCTTCACCATTCTCCTTCCGTGTAAACTCATCACATTAACTTATTAATAAACAATGAATCAATTCATCACTGGATTCGTAAATACGATACTGGTTCCTGGAATGGCTCTTTATGTACATTCAGTAAGTCAGTTGAATCAAGGAAGTTAAACACTTATTGTCTAATCTTATCTTGCTGATCGCCAAGCTGTGATCAGCTGACCACACTCATTACCCTGAGGTGACCAGCATTACCACATTGTTATGATTTCTTGTACGCCTTGAGGGTATCACAAGGGAAGACAATCTCCATGGCTAAACAAATGAGTGCAAAATATACTACTTTAAAGAAGCTACAAACACCTGATTTTTTCATATTTCTATTGTTTTTCTGTCATGTCATGGCAGATTATCTATAGTCAGATGAAATAAACGAGTTCTTCAATGTTTTTTGAGTAGAGTACAGAACATCCAGACGTCAGATATTTGTATATCGCTGAAGTTCAGTGATGCATCCTGAAACAGTACTTCCTGTTATGCCACACTCAAATCAAATGTAAATCAACTTTGATGTAGATTTCATCTCGACTGACTGCCTGACATAATCCATTCATGAAATGTTTAATCTTTAATCCTGCATCCCTACATTCATGTGGTGTTTGGAGGCGCCAGGCATATCATTATTGTTGTCCAGTCCCCTCTCCCCAACATCTCCCTCATTACCCACACACCCCATTACAGACACCCCCTCTTTCCCCCATTACCCCCTCTCCCCAACATCTCCCTCATTACCCACACATCCCATTACAGAAACCCCCTCTTTTCCCCATTACCCCCTCCCCTCTACCCTTCTCATTACCCACCCTCTCTCCCCTCCACCCTTCTCTCCCCACTCTCCATCTCCCCTATTACCACCCCTATCTCCTCCTCTCTCTCATTAACTATTACTACATCCCTATCATTACCCACCCCTCTCTTCTCACTACATCACCCCTACATCCCTTTTCATTACCACCCCTCTCCCCCACATCTCCTTTTCAGTAACCAAACATCCCCTTATTACCCACCCCTCTCCTTCTCTCTCAGTACCAAACCCCCTTATTACCCATCTCTTTCTTCTCTACCCACCCCTACATCTACTCACCCTGTCCCACCTCTCCCTTCTCATTACCCACCCTCTCCCTCAGTACCCACCAACCCTTATTACCCACCTCCTTCTTATTACCCACCCTGCATCTCCCTCCAATCCCTTTCTCCAACTACCCCTCTCATTATCCACATCCACCCTCTCCCCACCACTTCCCCCACCATTACCAATCCCTCTCCCCACCATTACCAATCCCTCTCCCCACCATTACCAATCCCTCTCCCCACCACAACCCTTCCCCACCATTACCAATCCCTCTCCCCACCACTTCCCCACCATTACCAATCCCTCCCCCCACCACCATTACCAATCCCTCTCCCACCATTACCAATCCCTCTCCCCACCATTACCACCATTACCAGTCCCTCTCCCCACCCATCCTCTCCCCACCATTACCATTACTAACCCTCTCCCCACCATTACCAATCCCTCTCCTCTCCCTTCACCACCATTACCAATCCTCTCCTCCCACCACCTTCCCCACCATTACTTAAATCCCTCTCCCCACCATTCTTCCCTCACCATTACCAATCCCTCTCCCCACCACTTCCCCACCATTACCAATCCTCTCCCCACCACTTCCCCACCATTACTAACTCTCTCCCCACCTCTCCCCACCATTACCAATCCCTCTCCCCACCACTTCCCACCACCATTACCAATCTCCTCTCCCCTCCATTACCCACCACTCTCCCCACCATTACCAATCCCTCTCCCCACCCACTTCCCCACCATTACCAATCCCTCTCCCCACCATTACCAATCCCTCTCCCCACCCAATCCCTCTCCCCACCATTACCAATCCCTCTCTCACCCTTCCCCACCATTACCAATCCTCTCCCCACCATTACCAATCCTCTCCCCACCATTACCAATCCTCCACATTACCAATCCCCTCTCCCCCACCACATTCAATCACCTCTACCAATCCTCTCCCCACCATTACCAATCCTCTCTCCCCACCATTACCATTCCCTCTCCCCACCTCTCCCCACCATTACCAATCCCCTCTCCCACCATTACCAATCCCCTCTCCCTCTCCCCACCACTTCCCCACCACCAATCCCTCTCCCCACCACCACCAATCCCTCTCCCCACCATTACCAATCCCTCTCCCCACCACTTCCCCACCATTACCAATCCCTCTCCCCACCATTACCAATCCCTCTCCCCACCACTTCCCCACCATTACCAATCCCTCTCCCCACCATTACCAATCCCTCCCCCCCACCATTACCAATCCCTCTCCCCACCCCAACCCCTCTCCCCACCATTACCAATCCTCTCCCCACCCACCCTTCCCCACCATTACCAATCCCTCTCCCAACCACTTCCCCACCATTACCAATCCCTCTCCCCACCATTACCAATCCCTCTCCCCACCACTTCCCCTTCAGATTTTACAAGTAATCGACCAGTAAGAACAGTTTCCTGAAACTTGATATTTCCTCAATGACGGTTACTGCATGTGATGCTCACCTTTGACCATAGCACATGCATTTCTACAATCATTGTATGGTGCACATGTGTATAGTATGTCAACAGTTCTATCAACCTTCAAAGTTACAGACCCAAACATACAAACATTGAGTTTCATTCCTATCTCCATGTTTCAGCTCTAGCAGCTATACACATCCCATCTCAGCTCTAAGAGCCTATACTCATCTGGGCACCTGCTGATATACTTTATATCTGAAGGTTCATGGAGGGTAGGGGCACCTGTTGATATACTATATATACTGAGGGAAACAAGTAAAAGATCAGATGAAAAGACAAGTGTTCCTTTAATTTTCTCAAAGGTTTCTTCACAAGCTTTGTATCGCATAGCTTGTGAAGAAACCTGGAAAAATATAAGGGAACACTTGTGCTTTCATGTGATCCCTATTTTTTCCCCTCAGTATATGTGAAGGTTCATGGAGGGTAGGGGCACCTGCTGATATACTATATATCTGAAGGTTCATGGAGGGTAGGGGCACCTGCTGATATACTATATATGTGAAGGTTCATGGAGGGTAGGGGCACCTGCTGATATACTATATATCTGAAGGTTCATGGAGGGTAGGGGCACCTGCTGATGATATACTATATATCTGAAGGTTCATGGAGGGTAGGGGCACCTGCTGATATACTATATATCTGAAGGTTCATGGAGGGTAGGGGCACCTGCTGATATACTATATATCTGAAGGTTCATGGAGGGTAGGGGCACCTGCTGATATACTATATATCTGAAGGTTCATGGAGAGTAGGGGCACCTGCTGATATACTATATATCTGAAGGTTCATGGAGGGTAGGGGCACCTGCTGATATACTATATATCTAAAGGTTTATGGAGGGTAGGGGCACCTGCTGATATACTATATACAGACACCCCTAGCAGTCCATACACATCTTCTTTTCACCTCTACTCATCACCTCTTCAGCTCTTGTAGCCATACTCTTCCCCTCTTCTGCTCCTTGAATTAAGAGACACTTAAGTGTTCCCTAATACCTTAGGGCTCCTTCTCACAATTATTTGTGTTCAACCTTATTTATGTGTAAGTTTATTTCCGGACAATATGTTAGTCTTACATAGCTGTTGCTGTAACAATTCACCGCTCTCATCCCAACATCACACCTATTCAGATCATCTCTCCTCCATTCAAAACTACCAAGACGTGTACCAGCCCGAACTGAAAAACTCACAGAGCGTGGGTCACTGCTCTTCTAGACTGTCAAGAGGATTAAGATGTCTGTGCGGAGCTAGACCCAGTGTCGTTAGTATTAAGTCATAACTTCCACACACCATCTCAGGCCTGAACGTTCAGCACTGTTTAAAATGTGGGGCCAATTTTAAAGCTTAGGACTTGGTGTAAATATAGCCTTGTCTGCAACTAGATAATTAATTGTCAGGTAGAGATACATTGTAGAGTTTGTGTTAGCTGTTGAATTCACCAATCTTAAACAACTTCAAATCAGCTGAGACTGCCACTTTGCTCAGCGTACTCTGTTGCAACAATGACACCACAAAATGCCTTTGTTGAACAGTGAACAAGAAAGGTTAAACCAGGTTCTTCCATTACTCATATTTTAAAATATGACTCTATTAGAGCCAAAACTGTCCACAAGTCCATCCAAGCAGGCCTGTATGTAGCAGTTGACAGCCTCCCATCACTTCATGCAGAAGCATCCAAGTGCAGAATCTACCCCAGCCCAGACTGCCTAAAGGCCTATCTGACCAGGAGATAGTTGAGCAAGACCTGTCTCACCCCCCTCCCCATCTATCCATCCATCTTCATTTGTCGTGTCTAGTCTCGCCTGAGCAGCCACCAGGTGGCAGGGTGCATCTCCACCATCTTGTAACTCACACTTGAGATGCTAACGGAGAAGGGCACACCAAGAGAAGCAAGATGTCTCCTCTGCCTCCATGCTGCACGCAAACAAAGATCAGAATCTCGGCACCCTGGACCTCCCAGGGTGGCTATTTGTCAAGACGGGGAATATATAATTCCTCTCTGTTGAATTATAGATTGAACTAGTGCATGCGCTTGTATGGATCAGAAAGTCATTAACCTTACCATCTGTGTGTGACGGTGGTAATGAAAATTTAAAGCTTCTACAAAACTGAAATAACAGTCTATACACATATTCATGTGTATCTTTGCAAAAAACATCTTCTTAATTTCATGTAAGTGGAAGCAGCACACGGAACACAGAAATCTCTTACAACATACAGGACAAAATTCAATAAAGTATAATCTCATCATTCATGTTCAGTGAATATAAGATCATGTTACAGAAAATAATTGTTCAGGCAAATCATGGTCAAAATGAAACCACTTTCAAACAAAATTAAGAATTTTTTTTTCCTTTATTTAAAAATCAACATGTCTAAAATTCCTCATATTCATGTTCTCATATCTTTCATTGCACAATAATAAAAGTAAGAACTTATAATAAGCCTACATAAATAAGCTCTACCGTGACAGAGAGGCAGCCAGGACAGCTGACAAGATGACAAAATTACACTCTGCTGTAAAATGGCATAGTTTTGTTTGTATACTCCTTCTGACAAGACCATTTCAACCCAAAGCAAGATATTTGACATTCTGTCTGTCCGCTTCATAATTTTAAAAAACCGACGCTCCATTGTCTCATTTCTACTTTTCAATCCTTGATCCATTCAATAATGACAAGAACGCAGCTGAATGCTTAAAACAAACCGCACACCCACCTCAATTGAAACTCAACCTTTGAAATATGGCTGAGGTTTTTTACTGAAGAAATCATCCTGAAGATAAGGACATAATTGCTGTCAGGCATGACAGGAGGGACGTACAGATAGCATGATACAAGTTAAATAATACGCAGGGATTTGTGATTTACTGATAACAAACAACTCCAGACCACCTTGATTAAAATGGGATTCATGAAACATCTAACTGTGACTCGAAAACCCATCTTTTTGTCGATGTGTACACAGCTCTGGCAGTAAAAACTTTATTCACCAGGCTGCGCTTTATATGAAAAGTCCCGTTACTTTTGTCAATGGGGAAATAAACCGCGAAGAAAACATCTTTGTTGTGGCGGTATTTATAGTGATTTCATGTTGAGGCTGGCTTTCTCATCGATGTAACTGCTACCCGGTTAACGGATCGCATTGTGCTCGCTGAAGCAAAACCGGCTTCCGTGGCCATGGAAAGATTATCTGCCCTGGGTAGAATGCAGCTCCCAGGCCTAATTGCCGTCATCATGGCTCGTCTGGGTGCTAGTATACACCACACATGCATGTGTATGCGATGAACCCGACCACGGCTTTGTTCCACCATACAACTGCCTCCTTAAGTTGGGGCACCTCCATCAATAGTCCGCCTTTCATTACCGTCTATTGAACATTTGCCAGTGCTGCCTGGAGACTCTGATAACAAGCCATCCCATGACAAAGAACCGTGTATGTAATATATTGTGTACGGTTAATCTTTGCTGATGGACATGGTAAAATCCTCTCAGCCTTCGTGTATAAGCTGAGGCCTACCCGACAGCCGCTTGCCAATACGCGTTGGGTCGGCGGGTAGACTTTGGCGAGCCCTAATCTCACGGTTCTAGATACAGCCTAGGCATGACTGGTTCAGACATCTTCCAACCAGGGTATTAAGTTCTGATCTCCCGGCTTCTCGCTGCCCTGCTATTTGTCCTAGTGACTGCTTCATATCCAGATAATATATCTCTACACGCTTGCTTCTTCAAAGACTCAATTATGGGGAAACAATGCATGTATGAAACTTTATAAAGTTTTTGTATCATGCTTTAGAACAAAGACGGTGGCTGGTGATTTGGCATACTTGTGAAACATAATGTTGGACATAGTTTGGGATGGAAATTCAGAATAGTGGTTTTAATAATCAATTTAATTGCTTTAAGAAACATGTTAACCACAGCTTGAACTGCAAAGAGAAAACTTCACAGAGGCTGCTATGCATGGTAACATTCAGAAAGTGACATCAGGGAGATTGATTTGTAAGTCAGCATATGCCTTTATACATGTTTATGTCACTGGCTAAAGATCTTCTCGGGTAAACAGTCCACCCCCTACTATCATCCTAACTCCACCCCCAATATCATCCAAACTCCACCCCTACTACCATCCAAACTCCACCCCTACTATCATCCAAACTCTACCCCCATACTATCATCCAAACTCCACTCCTCCCCAATATCATCCCAACTCCACCCTACTATCCCCTACTATCATCCAACTCCACCCCTATCATATCATCCATAAACTCCACCCCCAATATCATCCAAACTCCACCCCTACTATCATCCAAACTCCTTACCATCCAAACTCCACCATACTATCATCCAAACTCCACCCCTAATATCATCCTACTAACTCCACCCCTACTATCATCCAAACTCCACCCCCCCTACTATATATCATCCAAACTCCAATATCATCCAAACCCCCTACTATCATCCAAACTCCATCCCTACTATCATCCAAACTCCATCCCCCTACTAACATCTAAACTCCATCCCTACTATCATCCAAACCTAGACACATACCATTATCAGAACTTCTACCCTTTTCTCTCACAGCCCACCACACATCATTTCTATCATTCCCTAACCCTTTCTATCATAACAAATCTACTCTCTTCTATCATCAAAATCCAACCCCCTTCAATCACGTAAACCCCACCCCTTCAATCACGTAAACCCCACCCCTACTTTCATCCACCTCCACCTCCATCCATCATCCCAACCCCAAGCCCACCATCATCCCAACATCCACCCTCCTCTACCACCCCCACCCCACATGATTTTCATCCCCATCCCTTCTTCATCTCACTCTGACACCCTTTTTTTTCAATTCCGACCCTTTTCTATCACTCCCAACCCAACCTCCCATCCTCCACCCTCTTCTATCACTCCTACCCCCATCCTCAGCCCTCTTCTATCACTCCCACCCCAACCTCCCATCCTCCACCCTTATCTATCACTCCCACCCAAGCCTCCCATCCTCCACCCTTTTCTATCACTCCCACCCCAACCTCCCATTCTCCACCTCATTCTATCACTCCCACTCCTACCCCAACCTCCAATGTTCGACCCTCTTATATCACTCCTACTCCAACCTCCCATCCTCCAACCTTATCTATCACTCCCACCCAAGCCTCCCATCCTCCACCCTTTTCTATCACTCCCACCCCAACCTTCCATCCTCCACCTCATTCTATCACTCCCACCCCAACCTCCCATCCTCTTCTATCACTCCCACCCCAACCTCCCATCCTCCACCCTCTTCTATCACTACTATCGCTACCACCCCAACCTCCCATCCTCCATCCCCCTTCTATCACTCCCACCCCAACCTCCACCCTCTTCTATCACCACCACACCCAAACCCCCATTCCTCCACCCCCTTCTATCACTCCCACCCAAACCTTTGGATAAAGATGGCAGCCATGTAGAACAGCCCTGAGACAGAGGATCAAGTGTACTGTATGGCTCATGGACAGATTACATTTATCATGGGTGAGCATTGTACCCTTGCATCCTGAAATGGTCTTAGCTATGGGTTACCAAATGTCAGCTGACTGATTATAAGGCTCAGCCCTGAGAGATGTCTAGGCACGTTGGTCCCTGGTCCCCATCCCAACCTAAACTACCTAGTTATGTGAGGCTATAGCTAAAGATGTATTGAACTGGCAATATTTGCCCAGCTAGGTCCCGCAATAAATACATTCTCCCATCGCCCACCAAGCTTGCAGTCAACACAAGCACCGGTAAATAAAACCTGATCAAACACCCCACTCTAATAAAATCAGAGCTGACAGTAAGTTAAACTTGAAACTACATCCTGCATACCTGTTGTTAGGATACTCGACAAACACAAGACAATTTTCTCACAACCCTCTTGCTTCATACGCACGCAGAAAAGCCATCATAAATCGTCAAGCCCGCTCCTTGCTGGATAACCATGACCCCGACGCTTAAAAATCGCAGACATCATTACTCAAAATCGATTGATTTTTTTTTTTCAGCTGAGGGGTATCTAACGGGTAGTAAGCATTGATTCTGGATTGAACTTGTGACCCACGTTTTGCCGTGGTGCGGGTCCTGCTGGATGATCTGACAACACACATGATGTTTGAGGACGGACAGAGGACACAGGAGGACTTATCAGCTACAAGGCTGTCACTGCCAAATATCTGATGAAAGAAGCTTCACCCCAACCTACTCGCTTTCTATTCAGAACACAAGAGGATACGTTAGTCATTTGTGACTCTTGAGGGCAATGCGTAACTGCATTGACAAAACTTGCCATGGAATAACACAGACAGTTGTGTAGAGTATAGCATGAATAAACATGATAAATGGAAAATAAACATATATCATCCATTGAATATTGGAGTGCAGCTATCTCATTGTATGGAGTATCAGTTGCCACCAACATTTCTTTGTACTTCCCTACAAGGAGGTGTTCCAACAATGATGACTTTACGAGAGACGCTATTTTTTATCATTTAATGGCTTTTGACGTGTTAGTTTTGATTAGTTTAAACATGCTATGCTTGAGTTTATATCTAACAAGACAGAATCAGACGTATATAACATCACCTCTAATTATCTGTAAGCATTATCCATAGAGGAGTATCAATGGCCCTATATTCAACTTTATCTATAGAGACTCAGAATAAAAGTGTCAGGCTACAGAGAACAGACTGGGAGCATTCCTTGAGAAGGCCACAGCTATTGTTGATATATTAGATACAGGATTTACAAAGAGGTTGTTCAATTCTAAAAGATGCCATAAAGAGAATTTCACCCCTGTGTCTTTTGATATCAAATGATAATTATATCAATGAGTCATTTCAAGTTTCAAACACTAAGGAGCATAAAACTTTGCTGATATGTTTGACCTCAAAAGATGTGATCGTGTGTTTCTATTTATTCTTCCAACTTTGGTAGTTCACTAACAGTAATAACTTGTGACCTGAGTGTAAGAAACAGAGCTAACTGCCTCCCATGATGGACAAACAATGGCATTTGATTGTGACATTATAGAAACAGATGACGTCACAATGGTCTGGATGATGTCATACAGGTCTGCATAGCATTGTGATGCTACAAGGGAGATATCACTTGATGTCACTGTAAGATACCTTATCCAGAAGCCAGTTTTGAATAATAAAATAACCTATAGAGTGAGTGAGTGAGTACAAGGCTACCTCCCCCATGGGGTACCCCTCTTGTCTACTGGTGTCAATGAGTTCAAAACAAAACAAATATATACAGAAAGTCCATGTTAATTTGGACAAAATTAAAAAAAATCAGGATTAAAACTCAAGGAAAGAACAGAAGAACTGAACTCAAGGAATTGGCAAAAGGGGCATTCATGCAAGGGAAACCAGTTGTTATTGTGAAATGTTACAAAATTAATCAGGGACATTAACATTTGTTAAAGCTAACAAAATTTATTGTCCCAGTCCTTTTCCTTTTTGTTTGGCGTAGCTATCACAAAAGTCTGTGTTAACACAAAATCAAACAAATAAATTGTCTAAAAAAATTGACATATGACCAACTGATCAATGTTAAGAAAATAAACTCCACCCAATGAACTGATAAAAACTGTTGTGGAGTGGATGGGGAAGACATATGTACAACAGTCCTCTTCAACCCTCAATACCATCATGCAAATGCACTTCGATATATTGTGACCAAAGTCCAGGTGTATAACCAGCCAGACTTATAAGGGTGCACCAAGCATACTTCCTCAACCTGGGCTTGGTCTGCATGGAGCTACAACCCTGAATCCATAATCACCTTTCATCAATCTACCACAGTATAGTCCCTGGCAACCAACTGCCACACTATAGTCCCTGGCAACCAACAAAGTGTGCAGCCCAGTCACATCGTACAGCACGCGGTGACAAGCGGGTTTGCGGGTGGGTGGGTCTCCCCTCCCGATGGTACAGCAAGTCACTTCACGCACATCAGAGGCATTGTGGGAAGAGGACGGGAGTGAGAGAGGGCTCAGTTGTAGGGTACTACATGCACGAACCACTTCACCGGCTCTCAGCTGATAACACAACATAGTTTACTCTAATAACTGATAAACACATATGTCTTTTCCAGCAGTTGCAGGACAAACTAATAGTACATATATGGAATGTCTCTAAAAACATTTACAAAAATATATAAACTAATATATAGAACAGAACATATACTTCATGAAAAGTTTAAATTAATCATTCAGGATGCAAAGTAGAATAATATAAAAATTTAAAACATGTTTTGAAAGTCTAGGATTTACTGACAATTTATTGATACCATCTGGTGGTCAACAAGAGAACACAGTGGGGAATACACCCAGGTGATATGGCAACGTCATTTTAAATGAAATACTGGATTAAACGAGTTGGAGTAAATGAGATTCTTGAGATTCTCAAACTGCCTCAGCAGGACCAACATATTGGTCATCGAGGACTTAAATACCCGACATCAAACTGCCTCAGCAGGACCAGGAGATATGTCTGATGGCATCGAGAGGGATACAATGAGGCAGTACAGACACTGAAATGGTGTTAACCTGATGGCATCGAGAGGGATACAATGAGGCAGTACAGACACCCGAATGGGTGTTAACCTGATGGCATCGAGAGGGATACAATGAGGCAGTACAGACTGATGGCATCGAGAGGGAATGGTGTTAACCTCAGAATGGTGTTAACCTGGAGAGGGATACAATGAGGCAGTACAGACACTCGGAATGGTGTTAACCTGATGGCATCGAGAGGGATACAATGAGGCAGTACAGACACCCAAAATGGTGTTAACCTGATGGCATCGAGAGGGATACAATGAGGCAGTACAGACACTCGAAATGGTGTTAACCTGATGGCATCGAGAGGGATACAATGAGGCAGTACAGACACTCGAAATGGTGTTAACCTGATGGCATCGAGAGGGATACAATGAGGCAGTACAGACACTCGGAATGGTGTTAACCTGATGGCATCGAGAGGGATACAATGAGGCAGTACAGACACTAAATGGTGTTAACCTGATGGCATCGAGAGGGATACAATGAGGCAGTACAGACACTCGGAATGGTGTTAACCTGATGGCATCGAGAGGGATACAATGAGGCAGTAAAGACACTCGGAATGGTGTTAACCTGATGGCATCGAGAGGGATACAATGAGGCAGTACAGACACTCGGAATGGTGTTAACCTGATGACATCGAGAGGGATACAATGAGGCAGTAAAGACACTCGGAATGGTGTTAACCTGATGGCATCGAGAGGGATACAATGAGGCAGTACAGACACCGAAATGGTGTTAACCTGATCGCATTAATCAATGCTATCAATGTCCCTGATTTGATGTAACAATGACTCTACTTAAGGCAAACAGGTCAGAATGACAGTGGATCTATGTTGTTCATTACAGTACAGTGATCAACAGCATGAGCAGAGACTTAATTGGGATACAATGATGTGTGTCAACCAAATCAGCGAGCCTGACCACCCAATCCTGTTAGTCGTCTCTTACAACAAGCATTGGCTGCTGAAGATGCTAATCAAGATCCTCATGAGTTGTTAAATGAGTGAGTGAGTTGGGTTTTATTCTTCTTTGTGCAATATTCCAGTGATATGTTGACAGCTATAAACAAGGAGTGTGCTTCACCCAGTCGACCAAAGTGGGGAATCACACCATCAGTGTGATGGGCAAATGTTGATTTTGGGTGAATATAAATTTAATATGACATGGTATTTTTTAAATAGAGCTATTTTACAAGGCAGGAGGTATTTCCTGAAACAAAGCCTTGCTGATTATGTTGTCACTGCTCAAAAACACCTATCCTTACCTATAAAACTATGATACTTAAATCTGACAACAAAAATATCTCATCCTTGTTACATGTAAAATGATTGAAAAAATATTTTATCTAAAATATAGTAGCATTAGAAGCATGTGAACACTGAACTACTTGAACTCAATATATTTCTTTAAGACAATGTGTGTATGTCTGCGTGGTTGCTGGTTGAAATCTGAACCAGGCAATTCAGTGACCAACATTACAAGCAGTGATCAATGCTCTCATGGTACAATGATCAACCAAGTCCCAGATTCTGACATTCCAATACATTTGGCCACCTCTTGACAAGCACAGGCTACTGGGGACAAGTTCTAACCCAGAATCACCTTTGGGTCTGAAGATGACGTAATGTTCCTCGAGACAATGTAACAACATGGTGCTGATGGAACTCCATGGTCCAACATCAGCCCCTGCTCGTCTGATGGAACTCCATGGTCCAACATCAGCCCCTGCTCGTCTGATGGAACTCCATGGTCCAACATCAGCCCCTGCTCGTCTGATGGAACTCCATGGTCCAACATCAGCCCCTGCTCGCCTGATGGAGCTCCGTCCAACATGGAACTCCATGGTCCAACATCAGCCCCTGCTCGTCTGATGGAACTCCATGGTCCAACATCAGCCCCTGCTCGTCTGATGGAACTCCATGGTCCAACATCAGCCCCTGCTCGTCTGATGGAGCTCCATGGTCCAACATCAGCCCCTGCTCGTCTGGCACAACTGGTAACACCATACAGAGGAAATGTTATTGACCATCCATAAGATTTATCAACCACTCTTCTGTGAAGATCTGGATCAGAATCAGAATTCACCAACCCATGCTTCTCATAAGACTGATGGGGTCAGATGGTCAAGCTCCCTGACTTTGTTGTTGCACGTGTTGGTATCCTTGTCATGTGAAATGATCCCCGGGACATGTTGGGTTCAGGCTTGGTTGCTTACAGACCTCTGTCATTTCGCTGGAATACTGCTGGTGGTGATGGCACCATACAACAAACATCTAAACAACCTGATTCAATGGTTCACAGACTGATTGTTATCTGAACTGTGGTTCACAGGATTAAGTTTGAAGTGCTGGGATTGTCAAGGAGGATTTATTTTATGTGCATCAATAAAACGTTTAGGTTTGCAAAACTTGGTAACCCAGAAACCAACAACTTTTTCAGACGTTCTCTGCACAAACAGTGACAACACCTCATGTACCCCAAGCCAACCCACTAAACTGGGACTGGAATCAAGGACTTTAGGACCAGCTTTTGTCTCTCTCCATCAAGTTTGAAACAGGTGCTGGTTCATGGAACAGTGGTATAAAGAAACAGAAAACAAGACATAAAACAAACAGAAACATTTTATGATTGTCAGATTGTGAATAACAATGATAAATATCCGGATTCTAACCATTAATACCCTGACACTGAGAATGTTGGCCATACTGTACTACTCAAGGGAAGAACCTGAATTGTTTAATATGGTAGATTACAAACATATGATAAAAAATAGATGTTATAATAATAATAATAATAATAGGCCATTTATATAGCGCCTTTCCACATCACAGGGATATGCTCAAAGCACTTCCTTATCGTCTTTTGAGTAGCATATAGTATTTATTGTTTCACAAAATTATGCTCAAAATTGCTCAAAATCACTCACACTTGATTTTGCAAATTTTATGACTTTTACAGTAATGTAACATTTGTTTTCAATTATCTAAAGGACCATTCATAACTTATGGCTAGTGGGGGTGACGGTGTTTTTGGGGTGTGGGTGACGGTTTTTTGGGTGGGGTGTGGGTGGGGTGTGTGTGTCTCACTCATTTTGTTCAACAAATATTACATACATGTACATGGGGCCTTAAAGAAGCAATCAAAGTCCCTGTAATGTAGGGCCCTCCTTATTGAGGTCTTCCAATCAGCTGACTAGAATATACGCCCACTGAACAGTGTCTATACGGAATTATATCTATGAAAAACAACATAATTCCAGTTGGAAAATTAGTGCCTCATTGTGTTTATGAGTACAGGAGTGAGTTGGGTTTTATACTGCAAGCACCTTGCAGTACCTTAGGAGACCAACTGTCTCTGGAGTCTGTGTTAGGATAAACATACAGAAAAATACCAGGGGTTTTCAAATGTTCGGAAAAAAAGGTCTGTCAAAACCGTTAGCTTATAATTATATTTTAAAGAATCAATAATTGATGTTTACTGTCAGTCTTAAGATGTCTGGTTTATGATGATCAGCCAAAGTCACTAAAATAAACAGGTAACAACAAAACATTACCCATATTACCTGAAAACATTATGTCAATAACCCAGAACAGGAGACATTGGTTCTCAAGGTACAAAAAAGCAAAACTCATTTTAGCAATTTTAGAACTTATAACATATAAATGAAGCATGTTTTCACAAACAAAGGACAGCACATCTCAAATTGTGCCTTCTTTTCTCAAAAAGAGCGTGTGTGTTTTCAACACATTGTAGTAAAGAAGTTATGCTCTATCATATTCAATTCAAATCTATTAGTGTATGATGTTTCATGATCTTCAACTCTACCTGAATATAATTCAAGTAATATTTCAGAATAAAACATTGGTATTTTCTTTAAGCAATCATCGCTTTTAATTTAAACTATCTTAAGACACTAACCTTTGGCTTCTTCAAATACCATTTCACTCCGTAGGAATAAAATATGCTAATTATCTGAACAGAAAAATACCCTCTAGGATTTAAAAGAAGATCTTGGTATCTAGAAAACATTCCTACTGGCCTCCCATCACTGACATGCATGAACCTGATCAACAAGCAGTACAAACTCAGAGATGCCAAGTATCTAAGCCGTCAGTGTTAGGTAATAGCATATTGAAGTCACACTAAACAAGGTATGAATATAGGTGTAATTACCTGTAATCTCCACCAACACACCTGCAAACGAGCCTGGCATATATTTACATTCAATCCGACTTATCCTTTCTAAAAGGTAATCTTATAAGAATGTGACAAGGCATAGAAAATTAATTTTCAGGTAACTAGAATATTTCAGAATAACAGCTGAATGATCATAATAATATTTTCAGCAAAACATGATAATTCTGCCAAGATGAAAAAGGACTGGATCCCTGTGATCTTCTTGGTAGCAAAAACACATGAAGAAAGATGACTGTAGAGCACCATGATCTATGAGGTATTGACCATGTTATTTTTCCCCTTGACAATGTAACATATTGTTGTAGTTTTTACCCTCAATACTATTATACCAGGGAACATTAGGGGAACCAAAGGCCGTGGAGGACAATGTATCACAAACCCAGCTGTCATTGTAAATTATCATATTGATGTATTTGATAATATAGTATCAGTATTGACATTACCTTGTTGTATGGAGGAACAGCTATTCTATGGTGTGTTAAACTGATAGCACAATTGCAGAAACCATACCCATACAGATAAACGCCAAATCAATAAGAAATCACTGAATTAAGAAAGGCAATAATCAGTGCAATTACAATCTATTTCAGGCTGTAAATTATGATGCATGAAATGTGCCCGAGTTATGAAAATATAAAATATATGAAAATGTGAAATTTTGATTTGAAAGAAATTTGTATTTATGCAAGAAGTTTGTATGGAGTACAGTCGTACTGCACTTATGCAAGCACCAGAGTCTTATCAAATATTGTCCAGACACACAGATTTCTGAATATCCTAATCAGTTGTCAGTTTCCTTCACTACCAAAATTATACCCATGAAGATCCAGGCTACAACTGGCCTCAAACTCCCCATACATGTTGTTGGAGGCAACTACAGTCATCCCTCACCATAACGCGGGTCTTGGGATCCATGGATGACCCCCCGCGTTATAGTAACGATTACATAACGTGGAACAAAGGCCAAGTAAAATCGTATTTTCCATGGACATAACAAAACTGCTATTTTGTGTATTGTGCCCAGTCAAAACTATATCGTATTGTTGGAGGTGAAAAAGAAACAAAACTTTGTAAATGAAAATAGATGTATGTACATGAAACTTGCAATCAAACATCACAAGACATAATAATTCAATTGTTGTTCCTGTCATGCTACCTGTTATTCAACTAAGCCGGAAATAGCAACCAGCTGGGCACAGATCGGTGTTTTGGTCCAATGTACCAGTGATTCAGTTAAAAACAATCCGAAAATATAACATCAAAGAATTTCTTTTCCATTATCAGAATAATTTTTATGTCAAGCAGTTATTCTAACAGAGATCTTATATATTGCTATCGTATAAATATAATGCATGTTTTCTACGAACATATTTAACATAATAATTAGCATTGCTAAGCACTTTGGGTTACCTGGCTGGATACATTTTATGTAGGAGACATTTTACGTAGGAGACAGTTTGACAAGTCACCGCTGACTTCCCAGGGTACATGCCACTTTGATTGTAAAAAACAAAATGTTGGCAATTAATTGTCAAATATGACTTCAATGAGTCAATAACGCGGGTCTTGGGGTCAATGGATGACAAGGTTGTGATTGCAAGTGATTGCTGAGAAAAATGTGAAATTGGTGCTATCGCGGTAGGCGCGAAAAACGGACCCTCACGAATGTGGTAAGCGGGCGTTGTATGGAATGAGGTAATGCCATTTCACTCCGTTGTTATTGTAAACAGTTTAATGAATGAAAATGGGATTGAATTTAATCAAATAAAATGTGTTTTCTGACATCATACATTCTCGGATGGTGGTGTTTACCCGCGCAATTACGCGGTGTGTTGCATCATAGTAAACGTTGTAAGTACTCGGCTGATGACATGTCTTTATGATAAAGTTATTACAATGTTTCGCTGTTCATCTTTTATTATTGAAAAAAACCCTGCATGTTTTAAGCATCTGAAAAACCATGGATATGTGCGATAAACACTGTTAAATGCAATCCGCACTGAATTTCACTAGTTTCCAACGTGATTAACCAGAGCTCAACAGCGGATTTGTTGATGTGCTATTTTTGACAACGTGAATATGTGTGATCACATGGCCATTTTTTTTAATGGGAGCCACGGATTACCCCGTGGTTTAACCGAATCCGCGGTATCGCTAAGAGCGTTATTGCGAGGGATGACTGTACTGGGATCAGGTAATCAGGCTCACTGGTTCATGATCAGATGCTAATGATGAAGATCACTGCTCATGATGCCAATCACTGGATTATCTGGTTCAGACTTAATTACTGCCGCCTGTCTTGAAGCAGGAATATTACTGAATTGTTCAACAACAAATACACCAACCAAACGTTCACACATTCTCCAGAACAGCCACCCTCTATTGCATAATGCATATTATTCATGCATTATTCTCAGTCAAATCTACATTGTATCCCTTCAATGAGTTCATGTGAACCAAAGAGGGATAACAAACATACTCGGTATAAATTTGAAATTTGAGACAAAACTAAGCTGAAATGACCAATCAACTGGACATGTTTTCAACCAATCTACTGCTGATTAATTTGAAAAAAAAAATACTATAACACAACGATGTTCATCACAAGGGCTGATATACATTGTATCTGAAACAATTATATATATGTTAATGGAAATGAATAAAGGAACACACGAAAGTGCAAGTGTTCCTATACTGTTTTCCAGGTTTCTCGTCCTGCCTTATATTGCACTTTGGGTGAAAATCTGGAAATAAATGAAGGAACATTTGCTCTTTCATGTTTTCCCTTCTTCGTATCCATGACTATATCAGGAACATTATACTCCAATATCATGTTATTTTAGCTGTTTACTATGTCTATATAAAATATTAATAACTCTAGTGTACCATTTTGGTACAACTGATAGCTACTGCCGGATATACTTAGACATATAGCACAGCTTCATCAGACATCATTGTGATTTCCCTCGCCCCTGATGTTGTATCGCAAAAATGTTCCGTTGGAATACACTTTTCATGATTCTAATAATTTGACTCTCAATGAGTTAACGTATGACCTTTATGATTCATTTATCTGTTATCAACTAATGTTTGTTTCAAGGCAAAATAAAGGCAATATGCTAGTGGTTGGTGCAAAGGGTCGGGTCGATCAATCATGATTTCACCAAAATTAATACAAGCAATTTGGATTGAAATTTGAAATATATTAATAAAATAGATAACAAGTCTAAATCCAAGGTTTCCAGATATCTGGGGTGAGGATACATGCCATACATCTTAAAGTGTGTTATATTGTTGGTATCATATATGTATTTAATGTTGTTATGGTATACAATTTGTTTATTTGCTTGCTGTTCAATCTCTCAACAAACACCGAGCCATAACAAAAAAATGTATATTTAATTTTACTTATTTTAAATTTTTTTTATTATTTTATCTGTGAATAAGGCTAACTAGTGGTGTGTGAGTGAGGTTTTACTCTACTCCCTATACGTTGGTTGCCGATATCGTGACGCCAGTCAGAAGTCAGAACACTCAGAGAGTTCATGATGTACCAACTCCGTTTACACAGTCAACGACAGCATGTATAGCTCCACACTGTGAAAGGATGAAACCTACTGATGTATATATACGTGTTGGCTGATATTTACATTATGAGCGACGCAGTAATAAATGGGGGAGAGGAGGTCAAAGTTTCATCAGGCGCTGTTAACAACCAGTCCAGGCTAAGGTATTCAAGATCAATTCATCCACCCAAGATTGGATGACAGTATCGATTAGGAAAGGTATAGCAGTTGGCAGACTAAAAAACTTCCTTATTACAAAGTCAATATTTCTAAATACTGATGGGTTAGCTGGGAGAACAATGACGTGAAATACAACCCGTGAAATCACGCAAACACATCACTCATAGCCATATAAAGAGGAGGAAAACTGCTGAAAAAGGTTTTTCATCTCCTCCCAAAGAGTCGTATGTTGTTCAAAGCTGCTTTGTTAGCTACACGTTAAGGGATGATATTCATACATTAACATCAGATGCCTCACGCCAAGCAACCATAACAATAATACCCAACAGGTATTCTCCCCCACCCCTGATGACTCAATACAGATTATTTAACCATGCATCACAAAAGCATAATAGGAAGTGGAAGAAGGAATAATATGCTGAAAATCGCAGCCCAGCTTGCAAATCACCTTTAATTGATAACGGTAATCTTTTGTATAGCTTCCCTTTCAAAAGGGGTGGTGTCACAGTATGAGTTTCTAGTTCAACAAAGTACCGGTACATTATATGCCTTATTTGCATAGAAAGTTAATACTGTTACCCAAACAATGGGACAATGATGGATCAGGATGGTGTTTGACTCTTAATAACATGTCATGATAAAGGGGTGACCAGTTCAGAACACTGTTGTATCTCTCAGAAACTAATATGCATCCTAGGTACATATTTCCGTGTTTCACACTCATAAATTTTCCCAATTTTTTCCCCAAACATATACTCATGCAGTCATCACCCATAACTCAGTGACACTGTAGCCAGTGGTTTTCACAAAAGTTATTTCTGAAACTTTGATATTGTATATTTTTAAGTTACTTTCCTTAAAAAGCATTTTGATAGGAATGCTTTTACAACATATAAAGAAAATCCCATTTTGGTTGTAAAAACACATTTTTATCGGAACAGAAAGATTTATGCGAAAGAGTTACAAAACAAAGTTTCGACTTTCCTTTATGGAGAGGGAACTGGATTTGAGGTGTAATAACCTGATGCTTTACACCTGGAAAGTATATATAACCAGAGGCATGGTATAAATCCCTGCCAAATTTGGTACAACATGTGACACAGTGTTTCAGTGCTTGCATTTGATCCCTCTGTCAGTCAGTCTGTTGGTGGTTAATCTAATATATAAACTGGGGCATAAAAGAACTATGTTGCATATGTTCTTGGTTACATTTGTATCAATTTGTTACAAAGTGTGCTGATGAAGCATTAAGTGAGTGAGTGAGTTTAGTTTTATGCCACACTCAGCAACATTCCAGCCATATCCAGTCTGTAAATAATCAAGTCTCAACCAGACAATCCAGTGATCAACAGCATGAACATCGACCTACGCAAGTGGGATACGATAACATGTGTCAACCAAGTCAGCGAGCCTGACCACCAGATCCCGTTAGTTGTCTCTTACAACAAGCATATGCATGTGTAACTGAAGACCAATTCTAACCCGGATCTTCACGGGTGGCAGTTTTAAGTAATGATGGATGCCTTGTATGACTGACCAGCACCTGTTATCTTCTGACAACAACCAGAGAAAACATAAAACTCACAGTATTTGTTTTTTCCCATATAAAGCTGTTTCTTTATGAAGTCACAAGTGGGAAAAAACATCACAAAACTATCTTATCAAGCCTACCAGAAATGTTCAATTCAAACTACTGTCGACAGGTAGTATGTTTCGTAATCAAACAAACCAACATCTTTTTGAGAAATCTGGTGTAAAGTTTTTAAAGATTATTGTATTGTGTTCTTTGTTTTCTATCCATCAGTGAGTTTGGTCAGAGATAAATATATTATTGGAAGTTGACAAAATCTAGATGATGACTTTTTAAGAACTTTGGACTACTTGTCAATCCATAACTGAACATCATTTCATTCAGCTGAATCTGTACAGATCTGCATACAGCCTTTAAACAGACAGACGTCACTCTACAAAACATCTCCCATAACAATTCATCCCTTCCATCCAGGCTTACAGAAAGACAAGGTTTATTATATCCACTTGTCTGAGAACCAGCAACATGGGTCTGCCTCCTGGCTGTCTGACGAAGGACAAGATAGAGTTGATAGACGGCTGCAGCGTGTAGAGTCACAGATGTATGCGGTATTATCAGTCCCGCCACCAAGCATGATAAGCACACCCACGGCCAGGTGCTGTGTTCCACACAATCCCATCTCTCCGAGGCCATCTGCATCTATGTAGGACAACATCCTACAGCCGTCTATCTTGCCATAGATGGCCAACACTGGGAAGCAGCATAGTTCTAGGAATTTTACAGACAGATCGCAGTGGCCACAATATGGCCACTACATGCAGTAACTTCTACCTCCTTACATAAGCTGAAGACAGTGGTCTTCATAATTATGGATTCATTGAAGTGTTAGTATGGTAGTCATTTGATGCTCAGGGGTGAAAAATAACTTCAAAATTGCTAGTGTACTCCGGTACAACGGCACATGTAAAATCACTTGCCCTGATAATTTTTCCACTATACCGTCCGTTTTCTTGTTGATTTTTTACATAAACAACATAATTAGCGTTGGAAAGTCAACTGGACACCGGTACAGTGTAATATACAAATTTGCTTGCCCAACAGAAAAAAACACTGGACTCGGACGTCTGGTAATGGGTTTTTTCCACCCCTGATGCTAATTAAAAATGTTTAATTGTATATCTCAATATTATCATACACAGGCCTCAAAAGGTCATGCTTAATTTGCACATACTGATTTCACTTTATGTTGTAATTGTTGAATGAGTGAGTGAGTTGGATGTTTCAATGTTTCAACAATAAATCCTCCCAATGTTAATTGGAACTAGCTCCACACAGTGTCCATGTGGAATACAGGCCAGGAATAGAGGGCACTTAGTCAACCTATCCAAACATCTGGCCATCCTGGTCATAGTTTGCGGTGGGTTTTTGTTGATGGCTTGTTTTCTTTTCAAGAGGGTGAAGGTAGGGTAGAATGGGATGGAAACTGTTGTCTTCAGTGTCAGGGGATTAGGTGGAAGAGTTAATAAGTATTCATGGTAACTTATGTGTTTTGCAGAAATTCAGCCACTTGGTTAAAAGCATCCTTCAACCTGACTAACTGACATACTGGCTGATACGGCACACTGACATACTGTACATACTGACTGATACTGGCTGGACATACTGGCTGATACTGCATACTGTCTGATACAGCATACTGTCTGATACTGGCACACTGGCTGATACTGCATACTGTCTGATACAGCATACTGGCTGATACGGCACACTGGCTGATACGGCATACTGTCTGATACGGTATACTGGCTGATACAGCATACTGGCTGATACGGCATACTGACTGATATTGGATACTGTCTGATACAGCATACTGGCTGATACGACATACTGGCTGATATTGGATACTGGCTGATACGGCATACTGGCTGATACGGCACACTGGCTGATACGGCATACTGTCTGATATTGGATACTGGCTGATACAGCATACTGACTGATACAGCATACTGACTGATACTGCATATTGTCCAATATTGGATACTGGCTGAAAGTCTTTCGTGCAGCACTAGGCAGAGGCTACCCCACTAAAATGCATTATAAGATTGCATAGAAACCTAGTTCATAGTAAACATATCTGACATAACGGAGGTCAAATGAAATCACTAATTCTTTACTAAAGTCCTGCCATATGTTCATTCCAGCCTGACCAACGACTATTCCCAACTACCAGATTACATAATCTACTTCAAACACATCAAAGATGTTTATTCAGTGGTTTATCGATCAGCACACTCGGTGCACATTATTCAACTATATACAGCTGCCTTCTTCAACCACCCCCTACCCTGTCAGTCTACTCACCCCTCCACCACACCTTGTCAGACTTATCCCTCAACTAAAGCACTACTTCCTACCCCTCAACTCAACCCTCCATCACACCCTCTCAGCCCTACCGGCAACCAACATACTACCTAACATCCCATTAGCCTCCCCCTAACTCAACTCACTACCATCTGACCTTCTGCTCACCTACACCATCCATTAAACCTCCTACCCTACACACAACCTCCTCAACTTCTACCCTCTCTGCTCACCCCATCCCTTCCAACACACATCCCATCCTACCCAACCCGCTCCAATCCACATGCCACCCCATCAACCTACCCCACCCGCTTTAATCCACATCCCACCCCTGCCTACACACCACCCCTCCAATCCACATCCCACCCTATCAACCTACCCCACCCGCTATAATCCACATCCCACCCTCTCAACCTACACCACCCCTCCAATCCACATCCCACCCTATCAAGCTACCCCACCCGCTCCAATCCACATCCCACCCTCTCAACCTACCCCACCCCTCCAATCCACACCACCCTCTCAACTTACTCCACCCGGCCCAATCCACATCCCACCCTCTGAACCTACCCCACCCCTACAATCCACATCCCACCCTCTCAACCTACCCCACCCCTCCAATCCACACACCACCCTCTCAACTTACTCCCACCCCTCCAATCTACACACCACCCTGTCAACTTACTCCCACCCCTCCAATCCACACACCACCCTTCCAACCAACCCCTTCTAATCAACATCCCACCCTCTCAACCAACCCAACCTCTCAACCTACCCTATCGCTCCTATCCATATCCCACCCTCTCACCCCCCCCCCTCCTACCGATATCCCACCCTATGACCCACCCCTTCCAATCCACATCACACCCTCTCATCCACCTCTTCCAATTCACATCCCACTCTCACAACCCACATTAATGTCCTACCTGCCTACCATCTATTGCTGTAGCCTCCTCTTTTCCCACCTTCTGTCCTCAAACCCAGCTCGACACCCCAACAATTAATAACAATATTAACAGTATGCAAACCCACCCACTACCGCTATAACCCACCACAAGTACCATCTTCTGCCCTGACTAACAGCTTACCCCTCAGTGCACCCTCCCTGTCCTAAACCCCCCTCCCTTCTCATCCCAAAGCATATCCCAGCTTATGGTGGAGGCTAGACTTGGCCAAATCAAATGCAAACCTCCTTCTGATAATAAACTGCTTCATTATTGATTCTGATTGGCTGTTGCTAGGATACCAACAAACAGGGCATTCTCTGCTTCCTTGATGACTTGTGAAAGTAGATGAATAAAGGGTTTATAGGGGAGGAATTTTAAAAAACACTTCATTACTCCATTGCAAGATCAATAAAGCAAAGTCTGGATCACTAGAACGTAGGTCTTTTTTTCTCAAGAGAAGGTAATAGAATACTTAAAGTCAAATAAAAGCTCAAAACACAAACATCAATTGGGTCAAATACGTTCTGACTTAAGAAAAATGAACTGATAAAAAAATACTTAACTAAACTCCCCTCCATATTAGAAAATCATCTAGAATTATGTTCATGATTATCTGTGCCAGAAATAGACCTTTTTCTCAGTATTTCCAAGCATATATAAGCCTTGGCCTCTGAGCACAACCTTAGTGTTAGCCACATAAATTATATTTCTAATGGTGAATTTCAAGATGGAGGTTGGAGAGCAGAGGCGTGATGTTCAGCCATCTCGGGCTGAGCTTCTCTGGCCTCTATCAGCTGAGACAGGTCACATAAATCTCAGGTAGTTTTTATTGCAACCCAGAAACTGGTACTTGAAATGATTTAAAAGGATGAGGGTCAAACTCCATATCAGGTTACATCGGAACCATTTCTGTACATACTCAGAGTGGATTTGCAAAACCTAAATGCTTGCACACTATGCATATACATGTGTAAACAACACAGAGATGTGTCAGCATCCGGGGTCGAGAGGTATGTTTGGAGAGACCGGGAGATCGTATCATATCACCACAGCATCTTAATCTCAAATTTATTTCTGGTCTGATCAAATCATTTATCTGGCCTAAATATTTCTGTTATATTTATTTTTCACAAATCTTTATAGCTAATAGATGAATAAAAAAATACTTACAATATTAATATTTACAAAAAATCACATCTATTACAAAGATTTAGGAAAATTTAATTCTTACAGGAAATTCAATGTAACATCATGTTTGACAAAAGTTCAACAATTTGATTTCCTGCATGAAAGAAAAAATGTTCAAAGATTTGCTTTTTATATTATACAACAATTCATTTTATAAATATAAAGCAATCAAATATTTCATCAATATTGTTTTACAACAAAAACAATTACAAAGAAAACAAAATTAACAATAACAGCTATGTGAAGCCCCACATTTGAGAAGATTGAAGAACATATTCATGGCAGCCTTGAAGATCATGATGACATGATAAAGAGCCCTAGAGAAAAGGCCTAGTGCGGAGTCAGTCATTGGCTCACGAAATGCATCTATAGCCATCCACGCCTGGTAGACACCATTATACAAAAGGTAAAATCTGGACACATGCCAAGATTGTCATAGCTTCCTGAAATAACTTGTCTGTGAGATAGAAGCTCACATCATTACCCAGTCCATATCAGGGTGGCCCGCAAATAAAAAACTAATCACGTTCCCAACTCAATATTAGGTATGTCGACTTTTATTAAAAGTTTTATTTAAAAAAGCATCTTAGCAAATCTTAATTTTGTTTGACTCAGTCTGATAAGATGGAGCCAGAAGATGGATAGCGTATATTGCACTGAAATATGAATCAGGGCAGTGCATGGCGCGATGAAAGGGCCCGTCACTCAAAGCACAGGAAATTAAGGAGGATGCAAACATCGTAAAAGTGGGGAGCCCCGATCTGGGTATTGTAATATGGCGATGTGAATATTGACTTTGTGCTTTACGTGAAAAGTGATAAATGGTACTGACCGCAAAGGCCAAACCCATACATCACATCCCTGAGAACTGCCGGGGTGGGCGGGGTGCATACCCAACCCGGCCGACTGAGAGTTGATATCACCTTGGCAACGCGACACCGCTCACCTTCGTTCACACATCCATGCTCGGGATGCTTCGACATAGACGTGATCATCATTTTCATCGCAAATAACATTCACACTCTCCATCAATCAATCACTTCATGAACAAATCCATTCATAAATCACTTTGAAGAAACTTTGTGACAAGTTCAGTCCGTCTACCTGACTTCGGAGGCCAGTTCTGGCCTGTACCCAAAGATGTTCACACATCAACTTCCCTATGAAATGAATCAACGAATCGAACGACCTGTCTACCCACATCATCAACAAAAACATCATCTCGGATAAATTCAACAACAATCGTAAAAATATGACACACCTGAATAAAACACATTACCTGACTTGACAGGCCTCGGGTTGGCCTGCTTACGCCTCGACATGATGCTGTCGGCAAATGCTAGCTTCGACTGTCTATCAGTTTCATTCCTCGTTACCTCTGGGCATGCGCAACATCTCCCAGCATGCAATTTCCTTACCTATAGCAGCCGACAGGTAAGGGGATCAGACGAGAAGCAGATTTGGGGTGCTTGACGCATTTGAAAACAGTGACTTATATTTCATGTATATCAAAGACAGGCCGAATCTTTTGATGCTGGAAGTTTTAAATGTATATTTTGTAGGGAATGTCATTTCAGGTTTATAGGTAAATTATCAGTACACTCATCACAACAAAACTCGGAAAGGACCAAGTATATATAATTCGGGGAAATAAGAGACAACCTACATATTTATCATTAATGGCATAAGCAGCCGTCATATAAATGTACTCGAACAGTGAAGCTGTAATCCAAGACATCTCTTGTCTCGTGGGGATAATTGAAATGTTAAGTAAGGATGCTTTTTAATTATTAATTTTCTAATTCAATCATCAAATCGATTACTAGCTCAGAAACAAAGGTTGCATTTAATTATACCTTTCTGCATACTGATTTGTATTAACCGTGAAGGACATCATCCCTTGAAGTCTCGGCGCCGACATAACGGCTTTACTTAAATGTTGAGAGCACATATTATTATTAGTTACTGACGGGGATATTAACACACTTAATTCACACCACTGATGGCCGGGACGGTGCAGATGAGGATGTTGATGAGTAGTAGTTGTTTGTAGTAACAGCACTGCCAGCATCACTACTACTACTACTACTACTACTACTACTACTACTACCAGTACTTATAATGTTACTAGTACTGCTGCTACTACGACCACTACCCCTACTACCACTACCACTGCTACTACTACTACTACTACTACTACTACTACTACTACCATTTCTAATAATGTTACTAGTACTGCTGCTACTACGACCACTACCCCTACTACCACTACCAATTGTACTACTACTATTACGACGACGACTACTACCACTACTACTAAATTTATCACCAGGAAGCGAAACTGACTTGCGAATAGAGAGGTAACTGGTTTCATGAATTCCACGAAATGCACAGGGTCTGCATGGGGTGGGACGGGGGAAACACAATCATGGAACAAGGGGTGGGACGGGGGAAACACAATCATGGAACAAAACTCTCTCTCTCTCTCTCTCTCTCTCTCTCTCTCTCTCTCTCTCTCTCTCTCTCTCTCTCTCTCTCTCTCTCTCTCTCTCTCTCTCTCTCTCTCTCTCTCTCTCTCTCTCTCTGACGTAACGTTTTGTGCATTTATGAACATTTTACTACTGATTCCAATTTGTGTTTACAAGTTTCCAGCTGCTGGTCAAATTGAACAGAGTCAGCCAAGTAACATGGCTCTTCCCTCACCTATGTGACTGAACATAATTATCGACAAGTGATCTGTACCCAGACCGCTATCGGTGTCAACCAGCTCTGTCCCATGCAGCGCGCTCAGGTCTGCGCGTCGCAACACGCGCTCCAACCGGTGATGGTGCGACAAAGGGAATGGGGTACCCCAATATGGTAGCCTGTAGGTTTATTCAAGAATAGAACAAAACGCTTTGTGGAATTTGTTTGGAATGCTGATGGATAAAACGGGAAGCCTAACAGTGTATTGGGTGCCGAGGGTAATTAAGGTGACTCGCTTGATGCTGGTACTTACCTGTGTTGTTTGTTGCCGGGGCAACAACGCTCACAAACATTGACGCGCGATAGAAAGTTTTGAAACTGATATCGATGCGCTTTGGGTATCATGGCCTTATCTCTGTATAATTCTGAAATGAATTGTCGCTGTTGAAAAAAATAGAAAGTGAATTTATTTTCATATGCAAATCGGATACCTGAGATAACATAAAGGGATGGGTTTATACGCGACAGACATCGCTCTTGCAAAATTGTTATCGGGAAAATACAAATATGTTAATAATCCAGGTTTTTTTTATAGTTTTGGAAAGGAAATATGCGTGTAAAATGTGCCTTTATTCGGGGGGAGTAGTTTCCTTAAATGAACTTCATGAAATTGAAAACATATTTTTTTATGTCCATTTCTTGTGATATTTCATGGGGCAATGGGGCAACGTTTGAGGAAAGAGACCTCCCAATCCCTCCAAACTCCAACCATATCAACACCCAGCTGTAATGTCCGATAGAAGAAGTTACTGTCATCATGTGGTGTATGTGATGTGTGATGAATAACACGACATAACTGTATACTTGTAATACACTTGTATATCATATCATAAGGTAAAAAACACAACATGGTTATGTCAATAAATATTAAACACAAAATACAGACACCTCACATCACATAAGTCTGTCCTAATGTTATATTTGACGATCAGTTTTCCCGATTATTCAATGATTAAATGTGAAATAAAGGGTCAGTCATATATAATCATATCTCACAGTGTCTTCTTGAAGATTTGATAGACAATCAGTTTTCAACCGACATGACAAAAACCCGCTCTCTGATACCACCATCTCCCGTGGTTCGCGTGTTCATCAAACATTGAAAGGATGACACGCTGTACCGTTAGTTAACAGAGGAGGAAGAGAATATGACACCAGACCCAGTGAAGCAAATGAGAAATTAGCCAAGCGAAGCAGGTTGTTGCGGGAGTTAGGAAACCAACTTCCAGTTATGTCCTGGTTGAAGCTCCACTTTCCACATGCATGAATCATCGTCACATCTCACACCGCTATCCTTTTGTCACGTACGCTGTGGGGAGCTGTAACGGGGTAGTGCATTGGTTAATGCGCTTTATTATTACGAGGACGATTCCGGTTTGATTCCTTTTGTTTACATAACTTATGTATTCTGACTACCAGGCCTCTATCGTGCCCGTATCATGCCTATCTATGCCCCTTTCATGCCACTCTATGCCTCTCTACGAACTGAGTTTTGAAGGTTATATATAGGGTTTACGCGTCTCGAAATAAATTCAAATATAATCTTGAAAAACATATTTCTATGAACAACCCTCAATTATTAAGGAACCACCAAGTGCCATAATTTTAGGTCCTGGGGCTGAAAAGGGGCATGGCATTAGCCGCTGTTGATGAGAGGTAGAGGCGTCAGTAAGGGGGTGATTATTAAGCAAGTGCATGAGTGAGTGGGATTTTACGGCGCTTTTCCTTCTATCCCAGCAAAATAACACAGGGCTACCCAGCCACAGTACACGTGAATGGAATGGGCGCTGTTGTTTACCATGTACATGCATCATTATCTGTGTGATAATGCTACAGTAGTCTTGAAAGCAGCCCACTCTCACACCTCGCTCTATTCTCGTCTATCTGGAGCATTATATCTATTTTCTTGAGGAATAACACCACGAATTCTTTCGCTACTTTGGCATTGCCGAGTCACACTCTTATCGCACAACTCTTCGTTTATACCCCACCTGTGTGAGAGATTTCAGATTAGCATACTCGTGACGTCATATTCCAAACGCAGCGTATATCAAGAATCCACAGAATGGCGACCTGCCGTCATGTTCTGTTCCTTGTGAATACAGGAGAATCCCCTACTCCTCCCAGGGAATGTGACGGTGTTTCACGGTATAATCCTTTTGGCTCAAAGTAGGGGATGCCTTTCAAAGACTCTAAACATAAAATACTCAATGAAACACTGATCATAATCAAAACGGCAGACCAACTCTGTGATTTGTTTGCAGAATTTATGTCCTAAAAATAAAAAAGTTGTTTCACAAACTATCATTAAAATATTGACTGACACAGTTCACTATTTGTTACGAGGGAGGAGTGCAGAGAAAGGGACAGCCAGGTGTGCGAAAAAGGATGGAGACAGCACAGGTTAATGAATCAATAACTTCGTCGGCACTTGTGCACGTGCTTCTCTGAACACCTGGCTGTCCCTTTCTCTGCACTCCTCCCCTCGTGACAAATAGTGAACTGTGTCAATATTTTAATGATAGTTTGTTAAACAACTTTTATAATTTTAGGACATAAATTCTGCAAACAAATCACAGAGTTGGTCTGATGTTTTGATTATGATCAGCGTTTCATTGAGTATTATGATTATGTTTATTAGTTTTCGAGTTATATAGCAATTCATCGGTACGCTTTTAAGCCAAACGCACTATATGTGTGAACACCGCATACAGTTACTATTCACCTTCTATTTAGGTTAGGTGGCGCTCATGGTCACATAAACCTTCTAATATACAATTACAGTGATTTTGTACGTGAGTATGGTCGTTTGTATATGTAACCCATAACTTACATCTTCTGGAGTACTCCTTGTTTTAGTTCTTTTCGTTTTTGTGTGGGTTTTTTGCTACCATAAGATTGTATCCAGCATAAAGCGAAAACATAAACTTTGCTTTTCAGTTGGATCCCTTGAGGTGGTCTTGAGTTTACTTCCATTACAAAGCACATGAAACAACTAATGTGTGTCCGTGAAGGAAATAATTACCGGTCGTTATGAATTATTTATTGTTGTAAGCAAAATGTATTATACGCCATTGTAAGGTAATATATCCCGAACACATTTGTTGAGGCGCTACACATTTCTTAAGTGTACTGATGATTATAAAGATAATAGCGACAAAACCCTTTCCATAATCACAAGAAATCTCTCTTAAAGAAGAGTATTTTGCATGATGACGACTACATCATGATCATGTGTTTAAATGAACAATATATATTGTTTATTTAATCAGTGACGTGAGACAATATTGTAGACAGCATTCGAAATCAGTGCCATGCTTATCGCGTAAAGCATCAATGTGTGTCTGAGTTAGGTTTTACGCCCCCTTTAGCAATATTCCAGCAATATCACAGCGGGGGAGCAGGAAATGGGCTTCACATATTGTACTTGTGTGGGGAATCGAATCCGGGCCTTCGGCGTGACGAGCGAACGTTTTAACCACTGGGCTACCCGACTGCCCCACTTACTGCATCCGACGTCCACTCTGTTATTAGCCAAACGAGAACCAGTGCAAACCGATAGTGGGCTTAGGCTATATTTTAGGTACATGAATAATTAACAGATCATGACATTATTGAAGAATAATGTCTTGCAAGTCCAAATACTGACTTGCCCTCAGTAACTGATTCAAGACGTTTCCCCATTCCTTGGATCAATCTCCGGATTTGATTCATAGGAATCCTGTTCCAAATGCAAAGCAGCAGGTATTCATTGAGTTGCTGTGTGGGAGGAAGGCTCTGCATCAACTTGATCTTGTGGCCGTGGCAGAACTTCTCTTGTCGCTGTTCGTTGACTATGTACACTGATGTAGTGCTGTCAGACATGATGCATGTGAATAGCTCAAGTGATGAAAACACCTCTGAGTCTTTGTCCACAGGTTGGAATGGATGCTGTGCAGGAAAAGGAAATTTCTCAGTCACATCCTCATGGTATATCCAAGTATTCCAAGCAGTTTTCTTGCCCTGTCCACTGAACTGTGAAGTTGTGTCAGAACCAGTGAATGCATGGGGAAAAGGGAAGCGCCACTCATCTACGACAACCAAGATCTTGGAATAGTCTGTTTATGTGATAATATCTGAAGTTTTTCCCTTTTCCAAATGACACCTACAGCTGAACAGCAGACTTCAGTTCAACCAGTTTCGACTACTAACCATGATGTTTGTAGCACCTTTTTGCAAAGCATCTTTGACACGAAGGCAGATTCTTGTATCCGCCTCTTCCTGATTAGTGCACTGCATATCCTCTTCACTTCCTACTGTCACCACTGACTCCACAGCTGTTATGAAGACCATCTTTCCTGGTTGGTAAAAGCTGCTAGACACACTATCTGTTAAGAATGCAAAGAGTTCTTCTTTGTCCTTTGATTCTTTTAGAAAAGAGTGAGTGAGTGAGTTTAGTTTTACGCCGCACTTAGCAATATTCAAGCTATATGGCGGCGGTCTGTAAATAATCGAGTCTGGACCAGACAATCCAGTTATCAACAGCATGAACATCGATCTGCGCAATTGGGAACCGATGACAAGTGTCAACCAAGTCAGTGGCCTGACCATCCGATCCCGTTAGTCGCCTCTTACGACAAGCATGGGTTACTGAAGGTTCATTCTAACCCGTACCTTCACGGGTTTTTAGAAAAGAAGCAAAGATTAAAGGTAGTCTAGTGTGACGGGAAACCTTTCTTCTACTGCCTTGTCTTCGCTTTTCTTATGTTGTCTCAAAGAACAGAGTCATACCCAGGTGATGCAAGACAATCTAAGTGCTCTGATTTGCAGTTTGGTAAATGAAATTTTCCATGAATTGATATGGATGGTGGCCACGGGTGGTTATCATGAGAAAAGATTTGATTTAAATCAGATTGACGTACCTGACAATCAATGAACATCTGACTGAAGAGACTGTAGTCATTTTTCAGGTCATTCGTTTGCTGTTTGATTTAGACTGAGGTTTTGTTTGTGGTCGCTTGAAAAAAAGGGAGGTGATTTTTCTTGATGGGCTTGTGAATTGACTCTGTAATTTCCACAAAAACATCCTTTACAAACTTCTCATATTTGTCTTTTCCTGTTTTCTCCATTGATTTCATAGATGCTACGACAGCTTCACCAACACAGTGATGCGCGTCAAGGGTCATCAGTTCAGGTGACACTTCCAGGAAGGGATTTCCCATCGAAGCAACTGTGCCACAAAAGTTGTTGACTTTAGTCTTAAATTTCTGCTGCGTAGCAAAATCTTGTTCATTCCTTCTTGCATCCACCTTGTCATGTTGCTTCTGAAACACTTGCAGAATTCTTGTTTGTTCTGGTCCAGATGTCAAGGCAACATTTTCTGTTAATCCAACTGCACCATCTGAGTGTTTTACATCTTTGCTGCTTTGTTCACGAGCTTGATCCAAAAGCATGGCAGAAAATGTGTTTGTTGTTTTTTTTGAAAACCCAACCTCTCTGAAGGGACTCTCTTCTGTCAACAGGAAGGGCTTTCATATCTCTGATGTGAACTGGCAGCCAGCGTGCATAGTCGGTGTGATCAAGAGCAAAGAACCAAGGAACAATTTGTTCCATTATCTGGGTTTACAGAGACATGGTTCTTTCGCGATGGGACCTCACAAAGATTGGTAGCATTCTGTCGAGATGAAGAATCAAATCCCAGTATTTGAATGTTGGACTCTTTTCTGACATCCAATTTGTGGAGCCAGTTTTCAAATGATTGTTGAACATACGGTTCCAGTGAGGACATGTAAGCATAACTTTGAAGCTTTGCTAGTGATATGGCAGCTATTTGATGAGTATATCTTTGTAACATGAGACGCTGAAATAAAAGATTTAGCTGTTCCACTTGAGGCAATACCTGTTTCTGTTAGTGCTGAAGTCCACCCAGAATCTTCTAACAAGTCTCCAACCATTTTCCATTAGGCTATTTCAATGTGAAGACCTCCTTGCACGATAGTTTACACGTCTTCACCAACCACATTATGTCATCTCCATTGAACATATTTTGCTAGAGCAAACAGATGCTCAGTGGGACTGAGATCTGTAATTTCTTTATTGGACTCGTGGCAGGCCATAGGATGGTGTCAACAGCATTCTGGTGCACTGGATGACAGCACGTGCTCTAGGATGTCTGACATTGTCATCCATATAGATGGGTCTTGTAGCTAGAGGATGGTTATCAAAAAGTGAAACAACAGCCCTCTCAAGGATCTCCTGTCGATGTCGAGTCCCATTAAGGTTACCTTATGGTGGTAAGGTCTATCTTGCAACCCAAGGAAATGCATCCCCATACCATGATTGACAAATCCCGAAAGGGAACCGTCTCCTGGATATTGCGGTGAACCATAGCTGTGTACCTTTGTCTGTACCTACCACATGAAGTAAGAAACGACTCTCATCGGAAACGTGAACCCTCCGCCATGACGGAATGTTCCAGCGAACACGTTGATTACACCTGACTCGTCGTGCTGCTTTGTGAGCTGGGGACAGGTTTATACGCTTGATGTGTCTTCGGCCCTGATGGTCCTGCAGGAAATGGCTCTCCCTTGTAACCACTGTTGCCTTTATGATAGGCTTGTTGCCTTTATGATAGGCTTGAGTCCCATGAACGGCGCCTAACAAGTCTCAACGATGCCCTGTCCATTCTTATTGTTGTCTCGCGGGGTCTGCCGGGTCTTGGAAGATCTTTAACATCATTGGTAACCCAGTGTTTGTTCAAGAGTCTTGAAATGGTGGAAGGATTGCGCCCAACTTGATGTCGAATTTGTCTAAGAGACATTCCTGCATTTTTCATGACAATAGTTTGCCACAATGTAGCCTCTGACAATTTACTACGTGCCATAACAATTATGGTGCTGAATATTCAATCCAAACTGAAAGGAGTGAGTGTGACATGTTATCAGTACAACCTTGATTTCAACGATGTTATGGGTATGGCAGTTCACGTGCATTGCACGCGGTTGCATGTGCATTGATATGTCCACAAAAAATCATGGTATACAGCAAGATATAAAATGTTTAATTCAGAAAATATCTGTGTTTTTAATTCACAGAATAATAGGTGTTGCTTAATTAATTTCCATATATGTTAAAGTTACCACACCGCCATCCGAGTTATTGCTCACTTTCGATGATCGAAATCACACCATCGAAAGTGTGCGAGCAACCAAAGAGGTAGCAGGGCCTAGATTTTCGAAGCTCTCTGAGCGCTAAGATAGTCGTAAGTGCTATACATTAACATTAACTTACGACTATCTTAGCGCTAAGAGAGCTTCGAAAATCTAGGCCCTGAGTGTTAGTGTCCAGCAACTATCACGACATCATATCGCGTGTATTATCTGTTGAGGCGGAACACCATATTACGGTGGCAATGACCCGGATGAGTCACCATACCATAGGAACTACATGCAATTATGAAGATTTATTATCCATACGGTGAAACATAACCAGTGTCATATATATCATATGTGCACATGTGCACGTATCACTTTTGCCCAGCAGCCATTGTTTCTGTATTTCGTCGTCTGTGACGTCATTAAACAATTGAACGTGATGTCAATGAACAGGGCTGTCACACTTACTTTCCGTGTTTTACTGCAAAAATGTACAAGAAGAAAATGGAAAATAAAGAAATTATTACACTCGCAAATGTGCCACACGACTTATATGGAATTCGTGCAAAATTATACGGAATCGTGCCTAAATATCGGTATATCCCTCGCGCTCGGATAATACCAACATTTAGGCACTCGTGTCGTAAACAGTGTGACATGGGCACTCATTTATATCATTGAATTTTCTATCCCTTTTGACAGCAACGTGATTGGCAAGATTCAGTAAAAACACGGACAAAATACGGACAACGCCTGTGAAATGTCTCGCTTGCACCCCAAGTACCAAGTTGACTGACTCCCCATTGTTCACCGTGCCCTTGGTTTCGTACCTCCAGATAGCTTGGCGCAGAATGCCCGGGTTCTCCACCATAAGCACAGCTCTTCTGACACTCAGGGTAATGCAGAATTCTGCAGTGTTTGGAGGTCTCCACATTCTCAGGAAAGTTCTTGGTGGGTTCGACTGGGCATCGCCTCCTGGGAGAAGTCCCATTCGGTGTCTGGGCTTCGTGTAGAGGGACAAGGGTACCTGAGCCTGATGTTGCGCCCTGCCAGCCTCACTGTGCCAGGTCCACCCAACCCCTCTCTACTGCATTTCATTTTAATCAGTAAGACATAATTGTCTCTAGTCTCTATGAGGTGTCAGGATGATCTGTCCAAAGAAAATGTATGTTTTTTTCTGCTCTTCTTGATCAACAATATTGCAGCTATTCGTGGCGATGTCAAAGAAGTCTGTCACTCCATGAAGCTCGGCACGTGCCCAGCGGAAAACAACATGCAGTCGTTCTAACAGGTTCCACGGGCAGTCCATCACATCCGACAATGGGACGACTGCATGTGGATCAAGTAAGATCCAATCTCGCCAGGTGGTTAGTCGCCTTCTATTCAGTCGGCGAGACACAATATGTATGTTAGATGTAGTGCTCTGTCTTTGTGATGTTTACAGTAGAAGGTAACTAAATGTTAGATACACGATATGAACAACGAAACAACTGCGTGATGTTAATTTGTTTGTGTTGTTAATGGGGAAACCCACCTGGTAATATCCGATAATATATATATGTATGTCCTGTTTTCACGTACAGCTTATCAGTTTATACCGACCAACTTTATGAACTTGTATTTCCTGAGTGACATCATAGGCTCAGTGGTAGGTGGGATAGATAGGTTTATGCCAGAGACTACGGCGGGGCCCTACAAAAGGGCTTCGCAGAATCGAACCCGGTACTTGGAAACCATTAACCACGTGGCAGGCCCGCCTCCCCGATCTTCATAATAAGGAGAAGACGTGGATGACGATGATGACGTTTGCGAACGCAACATGGACCCCGTAACGTGTGTGCGGGTATACAAACCTATGGAACAAACACTGTGTTCGGTAATTATAACAACCAGTACGTATGTACGTCCCTGTGTTCGGTATTTATAACAACCAATACATATATTTATTCCTGTGTTCGGTAGTTATAACAACCAATACGTATATATGTTCCTGTGTTCTGTAATTATAACAACCAATTCGTATATATGTTCCTGTGTTCTATACGTATAACCAATCCGTAATATACCAATACGTATGTAGGTACCTTGTGTTCGGTAATTATAACAACCAATACGTATATATGTTCCTGTGTTCTGTAATTATAACAACCAATACGTATATATGTTCCTGTGTTCTGTAATTATAACAACCAATACGTATATATGTTCCTGTGTTCTGTAATTATAACAACCAATACGTATATATGTTCCTGTGTTCTGTAATTATAACAACCAATACGTATATAGGTTCCCTGTGTTCTGTAATTATAACAACCAATACGTATATAGGTCCTTGTGTTCTGTAATTATAACAACCAATACGTATATATGTTCCTGTGTTCGGTAATTATAACAACCAATACGTATATATGTTCCTGTGTTCGGTAATTATAACAACCAATACGTATATATATTCCTGTGTTCTGTAACTATAACAACCAATACATATGTAGGGCCCTGTGTTCTGTAACTATAACAACCAATACATATGTAGGGCCCTGTGTTCTGTAACTATAACAACCAATACGTATATAGGGCCCTGTGTTCTGTAATTATAACAACCAATACGTATATAGGTCCCTGTGTTCGGTAATTATAACAACCAATACGTATATATGTTCCTGTGTTCGGTAATTATAACAACCAATACGTATATATGTTCCTGTGTTCGGTAATTATAACAACCAATACGTATATATGTTCCTGTGTTCTGTAATTATAACAACCAATACGTATATATGTTCCTGTGTTCTGTGTAACAAATTATAACAACCAATACGTATATATGTTCCTGTGTTCTGTAATTATAACAACCAATACGTATATATGTTCCTGTGTTCGGTAATTATAACAACCAATACTCCCTGTGTTCTGTAATTATAACAACCAATACGTATATATATTCCTGTGTTCGGTAATTATAACAACCAATACGTATATATGTTCCTGTGTTCGGTAATTATAACAACCAATACGTATATATGTTCCTGTGTTCGGTAATTATAACAACCAATACGTATATATGTTCCTGTGTTCGGTAATTATAACAACCAATACGTATATATGTTCCTGTGTTCTGTAATTATAACAACCAATACGTATATATGTTCCTGTGTTCTGTAACTATAACAACCAATACGTATATAGGTTCCTGTGTTCTGTAATTATAACAACCAATACGTATATAGGTTCCTGTGTTCTGTAATTATAACAACCAATACGTATATATGTTCCTGTGTTCGGTAATTATAACAACCAATACGTATATATGTTCCTGTGTTCGGTAACTATAACAACCAATACGTATATATGTTCCTGTGTTCGGTAACTATAACAACCAATACATATGTAGGGCCCTGTGTTCTGTAACTATAACAACCAATACATATGTAGGGCCCTGTGTTGGGTAACTATAACAACCAATACGTATATAGGGCCCTGTGTTCTGTAATTATAACAACCAATACGTATATAAGTCCCTGTGATCTGTAATTATAACAACCAATACGTATATAGGTCCTTGTGTTCTGTAACTATAACAACCAATACGTATATATGTTCCTGTGTTCGGTAATTATAACAACCAATACGTATATATGTTCCTGTGTTCTGTAATTATAACAACCAATACATATGTAGGGCCCCGTGTTCTGTAACTATAACAACCAATACATATGTAGGGCCCTGTGTTCTGTAACCAATAATGTAGGGCCCTGTGTTCTGTAACTATAACAACCAATACATATGTAGGGCCCTGTGTTCTGTAATTATAACAACCAATACATATGTAGGGCCCTGTGTTCTGTAATTATAACAACCAATACATATGTAGGGCCCTGTGTTCTGTAACTATAACAACCAATACGTATATAGGTCCCTGTGTTCTGTAATTATAACAACCAATACGTATATAGGTCCCTGTGTTCTGTAATTATAACAACCAATACGTATATAGGGCCCTGTGTTCTGTAATTATAACAACCAATACGTATATAGGTCCCTGTGTTTTGTAATTATAACAATCAATACGTATATAGTGCCCTGTGTTCTGTAACTATTACAACCAATACGTATGTGTTCTGTAATTATAACAGCGCATGTCTATATCGTCCCTATGCTCTGACGTCTACGCTCTACACTCACGTCCACTGTCCCACCACCCTTGTGTCTGTATTCTGTCTACACCCACTCTCTATGTACAGAGGTACATATATGTATACCGGGAGCATGTGCGTGTGCAGGGGTGTAGGTATTCAGGGGAGCGCACGCGTGTGTATAGGGTGGTAGGTTTGTGTCAGCACAGCGGTGTTTGTGGGGGGTGCGATGATAGCGAGTGTACAATAATATAATATAAATGTATCATAATAGTCCGCTGAATCCAGTCACAATTAAAGTGAGTTTTGAAAGCCTGCATTTATCGATGAAGTTTCACAAGTGCTGTTTATAGCAAGATCAGAGGAAGACTTGACAAAACCCGGTAAATGTCCCTATTGTTGAAAGACAATAATATTTTAATAGCGCCATCATAAAGTTTTCGAATCAGTTTATTCCAGACTCTTACCCGGAAAGTAGGCTTCTTTACGATGAACTGACGCTATAAATGGCACTTGTTCCTTACAATGTGGGACCTTCCTCCAACATGAACCAGTTCTGTACGGTGCCCCAGTTACAGGCGTGGGGATGGGAGGAAAGGAAGTGATTCCTGGAATGTTTCCTCCGGTGTTTCCTCAGACACGTATACAGAAAGATGAAACACCCGGATTGTGTTCAGAGACTGTGAGGCAATCAATGTAGGAGTTAACCTTGCAATTGTCTGATACTGAGAAATGTATTAGTGTCTGTGATTGCGTGTTAGGTGCTTCCTGGTGTTTTGCTCCGTTGCCGAAACGTTGACATTTCTACAGTGTGACTGCAGGAAGGAAATATTGTCTTGGACATAGTGTCTGTATTGGTGAAATTGGCGTAACATAGCAACACATTCCATAAAATGTCAGCCAGCACTGAGCACCGATCTTCAAAATGTGAAAGATCATATTTTGCCAAATCTAATGACTGTTGTGGTCATATTAAAAGATTCCTTTGTGAAATCGTTACAGCGGTGCAGATATCCCAGCGAAATCCATCCAACAAGCCGGGGGTTAAGAGGTCAAAGTGATGATTATCATTAATGAAATTGGCCGTTTATGGATTTGTGAAAACTTGATGCGGAATACCTGAGCCTGTCAACACGGAAAACAATACAGATCTGGAAATAATATACTCTCCCCAAAAAGAAACGCATCGTGAAAATAGCAATTTCATGTAGCAATGAATTAAAACGTGATTCATTTTACAAAAGGAGTCCTATGGTGTTTATATTTTGAAACATCACAACAAAACGCACCATCCGTAAAATACCCGTATTTAACAGCATGATGTGTCACAGAATACACAATTCACATGCAAAGCACGTGAAAGTTGGGGATCAGATATTCTCAATGATGGGTATAAAAGGTTGATCGCTGTCTGTCGATTATTCACTGTATTTGGAATATTGTTGACGAACGCAAAATGCCACGTCTAAGTGAAGCCAACCGTTATATCGCCATTGGTTTGCTTGAAGCTGGCCAGTCTCAACGTGCAGTTGCCCGACGCATGAATTTCACCAAAGCACCATTTCACGGCTCTGGGAGAGATATCGCCGGCAGAATTCGGTAGCAGATGCCCCTCGTAGTGAGCGACCTCGAGCGACCACTGTGGCGAGGATCGCTACATCCGGGTACATCACCTGCGTCATCGAACAGCTACGGCGACCAGTACCGCTCTACAAATACCCGGATTGAGGAGGCTTTCTGCACAGATCGTCAAGAACAGGTTGAGAGAGGCTGGTTTACGTGCCAGAAGACCTTATTTTGGCCGTGCGCTTCGACAACAACATCGTCGACATCAAGTTCAATGGTGCACCAACGTTCAGGCCTGCAACCTACCGAATTGGCGTAGAATCTGGTTCAGTAATGAATCACGATTTCTATTGAAACGACGCGATGGAAGAATGCGGGTGTACAGACGTCGACGTGAACGTTCCGCCGACGCTTGCGTTTCCCAGGTGGACAGATTCTGCCGGGGCAGTGTTATGATGTGGGGAGCGATCACCTGCTGTAGGAGAAGTGTTTTGGTGATGATCCAGGGCAACCTGACAGCTCAACGGTACTGTGACGAAATCCTACGCCCACACCTCCTTCCAATTATTGATCGCCAGAGGGAGTTGTTTTAACAGGACAATGCCAGAACCCACACAGCACGTCACACTAGAGACTTCCTCCAGAACCACAACATCAATGTGCTCCCCTGGCCCTCAAGATCACAGGACTTAAACCCGATCGAACATCTGTGGGATGCCCTGGACAGACGGGTGCGACGCCGTAACCCTCAGCCCCAGACACTTCAGCAACTCGCGCAGGCACTACAGGCAGAGTGGGCTGCGATTGGGCAACACGAGATCCTGAGACGTATTCGTTCGATGCCGAGGCGATGCCGTGCAGTTCTGGATGCCCACGGTGGTCACACGAGGTATTGACTCCAGCGCCACCACACGTCTCCATGTGACACTCAAACTGACTTTCCTCGAGTTGGTGCCAGAGACAGATAAGTCTGCATTCCCAGTGTGCAATTTCGCTATATTTCATTGACTCATAAAGCCTACAAGATGTTTCAAAATATACATAAAAATACAGTTGAAATTCCTATATGCGTTTCTTTTTTGGGAGAGTATATATATCATTTTGCCCCGTTTTATTAAGCACAATGTTAATCAGTATACAGGAGATCGGTATGCCTGTGATCACGGGGCCTCATTTGGATTGTAGTTATTACACCATTTTATAACATTTATCCATACGCAAAGTATGTAAATATGGTCATATCGGAGTATATCTGCATGATTTGACTATTTAAACATGTACTGATCACCCTGCGTTCTTCTGATCGTTATTACTAGCAAGTAATACAGAACCAAGAGAAATATAGAGATGATCATATGTGCCCATATATATGTACGTTACATGCATCAATTAAACGTTTCATATAATCCGATTATATTGGCTGTGTTCAGCTGGTAAAGAAATATAATATCTGCGATTGATTCACCGGGTTTCATATTTCTGGAGCTGGTCAAAGGGCGTTAATAAAAGCTATATGTTTAAAGAAGCGCCTGTAAAATATCTACATCACAGTAAGTCATCACATTTCAAAAATGACTATCGCCGGGAAGGCCACGTTTCAATTACATGGCTGTAGCCGGTAAAGCCACATTTCCAATAGATTAATTAATGGATTACCGTAACCGGTAAAACAGTGTCCCATGTATAATAATATATTCACTAGAAACGAATAATCGTTCCTACTCACAAGCGTGGTGTTTAGCAGTACCGGTAAAAGACTGTTCCTACACTAAACGCCAAAAGAAACGTTACCCTCCTACCTTTATGAATTACTTAAAACTATCAAAGATATGTTAGAAGGCATTAGCTTACAAGAGAGCTTAACAACACAGCTTTATGAAAATCACGAACCAAATTCTCCAACGCATTCATTTTTATGTGAAATGCATCTTTTTCAGAAGCGTTAAATTGTCCAATTTTCGACCATGCCGAAATAAACCAATAACAGTGATTTAGATGTCCACAAGAAAGGTTGAAATAAAATTCTGCTTTGAAACAGAGATAAAAAAATTAAAGTCACCATATTTCAATTATTAAAACAAAAAACAACTGTTGTAGAGTGTGTACAATTGTAAAAGAATCATTTCTATGATTTCAGTCTTTTAAAACATTTTCTGCTGATTTGCATTAGTGAAAACAAGTAAAACGTGTCTTTGATATTGTGAAAAAGTGTTTAGGAACACCTAAAATGATCTTTGTTAACATTTTTGCTTGCGAAGTAACATTTTTCCATTTTCTGTTTACACACTGCAATATCAATCGCCAAAACGTAGCAATATTCAAGCAGTATTTGCATCAATACATATAACCATTGACGCTCGTATTGCATCACTGAAGACCAAGCTTCTGAACCAACACCTGAGTGACATGGAATATACGGACCATGTGGGCGACCTCCTTCATCTACAGTAGGGGTGTAAAAAAGAATGTTTTTAAATGATGTTTTGTGGTCTTACGCCATTTTATCTGTTTGTACACATGGCAACAAACTAAACCATTATCGTTATTGTTATGTTTTACGGATTAAGATTTATTATTATTATGTGATAATATTATATATAAAATATTGTGCTAATTATAGAAATAAAATCTGTAGTGATCTGAATAAAAGTATGAGGAAACATGTCTTGTTTTGTTAAATACGGTAACCTGTTTGGATCACTAAGCATGTTTTGAGGACATGTTTGTATTGTATTCACTTCCATTAATTTACACTATCACCTATAAAGGTTTCCCTTATGATTTATCTTTTTGTTGCGCAATAAATTTCCCCCTGAAAAAAATAACTGCATTTTCAAGTATATTTCACACCTAATTGTAATAATTATCCTCTCTGATAAACAATATCATTTTACAGGCACTATTTAAAAATAATTTAAATATATTGATCTAGAAATGAACACGACAGAGTAACTATAATCGGAAATTAGCACTGTTCCTATGCAACCTTTGGAAGAAGTGAAGAATAAGGTCTTGAACGAAGACTAAATTCAGTTGGTTATGATGAAAGCGCCATGTCATTGAATCGACTCTGGATCAGACAATCCGGTGACTGGTAGTAGTGATCCTCGCCATCTAGGTAGGGTGACAAAACACCGAGCCTGACCACCTGAGGCATTGGCGGATCGGGTGTTACGCCTCCTCCAACCCCCCACCCCTCTTTTGCACACTCTTGAGAAAGGGGTGGGGTGGGGGTTGGGTTTGCACACTTCATTTTCACCCGTTTTCAATGGTCAATTTTAATATTTTCAGGACGAAGTGGGAAGTAGGGGTGCGCATCCTGCAAACCACCCCACACCCACCCCCCTCCCCTCTGGATCCGCCTATGCTGATATGTATAACCAGGGATCGAGACTATATGATCATCGTTGTTGTAGATTATCCCTCGTATAACTAGCCATGCATGATCTGAATTATGCGAGTGTCACAATTCCTGTATTTAACTGAAAATTTTCAGCCCATATGTTCCGTGCTTTTGAACACCGTGCATACTTTTGTGAAATGGGGGTTAGTTTCCTCCAAAATCTTCAGAGTCAGAAACACACATTTCAAACAATGATGTTGCTGGACACGATATATTAAACAACATTTGGTGCCATAGATTAGTTTGATCCAGAATATATCTCACATGTAATCATTTAATCTGCTGAAGAGACATAAAGCGACCCATGTTCCTACAATCCTTGTCTGAAGGTTTCATGTGACTCTTTTGTCAATTAAAATTTACATCACAACAAACATAATTCTAATGTGGCTCTTTTCCCGTTCATATTTGCGCAGCGTCTAAATGTGACTGCTAGACGGAGCCCAGTGAAATCCGGAAGTGTGGCAGAACGGGTCACGTTGTTATCATGTGACTTGTCAAGTATGGCGACTTCCAGTGAACGATAAACAGAGTTCCGCCCGTGTGATACAGAATTGTGAGAAGAGCAGGGAAGGGTGCACACCTCTGGATGATTTGAATGATCTCCCGGCATAACGATGAGTGTGTTAGAGAGTATCAAGGGTACTTTCCACAGTGTACAGCAGGATATATTTGACGGGTAAAGTTTCTGTCGTGTACTGATGTAGTTCACTTAGTAAACATGGTTGATGAAGACGTTGACGAAGACACATTAGGTGCTATTGTCATCTGATCTTGGGTATCGTATCTTGGGTTAAGAGATAACATCGAAACATACTTTTATGTACTCATTTACTTGCAAATAATCAATACAGTATTATTTCCTACTGCATTGCGTGTGTCGTAGAGTCGCAGTTTCTGTAGTGTAATTATTCCCGTGGGCACCATAGCAGACACCCATATTTCTCAAGGGAAATTATTCCATTGGTACAGTTTCTAGTTGGAAGATCTTTGCATGATACATTTACATTTGCAATATTTGCTCATGGAACTAACTCTATGTGAATCAGATCGTCTTAGCCTCACTAACACCAGCTGTCACTGTTTGTAATACCACCCTTGAGGTCACTCCATTATCCTTAGTGTAGGCATTCCGTGAAAGGAACATGAAACTAGTGTTCAGAGTGCTGTCTCTATGTGGCTTTAAACGTACAAGTGCAGATTTCCAAGGTGCAAAACTATTTGTATGTACATAAAGTGAAGTTGATGTATGAAATATGACAATATTACATGTTTATTATTACATGTAGTGCTAGGGATCTGGGGTCAGTTGCAGTAGTAGCGACATCGGTGTAGATCCTAACCACGTTATCAAGCAAATGATGCTTGATATGCTTGAAGGGAAAGTCATTTGCTTGATAACAGTGTTAGGATCTACACCGAAACGTCATAACTACTACTGCAACAAAGAAGTTGTCTATCCATAAAAGTGTTCCACTTCATCATACCAGCTTCTAAATGCCACTTAAGGAAGCTATTGTTGTGCTTTGAGAACTGAACAATGTGAAGGTGTGATGTCATAGTTGGGAATACTTGTCATGTTGTCCTTATTATTGGCTTGTGAACTATTTGGTCATGAAAACAAACATTTGGTCATGTTCACAAATCAGTGTCCTATCTGAATACAGCGTTTTCTCTATTTACAGGCATTTGTTAAACTGTACATATGTTACAAGACAAATCTTATGGACATACATGTATTGTCAGACATGTGAATTTGTAACAAACATGGCAGGTTTGCTGAAAGTTTACTTTGTTTCTTTGTTATAAGTATGAACACAGGTGACTTTTTCAACACCACCTGCATTGTGAGAACAAGATTGAGTGATTCTACCAAAAGTAGCAATATTGACACATGCTTTCAGTATGTTCACCACAAATATTTGTTGGCACTATTAATGTCGTGTATGTTAATCAACATTTACGAAAACAATACTTAGCTGCACAGTTTGGCACAATATTAATTTATACAAAACATAAGCAATCAGCATCAATTGTCACAATCATAAAAACTATTTTTATTGTTTCATATATCCTGTTGATAGTGTCAAAACACAAAAGTGATAATTGTGTATTTATTATATGTCTTGTATTCTCATTTGGAATCTGACAATGGACTAATCCATTTTACCACTTTGGTAACCATGGTAACAAGTAGGAGAACGAAAGGGTATCTGACTAAGAAGATGAGACCATGGTGGGAAAGGGGTTTGTGCATGCATGATTAACACCAGGTTCCCACTAGATTTCTTGACTTTCATACGTAAATGCAGAGGTTAAAAAATCCCGACGCCCAGGACAAGTCAGTTTTCATTTCGGGCAATCAAATAATGGTATCTTACTTGTCCATGGGCTACTAGATAATTTCCACTAATGGTTTCAAACTGCAAATAAACTTGGATTTAATTTCAAATCTGCTCAAAATGTAGCTATTACATTTCGCAATGATAATGAAGTAGAGTTATCTTTCTTTGCTATTTATCACTTTTCAATAAATAGTCCAGTAAACATTAACATCAAATACCATGTTGATTTCTTCTTTCATAATTATGTCATAAAATCAGGGCAAGTGGAAAATTAGTCAGGACAAGTTACTTCTTAAAGCCCTGTGGCAAGTGGCTTTTAAAAAAAAAATTGAACCCCTGGTAAATGTTTGATAATGTTCAACACTGTTCTACTCTCTGCCTACTTAAGTCTGAAGGCACTGACGTCACTGGATGCTCAGCCTCGACAGGATATCCTCAAGCGATTGCGATCAGATGGAGTCAGTCTCGATGCAGGGGCAGATTTGCTCAACAAGTAAGTTTATTATGTCTATTGCTGCTTATGTATGAGTTTAAGAAGCTAACTGTCATGCATGAATGTTTTGCTGATAAATCACATGCACTGACCCATGGTACATTGTATACTGGTACACGGTACCCTGGGATATTAGTGTGATGAGCACAATTAGAACAGGCCTTTACTGCTAAACTGGCCTAAAGGTTTTAGCAATTCATGCTCGTCGTAAGAGATGAACCATGTGTGGTAGTCAGGCTTGCTGAATTGGTCAGTCACTGGATTGTATGGTCAAGATTTGATTATTTGCAGAGTAGGACATTAACAAGAAATGTCTAAAGAAACATGGTACATTGACACATGGCATTCTCATACATGGTTCACTGGTACTCTAGTGGTACATGGTACAGTGATACATGTATCACCAGTACATGGTACACCAATATGTGGTACACTAGTACATGTTACAGTAATATACTCCTCACAAAAAGTTAAGCAATAATATTTTCTTCATGGGTATATGAAGTTATTACTTGGCATATAAGCCATGCAGAGAACCCTACGATTGATGAACTTAAAGCATTTCCCATATTGTTTTCTGATAACATTGTTAGCACAGCCTGCATAACTGTAAACACCTCAAAACTCACATGCAAAATGCATGGAAAACATAATGCTATACACGTAGCACATGCGTTCTGATTGGGCGTTAAAACTGCCAACAGCGACAAATTGTTGACAGTAACATTTGAGAAATGGCTAAAGGCGTCTTGACACCAATTGAAGTTGCTCAAATTGTTGGAATGGTGCAGGGGTCAGACCCAGAGTGCTGTTGCCAACCATTTCAATGTTCATCGAGCGTCATCTCCAGAGCGATCACTCGTCACCAACAGACCGGATTGATGACTGAGAGACCACGCTCAGGTCGATCCAAGGGTGACAACTCCCAGAGAGGACCGATGCTTGGCCACCTAGCCCGGCCCGGAACAGGTTCACCACAGCCAGATCTCTCCAGAATGACCTCCAGAGAGTTGCTGGGAACAGAATCTCACACACAGACAGTGAGGAACAGACTCCATGCTGAAGGTCTCAGGTCGAAGACCAGTGCAAGCGTATCCACTGCCTGCACACCATCGTCAACAGAGACTGAATTGGGCTAACCAGCAGCGTAACTGGAGAGTCAATGCGCTGGCGTAATGTTCTCTTCACAGATGAGTCAAGATTCTGTCTGGACTTCAATGATGGTAGGGCTTCGTGTGTGGAGAAACCGTAACGAGCGATACATGGCTAATGCGATTGCTGAACATGATCCAGTATGGAGGTGGGAGTTTGATGATCTGGGCAGGAATCCAAGTTGGACGCATCGAACTGATCTTGTGGTCATCAGGCGAGGTACCATGACAGGGTGTGAGGTGCGAGGCGAAATTGTCACACCTGTGATCATTCCGTGGGCTCAGCAAGCGGGTCCTAACTTCATCTTCATGGATGACAATGCCCGTCCACATCGAGCAAGAGTTGTCACTGATGTTCTTCAGACCAACAACATCACCCATATGGACTGGCCTGCAAAGGTCTCCTGACCTGAATCCCATTGAACATGCTTGGGACATCCTCGGAAAGGCGTGTAATGCGGCCTCACGTTAGATCCTCAGACTCTGGATCAGCTTGAACAGGCATTGCGCGGAAGAATGGCAGAACATTCCACAACAGACTCTAGACAGACTCATCTGGTCAATGCCTAGAGCGTCTTGGAAGCGTGTATTCAGGTCAATGGTAATTTATTACTGCGTTATTAAACTTTGGATCAGTGCTCAAAACTGACAGTAAAAGTGTTTTTCAGACATTTTTCACCCTGATGCAGCACATTTTGCACGGCTTTTTCAGTGACACTGTTTTTGATGATTTGCAAGTCAGTTATTGTTCAATGAATTTTGATTTCTTTGTTGGAAAAGTGTGTGGATATGCTTTATCTTTGTTATGTTTGATTAAGTTGTAATGATCATGAGTAAAGGCATATGTACTGACCAAAAATACACTTGTTGCTTAATTTTTTGTGAGGAGTATAGATGGTACATTGATACATGTAGTACACAGTATATCGTACGTGATATGTGGTACACTTACACATGGTACATGGCGGGGTGCTCGACACCTTCTTTACCCTTCATGGCACTGGCACCATCAACAATTAGTTTTATTTCTATCAGTATTGACCTCAGAGCAGGTATGACTAAATCTCTGCAGAAGTGTGCACATGCTTGTCTATCATGCTTTATTACATAAAGATGGACAGTTTCACAGTTGATGTGTTTGACTTGTGACCCTGATGTTGCAGATATCAGAGGACATGGAAGGAGCTTCAGACGTACACCTCTCGTACAGCCAAGAAAGCCGAGGTGAGTATTTAACACGCCCAGTCAGTTCATGTTTAAGAATAAACTGTTATTTTATGTGACTTGTAGACATGTGTGAAAGCCTAATGGCGCGACTTTGGTAGCATAACCTTATTATTTGTTCTGGGTTGTTTTATTTTTGACAACAATATTATATAATGGTATATGTTGAAATAAGAGAAAATTATTGGGAATTGGTGAAAAACTAGAAATTTGATAAATGAATATATTTATACCAATATTAAAAATAATGAGTGAAAAATGAGAGTAATTGCTGAATAAATGAGAAGATAATCGAAATTTTGCTACCAAAGGGGCACCATTATGCCTTTCTGGAAAACATATTCAGCTACAGCCAAATGAGTCTTGATATGAAACCACCAAACTTTGTTGAGTGTTGTGTTATGAATTATTGCTGTGACATGCTCATCTGACCATGATGCAGGAGGTGGACAGCGAGATCGGTCAGCTGTACAGCAATTGGAACAAACAGGTGGACATGGTCAGTCAGATGGAAGAGGAGGTCGCTGAACTGCCGGACGTTGTCACACTCGTCAAGAAACTGACCACGGATCTGGGTAGGTGTCCCCCAAATTGTGTGAGTGCCCAAAATACTGGCTGTGGCAAAAACTGGAACCTACCAGTGGCGGGATACAAGTTCCTCATGCTTGTTGTCATTTGCTCTTCAAGCTGAAGTGTAGCATCTTTACTGAAGAGTGTTGAGACAACAGTGTTATATTGCAAAGTCAGCAATACTGACAGGGTTGTATTAACTAATATGTTCCTACGTGGACCTAAGGTTGATAAATGATCTACCACCATCACTGTGTGAGCGTTATGTGACACATTCAGGCAGGTCACAACCACCCAACTTGTAGCCATCCTCTGTCGACCAGTGTGTTACCTAACATGCTAGTATAAATACCCTGGACAAGTCACCAGTTGACAAGAAAAGTCGGGAGTATAATTGTGCTTGGTCTTGTTAGCTCAGATTGTATTAAGTGGCCTTCACACGACAAACTAAAGTTTGAAAACCAGCTATTCCATCAAACATTTGGTGTTGTCAAACTCAAGTTTGTCGTGTGAAGTGTTGTCAAACTCGTGTTATTCAGAAACAACTAATTGCAGTCAACTTAATTGTCACGTGACCACACCGATAGAGACATGGCTTTCAAATGACACGAAAGTTTGACAGCATGTGTTTGACGTGTGAAAACCCGAGTTTGATAGCTTTTAAAATTTTAACAGCATGTGTTGTCAAACTATAGTTTGCCATGTGAAGGCTACTTTAGACCGCATAATATACCTAAAATCTACGGAAAATGATGCTAAAACCCACGTTTTGCCATGATATAAAACTTTGTCATCCCAAACTGTGTTCCACAGGAAATATTTCTAGTGTGAAATCAAACGATATCTCCTAGGAGATATCATTTTGACAGAAGATTTTGTACAGTGCCCTGACAATGCTATGACGTCATGAACTTGATGATGTCACAATGCTATGACATCGCTGCACTGCAAGTCTAATAGCAGAACCGTGTTCAGAGATGTACATTTTTCATTGAAAACTAATGAAGAGTGATTTTTGATGATAAATAGAATCTCACCCTCGTGTCTTCTGTATATCAATACTTGTTGATAAAAGTAAAAATACCCTCGCAACCCTCGGATATTTGTAACTTTATCAACTCGTGGTGATATATTTGATATCAAAAGACACTCGGGTGAGATTCTCTATGAATATTATACACTGATAATCAGGGATAATCATGGGATGACAGTGAGCCATGTTTGACTGTCTCCAGGGTACATCAAGCGGGACTGTGAGGTCGTGGAGGGGGCCCTGGAGAGGTTGGAGAATGTTGTTGAGGAACTGGAGCATCAGAAGAACAAGAAAGCTCACCTGGTTCAGCTTGCAACTTACAAAAAGAAAAAGATGGAAGAGGTGGAGAAGGTCAAAGGTCAGTTGGAAACATTAATCACAATTATGGTTGTTAGAGCCTGTGTGAGATCAGATCATGCCTTATCATAGCTGATAAATATTGCTGTGAGATATTACTGAAAATATTACTGTGAGACATTGCTCTTGCTATGAGATATTGCTGAAAACATTGCTGTGAGGTGTTTTTGTGAAGTTTTCTGCAAGAGTAAAATGAAATAAGAGGGTTTTACAAAATGCTCTTCCTGCATACATAATTTCACGTCCCACGCTATGATATTGCTGGAATATTGCAATAAGCGGCGTGAAACTAAACTCACACATAACTAAATTCCAGATTCTTCAGGAAATGTATCAGTTGATTTTATCATTGATTTGCAAAGACCCAGTTTTGTGTAAGTACTGAGTATATTATAATCAATACTGGTTGAGTTGCACCATATCATAACGAAAAACATTAGGTCTGAAGTGTCACTGTGTAGTATGGTTGGACCATCTGAAATCCTTGAGACAAAACAAACAGACAAATGTGGTGGAACCAAGTGGTGCATATCCTGATACATGTATCATGTTTCTCACATTGTTCCTGATTATGGCTGCTTGGTCTGCGTGTCTAGGCTGATGTAATGTTACAGTGTTTTCCAATATTAACTAATATACTTGACTTCTGCAGTTCAAATGGTTGAGAGTCACATGATTTTCCTTCTGCAGATTGAATGGTAGAGAATGGCTAAGATTTTATACAAATGGCTAAGAGTCATGCAAGGGCAATGCAGGATTGTGATCGGCGGCGCCAAGCGAGCCTGAAGGAGAGACAGGAAGCCTTCAGCGAGGCCTTCACGGAAGACATGGACTTCTACAAGACACACGGCCACACAGAACGTAAGTCAGACGTCACAGATTGGCAGGTGCCACTGAAGTTCCCTTCTTTGTTGTATGAGAAACACAATGTCCTCCATGTTGTCGTGTACCGATTACAGTGATACTCTCCTGTATCCCTCACAATGCTGACAGTACAACACATCGATTGATACGTGAATGGTATCAGACTTTTAAAGATAGACAAAAGTGTTCAAACTCAAATTTTGATTGACAACAACACAACTTTCATGAACCACTTTCCTTTCTTTCATCGCTGAAATAAAACAAACATCAGAGATTCATAAATCATATTAACTCAGGAAATGTTTTGACGTAGACAGATGGAGGTGTAGGCATAACAATAAGGTTGGGTAGTGATACGATGCATATCCTGATACCATGGATGCATTACGATTCCTATCTCAACACAGTACTTGTATTTCATCAGTTAATACTTCCCCAGGTGAATCTTAACACATAAAAGTTGTTGTTTCTCCACAAAATGTCGCACACGTACCAGCTTTGTAAAGTTTTGCCGTTTGCAGTCATTGGATGTTGAATTACATTGATTCAAGACTTTGCTAAGTGATGTACAGTCGCATCAGAAACTAAAAGACTGTTGAATATTGCCTCATGATACCTCAGTCCTGTGGAGAGGTGGTGGTGTCACTACGTGTTGTCGAATATTATAACTTGAGTAAACCGAGTCAACTGAAATTACATCCTTTTGCTCCAGAGTTGAAGGTGTCTGACATTCCGATGCCCAAGGTGAGCAGTTTGAGTGACATCACGATAGATGACGATCAGATGGTCATTAACAGCTTCCTGGCTTCCACAGAAACAACTCCGTCGAAGGAGCGAGCAGCCGGTAAGACAAGCACCATATAGGTTCAACACAGCTGTCTTTATATTCCTTGTATTCTAAGTGGAACATGGATTCAGACACAGTTTGAATTGTGGATCCAGAGGCTGGGTGTTGTCCATCAACAAACTTCTTTTATTAAACTTAGTGTACCGGTACTTAGACTTTGTACATTTAGAAGTTGTACAAGTGATCTTTTGTTTGAAACTCACCAACCAGCGATATAACATTGGACAATATATGTTTGATTGAAAAAAATCATGAATGTGAGGGAGCATTCATTGAGTAAAAGTCTGATTGTGATGCATGTTTTACAGAAGACATAGGTGATGATTTGAGGGAGCATTCATTGAGTAAAAGTCTGATTGTGATGCATGTTTTACAGAAGACATAGGTGATGATTTGAGGGAGCATTCATTGAGTAAAAGTCTGATTGTGATGCATGTTTTACAGAAGACATAGGTGATGATTTGAGGGAGCATTCATTGAGTAAAAGTCTGATTGTGATGCATGTTTTACAGAAGACATAGGTACTCTTTTAACCAATATATATGAAAAATTTGTGGTTAGTCTTATGCGGAACACCAAATTCATTCTTAAAAAACTTGTTAATTTATGTATATGATTGACGACCATAAAGATTTTCCATGACACAACTTGTAACATAATGATTTCTTCCTCGGAAGCGAGGTTGTGGTCGAAAGTAACAATAATATTGTAAGTAGTATTATATTGACACCAACCTCGCTTCCACGAGAGAAATTGTTATGTTATGAGCTAAGTCATGCAAAATCTTATTGGCCATCAATCAAATACATAATTTACTACCAGTAGAAAGTAGTTTTGATTTTGTAACTCGGTGAAAACAAACCTAAATAGCATTTATCCTCAGACTGGGGGATGTTCGCAACAGTGTGCTGTCATTTTTGAAAATCGTAAAGTCACAGGCTAAATTCTGTTAGATTTAATGAGATCATGGTTTGTTTTCATCAAGTTAGAAAATCAAAACTACTTTCTACTCGTAGTTACATATGTATTTGAAATGACCAAAAGGATTTTGCATGACACAACTTGTAACATAACGATTTCTTCCACGGAAGCGAGGTGGGGGTCGAAGTGACAATATTGAGCGATAAAGTTCTTGCTACATTCACGTGGTTAACGTCCACTCACCAGTATGTAGATACTAGTCAATGTACGTCTTTATATTTGGTCTTATAATCCTAAAGTCTGATTGTGATGCATGTTTTACAGATGACCTAGCTGAAGATTGTGAGGAAGCATTCATTGAGTAAAAGTCTATTTGTGATGCTTGTTTTACAGATGACATAGGTGATGATTCTGAGGGAGCATTCTTCGAAGATGATTACACGGCAGAGTATAACGTACAGGACGATGAAGACCTTTTGGAGGATGATATCGATGAGATGTCACATGAACCTGTGGAGAGAGAGGAACTTGTGGAAACTGGCAGTGTGAATACAGACTCTGACGATGCAAACATCCCTCCTACAGAGGGGAAGGAGGGAGAAGAGAACAGCGCTGTACCAGACGTCCCTCCAACAGAAAAGAGTCCTATAGAAGAGAACAAAGAAGAAAGTGGTGCAGAAAAATCTGATAAGCCGTCAGAACCTCCCAATAATGTCGCTGACCATGAGCACTCTACAGAGGACGCACAATGTAGTTGAGAACACTTAAGATTAACTACACAGTGAACAAGCTATGTCTTGGACAGTATCAGTGATATACAAACTGCAGATTGTCTCTCTCATCATGTGATTAATATATAATTGAAATCTGTTTAGTTTAAAATATCCATCATGCCTATGTTTTATCTTAGGGATTGCCTGACAGGCCAGTGCTTGTTAACTGGCTACATTGTACATACTGCAAATACTCATGGCTCTGTGGTTTCATGGTGGCCCGACAGATACATACATGTGTTTACATAGTGTATACAAATATATATGCAACAAACATTGATACAAGGTGATGTCTCAGATCCAAGAACTGTACATTCATTGATCGTGTTCATCATCATGTAAGTATATTTACAGTCAGAGGCCCAGATAAGCTGCCTATCCGGGTAAAATAAGCATAGAAAATTTCCAATGAAGCATTGAAAAATAATTCTTGTGTACCAATTACACATTTAAAATGTTAGATACGCAAAAAGTTTAAAACAAATGCGTACGGAATATATTTATAAAAATCGCTTACGTTATGAAAAAGACATTGATTACTATCAAGTTGTACTGTTAGTATAGGACAAGTGTTGTACTGTCAGTATAGGATGAGTGATTTTTTATGAAATCATTTCCATTATAGTTAAGTTGGTTTTGATTAGGTATGACATAAGGCAGAACATACCTGCTTAGTAAACTTACTCAATGACATAATACTTAGGTGAGTAAAATGACTGAAATACGCACATATTTGAAAGCAGTGGGTAACGGAAAATGAAATACCCACTCAACATTCATAATACCCACTCCAAAAAAAATACAGTGGGTACAGTACCCACATGAGCTAAATCTTATCAGGAGCTCTGTACAGTGCTGCTGACCTAGTGACAGTATCTGTGGCATCCAGGAAACCCAGAGGTTCGGGACTTGAAATTCATGATAGTCCTCTAGCCCAGCACTATTACTTGTGCTGTGGACTAATCCAATGATGGTGGCTCTCTAGGATGGCAGTTCTTGTTGGGTATCAATGAGACACAGATGTTCTGCTCACTGCTGTCCGTGTCGGGAATTCATGGTTCAACAAACCAGTGGCACTGTACAGGAATACAAGTACATGTGTATCAGGAAAGATAAATCCATGTGAGGGTATCCAAGTGGTTAATGCGTTTGCTCATCACGCTGAAGTCCTGGGTTCGATTCCCCACATGGGTACTATGTGTGAACACATTTCTGGTGTCCCTCGCTGCGATATTGCTGGAATATTGCTAAAAGCGGCGTAAAACTTAAGACAGTCACTCACTATAAGTCCATGTGTACTTGTATAAGGCCAAAGTAAATAAATTACTATATTTACATCCCGATTTGGAAAAAATGTTAAAGACGGAGGATTATATTTTGGGTATTATTTTTTGCTTTTAATATTCAAGACACTTAGTCAGCTGTTGTGTTTGAAAGGAAACAGGAACAGTTGGTAGGAATGTGTAGTTGAAGAGAGAAAGTTACACAAATATGGGTACTGTCTATATCTGTGGGGACTGGGGAACAACGGAAATATGTGAGGCGGGGTGCTTGGTACTGATGCAGGCAGGCTGGGAATGTAATAATTAGTTTATTGTGGCCTAATAACAACAAGCGATATGGTTAACATTAACTTTATCTTCTGACAACATGTTCAAATGTTCTTAAACCATTATTTATATGTCTAGTAATCTGAAGTTTACTGAACATTAGCTTGGGTCTCTGATCTGCTCTTTTGAGGGTGCAGCACCTACACACAAGAGGTGTTTAATGTCATGGAGCTAAAGTCAGTAGACAATTTATGATGATCAATCAGTAAATTGTAATATACTGAGAGAAACAAATAAAAGATCACAGGAAAATTCAAGCTTCCTTTATTATTTTCCAGTTTTCATCACCACAGCGTTTTCTGGTGATGAAAACTGGAAAATATGAAAGGAACGCTTGACTTTTCCTGTGATCCTTTATTTGTTTCTCTCAGTATATATTTAGGTATGACCTAACCTAATGGGTGGAACAGGTTGTCTAGGATTCCAGGACCCAAACTGCAGTTTTCTTGATTGCGAAACATTTATTTGGTACAAATATTGGGTAACCATGGTAACAATAGAAGATTATTTGTTTCATGAGAAGCCATAATGACACTCATCTGGGATGCACTCACAGATTCTTGACAAACTGGACCTCATATATCCAGACATCTGTAAACTATGTCTGGATAACTGAATATCATGTGGACCTGCCCTGGTTCTGACTCATCTGAGTGGTTAAAATCTTCACTTTATAGGTAGATAATATCTGTTGATACTGATCTGTTACCTGTGTGATACAGCATGATACAGGAGTCAGCAGCTGGGTGTTAATACTTGACACCTGATGATAATGGAGTTTCATAGCTCTTCATAATGTAATGCATTTATTTCTTTATACATTTGCATAGACGTGATGCATCTGTGTAGATATATGTTATGCAGCTTTTTAGACTTGATGCATGTGGGTAGACATGATGCAGTTGTGTTGATGTGATGCATCTGTGTAAACATGATGCAATTCGACTCATGATTCTTGATATATTACCTCTTGTACCTCCGGACTTGAATGTAGGTAACCTCAAGAACATGGCAATAAGGACAGAGTGAGGAAGTTCCCACCTTCAGAATGTGTGTATTGTAGTGCTTGGGGTGCAAAATGCTCACAGAGTTTTGTTTAAATCATTAGATGAGTTGATGTGCTTTCCATAAATTTCAGCTGTGAAGGTATCACTTTAATGTTTGTAGGATCACAGATTGTTTTTCCGCTCAAACAGAAAGTTGGAAGAGGAAAAGAATAGTTTATACCTGGTCAGAAAACATAAACAGATAGAAAGCTTTGTGGTTATTAGGTTTGTTACGAAGATGGAAGAGCAGTTCTCCATGGTGCCATCGTCGTTGGTCTTCCCCCTGCTGTGATGTTGCCAGAATAATGCCAAATGCGTCATGCGTGATTGTGTGATGTGTCCACAAAGATGCAATAGAATTAGTTGTATTTTTTAGATGAGGTGAGCAGATGTCTGATGCCCAACTATAACCCTCCCTACACAAGGGATAGCAAGCCACCAGTGTTTGACGTGTTCTCTCACAGATGTGTTTGATTGCCCATGTGGGTGCAAGCTGTGAACACTATTCTGCGGGTCTCTGCTGCCATATATGTTTCCGCTTCAAGCTGACCTTGAACAACACTGTTCAATGTATGTTACATGGAGTTTGTTTATATCATTGACGATATTTTATGTTGTTTCAGGAAAGGGATTTTATGACACTGTTATTTTATTTTGATACGATACATATCGATGTGTGTTAACACTTGTATGTACCAACTATTTCACAATGACGATCCCAGTTATTTCACTCCAGAGATCACTGTTATAACACGTGATGGATCCAAGTTATTACACATTGTGGATCTACATCTATGTCTGACGGTGCATGGTTCTACGTCTGTAGCTGCACAGTTCTAAATCTGTAGGTGCGTATCTGTAGGGCACAATTCTACGTCTGTTGGGCACCATTCTACACCTGTAGGTGCATGTCTGTTGAGCACAATTCTACGTCTGTAGGGCACAGTTCTACGTCTGACCTGTGAAGATCCGGGTTAGAATTGATCTTCAGTAACCCATGTTTGTTGTAAGAGGTGACTAATGGCACCGGCTGGTCAGGCTCGCTGGCTTGGTTGACGCATGTTATCGTATCCCAATTGCATAGATCAATGCTTATGCTGTTGATCACTAGATTGCCTGGTCCAGACTCGATTATTTTACAGACCGCCGCCATATAGCTGGAATATTGCTAAGTGCAGTGTGAAACTAAACTCACTCACTCACTCACTTGTTCTAAGTCTGTAGGTGCACGTCTGTATGGCACAGTTCTACGTCTGACATCGATAAACTTTTCTTTTCAAACTGTCATGTCAAGACAAATCAATGAAATCAACAATTCTTTCATTTTAACCTGTTGAACACTGGAGATAAAAGTTGGTCTGACATAAGGAGAAAGTGGCATGGTGTATATTTGGCTTATGTGACCAGTTCAATTCAGTCCAATACAACACCAGTTCACGTTGTATGTTGTATGGGTATTAAGAAGTAGAATGCATAACAAAAAACAGATTTATGGATGTCAACTTCTGTATAACACAATGTGTCGGAGTGTATGCTTGCTCCTTCATCCTTCAGCATGTATACACTCTGAAACGTCGTGCTATGTACAATAAAGAAGTTGACATCCATAAATCCTGCTTTTCTTGGACTTACAGGGTGAACCTGACTTGTCTGTATCAGTCTTTACTTTGTTATATGTACCTGCTGCTTGTAAATAGGAAATATCGGATGTGGTGCTTTGACACCGTGTGCTACTGTGATGTCCTACATTGGGGATTACAAGAAGCTATGTTAGATATGTCAAACATATTTTTTGATTAATTTGATTGTTGAAACTGCAGTTATTTTATGCAAAAATATAATAAACCAATTCCATTAATCATTGGTCATGTGGTGAATGTATGGAAGATGCACATGCTGGCATGCTCATGATGATTCTCAGATAAATTCAGTAAAGTAACCCTTTCATCAGATTCGTCTCAAGAACTTACTGCAAAAGATGGAGTGGAGTGAATACAGCTCTGTATATAGAGCCTTGGCCTGTGTGACTGTACCATCTATGGTGGAGTGAATACAGTTCTGTAGAGAGCCTTGGCTGTGTGACTGTACCATCTATGGTGGAGTGAATACAGCTCTGTAGAGAGAGCCTTGGCCTGTGTGACTGTACCATCTATGGTGGAGTAGAATACACTGTACCATCTGTAGAGAGAGCCTTGGCCTGTGTGACTGTACCATCTATGGTGGAGTGAATACAGCTCTGTAGAGAGAGCCTTGGCCTGTGTGACTGTACCATCTATGGTGGAGTGAATACAGCTCTGTAGAGAGAGCCTTGGCCTGTGTGACTGTACCATCTATGGTGGAGTGAATACAGCTCTGTAGAGAGAGCCTTGGCCTGTGTGACTGTACCATCTATGGTGGAGTGAATACAGCTCTGTAGAGAGAGCCTTGGCCTGTGTGACTGTACCATCTATGGTGGAGTGAATACAGCTCTGTAGAGAGAGCCTTGGCCTGTGTGACTGTACCATCTATGGTGGAGTGAATACAGCTCTGTAGAGAGAGCCTTGGCCTGTGTGACTGTACCATCTATGGTGGAGTGAATACAGCTCTGTAGAGAGAGCCTTGGCCTGTGTGACTGTACCATCTATGGTGGAGTGAATACAGCTCTGTAGAGAGAGCCTTGGCCTGTGTGACTGTACCATCTATGGTGGAGTGAATACAGTAGAGAGAGCCTTGGCCTGTGTGACTGTACCATCTATGGTGGAGTGAATACAGCTCTGTAGAGAGAGCCTTGGCCTGTGTGACTGTACCATCTATGGTGGAGTGAATACAGCTCTGTAGAGAGAGCCTTGGCCTGTGTGACTGTACCATCTATGGTGGAGTGAATACAGTTCTGTAGAGAGAGCCTTGGCCTGTGTGACTGTACCATCTATGGTGGAGTGAATACAGTTCTGTAGAGAGAGCCTTGGCCTGTGTGACTGTACCATCTATGGTGGAGTGAATACAGCTCTGTAGAGAGAGCCTTGGCCTGTGTGACTGTACCATCTATGGTGGAGTGAATACAGCTCTGTAGAGAGAGCCTTGGCCTGTGTGACTGTACCATCTATGGTGGAGTGAATACAGCTCTGTAGAGAGAGCCTTGGCCTGTGTGACTGTACCATCTATGGTGGAGTGAATACAGCTCTGTAGAGAGAGCCTTGGCCTGTGTGACTGTACCATCTATGGTGGAGTGAATACAGCTCTGTAGAGAGAGCCATCTATGGTGGCCTGTGTGACTGTACCATCTATGGTGGAGTGAATACAGTTCTGTAGAGAGAGCCTTGGCCTGTGTGACTGTACCATCTATGGTGGAGTGAATACAGCTCTGTAGAGAGAGCCTTGGCCTGTGTGACTGTACCATCTATGGTGGAGTGAATACAGCTCTGTAGAGAGAGCCTTGGCCTGTGTGACTGTACCATCTATGGTGGAGTGAATACAGCTCTGTAGAGAGAGCCTTGGCCTGTGTGACTGTACCATCTATGGTGGAGTGAATACAGCTCTGTAGAGAGAGCCTTGGCCTGTGTGACTGTACCATCTATGGTGGAGTGAATACAGCTCTGTAGAGAGAGCCTTGGCCTGTGTGACTGTACCATCTATGGTGGAGTGAATACAGCTCTGTAGAGAGAGCCTTGGCCTGTGTGACTGTACCATCTATGGTGGAGTGGAGTGAATACAGTTCTGTAGAGAGAGCCTTGGCCTGTGTGGACTGTACCATCTATGGTGGAGTGAATACAGCTCTGTAGAGAGAGCCTTGGCCTGTGTGACTGTACCATCTATGGTGGAGTGAATACAGCTCTGTAGAGAGAGCCTTGGCCTGTGTGACTGTACCATCTATGGTGGAGGAATACAGCTCTGTAGAGAGAGCCTTGGCCTGTGTGACTGTACCATCTATGGTGGAGTGAATACAGCTCTGTAGAGAGAGCCTTGGCCTGTGTGACTGTACCATCTATGGTGGAGTGAATACAGCTCTGTAGAGAGAGCCTTGGCCTGTGTGACTGTACCATCTATGGTGGAGGAATACAGCTCTGTAGAGAGAGCCTTGGCCTGTGTGACTGTACCATCTATGGTGGAGTGAATACAGCTCTGTAGAGAGAGCCTTGGCCTGTGTGACTGTACCATCTATGGTGGAGTGAATACAGTTCTGTAGAGAGAGCCTTGGCCTGTGTGACTGTACCATCTATGGTGGAGTGAATACAGCTCTGTAGAGAGAGCCTTGGCCTGTGTGACTGTACCATCTATGGTGGAGTGAATACAGCTCTGTAGAGAGAGCCTTGGCCTGTGTGACTGTACCATCTATGGTGGAGTGAATACAGCTCTGTAGAGAGCCCTTGGCCTGTGTGACTGTACCATCTATGGTGGAGGAATACAGCTCTGTAGAGAGAGCCTTGGCCTGTGTGACTGTACCATCTATGGTGGAGTGAATACAGAGCTCTGTAGAGAGCCTTGGCCTGTGTGAATACAGCTCTGTACCATCTATGTGTGGACTGACCATCTATGGTGGAGGAATACAGCTCTGTAGAGAGAGCCTTGGCCTGTGTGACTGTACCATCTATGGTGGAGTGAATACAGCTCTGTGTAGAGAGCCTTGGCCTGTGTGGACTGTACCATCTATGGTGGAGTGAATACAGTTCTGTAGAGAGAGCCTTGGCCTGTGTGACTGTACCATCTATGGTGGAGTGAATACAGCTCTGTAGAGAGAGCCTTGGCCTGTGTGACTGTACCATCTATGGTGGAGTGAATACAGCTCTGTAGAGAGAGCCTTGGCCTGTGTGACTGTACCATCTATGGTGGAGTGAATACAGCTCTGTAGAGAGCCTTGGCCTGTGTGACTGTACCATCTATGGTGGAGTGAATACAGCTCTGTAGTAGAGAGCCTTGGCCTGTGTGACTGTACCATCTATGGTGGAGTGAATACAGCTCTCTTTAGAGAGCCTTGGCCTGTGTGACTGTACCATCTATGGTGGAGTGAATACAGCTCTGTAGAGAGAGCCTTGGCCTGTGTGACTGTACCATCTATGGTGGAGTGAATACAGCTCTGTAGAGAGAGCCTTGGCCTGTGTGACTGTACCATCTATGGTGGAGTGAATACAGTTCTGTAGAGAGCCTTGGCCTGTGTGACTGTACCATCTATGGTGGAGTGAATACAGCTCTGTAGAGAGAGCCTTGGCCTGTGTGACTGTACCATCTATGGTGGAGGAATACAGCTCTGTAGAGAGAGCCTTGGCCTGTGTGACTGTACCATCTATGGTGGAGTGAATACAGTTCTGTAGAGAGAGCCTTGGCCTGTGTGACTGTACCATCTATGGTGGAGTGAATACAGCTCTGTAGAGAGAGCCTTGGCCTGTGTGACTGTACCATCTATGGTGGAGTGAATACAGCTCTGTAGAGAGAGCCTTGGCCTGTGTGACTGTACCATCTATGGTGGAGTGAATACAGCTCTGTAGAGAGAGCCTTGGCCTGTGTGACTGTACCATCTATGGTGGAGTGAATACAGCTCTGTAGAGAGAGCCTTGGCCTGTGTGACTGTACCATCTATGGTGGAGTGAATACAGCTCTGTAGAGAGAGCCTTGGCCTGTGTGACTGTACCATCTATGGTGGAGTGAATACAGCTCTGTAGAGAGAGCCTTGGCCTGTGTGACTGTACCATCTATGGTGGAGTGAATACAGCTCTGTAGAGAGAGCCTTGGCCTGTGTGACTGTACCATCTATGGTGGAGTGAATACAGAGCCTCTGTGTGAGAGAGCCTTGGCCTGTAGAGAGAGCCTTGGTGGACTGTACCATCTATGGTGGAGTGAATACAGCTCTGTAGAGAGAGCCTTGGCCTGTGTGACTGTACCATCTATGGTGGAGTGAATACAGCTCTGTAGAGAGCCTTGGCCTGTGTGACTGTACCATCTATGGTGGAGTGAATACAGCTCTGTAGAGAGAGCCTTGCCTGTGTGCCTGTGACTGTACCATCTATGGTGGAGTGAATACAGTTCTGTAGAGAGAGCCTTGGCCTGTGTGACTGTACCATCTATGGTGGAGTGAATACAGCTCTGTAGAGAGAGCCTTGGCCTGTGTGACTGTGCCACCATCTATGGTGGAGTGAATACAGCTCTGTAGAGAGAGCCTTGGCCTGTGTGGACTGTACCATCTATGGTGGAGTGAATACAGCATCTGTAGAGAGAGCCTTGGCCTGTGTGACTGTACCATCTATGGTGGAGTGAATACAGTTCTGTAGAGAGAGCCTTGGCCTGTGTGACTGTACCATCTATGGTGGAGTGAATACAGCTCTGTAGAGAGAGCCTTGGCCTGTGTGACTGTACCATCTATGGTGGAGTGAATACAGCTCTGTAGAGAGAGAGCCTTGGCCTGTGTGACTGTACCATCTATGGTGGAGTGAATACAGCTCTGTAGAGAGAGCCTTGGCCTGTGTGACTGTACCATCTATGGTGGAGTGAATACAGCTCTGTAGAGAGAGCCTTGGCCTGTGTGACTGTACCATCTATGGTGGAGTGAATACAGTTCTGTAGAGAGCCTTGGCCTGTGTGACTGTACCATCTATGGTGGAGTGAATACAGCTCTGTAGAGAGAGCCTTGGCCTGTGTGACTGTACCATCTATGGTGGAGTGAATACAGCTCTGTAGAGAGAGCCTTGGCCTGTGTGACTGTACCATCTATGGTGGAGTGAATACAGCTCTGTAGAGAGCCTTGGCCTGTGTGACTGTACCATCTATGGTGGAGTGAATACAGTTCTGTAGAGAGCCTTGGCCTGTGTGACTGTACCATCTATGGTGGAGTGAATACAGCTCTGTAGAGAGAGCCTTGGCCTGTGTGACTGTACCATCTATGGTGGAGTGAATACAGCTCTGTAGAGAGCCTTGGCCTGACTGTGTGACTGCCTTACCATCTATGGTGGAGTGAATACAGCTCTGTAGAGAGAGCCTTGGCCTGTGTGACTGTACCATCTATGGTGGAGTGAATACAGCTCTGTAGAGAGCCTTGGCCTGTGTGACTGTACCATCTATGGTGGAGTGAATACAGCTCTGTAGAGAGAACCTTGGCCTGTGTGACTGTACCATCTCTATGGTGGAGTGAATACAGCTCTGTAGAGAGAGCCTTGGCCTGTGTGACTGTACCATCTATGGTGGAGTGAATACAGCTCTGTAGAGAGCCTTGGCCTGTGTGACTGTACCATCTATGGTGGAGTGAATACAGCTCTGTAGAGAGACCCTTGGCCTGTGTGACTGTACCATCTATGGTGGAGTGAATACAGTTCTGTACAGAGAGCCTTGGTCTGTGTGACTGTACCATCTATGGTGGAGTGAATACAGCTCTGTAGAGAGAGCCCTTGGCCTGTGTGACTGTACCATCTATGGTGGAGTGAATACAGCTCTGTAGAGAGCTTGGCCTGTGTGGCCTGTGAGGTGGAGTGACTGTACCATCTATGGTGGAGTGAATACAGCTCTGTAGAGAGAGCCTTGGCCTGTGTGACTGTACCATCTATGGTGGAGTGAATACAGCTCTGTAGAGAGAGCCTTGGCCTGTGTGGGACTGTACCATCTATGGTGGAGTGAATACAGCTCTGTAGAGAGCCTTGGCCTGTGTGACTGTAGCCATCTATGGTGGAGTGAATACAGCTCTGTAGAGAGAGCCTTGGCCTGTGTGACTGCCCACCATCTATGGTGGAGTGAATACAGCTCTGTAGAGAGAGCCTTGGCCTGTGTGACTGTACCATCTATGGTGGAGTGAATACAGCTCTGTAGAGAGCCTTGGCCTGTGTGACTGTACCATCTATGGTGGAGTGAATACAGCTCTGTAGAGAGCCTTGGCCTGTGTGACTGTACCATCTATGGTGGAGTGAATACAGCTCTGTATATAGAGCCTTGGCCTGTGTGACTGTACCATCTATGGTGGAGTGAATACAGCTCTGTAGAGAGAGCCTTGGCCTGTGTGACTGTACCATCTATGGTGGAGTGAATACAGCTCTGTAGAGAGAGCCTTGGCCTGTGTGACTGTACCATCTATGGTGGAGTGAATACAGCTCTGTAGAGAGAGCCTTGGCCTGTGTGACTGTACCATCTATGGTGGAGTGAATACAGTTCTGTAGAGAGAGCCTTGGCCTGTGTGACTGTACCATCTATGGTGGAGTGAATACAGCTCTGTAGAGAGAGCCTTGGCCTGTGTGACTGTACCATCTATGGTGGAGTGAATACAGTTCTGTAGAGAGCCTTGGCCTGTGTGACTGTACCATCTATGGTGGAGTGAATACAGCTCTGTAGAGAGAGCCTTGGCCTGTGTGACTGTACCATCTATGGTGGAGTGAATACAGCTCTGTAGAGAGAGCCTTGGCCTGTGTGACTGTACCATCTATGGTGGAGTGAATACAGTTCTGTAGAGAGCCTTGGCCTGTGTGACTGTACCATCTATGGTGGAGTGAATACAGCTCTGTAGAGAGACCCTTGGCCTGTGTGACTGTACCATCTATGTGTGACTGTACCATCTATGGTGGAGTGAATACAGCTCTGTAGAGAGAGCCTTGGCCTGTGTGGACTGTACCATCTATGGTGGAGTGAATACAGCTCTGTAGAGAGAGCCTTGGCCTGTGTGACTGTACCATCTATGGTGGAGTGAATACAGTTCTGTAGAGAGCCTTGGCCTGTGTGACTGTACCATCTATGGTGGAGTGAATACAGCTCTGTAGAGAGAGCCTTGGCCTGTGTGACTGTACCATCTATGGTGGAGTGAATACAGCCTCTGTAGAGAGCCTTGGCCTGTGTGACTGTAGCCACCATCTATGGTGGAGTGAATACAGTTCTGTAGAGAGCCTTGGCCTGTGTGACTGTACCATCTATGGTGGAGTGAATACACTCTCTGTAGAGAGCCTTGGCCTGTGTGACTGTACCATCTATGGTGGACATCTATGGTGAATCGCTTTATGTAGAGGCGGCGGCGCGGTGACTGGCGTCTATGGTGGAATGACTGGCTTTCTGTGAAGAGCCGTAACTGTGTTTATTGCCATTATGGTGGAGTTAATCCGGTTCTGTAGAAACATGACGCCGATTGTATATCTATCGGTGATGCAACTTTATGTGAAGACATGACTGTGTTCTTTTCATCCGTAGTTGGAATGATTCTGTACGAAGCCGTGACGTCGATGACGATACCATCTATGGTGAATGAAGGCGCTGACACCGGTGTGACATCTATGGTGGTGGCGCTAATGAGAGCCTTGGCCTGTGTGTTTCA